>NC_092354.1:17076055-18276055 GCF_963676685.1 Mytilus edulis
AATTAAACTGATTGAAAGAGTGTCTTCATCATATGAACATCAGACACAATCCTTCCCGTTAGGGGTTTTGTATTGTACCATCATAACATACATGAGAAGAACATAACCGCGTCATGCCAAAAACTAGTTTTTAAATAAATGTGTTTAGTTCCGATGCAAAGACCCTATAAGTGAAACAGTATTAACGCCAAAATATGCAATCTTTCATGACCTGACAACAGTATCGTAACTATATCCCTTCTTAAAGTCTATTAAAAGGTTTTCTTAACTTCTGAGGTGAACAAGTATAGTTGACTTAAGAACTATACTTTTAGGTTAAATTCCGAAGGGGAAAACGATTATTATGCGCCGTGTTATGTACATGTAGGTCTGCGCATTCCATAGTCAAGAGATTGTAATTTAGTGCTTGCCGTTTTATTGATGCAGTACATATTTGTTTTTCGTTCACTTATGCCGATACTTTTCTCGATGGTAATGTGTGGCATAAGTCATTTTGGGGCCTTTTTAACATGTTATGCGGCATGGGCTCATTGTTGAAGGCCGTATGGCGACACATAGTTGTTAATTTCTGTGTCATTTGGACTCTTGTGGGGAGTTGTATCATAGGCAATCATACGATATCTTTTTTTTTTGTATTTAGAAACTAACTATTAGATATTTGAACCTATGAACATCGGAAAACAAGTCTTAATTTGACGTTCAATGCGGGAAATCTAGTCATGAACATAACGTCATGGAATGCTAAATAACGGAAACGTGTGAACTAGCAATAAATTATATGTTGATCCATTCTTTCGATGGTTTCATGTGTATAGAGAGTTGTACTCTCGCACAAGGGAGTATATTATTGAAGTGAATTATCAAGTCGAAGTTCGCACTTACAAGTAAGCGTGTTATGATTTTATAAATAAGACGTTTAACTAGCCAAACAATTTTATTACGTATGACGTAAATACAGAGGTGTTTCTTTCATAAAATTGGCTCTTTGTGTTGAAGTTTTAAGACTCTCCAAATCCCAAATTATGAAAAACCACGTTATACAGAATCGAAGTACTCATAAAATTGGCTATTTGTTTCAAATCTTCAACCTCTTCATCATAAAATTGGCTTTTTGTTTCAAGTCTTCAACCTCTTCAAATCCTCAAATTAGGGAAAACTATCTACCGTAACTATCAACCAAGTTGCATAATTTCCAGCTGTATTGTCGATCTCTGAAATAAAATTAAACTTTTTTTTACTTTTTCTTGCTTGAATTATACCATACAGTTATAGAGTCAATGCATTGTATAACTTGCTTTGCGGTATGGGTTTTGTTCATTGTTTGCTGTGGTTAAAAGAATATTGGTGTCATCTCTAGTATAAAGGAACAATTTGGTGCAAACTCGTGGGGATTTTTTTAACTTACTCATAGTGTCTGACCGTTACGTTATGTGTATTGACATCATTCCTAGTAAAAGAATATTGTGGCACAAACTTATTAAAATATTCAAACTTGCACACAAAAGTTGTGTGTACTGAAAACATCTCTAATAAGGGACAACATCAAACGTTCAATGTAGGTTAAAAAAAACTTCAATTCATATTTTTTTCCCTTGCCCACCTACCCCCCTTTTTTATTAACCTATTGACCAATAAGGATAAATATAAAATCGATGGCAATTAACAACACTTGCAGTTATTTTTACCCCCCCCCCCCTTCACCCCTCCCCAGACTATTTGAATTAAGTTTTTTTTATTCTTCATTGATTTTTGTAAGTCGCCCGCCCCTAACGTAACAATTTGATATCCTATATATATTCATTGAATTTTCTAAACTTACTCGTAGTAGTTGGAATGGCTACTGGAAACACCTTTTACAACGGAACCTTCTGGTACCCTCACTGTATCGGCTTTGTCAAAGTTATTCTTCATAGTATTTTCACACTGCCTAGCTTCCTTTCCTAAATGAAATATATATTGAATAAGCTGCTCATTTGTAAATAAAAGTTTGATATTAAAAGGCAAACAAGAATAAATATTAGCGATTGGATAATGCTTCGTAAATACTTAAACGCGTTGTTAGGAGTGTATAATTAGGAGTTTATAATTATTTAAACATCTATCGTGAATAAGGTTTCAATTGGTTTTCCAATTAAATCTTATTGACCTTTTCAGAATGTTAAGGACTTATGGGTAATTTTATTGCTAGTTGACTAAAACTTTTAAAATAACGTTACATCATTGGTCCAATTTCTATTGTTTATATAAAAAAAAAGATGTGGTATGGATTGCCAATGAGACCACTCTTCACGAGAAAGGTAAAGACACAGAAATTAACAACAATATGTCACTCTGCACTGCCTTCAACTATGAGCAAAGCCAAAAGGACATTTTAAATGACAATTTGTTATTAGATCGAATAGACCATATTTTCAAAACTCATTTATTGTCCTATAATATAAAGAAAATGTGATGGACAAAAAATGAGAATATAGAGAAAAATAGCCTTAAAAACTGAATACAATTGAGAAAGTAAAGGGGATAATTATGTCAGAGATAGCAACCCGACTAAAAAGCAGACGACATACGACAGTCCCCAAATGGGTCTTCCATTCAGCGATAAAATCGCAGAGTTTGACCTAAACACCTAAGGCCCCTACATATTAAAATTTTGAACTAGTTCAGTCTAAAACATATCAATGAACTAAAATTAATAACAAACATACAAAACTATCAAAGGCCTGAGGCTCTCGAATTCGGACAGGTGCAAAAATGCGACGGGATTAATAGATGTAGGATATAGGAAGATGTGGTATGAGTGCCATGAGACAACTCTCAATCCAAATAACAACTATAAAAGTAAACCATTATAGATCAAAGTAAGGCCTTCAACACCGAGCAACATGCTAAAAAGGGCCCCACAATCACTAACTGGGAAACCTTACAAACAAGAAAACCAACCGTCTAATCTATATATCTTTGAAATGAAATAAAACTTTGAATATATAAAAAAAAAACGAGAAACGAGATACATGCATAAATAACGAACGACAACTACTGTACATCAGATTCCCGACTTCGGACAGGTGCAAACATTTGCAGCAGGATTAAACGTTTTGATGGTACGGTACCAAACCTTGAAGTTCTCTTATCCAGTTTGCATAATACTTGTTGTCAAATCAGCAAGTGTATACTTTATACGATGTTTAATATGCTGATTACGGTTTTTGCGTTTACCATGTGACTTATGTTTTGTGAAATCTTACAATTTGATATATCAAATTATTTATATGACAAAGTTAAAAAAAATGCTTAACATCAATAAAACTATTTACCAGAAATTCCACAACATTTAAACATGAACCTTCTGTCCTCTTTTCCGTTGTCATGGACACTCCTTATACCAGTTATAAATCCATTATGGCTGCATTCAAAGTTGAAGTATTCATCCCAGTCGTTCACAAAAGAAGCTGATTTACAAAATACAAATAATATTTAGCAGTGAGTGGTGGATCAAATCCGGTTGTTGGAACACCCCCTATTTTGGACAATCAATGCATTTGAATGGCGACAAAGGGTTGGAACTCCCCATTGGAAATGGCTGGCTCCGCGACACGCACTGTTTGGTATCTTTTAACCGAAACAAAATAGACTAGAATTTGTTTTAATTGCATATTAATCAATTGGACCATGTGGTGTGAGTGCCAATGAGACAACTCTCGATTCATGTACAGAAGTAGTCACTTGCATTAATTTACATATTCAGACTCCCTGGTGTAACTTCAGTATCAGTCAGTTTCATATAGACATTTTTAAAATGGTCGAGAGGTTAAAGCAAATAATATAAAAAATCTAATAGCCTCTAAACACTGCGGTTGTGAGTTCGAACATTGTACGCGTCATATGCTTCAATCGATTAGGATTTCCGAATGTCGATGGTTTTTCTCGAGCGCTTTGGGTTTTTACCACTAATAACACCTGGCTGCCAAAAAAAGCCAATACAACTTAAAGTTGTGCAACTGACTGCAGTTTACAGAAATAAATGCATTTTATGTAAATAATTGACATTTACAAGTTGTCGAATAAATGAAAAAAAAAGCCGCTCTTAATCTCTAGAGAAGATGCCGCTGTTATTATATTTTGTGTAGTCATTAGGGACGACATCAAAAGTCAACATTGCTGCAAGATTTGTTAATCTAAAATCGATTTTACATATATCCCTATTGGTCAATCAATTTTTCCCAAATTAAGTTAAGAGGGGGGTGTTGGGGTCAGTAAAAAAACTATGTGAATTAAGTTTTTTATCCTTCATTGAACTTTTGATGTCGTCCCTTACAAGACGACAAACACCAATGAGATATTGATATCAAGAAGACTACCAAACTGTAGATCACATAATTCATTTTTTTATACTGCAACTACTTGTGTGTATTTTCTAAATATAGTAGCATAGCTATACTTTGTGCAATGTCAATTTCACCAGGGATCATTTTCTCCACAATCAGGGCTTCATGAAGGTATGAAAATGAGTTTGTGTTACAATTTAAACCGATACCAATCGACTAATTTTTAAGTTGCAGTATAAAAACAATATAACTTAAAGGTCAATGCCATAGAAATATAAACTTTTGTGGACTCGGCACAAAACTTCGGAAGAACTCGGTACAACCTCTCCCTTCCCAAGTTTCTTAGCCTCATACAGACAAGTTTATATACCGAGTGCCAATGAAAACGCAACACTTTTGTTTTTCCCGCCCTTATTGTAAAAAAACTTCAATAAATATCTCCGCCCTTATTGTAAAAATACTGCAATAAATATCTGAGTAAATGCCAGCACTTTCTGACAACCAGCGACATGCGACATGCAGTTTTGGGAATGATCCAATGAAGCCGTTCACAGCATACAATTGGGAGAAGACTGAAGTTTTAGCCCCTTCAAATCATCCACAAATTCAACCAAAATGGATCATTTAATGATAAGGGGTACAATAAACACATATACTTTTTTATTCGGCCTAAAGCGTTTTTATTTAACATGTTATATAATACTTACGTGTCCAGTAGCAATCTACGTGTTGTCCAACCGTAGATCTACATCCTAAAGACCATTTACGATCTTCATAATAGTCGTGATGTACACTGTGTATAAAAGAGATGGCTTGACCACTTGGACACGAAAAATCTATCCGCTCATCAAACTTGTTAACATAGTCCCATCCGACCACACAGTTTAGTGTGCAAATCAAACATATGATAGATAACATCAGCATCGTCAGTCAATGGTTTACTGAAAATAAATAATAGTATTATATAATTATACAATTTCATTTTTAAATGTTACCATCTTCTGATTGGCTGAATTTGGTTTTTTAAATATCGATAGCAAAATGAACACATATCTTTATAAACACGAAATCATAAAATATCTAGCCATTGTAAAATTCCTTCTATCTTTTGGAACGGAAACGAAAATTGTAAATTAAGAAATGTTTGACTTGAAAACCGAAAACAATTATCAAACGTAAAGTAGTAAATATTTAAAGTCATACGAAACCTCAAATCCAAAAACAATATGCACATGTTTTTTTATAACTAAATGGATAGTTTTCATTATACAACTTGTGTACATATACTTTTTTCTGATGCATAGTGACCTTAGCGTGACTCTCCTCGTAAAAATCCGGTAATCGCAATACGCATGAATCTGTCATTAAAATAAACAATTATCTGATTGTACATGTTAAACACGTGCTCAATATCCATGCTTTTTGATGGTTGTTTACTATAAGGTGACAATCGGTAAACTCCGGCTTCAAAACACGGCATTTAATGAGCAGCCATATTTGTTAAATGAAAACAGACAGAGAGAAAAAAAATTGACGAATATACGATATTTTAGAGTAAAATATGATAAAATCGAGCACAGAAGACTAAGTTTATGATACATATGCATTGGTTCTAGAATTGGATAAACATTTGTCAAACATGGAAATATAAGTAAAATGAAACTTAAAGTACAACTTACCAGTGAGATAGTTTTCCCTAATCTGAAGTAATATTGTCCAGACGAGGTTTAAATACCCAAGTCGAGACATTGAGTCTCAAGCACGAGAAAAACGTTCCCCGCGAAAGTCACTGGACAACTATAGTTATATATAATATCTAAAAATAGAAAAAGGGGAATTTACGATGACCGTTAAACGGTCCGTGTAACACTTATCAATTCAAAGTTTTAAAAAGTTTTCAAATTTTTGATTTTTGGAATTTTGATCAAAGTTTTAAAATTCCAAATTGTGAAGTATGATTATGAATTATACATGCATTATACCGTTGGTTTTCCCGTTTGAATGGTTTTACACTTGTAATTTTGGGGCCCTTTATAGCTTGTTGTTTGGTGTAAGCCAAGGCTCCGTGTTGAAGGCCATGTACATTGACCTATAATGGTTTACTTTTAACCACGTAACCACGTGCACCGTCATCATAAAAAGGGAAAACTACGATTACGGTGTTTCATTGGGGAGGAGATCTCTCAAGATAGATACAATTTCATATTAGGCCAACAAAATAGTATGTGTGTTTCCTATTACATCTGTGAAAAAAATTGCCTAAGGGTTGGCAGGTATTTTTTTTATTTTACTTTTGTTTTACATTGAGTAAATGGGAGGGACATTCTGACTTGGACAGTGTTTATTGAAAAATGTGAGAGAAAAAACAACATAAGGCTATTTTAGGAAACACACATTTTTTTATTTGGCCTTAAAACTTGTGTTATCAAAGTTTTTATTTTACATTTAAAGGGGCACTAGCTGTCAAATTCATGTTCACCAATTTAATTCAAAATCTAATATTTTATTTATAACTATGTAAAACATTTGTTCAAACTATAAAAAGTCTAAAATAAATGATAATCAGGGCATGATCATGAAAATACGAAGCTTCGTTTTGTGTGTATTTTAGTTCACACGGGATCAAAAACTGTATCGTATGCCCTTAAACACAAGTTATTTACTATTAACATGCTTCTTTTTGGCCCTTTTGTGGCCACTTATTCCTACATGTATATGTCTGGGGGAAATTAACCCCAAACTGAATCCCAGCCTTCCCTTTGTTGTATGGAACCTTGTGGTACAATGTCAGAGAGATCCGTACAGTTACACGCAAGTTATTGTCTGGAAACTACTAAAATGCTTGTTTTTGGCCCTTTTTTGTCCCTTAATTCCTAGACTGTTTGTCCCACTAACCTTAAAATAAGTCCCAACCTTCTACTTATGGTATTAAACATTGTGGTACAATTCAGAGCAATTGAAATACTTATAGTAATACACAACTTATTGTCCTGAAACTAGATAAATGCTTGTTTTTGACCCCTTTGGGACCATGACCGCCAAACTCAATCCCAACCTACCTTTAGTGGTTATAAACAATGTGTAGCATCTTTTTATTAAAGTCCTTGATAAATAAATATTTACATAAAAGAGAAAAAAAAGATTTATGCCTGCTTCATAGATCTGAAAAAAGGCTTTTGATTCAGTATGGTTTTGCTTTACTTTATAAATTATGTAAAATGGGAGTTGGCAGGTATTTTTATAGAGTTTTAAAACAACAATACTTAAATACTAAATCCTCTTTAAAATATAAAGATTATGTATCAGAATATTTTAATATTGCTAGAGGGGTTAAACAAGGAGACACACTAAGCCCCACTTTATTTAATGTCTTTATAAATGATATGGTAAAAAAATTTGAGGGAAATGATTCAAGTCCCCTTAAGCTTATAAATAGTAAGGTGGGATGCCTCCTTTTTGCGGATGATCTTTTAATCCTGTCAAAATAAAAAGAGGGTCTTCAAAACAGTTTAAATAATTTTAAATTATATTGTAACAAATGGCAACTCTCTTACAAATACAAACAAAGCTAAATCCATGATTTTTAGTCAGTCAAAACATAATAGTGAAACATTACATATTTACTATGAGAATAAATCCATAGAGAGTGTAACAGAATATTCATTTTTGGGAATGTTGATAAAATGTAATGGAAATTTATCACAAAGTACTTTAGAGTTGACAAAAAAGGCAAAAAAAGTATTTTTTGCAATAAAATCCTATACTAAATCATTGAATAATCTACCTATAAAAGTAGCAAATAATCTTTTTGATTCTTTAGTAAAACCAATTATGACCTATAATTCAGAAGTAACATATTTGGATACATATATTTCTTTTCATCGAGCCAATAACAGAGCCTTATCTTCAGGAAAAAAGAAATTAATCAACTTGATTTTATAGACAAAACCCCCATTGAAAATATGCATCTTAAATTTTGTAAATCTACTCTAGGAATAAGAAAAAATGCATCCAATTTAGGAGCAAGAGCTGAATTAGGGAGATTGCCTATCGAATGTTTTATTAAAACACAAACCCTTTTATATTTAGCTAGACTATATAATAATAATAATAATCCATTGATAAAGGAAGCTTTTTCTCTAACACAGTCTCTAAATTTGACAGGAACTTACTCATGGTATACATATGCAAAAAATATTGTTAAAGAGACTAATGTTGACCTTAATATTCTTTCTACTTGTAAGGACATAAAAGATGCAAATAAAATAAAAAACGATATAAAGTTAAAAATGAAAAATAGATATGAAGATTTAATTCAAATTAAATTTCAAAACATTGATGATAAAAGTAAATTTTTTCTTTATAAAAAAAATAAAAAAGATTACAAACTAGAATCTTATCTTAATACATCTAATTTTCAGATAAGGAGATTAATCACTAAATTTAGAATAAGTGATCACTCCCTTTTGATTGAAAAGGGGAGATATTTTAAAATCCCAAGAGAGGAACGACTTTGCCATAATTGTAAAATACTAGAGGATGGGAAACATTTTTTACTCTATTGTGAGTATAATAAAACTCTAAGAAATGATTTTTTCATCACATATGTACTGAAAATAATAACTTTAATAATTTAAATGAAGAAGAAAAAATTCAATATTTACTAAATCCATCATCACCTTTACAAACAAATAAGTTAGGATCCTTCTTGAAAAAGTCATTAGAACTGAGGGCAGGGGACTCTTAACAACGTGTTTGTTGTTACAAAAAAATTTTTTGATGCTGTTGTTATTGTGTATGTTTAATATGTATGTTTATTGTGTTTATTGTATTAATATATGTTGGTCACAAACTGTAAAGTTTATATGACAATAAAATATTTGATTTGATTTGATTTGATTTGAATAATATGGTTTACATGACTTTCCCAACAACCGTTTTCTTGAAAAATTAACCCTAAATGTTTATGTTCTCCAACCTCTTGTATCAGTGTATCATTCATATATATTGGTGTATTATGGGGTTTTGCTCTTTTTCTAGATATGGTCATGGTTTCAGTTTTTCTTGGATTAAAATTAACAAGCCATTGTTGAGACCATTGGTGATTTTTTTCTATATCAGAATTCATCAATTCAGATGTAGCATACTCGTCCTCAACAACTATATATAATGACGTATCGTCAGCAAAAAGTCTGATGTTGCATGATATGTCACATACAATATCGTTTATGAATAGTAAAAATAATACAGGTCCTAAAATTGAGCCCTGGGGGACACCTGCTTTAATGCTATACACATCAGAGGTCTGTCCTCCTATGACAACTCTTTGTCTTCGTTCAGATAAATAACTTTTAAACCATTTTAATAAGTCCCCTCTAATTCCATATTTTTCTAGTTTATGAAGGAGGCCTTCATGCCAGACCCGGTCAAACGCTTTACTGATATCACAAAACACAACTCTTATTTCCTTTCCAAAATCAAGGGCTTGAGCGATATCGTTTGCAATATAAATAAGTTGATTAACAGTACTATCTCGAGGCATAAAACCTGATTGCAAGTTTGTAATAATTTTATAACAAGAAAGGGAATTAGATAAATATTTAAAAACACATTTTTCCATCGTTTTACCAATAATAGATAACAGAGAGATTGGTCTATAGTTTGATCAGATTTCGTGAGAACCACTCTTAAAAACTGGTATCATATTTGCTATTTTCCATTCATACGGATAAGTGCTAATTGAAGTGACTTATTGAACAACAGAGCCAGGGTTAGCTTAATTCTAAAGCAGCATATTTAAGAAATCTTGGACTAATGCTATCGGGGCCTGTTGCCTTAGACACATCTAACAAGAGAAGTTGGTCATAAACTTCATCTTGCGTTATACTTATATTATCTAATGTATGTATGATTTCATCTAAATTTAGTTCTGGGATATTTGCAGATGAGTCATCAACACTCGATTGATCACAAAAATAACGATTAAATGCAGTTGCTTTATCCTTATTATCGTCTAAGTAGGTATCATTTAATAAAATAGGGGGGTAGTCTGAGGATTTGGAAGGAAATCCAGCCAGGTTGCGCAATTTTTTCCACCCATTCTTAATGGAATCTACGTTTGAATGTAATGATTCACATTGTTTTTCAAAATAATGGGTTTTTGCTAGTTTAATCAAGTTAACGCATTCATTCCTAATTTTCTAGTTTGCCCAAGACTCAGCAGTATTGTATTTTTTTGCTTTTTTGTGCGCACGTTTCCGTTTACGAATTTGTCTCCTTATAAGTGACGTCATCCAAGGAGGATCTTTCGTGCGAACAACAATTAGTTTACTTGGAATATGCTTGTTAGCAGCATCTATATTTTTTTGTGTAACAACGGAGACTGCATTATTTAAATTTGTATCAAGTATTGTGTCCCATTTAACTTGTCTTAACTCCTCGCAGTAGCGATCGTAGTCCCCTTTTTCAAAATCCCAAACCTTACGTTTAAATTGGGTGTATTTCGGTTTGTGCAAATTCAGTATTCCACTTACTGGACAATGGAACCTAGTGTTTGCTTCTAAAATATTTTCACTCACTTCGTGACATGCAAGAATATGGATATCATTAACTATAAGGGGGTCGAGGAGTGATGAGGAATTCTCACAAAAAAATGTTGGCTCGGTAATTGCTTGGTGCATACCATTTAACTAATAATATGTTTTTTAAATTATTACGGTTGGCCAGTAGTAAGTTTTCGTTGAAGTCACCCATGGCCACAATATTTTTTATACCGCTGTTTACTGCGTTTTCGATTGACTGATTTATATGATTCCAAATATGATATGGTGAATCTGGAGGTCTGTAAAATAGGCCAAACAAAACTTTACAATCCTTAACTACTACTTCAACCCATGAGCATTCGAGAGTATTGATTTCCTAGATCATTTCGTCGCTTACTTGGGATATTTTGTTTTACATAAATCATGACACCCCCTCCAAGCTTATCACCTTCTCTGTCGTTACGATAAAAAGCCTTAAAGTTTGATAATACAACTGAATTGTCGGATATATTCGGCTTTAACCAAGATTCTGTTAACATAATTATATCTATATCCCCAAGCTCTGCCTCCAAAATATCAAGTTTTGATTTAACACTTTGAATATTAATGCAAGTAAATGTGATCAAATCGCGAAGATCTAAATTCAAAACTGAATCATTTAGGCTAAAATCATTTGCAAATGATGGCCCATGATTTGTTTCAATATCACCAGAAAGCAATATAGTAAAAACTACAAGAAATACCAAATAACAAATAAGCTCAGGTTTTACAAAAAGGCATTTTGATACGTCTTTACACACTTTGGTATTTAATCGTGTACTTGAAAATGGTGTTATGGGAACCCAACTCTTATATGGAAGAAGAAGAAGAAGATCATTGTCCTGAAAATCGCACAGACACAAATTGTGATATACAAAGAACTGAAATCAAACAAGAGGAATAGAAAATTAAAAAGTGAATATTTTCATCATTTTATTTTGTGTATTGCCTAATTTATAAACGATATTTATCTTGTTTATGCATACTGATTGAAGATTAAACAAGAGTGCACACGCTGAAATGTCTCGCCTTCTATACTTATCATTGATATTATGTTGATAGTCCTAAGTATAAAGCTAAGCTTTAATACAACTGTCACATAAACTTAACATTAACCAAGTCCAAGATAACTAAACAAAGACCAATGAACCTTGAAAATGAGGTCAAGGTCAGATGAACCATGCCAGGCAGACATGTACAGCTAACAATGCTTCTATACAACATATATAGTTGACCTATTACTTATAGTTTAAGAAAAATAGACCAAAACACAAAAACTTAACACTGTGCAATGAACCGTGAAAATGAGGTCACAGTCAAATACAACCTGCGCGACTGACATAAATATTTCCATACACCAAATATAGATGACCTATGGCATATAGTATTAGATAAAAAGACCAAAACTCAAAAACTTAACTTCGACCACTAAACCATGAAAATGAGGTCAAGGTCATATGACATCTGCCCGCTAGATAGGTACACCTTACAATCATTCCATACAACAAATATAGTAGACCTATTGCATATAGTATGAGAAAAACAGACCAAAACACAAAAATTTAACTATAACCACTGAACCATGAAAATGAGGTCAAGGTCAGATGACACCTGCCAGTTGGACATGTACACCTTACAGTCCTTCCATACACCGAATATACTAGCCCTATTGCTTGTAGTATCTGAGATATGGACTTGACCACCAAAACTTAACCTTGTTCACTGATCCATGAAATGAGGTCGAGGTAAAGTGAAAACTGTCTAACAGACACGAGGACCTTTCAAGGTACGCACATATCAAATATAGTTATCCTATTACTTATAATAAGAGAGAATTCAACATTACAAAAAATCTGAACTTTTTTTTCAAGTGGTCACTGAACCATGAAAATGAGGTCAAGGACATTGGACATGTGACTGACGGAAACTTCGTAACATGAGGCATCTATATACAAAGTATGAAGCATCAAGGTCTTCCACCTTCTAAAATATAAAGCTTTTAAGAAGTTAGCTAACACCGCCGCCGCCGGATCACTATCCCTATGTCGAGCTTTCTGCAACAAAAGTTGCAGGCTCGACAACAAAATTAATGACCATCTTGAGTTTTCAACAGGTGTTCATTATTTACAATGATTGTATATTCTGGCGCGTGTAATTGTATAGTCTGACGCGTGTACAAAGTTGAAGGTGTTAATTGGATGTTATTGTAGCATAAAAAACAAGTCACGGGCCTCGTTAATCTCATTTGATGTTCTACATTGTGTGTCCTGTTATTACCGTTAATAGGATGAAGCCACATCTAATGTTTTTCCTATCAAGAACCCCGAAATGGGTTTATGGACAAGAAAGTCGGTATCTTAAACACCACATTTGATCCATTGCAAGTTGAGTCAAATGAGCCAATTGTTATACTATGGACCAGTTCTGGTCATGGGCGCAGTCCGATATGGACTCCAGATTACTTTGTGCCGCTAGTTAACGCTAGCCACAATATATCTGTTATTGATATAGACAATATGCACGACTTTCCTTTTTTAGATAGCACAATAAATGAATCAAATGTGTGTCCAACAATTTTCGATACCACTGTTAAGTCTCTAGATGAATCTTTCGATTCAATTGATCAAGGCAATAAACGCAGTGACACATGTCATGTAGAATTAGATAGCTCTTATACTGATGTAAAGGTAGACAGCATATCTTGCATGCTCGAGGCAAATGAATCAAATGATTCAAATATTCCAAATGAAATTATAACTATAAAAAAGCTCTATGGCAGATTAAATCGGAGAAAGAAAAGGCTTTTGCAAAAATTCTTGACTCATGGGAGAAAGCTAAACGCAAACCCAGAGTCCACCACTTCAACAGATGGTGGGATGACAATCCCAAAAACAAGTGCATGTGCAACGTAAGCCTTGCCAAAGGAAACGTACTAAAAATGCTAAACCATAACGGTGTACATAAGGATTGCATACAAAACTAGTGCTAACTAATAGCATGTAGTAACTAGAGGCTCTCAAGAGCCTGAATCGCTCACCTGATTCTACTTGGGTTTTTGAAATCATATGAAAAAATATAAAATTTGGCTAAAAGTGACAACACAACCTCATTGAAAAGGAAAGGAACATGTTTAATTTCATTCAAAAGTCCCCCACTGGCGGCCATCTTGGATGGCGGATCGGCTACAAAGTAACAACACTTGGTCAGCACCTCATAAGGAACATTCATGCCATGTTTGGTTTTATTCCATTCAGTGGTTCTCTAAAAGAAGTCATTTGTATGCATTTCCCATAGGGTCCTATGTTAAACTAAGTCCCATGCTGGCGGCCATCTTGGATGATGGATCTGCTACAAAGTAACAACACTTGGTCAGCACCTCATAAGGAACATTCATGCAATGTTTAGTTTTATTCCATTCAGTGGTTCTCTAAAAGAAGTCATTTGTATGCATTTTCAATAGGGTCCTATGTTAAACTAAGTCCCTGCTGGCGGCCATCTTGGATAATGGATTGGTTACAAAGTAACAACACTTGGTCAGCACCACATTAGGAACATTCATGCCATGTTTGATTTCATTCCATTCAGTGGTTCTCTAAAAGAAGTCATTTGTATGCATTTCCCATAGGGTCCTATGTTAAACCAAGTCCCATGCTGGCGGCCATCTTGGATGATGGATGGGCTACAAAGAAACAACACATGGTCAGCACGGCATAAGGAACATTCATGCAATGTTTGGTTTCATTCCATTCAGTTGTTCTCTAAAAGAAGTCATTTGTATGCATTTCCCATAGGGTCCTATGTTAAAATAAGTCCCCCGCTGGCGTCCATCTTGGATAATGGATCGGCTACAAAGTAACAACACTTGGTCAGCACCACATTAGGAACATTCATGCCATGTTTGATTTCATTCCATTCAGTGGTTCTCTAAAAGAAGTCATTTGTATGCATTTCCCATAGGGTCCTATGTTAAACTAAGTCCCCCGCTGGCGGCCATCTTGGATGATGGATTGGCTACAAAGTAACAACACTTGGTCAGCACTCCATAAGGAACATTCATGCTATGTTTGGTTTCATTCCATTTAGTGGTTCTCTAGAAGAAGTCATTTGTATGCATTTCCCATAGGGTCCTATGTTAAACTAAGTCCCCCGCTGGCGGCCATCTTGGATGATGGATCGGCTACAAAGTAACAACACTTGGTCAGCACTCCATAAGGAACATTCATGCTATGTTTGGTTTCATTCCATTTAGTGGTTCTCTAGAAGAAGTCATTTGTATGCATTTCCCATAGGGTCCTATGTTAAACTAAGTCCCCCGCTGGCGTCCATCTTGGATGATGGATCGGCTACAAAGTAACAACACTTGGTCAGCACCCCATAAGGAACATTCATGCTATGTTTGGTTTTATTCCATTCAGTGGTTCTCTAAAAGAAGTCATTTGTATGCATTTCCCATAGGGTCCTATGTTAAACTAAGTTCCCGGCTGGCGGCCATCTTGGATGATGGATCGGCAACAAAGTAACAACACTTGGTCAGCACCTCATAAGGAACATTCATGCTATGTTTGGTTTCATTCCATTCAGTGGTTCTCTAGAGGAAGTCATTTGTATGCATTTCCCATAGGGTCCTATGTTAAACTAAGTCCCCCGCTGGCGGCCATCTTGGATGATGGATCGGCAACAAAGTAACAACACTTGGTCAGCACCTCATAAGGAACATTCATGCCATGTTTGGTTTCATTCAATTCAGTGGTTCTCTAAAAGAAGTCATTTGTATGCATTTCCCATAGGGTCCTATGTTAAACTAAGTCCCCTGCTGGCGGCCATCTTGGATGATGGATCGGCTACAAAGTAACAACACTTGGTCAGCACCCCATAAGGAACATTCATGCTATGTTTGGTTTTATTCCATTCAGTGGTTCTCTAAAAGAAGTCATTTGTATGCATTTCCCATAGGGTCCTATGTTAAACTAAGTCCCCCGCTGGCGGCCATCTTGGATGATGGATCGGCAACAAAGTAACAACACTTGGTCAGCACCTCATAAGGAACATTCATGCCATGTTTGGTTTCATTCAATTCAGTGGTTCTCTAAAAGAAGTCATTTGTATGCATTTCCCATAGGGTCCTATGTTAAACTAAGTCCCCTGCTGGCGGCCATCTTGGATGATGGATCGGCTACAAAGTAACAACACTTGGTCAGCACCTCATAAGGAACATTCATGCCATGTTTGGTTCCATTCCATTCAGTGGTTCTCTAGAAGAAGTTCAAAATGTAAATTGTTAACGACGACGACGACGGACGACGACGACGGACGACGACGACGGACGCCAAGTGGTGAGAAAAGCTCACTTGGCCCTTCGGGCCAGGTGAGCTAAAAACGAAGGGATTTTACCCATGTTTAACAGTTTAATACCCAGATGAAATTAGGGGGAGGTTTGGGTATCCACAAAAACATTTGAACTACTAGTAAGCCACATTCTGTGTGTGCCTGTCCCAAGTCAGGAGCCTGTTATTCACAGCTGGTTGCTGTTTGTCTTTGTGTATCATACTTGATTTATGTTCTTTGTTTTGTACATATATTAGACTGTTAGTTTTCTTGTCTGAATTGTTTTATATAAATGTAATTTCGAGCCTTTTATAACCATGTGACTATTCGGTATGGGTTTTGCTCATTGAAGCAGGCCGCATGGTGTCCTCTTGTTTATTAATTTCTGTGGCATTAAGTATCTTGTGATCGAGAGTTGTCTCATTTGCAATCAGACGGTTACCACATCCTCATATTTTTTCTTTCTTCCTCAAATGTTTTATACGACATTGACATATCACATATGAACTTGCATAAAAAAGATCCTTAAACAAAAAATAACATTCATTTGGTAAACAATATGTCATGTATGTAATTACAATTCAACTTAAACAAATATGTAGCACTGTTTACATATTTGTTAAAGTTGAATTGAAAAGCACTCCAAGTTATTTACATGTATAATACATGTAAATCACTTAAGAGTGCTTTTGAAAGATTAGATTATAAAACAAGATTCACTATATACATCAATATCTCTATGTGTTCTAATATATCTATATCTCTATGTATGTGTTCTAATGTGTCTCAGTACAATCTCTATGCATGTGTTCTTATAATATGTCTCTTATACATGTGTTCTAATATATCTAATCATTATGCATGTGTTCTTATATATGGAACACATAGTAACATCACATATTATGAAACATCTCGAATCAAATAACATCTTGTACGACCTTCAACATGGCTTTCGGCGCTCTATATCTTGCGAGACACAACTTCTCTCCTTCATCCAAGAACTTCAATCCACAAACAACTCAAATACTCAAACAGACCTTGTAATAATGGACTTTGCGAAGGCCTTTGATAAAGTACCGCATCGTCACTTACTATACAAATTACAATATTTTGGTATTAATGGAAACACTTTAAACTGGATCTCTGCATTTCTCTCCGATCGAACTCAGACAGTTGTTCTGGATGGAAGATCATCAAGCACAGTCCCAGTCACCTCTGGGGTTCCACAAGGTACTGTCTTAGGTCCAGTCTTATTCTTAGCGTATATCAACGACCTTCCAGACTACCTTACACATAGCAAACTAAGATTATTTGCTGATGACAGTATCATATACATGCCAGTTAAATGCCAGAGTGATTGCCTAAAATTGCAAAATGACCTTGACGCAGCTGCAAAATGGGAAGAGGACTGGCTGATGGCCTTCCACCCAGACAAGTGTAATGTTCTCTCTGTCACAACTAAACGCCAACCTCTACAACATAATTACACTCTTCACAATCATACTTTAGAAACTGTTACATCTGCTAAATACTTAGGCATCACATTACAATCAAACCTTAAATGGGACAAACACATAGATGACAATATCTCGAAAGCCAACAAAACTCTGGGCTTCCTTCGAAGAAACCTGAAAACATCAAATCAAAACATCAAGAGCCAGGCATACCAAGCACTTGTCCGCCCCAAACTCGAATACTCTTGCTCAGTTTGGGACCCCCACACTTCAGAATCTATCTCGAAGATAGAGATGGTCCAAAGGAGAGCTGCTCGGTATGCCTGCAACAGGTATCATAATACTAGCAGTGTATCAAACATGCTGAACACACTAAACTGGCCTATTTTAACACAACGCAGACTGCGTGCAAGCCTGGTTATGATGTACAAGATCACACATCATTTTGTTGCTATACCATCTAGCACAATTCTCATCCCATCAGACTCAAGAACCAGAAAACATCATTTTCACACCTTCAGGCACATTTATACATCAAAAGACTCGTACAGATTTTCATTTTTCCCATATACAATAACTCAATGAAATCTTTTACCAACCGCAGTGGTAAATACACAGACAGTCGACTCTTTCAGAGATCAGCTTACATATGCTGTTCTCTCCACTATCATTTAAAAATCTTCATCTCCTGTACATAGTTTTAATCACTACATCTGTTCTCTGCACCGTTTTGTATTTAACTAAAATATTAACTAGTTCTTTTTAATAAATAGGCCATGCATGCACCAGTTATTAATCATCTTTATTCAGATGGAAAACTGGAAAACTTAAAGAAGAAGATATCTTTATCTCTATGCATGTGTTCCAATATATATATATATATATATCTAATCTCTATGCATGTGTTCTTATACATCTCTAGCTTTATGTGTTCTTTTACATCACTATGTCTATGTGTTCTTATACATGTTATGTCTTGATCTTTACGTGTTCTTACATCACTATTTCTATGTGTTCTTATACATGTACATCTCCAATACATCACAGTTATGAGGTTTATCACCTGTATGTGTTCTCATGTGTCTCTGTAAAACAAAAAGCTCACTAAACCCTTTGCCACATACATCGCAATCATAAGGTTTATCCCCTGTGTGTGTTCTTATGTGTCTTTGTAAACTACTTGACTGACTATACACTTTACCACATACGTCACAATCATAAGGTTTTTCACCTGTATGTGTTCTCATGTGGACATTTAAATTACCACGATGACTAAACCCTTTACCACATATATCACAGTCATGAGGTTTTTCTCCAGTATCGGTTCTCATGTGTCTCTGCGAATTGCCAAGGCTACATAACGTTTTACCAGATACATCACAATCATAAGGTTTATCAGTTGTATGTGTTCTCATGTGTCTCTGTAAATTCCAAAGCTTACCAAAACTTTTACCACATACATCACAGTCATAAGGTTTAACTCCAGTATGTATTAGCATATGTCCAGTGAGGAAACTATTTCGGGGAAATTGTCTACCACAAACATCACATTTATATGGTTTTTCACCTGTATGTGTTCTTATATGCTCCTTTAAGTAACTACTTTGACTAAATCCTCTAGCACACATATCACATTTATATGGTGTTTCACCGGTGTGCTTCCTCATGTGTCTCTTTAAGGTATAACTCTGACTAAATTCTTTAGCACACACATCACATTTATGACGTGTTTTATCAGCCTGTGTGTTTATGTGTCTCTGTAGAGTACCATTGGTTGTGACTAAATCCTCTCCTCCCTCTGACATCTTATTAATAATGTTTACCGGTATCTCCAGTTAGTGCATTCTTGTACAACTCTGTAAGGAAAAAAAAGACATATACATCATATGTACAGTACATCATGATCTGAGACTACTATAACTGTTATAGTAGTCTCAGAGTACATGTATATAAACCTTTTGGTACCTTTCTGCAATTTTCACTGTGAGAGGCCTTACATTCGCAGGAGGATGCTGATGCATAAAATTGTAAATGAAAGAAGATAGAAAAGAGATAAATTGTTAAAAAATAAAATCAAAGAATATTTGACAATTAATATGACTACTTTTATAAATTTATGTTTTTTCAACTCCATTAAATGTGAATATTATACTAAACTTTATGTTTGTGATCCCCATGTGCACCCACAGTAAATAAAATAAAAAAAAACGGTTGGACATTTAAACAAACAACACCCGGTTGTAATTGATTTTTAGAAAGCACCCATCTTACCTTAGTAAAAAAAGGAAAACACTGTCACACATATCATGTACAGTCATGACAGTAAAACCTTACTAACCATAGTCCTGCAAAAAACAAAAACCTATATTTACTAAGCATTTTGTTATGCACAGTCATCTCAAAATGTATATGCGTTATGAAACCTGATAAAACCTAACATCAGCCAAAACGGAAGAGGTGCGGTTTAGCCAGGTTTCACTGTATATATATAGAACATCTATTTTGACATACTCTCACTTTTAAACTATGTGATTGTTAGTTCACTGTATCAAAATTAAGAAATCATTCATGGGGGCTTGAATATTTAGTGATTTTACCATGGGTGGGCCCATTATGACATATATTTTAACCTGAGCGATAGAGAGAGGTTATATATGGGCATAAACATGATAAAGAAACAACCCGTGGTAAAATCACGATATATTCAAGCCCGATGAATTATTTGCATTCTAATAGGACAATGAAAACAAAATTTTGAGTTCTGAAGAGGGGAAAATATGGGTATAAAGGAACAACCCGTGGTAAAATCACAATATATTCAAGGCCCAATGAATTATTTGGATTCTATTAGGACAAATACAATAAATTTATAATTGTTATTATTGCCCTCTGTAAATCAATTTTAAGCCATCGTATAAAAAAGATGTGGTATTATTGCCAATGACACAACTATCCACAAAAGACCAAAATGACACAAACATTAACAACTATAGGTAACCGTATGACCTTCAACAATGAGCAAAGCCCATACCACATAGTCAGCTATAAAAGATAAGACAATGTAAAACAATTCAAACGAAAAAACTAACAGCCTTATTTATGTAAAAAAATGAATGAAAAACAAATATATGTAACACATAAACAAACGACAACCACTGAATTACAGGCTCCTGACTTGGGACAGGCACATACAATGTACATATTTTTATTCAATAATCAATATTTAAAAGTAACCAATATGTCAGTCAGGGGTACTACTTAAACAAGTTATTTTTATTTACTTGAACAAGTATAAAAAAATAATGTTTGAATAATCTCCCCTTAATTTTCTCATAAATTTACTTATATAAGTAAATTTTTCTTACAATCCCACAAAAATCCTCAAGTTTTGAGATGTAAAATTATGCCTTTAATTATTTTTTCCAGTTTTGCTCAAATTTTTTCATTAAAGTTCAATGTTTCATCTCATTAAATCATCAAAGAAAATGATTGAGCAAAAAATTGCTCCTTTGGGGCTTGCAAATAAGCAGTGTTATGAAGATAACAGACAAATGGGATTTTCATTCTCCATGAAATTACACTTAAATGATTAGTCAAGACATCTGCAAAGGGTACACAAGTTAAATTTCTATTAGAGCAAAGAAATCTTAGTAATTCAAACTAGAGGCTCTAAAGAGCCTGTGTCGCTCACCTTGGTCTATGTGCATATGAAACAAAGGACACAAATGGATTCATGACAAAATTGTATTTTGGTGATGGTGATGTGTTTGAAGTTCTTACTTTACTGAACGATTTTGCTTCTTACAATTATATCTATTATGAACTTTGCCCATTAGTAACAGAGAACTATATTTGGTAAAAAATACCAAATTAATGAAAATTGTTAAAAATTGACTATAAAGGGCAATAACTCCTTAAGGGGTCAATTGACCATTTAGGTCATGTTGACTTATTTGTAGATCTTACTTTGCTGAACATTATTGCTGTTTACAGTTTATCGCTATCTATAATAGTATTCAAGATAACCAAAAACGGCAAAATTTCTTTAAAAATTACCAATTGGAGGGCAGCAACCCAACAACCAGTTGTCCAATTTATCTGAAAAATTCAGGGCAGATAAATATTGACTTGATTACCAATTTAACTTCATGTCAGATTTGCTCTAAATGCTTTAGTTTCATAGTTATAAGCCAAAAACTGCATTTTACCCCTATGTTCTATTTTAAGCCGTGGCGGCCATCTTGGTTGAATGGCCAGGTCATCGGACACATTTTTCAAACTAGATACCCAAAAGATGATTGTGGCCTAGTAGTTTCAGTGGAGATTTTGTAAAAGATTACTTAGATTTATGAAAAATGGTTAAAAATTGACTATAAAGGGCAATAACTCCTAAACGGGTCAACTGACCAATTTGGTCATGTTGACTTATTTGTAGATCTTACTTTGCTGAACATTATTGCTGTTTACAGTTTATCTCTATCTATAATAATATTCAAGATAATAACCAAAAACAGCAAAATTTCCTCAAAATTACCAATTCAGGGGCAGCAACCCAACAACGGGTTGACTGATTCAACTGAAAATTTCAGGGCAGATAGATCTTGACCTGATAAACATTTTTATCCCATGTCAGATTTCCTTTAAATGCTTTGGTTATTGAGTTATAAGCCAAAAAACTGCATTTTACCCCTATGTTCTATTTTTAGCTGTGGCGTCCATCTTAGTTGGTTGACCAAGTCACGCCACACATTTTTTTTTAACTAGATACCCCAAAGATGATTGTGGCCAAGTTTGGATTAATTTGGCCCAGTAGTTTCAGAGGAGAAGATTTTTGTAAAAGATTACTTTAATTTACGAAAAATGGTTAAAAATTGACTATAAAGGGCAATAACTCCTAAACGGGTCAACTGACCATTTTGGTCATGTTAACTTATTTGTAGATCTTACTTTGATGAACATTATTGCTGTTTACAGTTTATCTCTATCTATAATAATAATCAAGATAATAACCAAAAACAGCAAAATTTCCTCAAAATTACCAATTCAGGGGCAGCAACCCAACAACCAATTGACCGATTTATCTGAAAATTTCAGGGCATATAGATCTTGACCTGATAAACATTTTTAACCCATGTCAGATTTCCTCAAAATGCTTTGGTTTTTGAGTTATAAGCCAAAAACTGCATTTTACCCCTATGTTCCATTTTTAGCCGTGGCGGCCATCTTGGTTGGTTGACCAAGTCACGCCACACATTTTTTAAACTAAATACCCCAAAGATGATTGTGGCCAAGTTTGGATTAATTTGGCCCAGTAGTTTCAGAGGAGAAGATTTTTGTAAAAGAACTTTAATTTACGAAAAATGGTTAAAAATTGACTATAAAGGGCAATAACTCCTAAACGGGTCAACTGACCATTTTGGTCATGTTGACTTATTTGTAGATCTTACTTTGCTGAACATTATTGCTGTTAACAGTTTATCTCTATCTATAATAATATTCAAGATAATAACCAAAAACAGCAAAATTTCCTCAAAATTACAAATTCAGGGGCAGCAACCCAACAACCGATTGACCGATTCATCTGAAAATTTCAGGGCAGATAGATCTTGACCTGATAAACATTTTTATCACATGTCAGATTTGCTCTAAATGCTTTGGTTTTCGAGTTATAAGCCAAAAACTGCATTTTACCCCTATGTTCTATTTTTAGCCGTGGCGGCCATCTTGCAATGGTTGGTTGACCGGGTCACGCCACAAATTTTTTAAACAAGATACCCAAATGATGATTGTGGCCAAGTTTGGTTTGATTTGGCCCAGTAGTTTCAGAGGAGAAGATTTTTGTAAAAGCTAACGCCGGACGACGACGGACGACGGAAGACGGACGCCGGACGCAAAGTGATGAGAAAAGCTCACTTGGCCCTTTGGGCCAGGTGAGCTAAAAAGAAGAAAGGATGTCGTTTTTACCTATACAAGGAAAAATTTCTGAATGTCTAAGGGACATAAATAAGCCATTTTTTTTTACCTAAACAAGTAAATAAAAATCACTTGTATAACATGTATA
This sequence comes from Mytilus edulis, assembly GCF_963676685.1. Taxonomy (NCBI): domain Eukaryota; kingdom Metazoa; phylum Mollusca; class Bivalvia; order Mytilida; family Mytilidae; genus Mytilus; species Mytilus edulis. Next base: position 17,099,802 of record NC_092354.1, read on the forward strand.
ATGTATCCTACAAATTTACTTATATGACATATAAGTAAATTTGTAGCATACATTATACAAGTGAATCTATCATAAGGTGTATATTTTTTTTACTTTTTCAAGTAAATAAAATTAACTTGTTTAAGTAGTACCAGGCGCGTAGCTCCCTATACGCTATAAACATGCAGTTGCCTGCACATCAATTCGGCATGTAATTTTTTTTATTGCAAAATAAAAATTTATAAATTAAATATTTAAAGGAAACACATATGTTGTCACTTTTTTAATTGATGAAATGTTATTAAATAACGGCATTTGGTTTCAAAATAGAAGTTTTATTGGAGATCATGACAAAATCCGACAGTTACTTGTATCTTTTACAAGATTTGAATTTGTTATACTCAGTCTAAGACATGTAGTTTCGGAGTACCTTTGCCAGAGTGCGGTTTATCTGTTTAAAACGAGATGAACCAATCAGCATTAGATTTATCAGAACCCTTCAATATCGTTGAAATCATGCCACGGCAATGTGTTCGACAGACTACCAGAGCCAATCATCCTGCAATCACGCCGAAAATCTATTGGAAAGTCTCATTATATTTTGCGTTTATAGACCATATGATAATGGAACTGGAGAGTGCAGTGGCGTCTGGTATTATCAGAAAATCGCTTCTTTGTGCCGTATCTGCTTCCTTTTTTAGGAAATATAACAAACGAACAAATCTCAACATTGTCTGAGTGAGTCATACGAAACTGACCTGGTATGTAATTTTGACGAATTCAATTGGGAGGTTGCTCGATGGCGAACACGTACATTGGTTTACAACATCTCGCGAGTGCTACCATAGAGATCTATCAGTGTAATATGTCTGTTGAAATCAAATGGACGATCAACAATGAACAACGACAGGTTATCATCGCAAGCATTACTGCATATTCATCAGGATTTCAGTGTGAATATTGACAAATAAATAGAGAAGCTCATTTCTGCCTAGACCCGAAGAGCAGATTTTGGACAATTTTTGAGTAAATTCTGTATCAGGAAAATGTGTAGTTTATGTCACAGGCGCTTGGGTATATGATACAGATTTTTTTTTTTTGCTGAATAAAATATTAAATTTTCTATATAATTTGTGTATATATATTGAGTTACTTAGTTATTGTCTTTATTATGTCACCCGATCGACAATGTCGGGTGACATATTGCTTTTCCTCTGTTTCTTTTTCCCTATTATTATTATTTTTCTTCCACCTAATTTTGTCCAGCAGTTTTCTCAGAGCCAAAGGAACCAATCTAAATGATAGTGCACTATAACAAGGAACCCTGACTTTCGAGTTGCAGTGCAACTTTGGAACTAAAAAATGGCTGCCATTACCATGGAAACAGAACAATTGTGAAAAAATCCACTTTTTGGTTTTAATGAATTATTTGGATATATGCTTTAACTCAGAATCATTATATTTTGATACAATGTAGGTGCCCACTATATACTGCTTTGGGATGATTTTGGCAATCATTGGAACTGTTATGTTGCCATGGATACTACACCAAAAATTTCAAAAATATGGAAATGCTCCAAATTTTATAAAACTTCACAGTAACGATGAGCAACATTGGTAGATGTGGAATTTGGCGTTGGAATTTCGAAAATGTCTGCTGTTACCATGGAAACAATGCAAAACAGGTCAAAATGGTCCAAAAACACCTAAAAGTGTCATTTACTTTCTTAAAATGGTAGGTCAAATTGATCGAAACTTTGATGGTATGTTCCCTCCCATGTACCAATGTGGTATCTGCCATTAGAAATTTGGAATGGTCTGTGTAACCATAGAAACCATCCAAAATGTCAAAAATTTCAAAAATTTCAAAATGCTCAAAAAGTAATGAAACTTACTATGATTGTTGACTGTCAAGTCTGCATGAAACTTTTGAAGTTGGAATTTCCAAAATGGCCACCGTTGCCATGGAAACTGGAAAAATGTCAAATTTTTTCAAAATGCTCCAAACTTAATGAAACTTAATAATATTGTAAACTGGCATGTATAGATGAGACTTTTGACTTTGAAACTTTCAAAATGGCTGCCGTTGCCATGGATACAGCAAAAATGTCATATTTTAAAAAATGATCTAAATGTACTGAAAATTTACAGAAAATGTATAGCCATGCAAATATGTGCATTCACTGTTAAAAGTTTTTGAAATGGCTGCCGCTTAGTGGCAATGGGGGGAAGGGTGACATCCGCTATTGCTTGCAATAGCAATTCTAGTTTGTTTTTGTTGTTGTTATATGTCACAAACTGTATAGTTTATATGGCAATAAAACTTTGAATTGAATTGAATTTATATTTATAATACATATCTATCACTTCTGTGCATGTCTCACCTAGTTTCGAGTGATTTAAACGACCCAGAGAAAATACCCAATTTTACTTTCCATACTAACACCCTTTGGCTGTTGTCTGCTTTATGGGCGGGTTGTTGACCCCTTAACACATTCTCCTTTGTTTCTTAGTATGGACAAATGATGGATAGTAAAATTGGGTATTTTCACTCGGTCGTTTAAATCACTCGAAACTATGTGAGACATGCACAGAAGTGATAGATATGTATTATGAATATAGAAAATTGAATATTTTAATCAGCAAAAAAAAATCTGTATCATATACCCAAGCGCCTGACCCCCCTGTGGTTTATGTTTTCAATTAACCATTATTTACTCTATTCAGAAAATTTATGAATAGTTTTACTTTCATAAATTGTTTATCATGTTTATAAGTCTTATCTACATGTAGCTCCTCTTTCAACTGTCCTATGACTGATAACCGACAAAAAACATTTTCCTGCTTAAAGGGTCCCAAAATTTTTTCGCCTTGCTCTGCTCGCCAGTAGTTGCTTGTACATCATTTCTTTCTAACTAAGCCCCTGAGTACCCCTGACTGTATGTGCTAATATTAAAATTGTAAGTGTTATTTGGTCATTACAAGTGTTATTCGATATTCACAGTGTTATTCAGTCATTCAAGGTACCGCATATATAAACGCACTCTCAGTATCAAAGTTGGTCGGTAAGAGGACGGAGCAAACTGAATTAGTAATAATAATAATAATAATAAATATAAGCTTTATTTAGAGTCGGCATGGTATATATAAAACATAGAGTAACATAAGCTACATATGTATGATGAGCTTTTAACCGACAAGCATAAACTATTTACTATAACGTATTTTATACTATAGATAGTTTTTTGACTGTTGGATGAATTTAAATGATAATTTTAAAAGAAAAACAAAGTTTGTATGTACATGTATCAGCTTGGGGATCGGCTTGTACCGTTGTGTATGTACATGATGTAACTATTTGTTATATACGTTTTAATATAATTATACAATAATCTTGAAAGAGGGTGGTAAAGGGTTATTTTCGTGCAACATGATGGCTGTTTTTTATTTAACGTTCAACCTGTTTTTACTTTTTTATTTGACGTTCAGTCTTGCAAGACGGGTGCCTCGTTCAACATGTTCAACGTGTTCTGCTTATTTAATTATACGTGCATCGTGATTTTCAACGTCTTATTTTGCGTGCATGGTATTTTTCAAATAAAATTCAAACACTTGCCAGGAATCGTCAAGAAATACTTTTTTAAAAGCCGTAAACCAATTATATCATAAATGGGTATACTAAATTGGGAATATCAAGTAAAACAAATAGTTATATACAAGAAGACAGTGACTCAGTCACAAAAGGTTCAAATAAAAGTATTTATTTTCGTGCAACGTTCATTACAGAAATTATTTCACGTTCAACGTGAAATTATGTCTTATTTCACCATGTGTGTTCACGTTTTTTTCGTGCAAGCTGCCCCCCTTTACCACCCTCTTGAAAACTTGTAATAAAAACATAATCTAGTTGTTTTATACTCATCTAAAAAAATATTTTTCAAAGGCCTTTTTTAATTTTTTTTAACGTACACCTTTTACATTATAATAAAAATCATAAACATTTATGAATTACAATTAATACATATCTTTATCTCTATTCCTTATAAATATATTTGTTTATTGGGGCCGGATCGACGTGGGACGGATCGACGTGGGGCCGGATCGACCCGAAAGCTTTTCGAGAACTCTGTTCCACAAGCGTGTATTTTACTATTTACCCGTAATATAAGTCTGTACGAGTCAATACAATCTTGTTTGATGTTGCGTTATAAACACCATCAAGTCTACCCATATATTTTTCACTCCAGTTTGTTAAATATAATATTGATCATTGTCTTCTCATTTAGCAATAGACCACTTTCGAGTTCATCCGTCACCGGAAAAAACTCGTCAATTATACGCGCCTTTATCATCGTCATTGGTGCGTTTGGGGGCGTCGTCACTTCCTTCCAATGTTGAGCGAGTGGTTGGAAAACTAGAATTCTATATTGTACGAATTATTCGGCAAATTGAATTCTAAAAATTGACAATCAACACTGCTGTCATTAGGGAAATGTCAGTAAGTACCTACAGAGCAACCATTATTTCTAGTTTATACTGCACAAAGACGATCACTAAGACGCTTGATGAACGTAAATAGTGCAGGGATACAGGCGAGCCCCTCTATCTGGTAAATGACGTCATAAAGGCGTGTATAATTGACGAGTTTTTGCCGGTGACGGATGAACTCGAAAGTGGTCTATTGTTTCGATTTACTTACCTTTTCTTTGTGTACAGGGAAATATAAGTTGAGGGAAAGAAACCAACGTTATATACATTCAATTTGATTGCATGTATCTCACCAGATCCCCTACCTACCTTATCTGTAAGTTCCGCCTATGTCAGAGTCACCACCACAACGGTGCATGCAGGAATTTGATACAAAACTGGTGTCAGCGTTATTAATTTTATCAAGGATTTATGTAATATAGGTAATGTTTTTATAAGTTGACAGAAAATAGCATAATGCATGAAATTGTACTGCCTTTAGCCCAGCATGCATGCAATTATGTTAACATGGTTAATCAAATAATTGTTAAAAGACTTATATGATTTTTTACCTGGGGGGGGGGGGGGGGGGGGGGGGGGCTGGTCATTTTGAAATCAAACATACAAAATTTCTTGACCCCGCCATAATATTTCCCCATTTTTATTTGATCCCCCGATAAAATTTTAAAATAAATTGACCCCCTCTATTTAAAATGCCAAAGATGTAACATGCAAAACAGTAACTATTATGTTATTTTATGAAATATTGAAAATGAAACATTCTGAGTAGATCGAGTCCAAAAACATATTTCAAGGGAAAATTGTCTCGAAATGGGGCTCTTCCATGAATATAAGTAGGTAGAGCAATTTAAAAGTGTTATTTCTTAAATGGTAAAAATCAGAATTAGTAATAGCAAATTACTAATAGAAGTGTGCAGATATACTAAAACACCTTTAGAACATAGAATTGTCCAATTTGAAAGGATGGAATTGAAATCGTTTGAACTTAAAAGAAACTTACTCCTTTGTAATTTAAGTGATATAGACTAGTTCCATCTTTTGTTAATATGTGTAAACAAGATAAGTTTTAATTAGTTTCATTTTGAAAAGTAATGATACGGACATTAGTACTGTAAGCGTAGCTGGAATAAGCGATATGTATGATTTGAACATTCATTTAAAGCAAACATAATGTTGTTTTAAAGAGCTTTTATAGAATTAAAGCTGATTGTTATAGCTTGAATTAATAATATTGTATGAATAACACCTCCTCGCAATGTAAATTATAAAATATTAAGAAAAATGTCTGTTTGTTTGTTTGTTTGTTTATTTTTGTATTTGTATATAATTATATTTGTATTTTGTACATTATTGTACATGTCGGCTGGTATAATTTTTGTATAGGAATTTACACCAATAAAATTATTTTATTTGATTATTCGGTGTCACTCCTTTGAACGCTGCTTAAACTTAAACTTAATGCAGCTTCCTTCATCACAAAAGTCTTGTGATGTCTTACTTAATTGTATATGAATAAATAATATTTTAATTTGACAGTCTGATGTAATGTTCTTCTTGACATTTTGTCTCTTGAAGTATGTGAAATCATGGGCTTGATACGGGTGATGTGTGACGTCATCAAAGTCACGTGATGACTGCTATAGTTGGATATGACTTATTTCCGTGTGTAACAAGAAAATGTCCATAGTTCACGGATGCCTCACTCGCACTATCATTTTACATTTTCAGTGGACCGTGAAATTGGGATCGAAACTTAAATTTGTAATTAAAATTAAAAAGGTCATAATCATAGAGAACATATCAGTCATTCCCCAAAAATGGGTACAATTACAAAATTTCAGTGTCGCCGGCAAATAACCCCAAAATGCAAGCTTAACATATGTCACAGATAATCTTTTCCGTGTTCTAAGTGATTATTTAATATGTATACTAAAATAAAATTATATTCTTTTGTGATGTATATCGTAAATATATTTGTGTGATTTTGTATTCAATATACGGAAATCACACGAATTCCGAATGTCGCCAAGAAAAACTCCAAATATCGGTGTGAATTAAAATACTTTATTTCATCTAAATCATGATTAGATTTGCTTTTTTTATTTGACACTATATTGATTTTTATCCACAAAAATATTTTAGAATCAAAAGTTATAATAATAATATACACTTTGATTTACCCATTAAACCAATGTCGCCAATAAACGTATATATAACCTACCGTAACGTATCTTTAGGTACAGTCAAAATATATTTATATGATTGGAAATCATGCCCAATGTGACTTTAAGCAAAGTTGATACATCAAATTTTAAAATCCTGCCTTTAACTTTTATTGCGATGAAACGAAAAATAAAAAAAAATCTTCTCTTTCTCTTTTTTTCGATTGTCGCATATAAGAATCCAACCTACGTAACGCGTATTTTGGAACGCACTAACCAAGAACAAATCAAAATGATGATTATTTCATTGAAAGCACCCATGAAGCTTCTCAATAATCAGTTTTGAGAAAGCAACTGAACAATATTGTTACATATTTCCATGTATAATGTAAATAAAACTAACCTCCGTTTAAATAACCTCCGTGACGCAGTTATTTACAGTTAAGTTCAGACTTTTTTTATCAGTATCAGCGGCTGCCGACACTGCCGAAAGTCATTTTTGTAGCAGACATCATTTATTATAAAGAAAACAGACAAACAAAATACAGATTTTGAGAAAAAAAATGTTGTTTTGAGAAAGGTAGGTTAACTTGTTTTTTCCCTATCATGTGAGCAGCATTATAACGTTTAATAAACGTTATATCAGCCATTTTTCAGATTTAAAATAGTCTACAACACAACTTGTGTACTTACGACGACAATCATAACTTTAACAGCGGTTTATGGCAAACATTTTCAAGATTATTTAGGACTCATCAATGTAACGGAGGTTATGCAAATAAAAAAAATCTAAAGATGCATGTAAACACGATTATACCAATTGAAATTCTTGTACATTGTTATAGATACCAAATCAGTTCATCAATTATCACTAATAGAAATCAAAAGGTGATGTCAATCATAGACGACATCATTGATTTACGTTACGGAGGATAGAAATTTAAGGAAAAAAAGTTTTTTTTCTCTACTAAGCAGGACTTTACTCTTTTTAGATAACGATTTACTAAGAAAAATGTTTAATTCTGTTGTCTTGTTTGTCATTTAATTCCAATATTTACATTCATTTATATGTTTGCTGTTGGTAAGAACTGGAATTGTCCGTTATGGAGGTTTTAAATGTCGTTACGGAGGATAGCAATTTTCGAAATGAAACTATTTTGACTCCAAAACTTCATAGTTGAGTATAATACATACCTTATGGTGTGAAGGAAGATGACATTATCTGTATAGAGCTAATAAAATTAAGTTGAACAGAATTCGGTTTAGGTAAAACACATTTTTGGGTGAAAGTTCATGAATCGTTACGGAGATTTTGACAAGAACAAGTCCATTTGACTAAAAGAAACATATAACTTGATAGAAAACAGTTTTTTAGTTTGTAATGTCAATAAATTGTTTAGAAAAGCTAGCATTAAAGAGTTAAGTGTTACTATGTATCAGCATTCAGATACTGGTTTGATATCAACCTCCGTAACAAAGATGGGGGTGTGGATTAATACAAGCATAAAAAATACAGTAATTACGAGTGATTCAAAACATAAATAATAGGTTTTTTTCCTGGAAAGCTGTATTATGAAACTAAAATATTATACAGTATAACATTTCATTAGTTTAAATTTATTACTAAATAAGTTGTGAAAACTACTTATTTGAATTATTTTTTAAACACTATATTAATTCAGACCTTAAAATTGGTATTTGCTTTCAATATATACAGAATAATACGTATAAATCAGTTTGCTATGGGGGTAAATGTAACCCATTTCACATGAGCCTGGATTTAAATCTTGTGTTTTTCTCTAATGCAATTTTTAAGATGACTTTATACAACACTAACCTCCGATACGTTCATACTTACCTTGTCTTACAAAAAATGCTAAAACTAGATAACAACTAAAATGGTGTAAGTAAAAATTAAAAAAATGACAGACTAGATATAGACACAGAGGAAAACAACACTCTCTCTCTGCTCAGTTGAAATTTATTTTTTTAACAGTGTCTACATTCGAGTTGTACCCATTTTTTGGGAATGACTGATATAATGTGTACTAAATTTTTTGTTGATGTGACTTCAACTTCATCAAAAACTATCTTGACCAAAAACTTTAACCAAAATTTTAACCTGAACTTCGCTTTATCATTTTCTATGTTCAGTGGACCGTAAAATTTGAGTAAAAACTTTAATTTGACATTACACATGTTACAATTAGAAAGCTCATATCATGGGGAACATGTGTACTAAGTTTCAAGTTGATAGGACTTCAACTTCATCAAAAACTATCTTGACCAAAAACGTAAGCCTAAAGCGGGACGAACGGACGGACGGACGAATGGACCCACAGACCAGAAAACATAATGCCCCTCTACCATCGTAGGTGGGGCATAAAAAATATTGATCCCCCACTTTAAATCTATAAAAAAAAAATGAATCCCCTTTTCCACAAACAGAAAAATCCCCCCTGTATTTTGACCAGCCCCCCTCCTAGATAAAAAGTGATAAGTCCCTAATGGCTTCTTTTGGTAATCTAAAACATTTAAATCAGCAATTCACCGTTTCAGAATCTAATGCATTCTGGGTAATATTTTCAAAAGTGTACACCAAAGCGTGGTGATTGGTTTAAAACGTCATAAACAATCGAAATTCAACCAATGACGTATAGATTTTCATTTTGGGGTACGGACAATGCAATTACCCACAGTCCTTTAGATTCTGAAACGGCCAATTGTCAACATGTCTTTGTATGTGAGTTCTTCCTGTTAGTGAAACATTGAAACCTTTCACCGCATCAATTATGTATACCACCAGTATGTGCCGACATGTGTCCCTGTGAGTTCTACCTGTCAGTGAAACATTGAAACCTTTCACCGCATCAATTATGTATACCACCAGTATGTGCCGACATGTGTCCCTGTGAGTTCTACCTGTCAGTGAAACATTGAAACCTTTCACGCATCAATTATGTATACCACCAGTATGTGCCGACATGTGTCCCTGTGAGTTCTACCTGTCAGTGAAACATTGAAACCTTTCACCGCATCAATTATGTATACCACCAGTATGTGCCGACATGTGTCCCTGTGAGTTCTACCTGTCAGTGAAACATTGAAACCTTTCACGCATCAATTATGTATACCACCAGTATGTGCCGACATGTTTCCCTGTGAGTTCTACCTGTCAGTGAAACATTGAAACCTTTCACCGCATCAATTATGTATACCACCAGTATGTGCCGACATGTGTCCCTGTGAGTTCTACCTGTCAGTGAAACATACGCATAATTCATGTATACCACCAGTATGTGCCGACATGTGTCCCTGTGAGTTCTACCTGTCAGTGAAACATTGAAACCTTTCACGCATCAATTATGTATACCACCAGTATGTGCCGACATGTGTCCCTGTGAGTTCTACCTGTCAGTGAAACATTGAAACCTTTCACCGCATCAATTATGTATACCAACAGTATGTGCCGACATGTGTCCCTGTGAGTTCTACCTGTCAGTGAAACATTGAATACTTTCACGCATCAATTATGTATACCACCAGTATGTGCCGACATGTGTCCCTGTGAGTTCTACCTGTCAGTGAAACATTGAAACCTTTCACCGCATCAATTATGTATACCACCAGTATGTGCCGACATGTGTGCCTGTGAGTTCTACCTGTCAGTGAAACATTGAAACCTTTCACCGCATCAATTATGTATACCACCAGTATGTGCCGACATGTGTCCCTGTGAGTTCTACCTGTCAGTGAAACATTGAAAACTTTCACCGCATCAATTATGTATACCACCAGTATGTGCCGACATGTGTCCCTGTGAGTTCTACCTGTCAGTGAAACATTGAAAACTTTCACCGCATCAATTATGTATACCACCAGTATGTGCCGACATGTGTCCCTGTGAGTTCTACCTGTCAGTGAAACATTGAAACCTTTCACCGCATCAATTATGTATACCACCAGTATGTGCCGACATTTGTCCCTGTGAGTTCTACCTGTCAGTGAAACATTGAAACCTTTCACCGCATCAATTATGTATACCACCAGTATGTGCCGACATGTGTCCCTGTGAGTTCTACCTGTCAGTGAAACATTGAAACCTTTCACCTCATCAATTATGTATACCACCAGTATGTGCCGACATGTGTCCCTGTGAGTTCTACCTGTCAGTGAAACATTGAAACCTTTCACGCATCAATTATGTATACCACCAGTATGTGCCGACATGTGTCCCTGTGAGTTCTACCTGTCAGTGAAACATTGAAACCTTTCACCGCATCAATTATGTATACCACCAGTATGTGCCGACATGTGTCCCTGTGAGTTCTACCTGTCAGTGAAACATTGAAACCTTTCACCGCATCAATTATGTATACCACCAGTATGTGCCGACATTTGTCCCTGTGAGTTCTACCTGTCAGTGAAACATTGAAAACTTTCACCGCATCAATTATGTATACCACCAGTATGTGCCGATATGTGTCCCTGTGAGTTCTACCTGTCAGTGAAACATTGAGTTATAATAAAGTATTCTTTGTGTGATTGGCACAATGTTGTCAAACGTATATTTGTTCTACCTAACAGAAGTTCCAATGGAAACTTTATTATAAACATCAGTGTCATAATACCTATTCCTGTTGGAACAAATATTGTATACCATTTATTCTGTTAGGAACATATTCTATAATATTTATTCCTGTGGAAATAATATTCCAGAATATTCTTTCCCTTTGGAACTTATGTTATGAAGAAACTTCTATTCCGTGAAACTTTTCAGAAACTAGAGGACTATGGGTAATCTCATTGTATGTACACCAAAATGAAAATAACGCTACGTCATTGGTTGAATTTCAATTGTTTAGAATGTTTTTAACCAATCACAATGTTGTGGTCTATCTATCTAATTAATCAATCTCTCTCAATCTTTAATTACAAATATTGCGTTTATGAAGTTTCATTCGGCCATACTACTAAGCTTACCCCACATACATTTCAGTCACGTTGTTTGTCACCTGTATGAATTTTCATGTGTCTTTCTAAACTTGTATGCTGAATGAACCTTTTACCACATACATCACAAACATGCGGTTTGTCACCTGTATGAGTTCTCATATGTCTCTTTAAACTACTAAGCTGATTGAACCCTTTACCACATACATCACAGATATATGGTTTATCATCTGTATGAACGGTTATCATGTGTCTCTGTAAACTTAAACGCTGACTGAACCCTTTACCACATACATCACAGGCATGAAGTTTCTCTCCTGTACGTGTTCTCATGTGAATCTGTAAATTATAATACCGACTAAACCATTTACCACATACATCACAGGTATATGGTTTATCATCTGTATGAGTTAGCATGTGTCTCTGTAAACTTAAACGATGACGGAACCCTTTACCACATACATCACAGACATGCGGTCTACCACCTGTATGAGTTATCATGTGTGTCTGTAAACTATAACGCTGACTAAACGCTGTACCACATACACCACAGTTATAAGGTTTATCGCCTGTATGTATTCTCAGATGGCTCTTTAAGTTACTACCTTGATCAAACCTTTTACCACATACATCACAGACATGAGGTTTATCGCCTGTATGTATTCTCTTGTGTTTCTGTAAGTTACTATGCTGACCAAACCCTTTACCACATACATCACAGTCATAAGGTTTATCACCTGTATGTATTCGCATGTGCTTCTGTAGATTACTATGCTGACCAAACCCTTTACCACATACATCACAGTCATAAGGTTTCTCGCCTGTATGCATTCTCATATGAATTTGTAAGCTAACAAGCTGAGTAAACCGTTTACCACATACATCACAGTCATGAGGTTTATTGCCTGTATGTGTTCTCATGTGAATTTGTAAAGTACTCTGTTCACTGAACCTTTTACCACATACATCGCAGTCATGAGATTTATCACCTGTATGTATTCTCATGTGGCTCTGTAAATTATATTGTCGACTGAACCCTTTACCACATTCATCACAGTCATAAGGTTTTTCACCAGTATGTGTTCTCATGTGTCTCTTGAAGTCGCTACCTTGAACAAATTTTTTCGAACAAACATCACAGTCGTGTGGTTTATCACCAGTATGTATACTCGCGTGTCTCTTTAGGTCTCTACCTTGAACATATTTTCTCGAACTAACATCACCTTTGTGTAGTTTCTCGTCAGTATATGTTCTCGCGTGTCTCTTTAAGTCTCTTCCTTGAACACATTCTCTCGAACTAACATCACAGTCATGTGGTTTATCACCAGTATATGTTCTCGCGTGTCTCTTTAAGTCGCTAAGGATTATCTCCATTCGAAACTGAAGTTGTAGTAAAATAAAATAAATATATATTAATAAAAATTCAAATACTAGTATTAAATGACCAAATGTTTGAATGGTCACAATGGTCAAGCAGGTTCCTTAATCGTTTAGGTTTCGATGTGAATGTGAACTGAATTTTGACAGTAGTTTTTATCATCCTTGTTCTGTACAATGTTGTTAATTGTCTGCAGGCTAAATTTGAGTAAAGGTCGCTTAAGTTTTTGCCAGTGGTCACTTCTATTATTGTTTTATTCACAATAGAGCTTTCTTACAAATTGACGAAAGGTACGAACGAACGTAAAGGGAGCACGTATTTCATTTCCACAATAACTGTTAAAAGAGTCTGTGTTTTATCCAGTAAAACAGCATTCTTTTCTAAATCAAGTTTATTTTTCAAAAAAGAATAATATCGCAAATAATACACGATTTTAATATAATCAAACAGAGAAAAATAGTGTCAAATACACTTACGTCCGATACGTTACTTAGTACGTAAACCACGAGAACACACATTTCCGCGGGAAATTTTTAAGCACGAGTTTCACGATTAACTTTTCAATGGCATTATTGAAGTACGTTAGTCTAAATTTAAAGATTCACATTTATTTTATTTTTTATAGTACACTTTCAGCAAAATGTCAAAGTGGAATATCGAGATTTGCTAAACAAAAATGATGATACATGTTTTTAAAAAGTAATGTTGAATAAATCTAGAAAAACAGATTTTGTATATCAAGAAAATAAGTCTACGATTTTACACCATATACATTGTGGATTTTATAATGACGATTTAATAATACACATGTTTGGAAGATAGACGCGAAGTTATCACTTATCGTCCAGTGGCTAATATTTGATGAATGTTGAGGACTATAGGCAAAACGCAATTATACGCTAAAATATTCGTTACATTGCCCCGATATATCATATATACACATTAAGGGGGGGGGGGCGATGATTCAAAACATTGTAATATTGAAGAGTATACGTAGGGGAGGGGTCGGTTTTTAGTTTTTTAGGGGCATTTTTTTTGTCTGACTACTAGATATATTTAGGATATTTTGTAGTGTTATCTCATCCGACCTGGTGGTATCATATTTTAACATATCGTACGTCCCGACATCCTATAAATATATCGGAAAAGTCCAATTTAATAACTGTCGTTGCATGTAAGATAATTGTCCGAAGTTCCACGACTATTATTTAAATATGTCAAAATAAAGGATCCCTTAAACGAGTCTTACGTATGATTCGTCAAGCATACGTACCTTTCGTCAATTTGTAAGAAAGCTCTAATATGACAATTTAACCGAAGGTTACATGTACGATTGTCAAAAATGATTGTAAAATAATTTGGTCATCCGACAATTGCACTCGTCTAAACTCGGTCGATTCCGTTCATCTATAGATCTAACTAATAAATAATCGGGTTCACTCGAGGATTGCCGATTGAAGACAACTTGTCCAAATTGTCAAAGATGATTTTAAAATAAAATGTGTAGACTATCAATTAGGTGCACACTTGTCTGTGTGTATTTAGCTAAGTTTCTATCCAATTTTCAGTGTTTTTCTCATTACTTTTAAAGATAAGCGTCGTCTTTATTCAGAACACTACATAGATCAAGTTTAAACCGACTTACTTCTTAAAGGTGCAAATTTTGTCAAAATTTAAATCCTCTCTCTGAAAAAGAATTAAAACTTATTTGTATGTATAGAAAAAGCTCTTGATTTGAGAGACCACCTTTATAATAGGTGGTATATATATAAACATATATTGGTGAGAAAAAATATGAAAATTTTAAATATTATGCTTTATATGTGAATGGTATCGCTATGAGTTTTTAGTGTTATAGTATCCATAGAAGATACTTAGAATGATAAGGTACATGTATCATTGTAATTCACTTATGACCGGTTATTACAGGCCGTTATTACATGCATCTATATTTCATTTGAATGTTACCGTGAAATTGTTTAAATGTAACTATTACTATTAATATTTGGACCCGTGGCGTGCTAGGCGAAAGCTCGGAAGCCAAGGCTTCAAAATCGTTTGTCCACCAAAAAAACCACAAGAGAAAACAAGAGATAAAAACGAGCTAGAGGTATGAGAGAGAGAGAGAGAGAGAGAGAGAGAGAGAGAGAGAGAGAGAGAGAGAGAGAGAGAGAGAGAGAGAGAGAGAGAGAGAGAGAGAGAGAGGGGGGGGAGGAGACTCCGATTGAAAGAGAGTGAGGGGGAAGATAAATAGGCACTGTGCGGTTGAATAAGAAAAAAAGTTGTAGAAGTCAACGAGTCTGTTAGACTTGTCAGTTAGTTTTCCTGCCAATTGTAGTTGGTTACCATGGTAACCTCCGACCAATCAAATTTCAATTTAGGACAAAAACTGGTTGCCTTGAATTAACCAATAAAAACTGTCTGCCACGAATTAGCCTATGATACTAAAAGTGGTGATAAATACCAAAAAATGGCTGTCGGAGTGATCGCAAACTGGATTGTTATGCCCCACCTACGATGGTAGAAGGGCATAATGTTTTCTGGTATGTGCATTCGTTCGTCCGTCAATCTGCCCCACTTCAGGTCGAAGTTTTTGGTCGAGGTAGTTTTCGATGAAGTTGAAGTCCAATCAACTTGAAATTTAATATACATGTTCCCTATTAAATGATCTATCAAATTTTAATTAAGAATTGAATGCTTCTTTTTGTAAATTTATTGGGGTGTAAAAGCGTTGACCGAAGTACATTTTGTATGAAGCGCGGAAGCGCTTCATTCTAAAAAAGTGCGCACGGTCAACGCTTTTACAACCCTATAAAGTTACAAAAAGAAGCATTCAATACTTATAATTACATTTTTTAGCTACGATCATGAAAACACGAATTTTATATATTTTTTTATTTAATTCTCCTGTGCACTTTATTATTGGACCACGTGTTATCATGAATGAAAAGTTGTATTGAGCAATGCAACTGCTTACGGAATAACACGTGATGTGAAGTTAGCCAATCAGAATAAAGTATTATAATGAAACATACATCTAATGTGATTATTGCCAAATAAATGTTTTGCCCCAATTGCACGGTCAACTTAACATGGAAAATGATAGTACGTATGGGGCATCCGTGTACTTTGGACATTTATTAGTTTCTTGACAATTTTCAATATCACAAGGACCATAACTCTTGAACGGTAAAAGAGACAATCATCAATTCTAAACTTGACATCCTTTTTGTCATCATTAACAGCATATCGAAATTTGAAAAAAGCTTTGGTCGAACGGTCCGACGGCGTGCACAAAGTTGACGGCAACTGTAAAATGCGCTTTTTCAATAGCTTTATACATATAATATTTATATGTATTTATAATGATTTTTGAAGAAGTTTTTTTTCATGATAAAATGATGATGCATGCCATAATAATCCACATTACTAGTAAGGTAAATCAATATTTAATCTATAAAGCATGAAACGGACATATAGAAAACGGCAAAAATTCGGTGTAACTTGTAACATTAAATTAACATAAAATAAAGTTTTTGACCTAAAACCTTTACACATTTAACATTGTATCCCAGATTTTATCGTATAATAGTATTGTTTAGATTCGGACTCTGGCATTATATAAAATTTACCGCAAAAAAATCCAAAACGACCATGGTAGATATGCTTGGAAATGATCTTCGTTATGTGTAAGAAGTAGTAATTTGGAAGGACTAATAGGTCAAAATGGAAGAATCGGTAAGAAAAAATATGTAATTGCTATCTTTTTATTTTCAAAATAACTTCGTATTCGAAACGAAATGTGCAAAACCAGACTGAGGTTTGATAAAATCTGCAACGTATGAATGATTCGGTTGTCCAGACTGAACACCTGAATTTTTTAAATGTCCAACTATTATGTTACATTCTAAAAAAAAAAGCGTTTTAACGCTGTTTTCTGAAAAGGGTCCACGACATAGTCGCTAATTACCTCCATTACACTGCTCGTAGCATATATTTATTTATATTTTCAAAATGTACATTTGCTGCACTTTTTTGTTCGAAAAAAAAAAGAAATATCTGAACGTGAATTTTTAGAATTATGTGATAAACTAAGTGTCCAGTGTTTTTGTTACGCTTACGTTTTTTGAGGGAAAATGTCGACGTCGTAAATGATTTTTGTAATTTGAAGACGTTACATTTGTGGACTCAGCTTTGTGCACGCCGTCTTTAACTGGCAACGGACGACAACTCCAAGTTTTGCCAAAATCTCACCATCGCACCATGTGAGCTAAATGTAAACTAATGATGTTTTTGACCAGTATGTCTTCTCATGTGTCTATGTAAATGACTAAGCTGACTAAAACCTTTGTCACACACGTCACAGTCATGGGGTTTATCACCTCTATGTGTTTGTATGTGTTTCTGTAAAGTAGCAAGCCGATTAGACCCTTTACAACACAAATCTCAGTCATGAGGTGTATCACCTGTATGTGTTTTCATGTGTCTCTGTAAAGTAGCATGCTGACTAAACCTTTTACCACATACATAACAGTCATAATAGTTATCAAAGGTACCAGGATTATAATTTAGTACGCCAGACGCGCGTTTCGTCTACATAAGACTCATCAGTGACGCTCATATAAAAATATTTATAAAGCCAAACAAGTACAAAGTTGAAGAGCATTGATGATCCAAAAGTCCAAAAAGTTGTGCCAAATACGGCTAAGGTAATCTATGCCTGGGATAAGAAAATCCTTAGTTTTTCGTAAAATTCAAAGTTTTGTAAACAGGAAATTTATAAAAATGACCACATTATTGATATTCATGTCAACACCGAAATGTTGACTACTGGTCTGTTGATACCCTCGGGGACGAAACGTCCACCAGCAGTGGCATCGACCCAGTGGTGTAAATAGTTATCAAAGGTACCAGGATTATAATTTAGTACGCCAGACGCGCGTTTCGTCTACATAAGACTCATCAGTGACGCTCATATCAAAATATTTATAAAGCCAAACAAGTACAAAGTTGAAGAGCGTCGATGATCCAAAAGTCCAAAAAGTTGTGCCAAATACGGCTAAGGTAATCTATGCCTGGGATAAGAAAATCCTTAGTTTTTCGTAAAATTCAAAGTTTTGTCACCGGTATGCGTTCTCATGTGACTTTGTAAGTGACCAATCACACTAAACCGTTTACCACATACATCACAGACATAAGGCTTTTCACCTGTATGCATTCTCATGTGTCTCTGTAAATCACTATGCTGACTAAATTTTTTACCACATACATAACAGTCATAAGGTTTGTCACCGATATGCGTTCTCATGTGACTTTGTAAGTGACCAAGCATACTAAACCGTTTACCACATACATCGCAGACATAAGGCTTTTCACCTGTATGCATTCTCATGTGTCTCTGTAAATCACTATGCTGACTAAACCCTTTACCACATACATAACAGTCATTAGGTTTGTCACCGGTATGCGTTCTCATGTGACTTTGTAAGTGACCAAGAATACTAAACCGTTTACCACATACATCACAGACATAAGGCTTTTCACTTGTATGCATTCTCATGTGTCTCTGTAAATCACTATGGTGTCTAAACCGTTTGCCACATAGATTACAGTCATATGGTTTATCACCGGTATGAATTCGCATGTGTACCCGTACATCACTATGTTGACTGAATCGTTGTTTACCACATACATCACATTGATGAGGTTGATCACCTGTATGGATTCTCATGTGGGTCTTTAAACCACAGTTCTGGCTAAAACCTTTACCACACACAGTCATGAGATTTGCCACCTGTATGTGTTTTCACGTGTCTCTGTAAATTACCTTGCTCACTAAATCTTTTACCACATATATCACAGTCATAAGTTTTTTCGCCTGTATGTATTCTCATGTGTCTCTTTAAACCACCGTGCTGACTAATGGTTGTGAAAATTGGGGTGTTATTAACATTACTCCTAAAAGGAAAAATTTATCCCTTTATGACATATTTAAAGATTGGGAGTTTGAGAAGCTAAATTTAAAATTTTGTAAGTATATTATTGGTGTTACAGTGATGTGCACAAATGTAGCAGTCCTGTCTGAATTGGGTAGATATCCTCTTTATATAAATTTGCTAACATGTATGTTTATGTATTGGCATAGACTAGAGAATTCTCCATCTGATTTATTGAAAAGTGCTTATGCTGAGTTAAAAATGATTGAGAGTAAAGCTCAAACTAGCTCTAATAATTCTTTGCTGTCTAATATCATTTTCTACAGTGAAAAATTGGGTATTGACCTAAATATATGTAAAAATTTAGGCAAAAATAAATTTAAAAGTTTACTGAAAAAACAGCTCAAATTAAATTTTCAAAATGATTGGGAGAAAATGCGAGATTTTTATTTACAGAATCAAGGCAAATTGGACACTTATTTTTCATTCAAAAGGTCATTTGACTACGAAAATTATTTAGATTTTAAAACACCCACAAAAACATTTGTTAACAAAATACAGCCTGGACTCAGCAATCACTGTTTAAGAAACATGAACGAATTACGAATGTATGTGGTAAATATGAAATATTACCTCGACATGAGAGGATATGTTTATATTGTAATTCAAATTGTATTGAAAATGAAATGCACTTTCTTCTGGAATGCCCTCTTTACAATAACATCAGAAGAGATGTGACTGATTATATCAAAAAAATACCCCAGTTTAGATAATTCAAACAGAAAAGATCTTTTTTCATGGATCATGATTAATGAAGATAGCAGATTTTTATCAATTTTATGCGCATACCTCGATAAAGCCTGCAACTTAGAAAATCAGAAAATTAGTTAACTTAAATACTCTAAAACATTTAAAAATTATCTCCCCTTGAGCACTGATTCTTTCTTCATGCATTATTATTTTATTATTTTATGTTTCTTTAATCACTCTGTAATGCTTATGCATGTTGTAATTAATGTTATGCTCTTAATGGGCCCTTTAATTTGGAAAAAAAAATATGGAAATATTGTAAACCCTTTACCACATACATCAGTCATGATATTTGTTTTTATCCCCTGTATGTGTTCTCATGTGGCTCTGTAAATAGCCAAGACTACTAAACGCTTGACCACATACATGCAGTCATATGGTTTGTCACCGGTATGTGTTCTCATGTGACTTTGTAAGTGACTTAGCATATTAAACCGTTTACCACATATATTACAGTCATGGGGTTTATCACCTGTATGTGTTTTCATGTGTCTCTGTAAAGTAGCATGCTGACTAAACCTTTGACCACATACATAACAGTCATAAGGTTTATCACCGGTATGCGTTCTCATGTGACTTTGTAAGTGACCAAGCATACTAAACCGTTTACCACATACATCACAGTCATAAGGCTTTTCACCTGTATGGATTCTCATGTGACTCTGTAAAACACTCTGGTGTCTAAACTGTTTACCACATCGATTACAGTCATATGGTTTATCACCGGTATGAATTTTTATGTGTACCCGTACATCACTATGTTGACTGAATCGTTTATTATGTTATTATGCGTCTCTGTACAGTTTTTGCCTGTCTCTGCAAGTATGCGTCTCTATAGAGTTAATTGCCAGTCTCTGGTTTTATGCGTCTCTATAGAGTACCATTTACTGTGACTCAATGTCTTCCCCATACATCATATCACTAGTTATAAAGTATATTTGCCGTTTGGGTTCTTGCACGACTCTGTAAATAACATAAAACAAAATTTAGACAAAAACATGCTTATAACTTATATACAAAATCTATGTTGTACACTCTGTTTTATTGCAAAAAAAAACAAAAAAACAATCAAACTATCTCAAAGTTCTGTTTTCTATCAAAATCTATACGAAAAGGCTGAACCAATAATCTCTAGATTTTTCTTTGCATTTGGTGTTTTTAATTGGTTCGTTCTATTCTTACATATATAATTAGAAAATTGGTATATGGACGAGTACATATCATACTTAGTATTATACTGATAATGCAATTGCTAAATCCAGAACAAACATTTTTGTTAGGATATATATACTAAAATTAATAGAAAAACTAATATGTATATGAATAAAGAGTCCGCCCTCATTTAAATCAAATAAGTGTTGTAGATATGCACTTGGAACAAACTAAAAAAGAACATGTCCTTCTAAATCTGAATATGGAGGAAGATTCCCACTTATTTTTAGCTCACCTGGCCCAAAGGGCCAAGTGGGCTTTTCTCATCACTTGGCGTCCGTCGTCCGTCGTCGTTAACTTTTACAAAAATCTTCTCCTCTGAAACTCCTGGGCCAAATTTAGCCAAACTTGGCCACAATCATCATTGGGGTATCTAGTTTATAAATTGTGTCCGGTGACCCGCC
The DNA here is from genome assembly GCF_963676685.1 of Mytilus edulis. Lineage (NCBI taxonomy): Eukaryota > Metazoa > Mollusca > Bivalvia > Mytilida > Mytilidae > Mytilus > Mytilus edulis. Next base: position 17,121,124 of record NC_092354.1, read on the forward strand.
AAACCAATCAAGATGGCCGCCATGGCTAAAAATAGAACATAGGGGTAAAATGTATATTTTTGCTTATAATTCTAAAACAAAAGCATTTAGAGCAAATCTGAAATGTGTAAAATTTACTATTAAGTCAAGATCTATCTGCCCTGAAATTTTCAGATGAATCGGACAATGGGTTGTTGGGTTGCTGACCCTGAATTTGTAATTTTAAGGAAATTTTGTCTGTTTTCGATTATTATCTTGAATACTATTATAGATAGAGATAAACTGTAAACAGCAATAATGTTCAGCAAATTAAGATCTACAAATCAGTCTAAATGACCAAAATGGTCAGTTGACCTCTTAAGGAATTATTGCCCTTTATAGTCAATTTTTAACAATTTTCATTAATTTGGTAAATTTGGTAAGTTTTTACAAAATGTTTTCCTCTGTAACTAAAGGGCCAGGTTCATTACAGATAGAGAAAATTGTAAGTAGCAAGAATGATCAGTAAAGTATGATCTACAAACACATCACCATCACAAAATACAATTTTGTCATGAATCCATCTGTTTCCTTTGTTTAATATCCACATTGACCAAGATGAGCGACACAGGCTCTTAAGAGCCTCTAGTTTAATTGCCCCATATTCTCTTTTGTTTGAAGATCGACTATAGAGTGAAAACTTGTCTGAAAATTGTATGTTCTCGTTCTCTGGATACTGTATTTTATTCTCCAACAACCGTCTGTCTATATTTCATAAATTTCCATGAAGGTTTGATAAAGTCATTAATGTCTGAAAAACTTCAACAACATATTGACTCTTAATGACACCAACGCCGGAATCTATAAGATCGGTATGACTCGCTTTTGTGACAAAAATGTCGCAAGCTCGACACAAATTTATATAATGAATATTATTTGAATTATGTGACAAAGTGGTCTTCTATATACATAGTGCTTGATGAGTACCTAATCTTCTAATGGTACAATAAAAAAACCCAACAAAATAAAAAAAACAGTTAAGTCGTGAAGACATCAATGTGGGAACAACACATTTATGTTTACTCATTTCTTAAACTCAAACCTAGATAGTAAAAATGGACAAAATCAGCATTACATTATGAGGTATTCCTTAATTTGTGGAAGATTCGGTCTAACAGTAACGGTAACAATTATGATTCCTACCTGCTTAAATATATATATAGGATCCTTTACTATAGATAATTTAGCTGATCTGTAACAATAACATCTTCATGCCTTATATATCATGTACTGTAGTACGCCGCTAGATTAAAACTGACGAAGAAAGGTAACACACGGCCAGCGAAAGCCCCCTATTTTTTGAGAGCCCAGGTGGTCGTGTGGTCTAGCGGGACGGCTGCAGTGCAGGCGATATGGTGTCACGATATCACAGTAGCATGGGTTCGAATCCCGGCGAGGGAAGAACCAAAAATTTGCGAAAGCAAATTTACAGATCTAACATTGTTGGGTTGATGTTTAGACGAGTTGTATATACATTATGTACACAGCCATGTATCACCATGCATCATTGATGGCGATCCGATGGATACATCTGTTGTAGAGTTGTCACTGACTCAGACGTACTTATAAAATTAATATAATTATTTTCTGTGACTGTATATTACATTAATTTGTAGGATCCTTTACTACTAGTATAGATAATTTAGCTGATCTGTAACAATAACATCTGCATGCCTTATATATCATGTACTGTAGTACGCCGCTAGATTAAAACTGACGAAGAAAGGTAACACACGGCCAGCGAAAGAGCTTTTTTTTTAGAGCCCAGGTGGTCGTGTGGTCTAGCGGGACGGCTGCAGTGCAGGCGATTTGGTGTCACGATATCACAGTTGCATGGGTTCGAATCCCGGCGAGGGAAGAACCAAAAATTTGCGAAAGCAAATTTACAGATCTAACATTGTTGGGTTGATGTTTAGACGAGTTGTATATATATATATATACATCTGTATATCTGTATCATGTGTCTGGCTATATGTTCTTTATTCTCAACCAATAGTTTTAACTGTTATAATATATTAAAAACAGACATTTCTCAATGATTTGACAAATTTGTAGCAATACTTTAATCAAAATGACATTACATAGCCTTTAACCATAAATGACATTGCATAGCCTTTAACCATAAATGATAGTCACATTAATTCATATGAAAGACAAAAAAGTATCAAATAGTCACAATAATTATTCTGTTGTACTACCACCGGATATAGTAACCCCGAAGCAACAAAAAAAAAAAAAAAAAAAAAAAAAACAAACACATCTTTGAGGCTACTTTATTTTTCACATCTACAAGAATTGATGAACTAATGATCATCAATGATGTGTCCTCGGGTTGTTGCGATTACAAGCTACTTAATTTATAATATTTCATAAATGGTATCAGTAAGCATTGTCGCAATGATTCTTTTCCCCGTACAGTAAAAAAACCGTAGTTATTAACTATACTCGCCGTACAATTTATCGGCTATGTTTACATGGATTTCTAGAATATGTGAAGACGATAGTTATTTCAAAATAAAGTGTTCAAGCGTAAATATTATATAAGGCAGCAACCATTTGATTTTCGGGGGGGGGGGGGGGGGGGGGGGGGGGCATGGTTTTTTTTTTCTGGACAAATTTTTTTTCTCGCCTGCGGCGAAAAACAATCTATTTTTTTCGCGACAAGTCGAAAACAATTTTTTTCTTTCAATTTTAGCATTACATATAGTGGCAGCTGAGGGTGAAACAAACATTTTTTTTTTTCTCAGAATCAAAAACAAATTATTTTTTTCTCCAAAAACTGGAAACAAACTTTTTTTTCCAAAAAAAAAACCATAGCCCCCCCCCCCCCCCAGCAAATCAAAATGGTTGCTGCTTAACTCTGTTCTACAAAAACTTCAAATGAAAAGTTAAAGGATAAATGTGTTTTTACAAGTTTAAAATCGTCATCCGGCCTTAGGGGACGACCATTTGATATGCGGGGAGTGGGGTGGGGTGGGGGTGAAGGAGGATTTGTTTTTGGATCGGTTATTTAATTTTTGAAAACAAAGAGAACAGATTATTCATTTTCTGCATTGTTGAAGCAAGATTTTTCATTTTCTTTAAAACATGGGATTGATTATTTATTTTCACAACTATATTTATAATATTTGAAAACATACAATTTTTGAATTCACTAAAATAATAAATGTATAGGAGAGTTATAGTGTACCACTTTATTAGAATTAATCATCATCATCAGCAGAAATGAATCTTCCGAATTCCCAACTGCATTTGCCATGATTACATGTATTGCATACATACATGGTATTCAATTTTGGCTGTAACTAGCCTCTTTTAAAAGTATTGCCAAACATTTTTATGCCGAGCGGAGAGAGGCTAAAAAATTTACCAAGGGATAAGGGAGCCGCTGTAGGCCATAATTAGCTATCGAACAAATGATGCGCAATCATGCTTTTCTTGGCGTTTCCCAGACCCTTTCTTAATCTGAAAACGCAAGTTTTGGTTTTTGACAATATTTTGGTCTCAATGTTAAGATATAGTGTAACTTTTTAGGGACAACAAAAGAAAAATATGTAGGATAAATCAAAAATGTAATTCACATAGTTTTATTGTATGTGGCTGCTATTTATTTATTTATTGGTTTTTTTTTGTGTTTCGGCCTGCAGAATCTTTTATACCCGTAAAATATATGTTTCGTTTTTTTAAATCAAGTCAAGAGGGGGCTGAATATCATAGATATAACTATGTCAAGTAAGTTTTTATAACACATTTCAATTACAACTTGATTTAGCTCCTAACTGGGATACAATTTAAAGTACTAGTTAAGTTGTAAAAAGTCTTAAATAAAATAAAACTCATGATCAAGTTTAAAACAAAAATAATAAATTACAAATAGAATGCAGCACTAAGAGAAAACAGATGAAAAATGAACAACAGACAAACCCGGGAACAGATAAAACAAGAAACGACAAGCATTAAGACTAATAACACTGAAAAATAAGAATAAATAAGAAAGATGGACCACGAAAATACAGGGGCTACGTTCGAGAACAGAACTTTCTTCTTGCAAGAGACTCGCCGTGAAAACAATTTGATACAGAGACAAGTTTTTGGTTTTGAAATTTTCTACATAAACAAATTGCCTCAATGTAGCAACGGCCCTGTAATGAAAAGTGAGGTAAGTCTTACAGAGACAATATAATAATGAAGTTAAAAGAAATCTATTTTCAGACATTTGAATAATATTTATTCTTTATAATTAATAGATTTGGGAACTGTTTCCCGAATATTTTTTTTACAAATTTTATGAAGAATCTGGTGTCATCTCATACTTTTGAATAGCATTTATAAAATTGCATAAAAGATAAAAGATATGCCTAGTTATTCATTTTCAATAATCAGATTATTTATTTTCAAATTACCACAAAACAAATCATTTATTTTTGTGATTTTCAAGGCTGAGTTATTTATTATCAAAATCCTCCTGCCTCCCCTCCCCATCACACATTATCAAATGGTCGCCCCCTTATTCTGACAATTTAAAGAAAGAAGAGAAAGCTAATTAAGGATCATAATCAGCTCTTAATAGTTAAAAATCTATATGTTGGTCACAAACTGTAAAGTTTCTACGACAATAAAATATTTGATTTGATTTGATTTATATTGTTTTCTTAATTTTTAAGTTGAAGTCCAATCAACTCGAAACTAAGTGTAAATATGTTCCCTATGATAATTATGATCTTTCTAATTTTAATTCCAAATTAAAGATTTTAACCCCACTTCACGGTCCACTGAACATAGATTACACTTTCAACAATAATTTGTTATGACCTTTTTATGGGCATTATGTTTTCTAGTCCGTTCGTTCGTCCGTCCGTCTGTCCCGCTTCAGGTTAATGTTTTGTTGAGGTAGTTTTTGATGAAGTTGAAGTCCAATCAACTCGAAACTAAGTTTAAATATGTTCCCTATGATAATTATGATCTTTCTAATTTTAATGCCAAATTAAAGATTTTTACATTACTTCACGGTCCACTGAACATAGAATATGATAGTGCCGATGTGGCATCCGTATACTATGGACACATTCTCGTTTCTACATATTTTACTTATTTCAATATATATGCAATGGATATGACCCCTTAGATACTAAATATTTCAAAGAAAACAGTAGACAGAATACAGAGAGTCTCTATTATATATTATAGTAGTATAATCGTAGTTTACATGTGGATAAACGCGAAAAATTATTGTCTCTCTGGAGATATAATAGTTGTGGTTCTTGCGATCTAGAAACCATGATATGGAGAACGCTCTGATTGGCTTATTTATTTTTCATTTTTGTAATCTATCATACGATTGGTTGTTCTTTGTTAACATTTAAAATTTAAAATTTAATCAAAATCGTGAAAAATACCTATTTCTTTTTTAAAGTTCACGTGAAATTTATGTTAACATTTGACAAACTTGAAAGGCTATATCACTCATGACCGATGTTGATGTCTAGTTGCGAATATTAAATGAAGGACCGGGACATGAAATTTTATGATATTAATATGAACCCTGCTATCGACTATCGGATCTTTCATGTGCTAGATGACTCCAGATTCGGATCCAGAAAAAGGAAGAGGACAACTATAAGGGACGTTATGTGCCCCCTCTGCACACAAGACCACGGGAATATCTGTTACCATAGTTTGATATCGTATTCTTTCCTTCAAGTGCAAAATATATAAACATGAATATATTCAAAACAATACCACAACGAGAAGCGAATATACCGTTTTTTTTACACACTAGCAATTTAGAAACTCGTTACAGGGTACACCAGTAACATTAATGATTTTTTATCACTTATTCATATCATACTCTGTTCAGTGCCATACAAATGAGTTAATGGACACATGACAGATGGAAACTTTGTAAAATAAGGCATCTTTAAAGTCCGGAACGTTCCTTATGTCCAGTGGTTGTTTTTGTTGATATGGTTTATACATGCAAGTGTTTCTAATTTCTCGTTGTTTGTATAGATAGACCGTTGGTTTTCCTGTTTGAATGGTTTTACACTAGTCTTTTGGGTGCCTTTTTTTTAGCTTGCTGTTATATGGGTGAGCCAATGATCCGATTTGAAGACCGTACTTTAACCTATAATATGTTACTTTTACCAATTGTGACTTGAATGGAGAGTCGTCTCATCGGCACTCATATCACATCTTCTTGTATATATGAACCCTCTGCTATCTGAGATATAAATCTTCATGCAAATAGATTACACCGCCGCTAGATTGTAATGCCTAAGGCTAGCATTCTGCAACTAAGTGAACTTGACAAACACAACAAAAAACTTTATCATTTGCGGACGAAAACGAATTGTTCTAAATCGAACTTCTGTCAGTCATTGAGGTATTGTGGCTCCTTTATTTAGCACGCCCTCGAAGGAATCGAGAACAGGTTAATGTAATGCGCTGTCTTGTGTGTTTAATATTTGATTTAATGTCAATGTCATGATGATTTATTTGTCTAGATTGTATGGAACGCCAATACTGTGCACAATAAGATAGTGTTGGCGTTCCATAATTGTAATTTGTATGTAAATAAAATAAAATAAATTATATACTAAATAAATAAATGATTTGAAAAATTCATTGAAGGTATAAAAAGTCATGAGAATTACGAATGCAATTAGGTTCTATCCGGGCACTCTGGTTCTCAACCTTGGTTCCATCTGGTTTTTTGGTTCTGAACCTTGGTTCTATCTGAGTTCTTTGGTTCGAAGCCATGGTAACTGGTTCAACATCCGGGTTGTTTGGTTATAGCAACCCAACTTCTTGGTTCCATCTGGGTTCTATTCTAGATCATTCTAATGTTTCCGTTGAACTTGGAGAAGATAACCGCAAGTATCCGAATAAAAAGACTAAGTAGGTCAAAAACGCTAACAGCATTTTATATCATTAAACATTTCAGCATCGACGGTAAAGGAAGCTGTAATGTATTTATCTTCTCATATTAATTATTTTGATTTATAGGAAACTAGATAAAAATAAAGCATCGTATAGATTTTAAAAATAAACTGAAATATACAGTATATCGAACATCCTTTTATTTATTTCAGTCGTTCTGTTTTCATTTATTTTCCTTTACTCATCCTTTGTTTCGTAATATTTCTAGACGTTTTTAAACCACCCAATTAGGTCATGTTGTTCAATTGACCAACGATATGTGCATCTAGCCACTTGACCAGTTTACAACTCGCATATATATTTGATAGCACATTTATTTTAAAGTTCGACTGAATTTTATTTAATTGGCTTTGTAGATTTTTGTAATAATGTCAGATTTGATAGAAATATATGTGAAGTATATACATGCAAACAATAATTTTGTTCAAAACAGAATGTTAAAAGACATATAAAAAGAAAGTGATGATCAATTTCAGTTTGAAAGCTTTAATAAGTTGAAAAATAAGCTATAAAATATTACAAAATTGTATGTACCAATGATACAAATGTTATGAAACTTATACACAATGATTATGGTCACAAGTAAAAATTACGTGAATCCTGCATCTATATGTGGAAGTTTACTCATATTTTTTCACAAGCAGGGGCATCTGCGGCCCAGAGACATATTCTACATTTATTTCAGTAAACAAATTAACTTGCATATTTTTTTCAGGATCTCGGTGCAGTTAGGTAACAGACAGTGATATTTCAAGTTACATGTGACCAGCATAACAAAGTGTTTCACTAGATTGAGCTTTCTGTCTAAGTGTAATTTAAAGGTTCTTTGCACTGAGTTCAGTGAGTTTATTGATATGCGTATACCTTCTGTATATAATAGATACATAAGAAGATGTGGTATGAGTGCCAATCAAACAATTCTCCATTTATTCGAACAAAATATACAAGTTGTACATTTTGGACAAAGGTCAAGCTCACATGAAGTTTCTCGTGCCACTAAACTCATCATCTTATGACAATACATCTACATGCCACATATTCAGAAGAAATGTCTATTGAAAATTATATTTTGAGGTCAAGGTAATATACACACTGTATCATGATGACACACCCAACGTGCATAGGTCAAGAGTCAAAAAGTCATAGTCCCATGTCAAAAATACACACAGCAGTCCTGTACGAAAGTTCATCATGGTACACGTAACAATGTAATATGTAATGATGCACTGCACGTGCCAAATACAGAAAACCTAGGTCAGAGACAGAAACACAAGACATATAACTTAACCGTCAATGTTGTTTTCATTCAATTCATTTATCTAAAATGTACGCTTGCGTTAAACAATGGAAATTAACACTGTATATTTATATAAACGATCAATCTTGTAAATAAATAATCTTTATTTCAAGAGGATGATCCCATTAGTTAAAACTAATCTTCCTGAGAGTCCTCAAAATTTTGTAATTATTTCTTTGACCCTCTTATGAAATAGAATTGCTTTTCAAATTCAAATTTATTGTTTAATAAATATTTACTAGGACTACTACTTTATCATGTTTTCTTTCAGCGTGTGTAAATTGTCAATTTATCAGTTTGACTAAACCCTTAACAAAACTGTTCTCGTGTGTCTCTGTAAATTATCGATTAATCAATTTTACTAAACCCTTTACAAAATTGTTCTCGTGTGTCTCTGTAAATTATCGAATAATCAATTTTACTAAACCCTTAAAGTTTACAAAATTGTGCTCGTGTGTCTCTGTAAATTATCGATTAATCAATTTTACTAAACCCTTTACAAAATTGTTCTCGTGTGTCTCTGTAAATTATCGAATAATCAATTTTACTAAACCCTTAAAGTTTACAAAATTGTGCTCGTGTGTCTCTGTAAATTATCGATTAATCAATTTTACTAAACCCTTTACAAAATTGTTCTCGTGTGTCTCTGTAAATTATCGAATAATCAATTTTACTAAACCCTTAAAGTTTACAAAATTGTGCTCGTGTGTCTCTGTAAATTATCGATTAATCAATTTTACTAAACCCTTTACAAAATTGTTCTCGTGTGTCTCTGTAAATTATCGATTAATCAATTTTACTAAACCCTTTACAAAATTGTTCTCGTGTGTCTCTGTAAATTGTCGATTTATCAGTTTGAATAAACCCTTTTCAAAATTGTTCTCGTGTGTCTCTGTAAATTATCGATTTATCAGTTTGACTAAACCCTTTTCAAAATTGTTCTCGTGTGTCTCTGTAAATTATCGATTTATCAGTTTGAATAAACCCTTTTCAAAATTGTTCTCGTGTGTCTCTGTAAATTATCGATTAATCAGTTTGACTAAACCCTTTTCAAAATTGTTCTCGTGTGTCTCAGTCTGTAAATTATCATCACAAAGATATTAAAAAGAAGTATGATTGCCATGAGACAACTCTCCATCAAAGATCAAATATATAGGACGGTTATCGCACGACCTTCAACAATGAGCACAACACAAACTGCATATCCAGCTTTAGGGACCCCGAAATGTCAAAATGTAAAACATTTCTGTAAAATAATTCAAGAGAAAATTAACGCACTGATTTTATATTATACTGATTATTACAAAACGGACAACGAAAAAAACAAATATAATATACAGCAATAAATGACAACTACATGATTGTATCTAATTACTGTGACTCATTTCTGTTCTCATGTAAATCTGTAAATTACTAGGACGAATTAAATCTTTACCACAAAGTTAACAAACATCGGTCATGGGATTCATCACCTGTATGTGTTGTCATATCATGTGCACATGTCTTTATAAATTTCCAAGCCGACTTAACCCTTTACCACATACATCACAGTTATGAAGTTTATCACCTGTATGTATTATCATGTGTATCTTTGAATTCCTTTGACCCTCTTATTGAATAAAACCACAACTGCATAATTATATACCTCCGTTGCTTTCTGTGTCAAATTACAGCAAGTACGAGCATTCATAGCTATTTTGTCTCAAGTTCAAATAGTCAGGACGTCATATCAAAGCTTTATCTTACATTTGTAACTTTGTTTTAATACATATATACGAAAAAATCAACATACCTTTGATTTCATATATTAGCATGATAAGAGCGCACTGGTCCCCAGAAGATTACATGTAGCAGTATAAAACAGGTAATCCTGATCTGAACAGCAGGTCAAATATTCCCTCATACCAGTATCTTAATCTCATATTTAAAGAAATTTTCAACAGGGGTACTAGTGATATATCATATCTCCAAACATTCCAAAGCTTTCATCTCACATCAAAATTACACTAAGACTATACTGACTGACAAAGTTACAGTTACATTGAAGGCATAGCAACTATTTTGTTTCAATATTTACCGGGACTACTATATATCATGTTTTCTTTCAGTCTGTGCACATTGTTAATCTTACAATTTCACTAAAGCCTTTACAAAATTGTTCTCGTGTGTCTCTGTAAATTATCGATTTATCAAAACTGTTCACGTGTGTCTCTGTAAATTATCGATTTATCAAAACTGTTCTCGTGTGTCTCTGTAAATTATCATCACAAAGATAAGAAAAGAGGTATGATTGCCCATGAGACAACCAGACCAAATGGTCACCATACGACCGTCAACAACGAGCAAAACACACACCGTATATCCAGCTTTAGGGGCCCCGAAATGACAAAACACAAACCGCATATCCAGCTTTAGGGGCCCCGAAATGACAAAATGTAAAATATTTGTATAAAACAATTTAAAAGAGTACAATAACGGACTGATTTTATATTATACTGATTATTACAAAACAGTCGTCGAAAAACAAATATAAATGCTGCAATATATGACAACTACATGTATCTACATGTAATTAATGTGATTCATTTCTGTTCTCATGTAAATCTGTAAATTACTAAGACGAATCAAATCTTTACCACAAACATCATTCATGTAGTTTATCACCTGAGTGTATGTATTCTCATGTGTCTTTGTAAATTTCCAAGACTTCTCAACCCTTTACCACATACATCACAGTAATGAGGTTTATGTTGACTTAAACCCTTGCCACACATATCACATTCATAAGGTTTATCTCCTATACATATATGTGTTATAAATAAATGTGATTCTGGAAATTCCCAAGCTGACTAGATCGTTTACCACATACATCACAGTAATTAAGGTGTATCTCCTATATGTGTTGACATGTGATTCTAGACATTCCGAAGCCGACTAAATCGTTTACCACAGACATCACAGTTATCTTATGAGTTTTATCTCCTGTATGTGTTTTCATGGGACGTTGTTAATTACGCATGTGTCTCTTTAATTCACCCTCTACCTTATACATCAGTCATGAAGTTGTTCATCTGAATGTGTTCTAATGTGTTTATGTAAATAAGCAAGCCGACTAAACATTTTACCACATACATCACACTAATGAGGATTATCACCTGTATGTATTATCATGGGACGTTTTAAATTACTAGGAAGTGTAAACTTTTTGCAACATACATCACAGTCATGAGGTTTATTGCCGGTATGTATTCTCCTTATATGTCTCTGTAAATCAATATGCCGACTAAACATTTTACCACATACATCACAGTCATAAGGTTTATCACCTGTATGTATTAGCATGTGACGTTTCAAATTACTAGGAAGTGTAAACTTTTTGCAACATACATCACAGTCATGAGGTTTATTGCCGGTATGTATTCTCCTTATATGTCTCTGTAAATCACTATGCTGACTAAACCCTTTACCACATACATCACAGTCATAAGGTGTATCCCCTGTATGTATTAGCATGTGACGTTTCAAATTACTAGGAAGTGTAAACTTTTTGCAACATACATCACAGTCATAAGGTTTATCACCTGTATGTATTCTTATATGTCTCTGTAAATCACTATGCTGACTAAACTGTTTCCCACATGCATCACATTCATGAGGTTTATCCCTTGTATGTGTTCTCATGTGTCTGTTTAAACTACCAAGCTGACTAAACCTTTTATCACATACATCACAGCCATGAGGTTTGTCGCCTGTATGTGTTTTCGTGTGTCTCTGTAAATTACCTTGCTCAATAAACCCTTTACCACATACATCACAGTTATGAGGTTTATCACCTGTATGTATTCTCATATGTTTTTGTAAACTATCAGACCGAATAAAACTTTTACCACATACATCACAGACATAAGGTTTATCACCTGTATGTGTTCTAAAGTGTCTCTTTAAGTCACTACTTTTACTAAATCCTCTGCCACATACATCACATTTATGAAGATTCTTGCCAGTATGTGTTTTCACATGTCTCTTCAAATCACTACTTTGACCAAATTCTCTAGGACAAACGTCACAGTCATGAGGTTTTTCAGCAGCATGTGTTCTAATATGTCTCTTGAAATCATCGCTTTTACTAAATTCTCGTCCACTAACATCACATTTATGGAGTGTGCCAGTCTGCATGGTTTGTGTTCTTATGTGTCTCTGTTAACGCTGTGTGTCATTGATTGTGACGAAATCTTCTACCTCATACATTCTTTTTAATGTGAGTGTACGACTCTGTAAGGAACAAAATAATATAATATATATAAATAAAATAAAGACATAAACCTTTTGATAATTTCCTGCAAATTAAACATACAATATTTGTTTTGACATTCTCTGCATTATGCATCTACTTGTTTGGGTAATTTAGTTCCATACTACATGTACCTTATTTTTTCTTCATTCATAAGATAATTATGTTGGTAAATGTTAACATTATTTAAACTGTTAAAAGGCAATATTTTTACCTACATACAATGACATAACTTTTAATACTTTTCATTCATTGTGATTTGGATCATGTGAATCCAGAGGAAAAATTAGGGGTCAAGGGGCCCAGAGCCCCCTTTTTTTGAAAAAATTGGTTGGTTATAAAGGGAATCACTGAAGCGTAACGGGAGCCCCTCTCTTAGGCAGACAGTGGGCCCCAACTTATGAAAATTTCTGGATACGCCAATGGAATTGAAAGTTGTGACCGCCAATTTGTCTGGTTTATATTCATACCACTAACCATGCTAATCACATCTTCTTATTTATAACAAGCAGAACTTTGAGTATTGCATGACAATAATACATAGTCCCGTGACGGTTAAAAATCAAAGCACTGTAAGCGCTGTAGGCAGTTAACCAAAAACCAAGGCAAACATAATCATGGAAACTGTGGCAATGTTGCTGCAATTTTTTTTTAAAGATTTTTAAAAAAGAACAAACATTAAACATTCATATATCATGTATATTGTACATTTATGTTCATTTAATGAATTACCAATTATAAGGCAAAAAAATGATATTTTATCAAGGTTTTCAAAAGCAACACATATATCAAGTGTATTTTTTTCATGGTCATGAGTCTGCATTGGTGCAAGTTCGCAATGATTGCAGTTGTTCTAGTTGATAGTTAACGTTGGTATTAGTTGACTGTTAGTAGTTCAAGTTTACTATAGTAACAGCTTGTTTAAGTATGAATGGACTTGCTTCCCTTGAAAGAAAACTGAGATTGTTTTCTACAGCACAAAAGTTATGAGACCCAAATCAGACAAATGTTTACTACTACAGGGATCAAAGGTGGGGTCTAACTGACCTGTCAATAGTAAATGTAAATGACCCCCACCTTCACCCTAAATCCATGATGTGTAAGTTTTGGAATAAAATGGCAGGTAATTATAAAACAGTTGGTCAAACATTCTTGTGCTTGAAAGATATGTTTTCTTAAAAATGAGCCATATCAAAATGAAAATTTTTATAGGACCAGATATAATTCCAAATATAATTAAGGTAAATTCTTTAAACCTACTCATTTTTTTCCATCAATAACATTTTATAATAAACAAGAAATAATTGTAATATAATGCTGTTACATAGTATCCCAAATAAAGCTCCCATAATTATTCATTCCCATGGTAGCCTGACATTGGGCAAAATGTAGTACACATTTGTTAAGTCTACCAAAGTGATATGCATATGTGACGCCTATATGAGAATAAACTCATCATAGATACCAGGACTAAATTTTGTATATACGCCAGACGCGCGTTTCTTCTACAAAAGACTCATCAGTGACGCTCGAATCCAAAACAGTTTAAAAGGCCAAATAAAGTATGAAGACATTATCAAATCAATATCTTCAAGCAGAAAGGAAAAAATTCTGGAAAAGGGACAGACAGACAGAGTTGGACTACTGGGCTGTCAGACCAATTGGGTATTGAAACTAATATATGTCTAGTGTTGGACTAGTGGGGTATCTGAATATTTGTGCTGTGTATTGATGATCAAGTCAACGGTTTTTCTCATTGTTGAAGTTCAAATGATTGAGCAGACTATAATTGCTTATATGATATATTAACATCTACTTTGTTTGAACTTTGGTGGATAATTAAAAAAGAACAATTAACTTGCATAATATAAAAATACTGATATAAATTCTGCATGTTCTGTCATGTCTGTACAGTAAAATAATAAATATTAATTTTAGCGGTGTACCTCATAGTAATAATAAATCCCAGACCATTAAATAGTAATCTACATTTTTATTAACATGATTAATCATTTTATTTTTTCTGTCAAGAAATAGATAAACAAACTCAAGTGTGTCCTTTTACTTTTTACTATTAAATCTATTTCACTGACACTCCTTTTAAATCTGTGCTTTTAACATGTTTAAGATATCTTAACTAACAATATTTATGCTGTTCATAAAATTGTAGGTGTAACTTACTATTTTTATAATAGACTTTATATTACTACATGATTTTAGGACAACAATATTTCTGTAAGGATTGTACATGTTTATATACCAATCTAGTCTGTTCTATATTTTTAAACAATATCAAATAAAAAAGGGCTTTTTTTACCGTGTGACACTGGTGCTCCGTTGCGGAGGAATTTACATAGAGAAGACACAGGCACTTGTTACTGTCAACATGGTCAATGTGGTCGGGGTTTACTATCCATACCAGTACAAATTTTGGTATGGATAGTAAACCCCACATTGACAGAAACAAGTGCCTGTGGAAGATTCAGAAGAAGCTGAAACTTGTTTTATATGTTTAATTTTGTGTGCATGATATTGTATGTTTTGTTATACTTGTTGTTATGTCGGTTTTAAAAGCTCTTCAGAGCTAATGTTTGTAATTGCAATGCTTATACCGACCCTTAATAAAGCTTAATGTCTTAATTATGTCTAATGATTGTTTTTTAACATATGTTTTATTTACTTACTTTTTCTTCACCAGGAGAATATAATAAGTCGAGGGAAAGAAACCAACGTTACTTTTCTCTTTACATGTCCCCTTACCTACCTTACCTGTAAATTTCGCCTAGGCCAGGCGAACCATAAAACCATCAAATCATCACACTAGAGAAGTTTTCTTGTAATACGAAACCATTAGTTTTTCAATAAATGGCACATTTTTTGTTCATCCGGCATATGGTTACTCTAAATAAACTGTTCATTAGTTTTAATTATTTAACTACAGATCGTATTTTCGGTGAATTTTGCTTGCCGTATCACCGGGCTTGCATCTAGATTTCACTAGCCGCGTCTTATCACATGATGTGTGTTGGTAAAGTTTTGTAAATTTAATAAGGCTGTTTGGTGGTATCTTTTGTTTGTTTGTGAGATTAACATTCACCATTTGCTTTACCCAATTCTGAAGTGTTTTTTTTTAACAAACTGTCCGGGTTGTCGTCGGCATGGTCAGTAGCGAACAAAACGCAAAATTTGCAATTTCGTCCTGTAAAGTTGAATAGACAATGCATGGGAAATAGTGCAGCCACGCATATTAGAAACATCTTTTTAACCCGTACATATCACGTTTATGAAAAGGAAAAGAACTAGGTGGATTCCAATTTTCATTTAGAATGCTATACATTAGAGCACTGGGTACTGATGTGGAAATAAAGTTTGCAATATTCTTAGATTCAGCAAGTGTCATTTTCTAAAAAAAATCTTATATATGATAGGGTAAAAAAGTGTCGTCTTAATCATAAAACCAACAAAGCCGGTAATAAAATATGGGGATACCTGCCTCTCATTTCGTACCGAAAATTCACCATTTCGTACCCTATCGACCAAATGCAACTAAGATTTCGAACCTCAAGGACTTTAAATATGTTTACTATTATTTTCGTTTCATATATCTTTGTAGAAGTTCTAACTAATTTTAAAACTTTGGCTGTCAGTTGATTTAAAACATTGAACACTCACACCACATTAATTATGTGTATCACCGGTATGTGTACACATGTCTCTCTATGAATTCGGGCTGCAAGAAAAAATGACTGAAAACTTTAAAATACACTATGATTTAATAGGTTTATCACCGGTATATGTACACATGTCTCTCTGTAAGTTCTAGCTGTCGGTAAAACATTGAACACTTACACCATATTGATAAGGTTTCTCCCCAGTACATATGTACACATGTCTCTCTGTAAGTTCTAGCTGTCGGTAAAACATTGAACACTTACACCATATTGATAAGGTTTCTCCCCAGTACATATGTACACATGTCTCTCTGTAAGTTCTAGCTGTCCGTAAAATATTGAACACTTACACCATATTGATAAGGTTTATCCCCAGTACATATGTACACATGTCTCTCTGTAAGTTCTAGCTGTCCGTAAAACATTGAACACTTACACCATATTGATAAGGTTTATCCCCAGTACATATGTACACATGTCTCTCTGTAAGTTCTAGCTGTCCGTAAAATATTGAACACTTACACCATATTGATAAGGTTTATCCCCAGTACATGTGTACACATGTCTCTCTGTAAGTTCTAGCTGTCAGTAAAACATGGAACACTTACACCATATTGACAAGGTTTATCCCCAGTATATATGTTCACATGTCTCTCTGTAAGTTCTTGCTGTCCGTAAAATCTCTGTGGGTCAGTCTGGTAGTTAGTAAAACATTGAACCCTTACACCACCTTATATAGGTCCATCACAAGCATGTGTCTACTCTGAGTTCTGCCTCTCAGTAAAATATTGAACACTAGTCCTTGTATCACATTAGTTAATATGTTAATCACCAGTATATATCCCCATGTCTCCTTGAGAGTTCTTATGGTCAGTAAAACATTGAACTCTTATGCCACATAAAATTTATAACCAGTATGTGTCTACATTTCTCTCTGTGATTTCTGGCTCTCAGTATAACAGTGCACTCTTACACCACATTAATTAGGGTTATGAGTCTATAAATCTCTATGCATGTAAGACATGGCTGTCAGCAAAGATATATAATACTATCATTATATGTCTCGGCAGTCGATGAGCCATGATCAAAGAACGGTTGTACTGGATTATTAAGGTTACAACCAGTGCGTGTTTACATATCTGTGTAAGTTCTGGAAGTTCTCATGCCTCTGTATTCTAACTGTTATCGCCGTTGTAAGTTCTGGCTATTTTTAAGCTGTTCTTGTTTTCATGTCTATAAGTTCTGACTGCTTTCGAGTCTGTTAACTCTGACTGTTCGTATGATTTTAAGTTCTTAGTTTTTTCATGTCTCTGTAAATGCTGAATTATCATTTCTATGCAAGTGACGGTCCCGGCGGTCCTTAGTGTTCTAATGTCTTTGTAAGCTCTGACTGTTCTCGTGTCTATGTAAGCTCTGGCTGATCTCATGTCTAAGTTAGTTCTGACTGTTCTCATATCTGTGTAATCTCTGATTGCCATTTACCAATTGACCACATTTATATGGGTCCGTATGTTTGTAATTGAGCGTTAACTGTCATCATCAAATAACCATTTGCAACACAGTTATATACTAGTATATGTGTTCACATGTCTGTAATTTCTGACTGTTATTTAGATATTAAATACGTGTGTTTACGTAGTTTACTTTCATTGAACATCGTGTTAAGGGGCCAGCTGCAGCCTGTCTAGCGATGCGGTTTTTGACGCATTGCTGATGACCCATTGGTGACTTTCGTCTGTGTTGTGTTCTACCCTTTGGTCTGGTTGTTGTCTCTTTCACACATTCCTCATTTCAATTCTCAAGTTTATTTTTATTAAGTATCGACTTTAGATAAAACTTAATTGGTTCTTAATTGAAATGAATTAAACCATTGCTTTTTTACACAACATTTATATATGTTCAAATGTTGTTATTGACATATTGAACATTTACACAACGTTTACAGCCAAAGGTTTTTTGTAAGCTGCAATTAACCCATTTTTATGAGATCTTAGCCAAGAAACGAACTCTCTCTAGTTTCAAAAGCCATAGATAATCTGTGACTTATCAAGCTACTTCATATTTTACAAAAGTAATTGTTTGAATGATTTGATATATGAAGCAACGTACGTCACCTTTTCGACTATATTGTTCATTAAATATATATACCACCACATGTATTATGTTTATCACCAGTATGTGCTGTAAAAAGTGTTTCTCTACTGTCCCAGGTTAGCAGGAAGGTTGGGCGTTCAGAAACGTTTCTATCCACGGCATATTCTATATGTCTGTCAAAGATCGGACTTTTTTCCGTTTGCATTGATTTTTACATTTTGCCACATGGGTGGAGTTGGCTTTTATACGATATGGGTTTTGCTCATTGTTGAGGCTGTATGGTGACTGAAATATGTGTTTTCTTTTCGCTGTAAGTTCTGATGGTCGACGGTCAGATTACACCTTCATCACATGTGTAATTCCTGTGTGTACTCTCACGTGGCTATAAGTTTTCTATAAAACCTCAATTCTTAATCACACACCTATTTTAATACCGGTAGTTATCAATGTTCTATGAGATATTATATGAGATCATGGTCAGATGACCCAGGCAATACAGACATGTTCACCTTACAATTATTTCATTCCCCAAATATAGCCGACCTATTACATCAAGAATTTGAAAAACAGACCGAACACAAAAAATTAACAGTGACCAATGAACTATGAAAATGAGGTCAAGATCAGATGATACTGCCTAGAACTTCATGTATATAATCATTTTGTACACAAAATATAGTTGACCTACTGTTGTGATACTGGCTAGAACTATACATGTATACCTTACAATCATTCAATACACCAAAAACAGTTAACCTGTTGCTTATATAATATCTGATAGACTGACACAATTGACCAATGAACCATGAAAATGAGGTCCATGTCATATACTAATGCCTACTAGACAGACATGTACATCATACAGTCATTCAATACACCAATTATAGTTGACCTGTTGCTTATAGTACTGGAAAAAGACCAATCTCTGTGTTATAGTAGTCTAAACAAAACATTAACATTGACCAATGAAGCAAGAAAATAAGGTCAATATCAGATGAAACATGCCAGACTGACATGCACCCATAACAGTCGACTCGATTATATACACCACATATAGTTATCCTACTGCATTTGAGAAACGGACATACTTTAATCACGTAACTTTAACCTTAATCACTTATCCATGAAATGAGGTCGAGGTTAGTTGAATCCTGTCTGACGGACATGTAAACGGTTCAAAGAATACCAAATATACTGGTAGTTATCATAATACCGTGCATAATTAGTAAGAAATTCACATTACAAAAAAAATAATTTTCGAGCAGTCACTGAACCATGAAATTAAGGTCAATGATAGTGATGAACTTGATGAAAGTGAAGAAAACTACTCAAAATCCATCAAACAATTAATTTTATTTATATATATCATGTATATAACATAGAAAAATACCCTGATGAACTCTCATACAATCATATAAGCACTTACACCACATTTACATATGGGACAACATCCCTAATGCGCCTCGACAAAAGTCACGTGTAAAGAAAACATCTCTGTGTAGGGATATTGGACATGTTTCTATTTTTAACAAATGACTGAACTAAATTATTTGTGGTGATTAGGAAAGTAGAGGAACATAGAATAAATGTGTAAAAACTATGGAGCTATTGAATGTGTTCAAAGTATTAAATTTTCAAATAACTTATTGTGTTAAAAAGGGGATATTTTACCACAAGGAGCCGCATCACAAAAGGATGTTCGGGGTTTGCTAATTTACGGAAAAAGTAATCTCACTTCGTACCCCGAAAATTTAACCACATATGTGAAAATGTTACAGCTTCGAAACGAGCTATCATACATATCCAAGTTTACGATATGGACTGAGCTACAGGAAAAAACGTTACCATTACCGCCTATGTAAAAACAATTAAAGATTTTGACCCATATGTTAACTTGTCTCTGTAAATTATGGCTGTCATAAAAATTTTTCGTCTAATTCAAACAATCGAAATCAAATAATAAAGATATAACATAACAGTGTGAGCAGGTTTCACTCACTTACACATTTATTTATATTTTATACCTTAAGGCTATCCAGTCAAATTAACAGACGAATTTCAGCCAAGTAATTACTGGTTTTTAAATTATAAAAACAAACCCATTCAACCATTGCACACTTACACCACATTTCTCTGGAAGTTATCATTGTCATTGAACCATTACACACTTACACCATTATGAAAGCACCATAGGTGTTTTAATGTGCCTCTTTAATGCATTTCTTCTGAAAACAATTTTCATGTTGTTTGTCATAAGGGCAGATCCTATGTAGGTCATTTCTTCAAAATTATACATCATTTAAAACAAAAATAAGATTTTTCGCAAAAATCGCGCTAGAGCATGGTCTCATGTATCTAGTATGTCAATTGCAACTCTCATTGGACTCACAACTACCTGCATACATCTCGTTTATGAGTTTTATTTCATGTATGTATTCAAATGTGTCCCTCTAAGCTAACGTGATGACTTAGCCGTTTGCCATATACACTACAGTCATGTGGTTTGGCACATGTATGAGTTCTCATGTGACTCTGTAAACTACCATGTTGACTAAACCCTTTACCACATAAACCACATTCATGAGGTTTCTCCCCTGTATGTGTTCTCATGTGAGTTTGTAAATTACCAAGGTGACGAAATCCTTTACCACATACATCACAGTCATAAGGTTTATCGCCTGTATGTATTCCCATGTGTCTCTGTAAAGTAATACGTTGAATAAACCTTTTACCACATACATTACAGTCATGAGGTTTGTCACCGGTATGTGTTCTCATGTGATTTTTTAAGTAACCAAGCCGACTGAACCGTTTACCACATACATCACAGCCATGAGGTTTATCGCCTGTATGTATTCTCATGTGTCTCTGTAAATTATTAAGCTGAATAAACCTTTTACCACACACATCACAGATATAAGGTTTATCGCCTGTATGTATTCTCATGTGTACTTGTAAAGCACCATGTTTACTAAACCGTTTATCACATACATCACAGTTATGAGGTTTATCGACTGTATGTATTCTCATGTGTCTCTGTAAGCTACTCTGCAGATTAAACGGTTTACCACATATATCACATTCATGAGATTTGTCATCTGTGTGTATTATCATGTGTCTCTGTAAAATAGCATGAAGGCTAAACCCTTCACCACATACATTGCATTTATGAGGTTTATCACCTGTATGTATTATCATGTGCTGTTTTAAACTACCATGCTGACTAAACCTTTTACCACATACATCACAGTCAAAAGGTTTATCCCCTGTATGTGTTCTCATGTGAGTCTTTAAACCACTATGCTGTGTAAACCCTTTACCACATACACCACAGTCATAAGGTTTATCACCTGTATGTGTTCTCATGTGTCTCTTTAAACAACCATGCTGACTAAACTGTTTACCACATATATCACAGCCATGAGATTTCTTCTCTGTATGTGTTCTCATGTGTCTCAGTAAATAGCGACGGCAAATAAACCCTTTACCACATACATCACAGTCATGAAGTGTTTCATCTGTATGTGTTCTCTTATGAACCTGTAAATTACTAGGCTGACTAAACCCTTTACCACATACATCACAGTTATAAGGTTTATCACATGTATGTATTCTCGTGTGTATTTGTAATCCACCATGTTGACTAAACCGTTTACCACATACATCACAGTCATGTGGTTTATCACCAGTATGTGTTCTCGTGTGTCTCTTTGAGTCATTACATTGAACAGATTCTCTCGAACAAATATCACATTTTTGTAGTTTATCCTCAGTATGTGTTCTTGCGTGTCTCTGTGGAGTATCGTAGATTGTGACTAAATCCTCTACACCATACATCATGTTGTTAAGGATTATCTCCAGTTGAAACGTAGTAAAATAAAATAATAATATATTACGAAAAAATCAAATACTAGTATTGAAAGACCAAATGTTTAAATGTTCACAACGGTCAAGCAGGTTCCGTTATCGTTTAGGTTTCGATGTGAACGTGAACTTAATTTTGACAGTATTTGTTTTATAGTTTAATCATCCTTGTTCTGCACAATACTGTTTATTGTCTGTAGGCTACATGTTTCAGCTTAATTGAAATAATGGTCGCTTAAATGTTTGTCAGTGGTCACTTCTGTTGTTGTTTTATTTACAATACGTCAATTTGACCGAAGATTACTTGTACGATTGTCAAAAATTATTGATTATATTAATTAAAAAAAAAACACTATTCGACAATTTCACTCGTCTAATCTCGGTCGATTCCGGGCATCTATCTAACTATATAGAAGGAAAGTAGCGGATTCTATGGCAAGCCGTTCTCGTCAAAACTATGTTTAAACCTTTTTTTTTTGAAAAAAATACACACTGAGATTTAAAAACCTAAAATAACACACTGAGATTTAAAAAAATGAAAAAAAAAACACACGGAGAATTCAAAATTACACAATGAGAATTCAAAATTACACACTGAGATTTTAAAAAGACACGTTGAGATGAAATAAATTGAAAAACACACACTGAGAATTGTTAATAACACACTGAGATTAATATGCAAATTACTAATTAATATTCATGGGATGAATAATTCAACAGATTAATATCTTGATCTCAAGAGCTCTTGTCATTATAGAGCCCCCCCCCCCCCCCCCCCCCCCATTATAGTGAAATGCGATTCCTTCAACCATCATTCGTTATAAATTTCAAGACTTAACATCGGTCATATTTATTTAAGTTTATTGCCTATAATTCAAATCATAATCTTTTATATTTTTGTTACGTAAATATATGCTATTATAGTCAAGGCCGTACGGTGTACTATAGTTGTTAATGTCTGTGTCATTTTGGTCTCTTGTGGACAGTTGTCTCATTAGCAATCATACAACATCTTTTTTATATACTCGAGTAATTTTTTCCATTCTTGTTTTTTTTTTGCAGATTGTTACAATGTTTTCTTATAATTTTAATAAAGTTTTTCACAATTTGGTAGCATCGTCAGGAGACCAAAGGAGGTACACAAAAGAGTTCTTCAAGAACGATAACTATATAACAAATTTGGCCTTGAACCATTTACGATACCACGTGTTTTACTTTCCACAGGGAATATTTTGACCGATCACTAAACTGAGGTAGGCAAGCGATACTTTCTCAAAATTACACTTTTGTAACAATCTTTAAGCATAATATGAACGATTTAAATATGTTTTGTAACAAACAAAAGTGTCAAAGTGTTGTTATTAAGGTTTACTTTTTGTTGAAATGAATCAACGGTGACGTTGTTGATTTATATAGGCAAATTAATTTGTTTATCGTCTTTCCCTTCAAAAACCTTTTAAAGACATGTACTAAATGATGATCTAAGACATTTCATATCAATTAATTTTAAGTAAAATGTGTAATAATCTCTAAATGAATCTTTTTCAAAAAGATGTCGATAGTTGTCTCCCTTGACATTATAGTCCATTATTTTTTTTTTGGTTATGTGTAAATGGCTGAAATATATTTGATATAATAACAACTCACCTTTATTAATGTAATCCGTTAATATATTAGTATGAAAGCATAAATGAAGATATTTGAATAGACTAGTGTGTGTAACTAGCTTTGTTTAAAAAGGGGGGTGGATATATTAGGTGACTCCATCGGTTGTAATGTGTAGTATGGGGTCAAATACTGATTCAACCACACATGTATTCAGTGAACTTCAATACACATCATGTCAATATAAATCTGTTTTTTTTAAATAACGACAGTGTTTATTTAATCAAAAGTAACAGCTGTCGATTGATCCTCGTTAAAAGAGGGGGGTGTACATGTTTGTGTAAAAAATAAATTGTTACAATAACAATAATAATAGTACATGATGTAAATATTAATGAATGAATAGATTTATTGTGATTTATTGTGAGCGAAATCTACACAAGAATGGACCAGAACTGCAATTGTTATCTCCCTTGAATAAGCTTGTTATTTCAATTATACTAATAATTATTTAACCTAATATTTATTTATGATAAATTACACAACAATTAATAAATAGTAGTATTTACAATTAGGTTTAAGAAAATATTTATCAACATTTGGTTATTTTTTGTCTTTTTTGAAATATATAAATTTTTGACTCACCAATTTTTGGAACATTTGATGTTTTTATATATAGTTAAGATTTTTTTCAACACTATACTATCCGACCGTGCGAGGGCTGAAAGGCCAGTCAAGGTCGTTAAACACCACCACATATATACACTATACTACTGCGTAAACTGAAGGCTCTATGGTAACCTACAATTGTGAATGAATATAGCTGTGACATTATGGGGTCTGGTGGATATATCACCGTGGCAATAATACCACATCTTGTATTTTATATATTCCGATTGAAGTCAAGCATGTCTAATCTGTCACTATTGTTGATATTTATAGTATTATCGTATTTGCAACACTCTCATGTGTAGTCAATGTTGTTAAAAAAAAATACAACATTATTTTTACTTATTCATTAATCCATAAATTCCACACAGCTCTCATTCGTTTATAAGTATATAATTGGAGATCTGGCTTATATTAAATAACAAAACCGTTTCAACTAAACAGTATTAAGGAACAGACCTCTATAATGAAAGAAAAAATGTATGTGATTGCATTTTTTAATTCATGGTTTCAATATGTATTGAGCAATTTATCATAGCACTTTCAACAATGGGGAAAATCCATACTCCATAGTAATTGAAATGCCTTTAATTGATACTTATAAAATGATTTATAAGAATGAAGAAAAGAATAAACCTGATTTATGTACAAAATAATAAATAAAAAGCAGAAGTGATATACAACAAGAAACAGCGCTTCCTTATTTACATTCTTTTTTATAATACAAGGTGCATTATAACATTATAGATCAAAGAAGATGTGGTATAAGTGCAAATGAGACAACTCTCTGTCAAAGTCACAATTTATAAAAGTAAACCATTATAGGTGATCAAGGTACGTTCTTCATCACAGTCTTGGCTCACACCGAACAATTAGTTATAAACATGATAAAGGGTATTGAAATAGATATATTCTACCAGTATTTAAAAAAAAAGAGAAACGCCAACACATCAACAAGCGACAACTTCAGAGCATAAGAGTCATGACTTCGGACATGTGTATCATGAAAAAAGACAGTTGGGTGTAAATCATGTGATAAAATGTAGATACATATTTTTCAAATATAAAAAGAACGCAATTAAGATTGTAAAAATCATATTTTAATATGTGTTCAATATATATTTAAAACAATCAATATATATATTGTTATCAATAAAATGTTACTTTAACTTTGCAGAACTAATTTGAAGAAACAGACTATAAAAGCAAAGTGTCAATCATTCAATGATTTGAACAAAAACAAATTAGAGTTACCTCTCTTGGCTAAAACACTTTGAATGGAAAGTCCCTTTGATATCAAATTTTTGGAAAGGGGAATTTAATAGTTTCAAGAGACAACCAATCAAATTGCTTGGTGTTTTGAGACAGGTGAAGGTCATACATTATTGAATATTTAGAAAAAATACATGGAAAGTAAACTTTAATTTTTTTCCTGACATAGAGCTCTACATTTGGTTATATTTTGTAATACAACTAAGTGGGTATTTTTCTTGTTCTTGTATTTCTACAGTTTTTTTTTATAAATAATTTGGAACCAAATCGAAGGACTAACGAGTTCTGTCCCCTAGTTGTTTTAAGCTTGTAATAAATTCAGATTAAGTATGCTAATTAGATATGTGCGCAGTGCGCACACATCTCAGTGTGTAATTTTAAATTCTCAGTGTGTAATTTCAAATTCTCAGTTTGTGTTTTCAGTTTATTTATTCTCAGTGTGTCTTTTTGAAATCTCCGTGTGTAATTTTCAATTCTCAGTGTGTGTTTTTCATTTTTGTAATCTCAGTGCGTCTTTATGAAATCTCAGTGTGTAATGTTTAATTCTCAGTGTATGTTTTGAAGTTTTTAAATCTCACTGTGCTTTGTTGTAATTCTCAGTGTGTAAATTTTTCGAAAAATGGTTTAAACATAGTTTTAACGAGAACGGCTTGCCATAGGATTCACTCGTCTATACTCGGTCGATTCCGGGCATCTATACAACTTTATAGAAGGAAAGTAGCGTATTCACTCGAGGATTGCCAATTGACGACAACTTGTCCAAATTGTCAAAGATGATTGTAAAATAAAATGTGTAGACTGTCAATTAGGTGCATACCTGTCTTTGTGTATTTAGTTTAGCGTCTGTTCAATTTTCAGGGTTTTCCAATTGCTTTTTAAAAGATAAAGAGGGACGAATGATACCAGAGGGACAGTCAAACTCATAAATCGAAAATAAACTGACAACGCCATGGCTAAAAATGAAAACGACAAACAGACAAACAATAGTACATATGAAACAACATAGAAAACTAAAGAATAAGCAACACGAACCCTAACAAAAACTAGGTGTGATCTCAGGTGCTCCAGAAGGGTAAGCAGATCTTGCTCCATAATGTGGCACACGTGGTGTTGCTCATGTTATAACAAAGCCGGTAAATAGTTTAATTCGGTAGGTCACATGCATGAAAGCGAAGGAGATTGTAGTTACGACGTAAGGAGCATATCCGATACCATTTGAGAAACGGCTATGCCATAACGGTCAACCAACTCTTGATCAGGTCGGGACCACTACCTTATATGGAAATGCATAAATTAGCATACTTATGTTCTCGCACATGTAATTGTTTATTTACATGTGACGCAATTTATTTTTACCTAGGTTTTTGACCAATCCACTAAATGAGTAACAATGCATGATGGACTACTACGTGTTTACAATCAACCGAGAACACGTGTTATTTATTGAAATACAACACATTTTTTCGTGCAATGCGGGATTCACAATTTCGCTTAGTTTTTCATTTTGTGTATCCTCATTTATAGTTTGTGGTACAAAGTAATCCTTCCATGCTCAGATTAACGAAGAGTTGTTTCTATGCGAAGAAAAAGGGTTTGAATTACCCGATATATAGCCATTAATGTGTTTGATGATGGCACGGAGATTTCATGAATTCGTCCACCAGACAGCAACGAAACAACAGCGAAAAACGCAATTACCGATGAGACAAACTTACTAGTGTAAAGTAAGCCGTCGATAACAGCCGGTGCTAATATTCACGATTACAGCAATTTCCGTATAGATGATTAAAGGCAAATGTGTGATCCTTGAATTTTGTGTTCGTAAAAAAGGCGAAGAGACTTCCAAACTGTTCCCTTTGTTTTGAAGGTAGTGAAGTCAGCAACTGTAGTTTCATTTTGTTTTCGTTTTTTAACGGGCTCGGACATTCGCCAAATTGAATAAAATCATTACAGCTGATTTCCTAATGCTTGCAAAGTAAAACTTTGGTTGGCTTCCTTGCTTTGTGTGTATAGTTGTTTAAACAATATATATAGGCATAGTTTAACTTGTATATATTATATTTGAATTTAATTTGTTGTTATCCTAATATGATTGTACAATATACAAACAAAGCAAGCAAGCTAACCAAAGTTTTGCTCTACATGCATTAGGAAATGAGCTGTAATGATGTTATCCTTATATGTATGTGCGACGAGGTGGAAAATATGATATGTTTTGTGAAAATTGCAGCGTTGGATATAATATAAAAAAGAAGATGTGATATGATTGCCAATGGGACAACTGTCCACAAGATACCAAAATGACACAGAAGTTAACATGTATAGTTCACCGTACGGCCTTCAACAATAAGCAAAGCCAATATCTCATAGTCAGCCATAAAAAATGTCTCATTTGGCACTCATACCTCATCTTCTTATTTTATATACAAAGCACATTTTTGAATAAAAATAATAGGTAATATGGCACCAAATGTGATCCAGAGGCTTTAAATATTGGAGATATTTCACATACGTTAACATGACAGCAGCCGAACGATAAAAAACCTCTGAGGTATATTTTGTGGTCAAATTAGCAACTATCAGACTTTATCGATGGATGAAGCTATATAAAATGTATTAAGCTATATACCGTACCCGCTCAGTGGCGGATCCAAAGGAGGGGGGTCCGGGGGTTGGACCCCCTTTTTTTGAACGATCAATGTATTTTAATGGGGACATCTAGTTGGAACCTCCCCCCTTTTTGCCGCTTTCATAACACTTATTTTTAGCATAATGCATATTATGATGTTCTTACTTTCAGTTCAAGTCCTGATAAATTGTTTACATCCAGTACAGAAAGAAGTGTTTCAATGAACGTTTTCGTGTTTTTCTAGGCAGAAATGATTTTGGAATTACATTATACAGATTTAAAAGAGCTCAAAAAATTTCATAGTGGACAGTGGTCATTTCATCTGAAATTTCACTGTTTCAGGTCGTAAAATTATTGAACAGGTACAATGAATAACAATGGACAAAACCTGTTCAACAACTTTAACAAGGCGAAAAAAAAAGTCGAATAGTGAAGCCCGTAAACAATACTTTTTTATTCTGAGCATGCAAATTAAAGATTATGTTATATATTTTACAATAATCACATTCGCAGAACAAAAACATACAATTTGAGAATCCCAGACACTATATTAGTTGACAGTTCTGCCACTAATTCCACGTGTTTTTCGGTTGTAGTAAACTCGTAGTAGCCCACAATGCATTGTAGCTCATTGAGTCGATTGGTCAGTTTTTCAAGGCCGTATTGGCCTTGTGTTTGGGAAATTACTATGCAAATATATTCTGACGTAAAGAAATCTAGAGTTCTCGACCTGTTGATGGCGTCCGTAAAATTTACGAAGGGATGATAACTTCACTTCGTCTTTCTTCAGAACACTACATAGAACAAGTTCACCGCAATTTTAACCGACTTACTTCTATAAGAATTCCAGAATCATACTGAAATGAAATTTTCTATTGGTCAAGCAAGTTGTCTAGGCGTGCACTTCTTATTACTTGCATGTTGTTACACATAATTATGCATTTAAAAAATCCACCCTTTTTGCATTTACATGAGAAGGGTACAAAAATCGGCTATATTATTATTATTGTATGGTTTTACTACTTTTATTATATATAGATATAAACCATTATAGGTCCAGGTACGACCTTCAACACAGAGCATTGGTTCACACCGAACAGCAGGCTATAAAGGGCCCCCAAAATCACTAGTGTAAAACCATTCAAACAGGACATCTGGACAACCAACGGTCCTATCTATATAAATACCAATCTAATTAAAAACCGATCTCTCATCGCTCCTGTTTCTGATATGTCGCGTGGGAGATCTAACGAAATCCGCTTTGAGGTCACATGTGAGTGACCTCGTAGGTGTGTCTTTTTCGACCAATGAAATTGAGTCTTCCACGATCTTGTAAGTTTAACGTATAAAGGCAAAGGGATGTAACTCATTTTATTTACGACAAAATCGTCAGTCAAAATAATTCATAAACTTTTTTGATTGGCTTAATAATAGGTCGTCAACTCATTTGCATATTTTTATAAATTCATAACTTTTAGTTCACTCACATGTGACCTCAAAGCCGGTTTCGTTAGATCTCCCACGCGTCATATCAGAAAACGGGAGCGATGAGAGATAGGTTTTTAATTAGATTGTATAAATACGAGAAACGAGAAACTCTTTCAAAATGTATGAACATAAACCACAACGATAACCACTGAACATCAGATTCCTGACTTAGGGCAGGTGCAAATAATTGCAGCGGGAGTAAACGTTTTAATATAGTATATATGTTATAATCAGTTTATAGTGTTTGGACAATCAAAGCTTCATTTGTATTCTTGGCTAGAAATACATAATAAAATCAAATTAAAAGCTGAAGTCAATCTTCATGTTACAAATTTGGTTCTATAATAAGTATAAGTAAACAACCCCTGATTCGGACCCGGTTAGACGGAGGTTTATAATGTGATACAAAATAATTTCTCGACATAGCTGTATATATAACTTTTGAGAAAAATATAATATAGTATGTTTGTTCTGTTGCTCAAATCAGAACTTGTTTTCTTTATTACAAAACTTCCGAGAACCATTTTTTTGTTCTAATATTTTGTATTTCTGCACATGTCGGATAAACTATAGTTGAGGGGTACCCTTCTCCCTTCTCCCACCCGTCTTCTCCTTTCTCCTACCCCCGTTCTCCTTTCTCCCATTAGAATAAAACATCTCCTTTTGAGAAATTTTTTCTTGAAATATTAGAAAAAAATTTAAAAGGAGAGATATTTGATTTTTTCTCCTTTCTCCAACTTTTTCTCCTTTTTCCCAGCCTTCCTCTCCTTTCTCCTACCCCTTTCTCCCTGTCTCCCTTACCCCTGTCCTCCCCCTCATAGTTTTATTGTTTAGTCATGAAACATGATTTAATTTATTGTTTCACTTTCTGTAATGTATGACAACAATTCAGGGGAGATAATTTGATTACTGAATGACCCGGATGTCCGGATCTGAGAATGGTCATTTTACTTCCGTCCTAACGATGCATGAAATATGAGCCACTGGACGTTTAACAACAAACAAACAATATATCAATCTGTAAGAGTTCTGTTGTCATTGATCAGTTGTAGAAGCACTTACACCACATTTATATATGTTAACTTGTCTCTGTAAATTATGGCTGTCATACAACCATTGCACACTTACACCACATTTATATGTGTTCACTTGTCCTGTTGTCTCTGGAAGTTATCATTGTCATTGAACCATTACACACTTACATCATTATGAAAGTACCATAAGTGTTTTAATGTGCCTCCTTAATGCATTTCTTCTGAAAACAATTTTCATGTTGTTTGTCATAAGCATGATAAGGGTAGATCATATGTAGGTCACTCAAGTTCTTCAAAATTATAAATTATTTAAAACAAAAATAAGATTTATCGCAAAAATCGCTAGGGCATGGTCTCATGTATCTAGTATGTCAATAGACCACTTTCGAGTTCATCCGTCACCGGCAAAAACTCGTCAATTATACACGTCTTTATGACGTCATTTACCAGATAGAGGGGCTCGCCTGTATCCCTGCACTATTTACGTTCATCAAGCGTCTTAGTGATCGTCTTTGTGCAGGATAACCTAGAAATAATGGTTGCTCTGTAGGTACTTACTGACATTTCTCTAATGAAAGCAGTGTTGATTCTCAATTTTGAGAATTCAATTTGCCGAATAATTCGTACAATATAGAATTATAGTTTTCCAACCACTCGCTCAACATTGGAAGGAAGTGACGACGCCCCTAAACGCACAAATGACGATGATAAAGGCGCGTATAATTGACGAGTTTTTTCCGGTGACGGATGAACTCGAAAGTGGTCTATTGCAACTCTCACTGGACTCACAACTACCTGCATACATCTCGTTTATGAGTTTTATTTCATGTATAGTGTATGTATTCAAATGTGTCCCTCTAAGCTCACGTGATGACTTAGCCGTTTGCCATATACACCACAGTCATGTGGTTTGGCACCTGTATGAGTTCTCATGTGACTCTGTAAACTACCATGTTGACTAAACCCTTTACCACATACACCACATTCATGAGGTTTATCGCCTGTATGTATTCTCATGTGTCTCTGTAAAGTAATACGCTGAATAAATCCTTTACCACATACATTACAGTCATGAGGTTTGTCACCGGTATGTGTTCTCATGTGATTTTGTAAGTCACCAAGCCGACTGAACCGTTTACCACATATATCACAGCCATGAGGTTTTTCACCTGTATGTGTTCTCGTGTGTCTCTGTAAATTGCCAAGCTCACTAAACTGTTTACCACATACATCACAGTCATAAGGTTTGTCCCCTGTATGTATTCTCATGTGAATTTTTAAACTACTAAGCCGAATAAACCGTTTACCACATACACCACAGCCATGAGGTTTATCACCTGTGTGTGTTCTGATGTGCATTTGTAAATCACTAAGCTGACTAAACCGGTTACCACATATATCACAGCCATGAGGTTTTTCACCTGTATGTGTTAGCATGTGTCTCTTTAAACTTCCAAGCTGACTAAACTGTTTACCACATACTGCACATTCATGAAGTATATTATCTATCTGTGTGTTTACATGTCTCTGTAAAGAACAATTGATTGTGACTAAATCCTCTTCTCCCTCTAACATCTTATTGGTAATTTCTTCTCCAGTATGTGTGTTCTTGTATAACTGTAAGGAACAAAGAAAAATAAAGAAAATATAAACCTTTTGACACCTTTCTGCAATTTACACATATAACATTCTTCCATACTATATACATCATGTACAAAAATTTCATATGATGTACTGCCTCATCGAAGTATACCTCTGACACAACTTATTTGTTCATAAGGAAAACAATGTTGGTATACACATGGTATATCTCAACCTACTTTACAAACTCTGAGTTCATATATGGTATTGAAAGCTGTACTTTGACCTATGATTGTTAACTTTTTATACATTGTCACTTTGATTGAGAATTGTCACGTCTCAGTGGCGGATCCAGAAATTTTCATAAGTGGGGGCCCACTGACTGACCTAAGAGGGGTCGCTCCAGTCACGCTTCAGTGATTCCCTATATAAGCGCAACCAATTTTTTCCCCAAAAAGGGGGGAGCAGGCACCCTGCCCCCCCTAAATCCGCCTCTGAATCTGCATGCATGCCACACATGTTCCGAGACCACTATTGTCGTCCCTTGATTTTCGTTGTTCATAGTCCCTAGTGTTGACAGTGGGTTATTTGCCTTTAATTTTTATACCCCTTCCAAATTCATTTCTTCATGTTTAATGCCTCATATTGCAAGTTGGGGGTTAAATTATATTGTAAAAAAAATTGGGTCCCGAATTTTAAAAGAAAGCAGTGATTTGGTCCAGCTGAAAAAGGTTAAAAATTAGCACTTCGGAAGCTGTCAAAAGATTTCAAGACGCCCTAAACATAACATTGTCCATATTTTAAGTTAGAGCCGATGAAGTTTTCTGTAATTTTGATATAATTTGTTCCAAAAGTAGTACAGCACACTGTAAAAATTTCATTGAGAAAGCGCAGGTGGGATCTTTTTAATTTTCATTTATATTCTAAAAGAAATGCACAACGAAATAAGTGTGGTCTCGGACCACATTCTTATCCATGTTATCTATAGTAAATAGACTCAGAGATATGTCTAACCTGTCTGCATATTTTTTTTAGAAGAGACAATCTGATGGACTGTTAACAGCAACATTTCTAATTAATGTGAAGTTGCTGAACCATGAAGTATAGGGATAGGACCTCAAGTTGAAGATAGTTGTCAAACTGATATGCTTCTTTATAGAAAATACCACAATAAATTCAGTTACTGGACCATGATTGACCTAGGTTGCAATCACACTGGAGGAGTGGAGTTGAATATCTATATACCTATAATGTGGCGGACGAACGGACAGGAATTCTAGTCAAATCGGCAACGGGTATAGACAAATCGGCACCTAATTTATTTGACACCTGGTTAAGTCGGCACCCGATATGTAGTTATTTCGGCACCCATGTTAGATATGTTTAATATATGTTATTTTTCAGTATTTTGAACCAAAAAAAATCAAACAAAGAAGGGATAATCCAAATATTGACTATTTACATTTTATCATCTTTGTGGGTGGGTGTGGTGTGTTTCTATCTCAGGGGGTCCACTTCCTTATACAAGGTGATAGGGATGTGCCCCTGGAATAGGTCACCTGTTCAAGTTTAAAAGTATGTGAATAGAGCAGGAAAACAATCAGATATATATGATAACGTGAAGGGTGTGGTAACAGAAACACAGCTACACCGTCACCGGAAAAAACTTGTCAATTATACGCGCCTTTATGACGTCATTTACCAGATAAAGGGAGTCATCTGTACACTTTTAATACTTAAATTTAATGTTAAAAGTGTTATTATAAATTATTACATACACGATGAAATTATGTTCACAACAAATTAGAAATCCTTCACCATGTTCACATATGCCGAACATATCGATCAGGTTGGGTTTTTCAATATATGTTTTGTAAAAAACAAAGCCACACACACATACAAACACAAAATATGATATCTAAAAACTTTATTGAAACGGAAAAAAAAATTTCAATATAAAAAAGGTGCATTTGAACATTGTTGAATGGATTACTCAAAATATTAAAGAAACAATAAACATGCATGGTATGAATATACATGCTGCGTTGTGAATGTTCATGCAACAAATACCTGCACTGGAAAATAACATTAGTCAGGGGTAATCCGTAATATATGCATGTGTAATTCAGGTCTCAGACAGGGTATATTCTGTGACATTACCAGCTAAGGGCTTATATCCCATTCGCCTTCAGCTCAGGGGATATAAACTCTAAGCCGGGAATGTCACAGTATATACCCTGTCTGAGACCTGACTATAACATATATCATGTATATTATTAAGCACAGCAAATAATAAGCACAATTAAAGCATATTATAAGCAAACATAAAATGCAGATAAACTAACATAATTCATTCATGCAATAGCTTTTATAAAAGCACTTAAAGTAATTCAAGTATTAAGAACACAAATAAAAAAATTATGCCAGAGTATACAAGATAAATAAATGAACTGATCTACAGCTCATTGAGATCTGCAGGAGGAACGTTGACACGAACTGCCCTACCAACCAAACTTTTATGAGGGTGGTAAAGGGGGGGTGCTTGCACGAAAAAAAAACGTGAAATAAGACATAATTTAACGTTGAACGTGAAATAATTTCTGTAATGAACGTTGCACGAAAAATAAATACTTTTATTTGAACCTTTTGTGACTGAAGTCACTGTCTTCTTGTATATATTAACTCTTTGTTTTACTTGATATTCCCGATTTAGTATACACATTTATGATATAATTGGTTTACGGCTTTTAAAAAAGTATATCTTGATAATCCCTGCCAAGTGTTTGAATTTTATATGAAAAATACCGAGCACGCAAAATAAGACTTTGAAAATCACGATGCACGTAAAATTAAATAAGCAGAACACGTTGAACGAGGCACCTGTCTTGCACGACTGAACGTCAAATAAAAAATTAAAAACATGTTGAACGTGAAATAAAAAACAGCGATCACGTTGCACGAAAATAACCCTTTACCACCCTCTTTTATACGTCATGTAGTACGTTGGTCATAATTATTTAGACTATAAATATAACCATAGTCCAAATAATAATGACGTCTGGCAAGGTTGTTTTAAATTTTTTTACGTAGGAACGCGTCCCAGAACAAAAATAAATAGCCTTACCATGACTTGAAACACAATTAACATGTTATTTACCGTCTTACATGACAAATTTCAGTCTGAACAAACACAGTGGCGGATCCGGGGGGGGGGGGGGGGGGGGGGGGGTTGGCCGATCAATGCATTTGAATGGGAGCATATAGTTGGAACCCCCCCCCCCCTTTTTACTCTGGGTTGGGAACCCCCCTTTTTAAAATGGCTGGGTCCGCCACTGAAACAGATAACAGCCTCTTCATAGTTTTCACGTTATGAACAGAATTAAGCCTACCCATATATTTGTCACTTCAGTTTGTAAAAAGTATAATTAAAGATAAATCATCATCTAATTCTTCTCACCATAAACTTACTTTGTTTTTGAAGGGAGAATATAAGTTGAGGGAAAGAGACCAACGTTATCTTCTTCAATGTGTATTTCCTTCCACTGCTATGGGACACCTCCTCAATGGATACGAATCGCCGTTTTCAATAGGTGCACTCCTAAATTGACTAGTGTCTGAGTCTATGCAGGAAAATATATATGTTAGATATACTGTTCCCAGGTCTATGTAATAATAATGTACATTAAACATTTGTAAAACATTGCGTCTTCGATATACTGTTCCAACTTAGAAAGAAAGCCGGACAATTAACAAAAAACAAGATAAAATAAAAATAAAAACTGTTACCGTGTAGCTTAGCCGGAAGAAGACAAAGGAAAATTCACTCTTCGTATATAAATGTCAGTGAATTTGTATAAACAGTGATTGTATAGAATCCCTAAAACTATCAGGGATTATGTAGAATCACTAGTTAGTTTAGGGATTATATATAATCACTAAAATTTTCAGGGATTATAGACACTAGAAAAAAACATCAGCTAGGGATTATACATTATAACTGAAATGAAGAATTAGTTTTATCTGGGACTATTTTACTAACTAACAAGTGTAATAGTCCCAGGTTTTATTTATAAAGAAATTGCCAGAATACGGTAAAACTATTTTTTATATTAAATCATCAAAACATCCTACTAAACATAAATGTAAAATGTTAAGCCCAATACATGTAATATATGAAAATGATAACCTCAAAACATTAAAATGCATCAACTCTTGCACATTTCCCTGCTTTTCTACAGGCACATCTTTTTGATTCTATTTGATTCACATCTGCTTTTACCAAAACATCCACATTTTAAAAAACCTTGTTCTTCACATATCAAATTAGATTTTGATGGCGCATCTAAAAGAAATTCACAAATATTTGAAGGTACTAAAAAAGGAAATCAGCAACCTCAAACAGAATTCTTGTATAAGTAAAGTCACAAAAATACTGACTCCGAAGAAAATTCAAACTTGAAGGAGAAATAATGGATTAAACCTGGTTTCAAAGCTAGCTTATTATAACCTCTCACTTGTATGACAGTGGCATAAAATTCCATTATATTCACAACGATGTGTGAACAAAACAAAAAGTCATAATAGGTAAAAATGTCAAAAAGGGGGTACGGTACAGCAGTCAACCTTGTGTTTTAAAAATCCTGTGCAGGATACCATGTTATGTGATCAATATTTTGCGACATATATTGTGAATCCTTTTATGAGAAGTACATTTCAAATGATAAACCGTATTTTTGTATAAAAACCACTTATGCACAAATATATTTCTCTTTCTTTAGGGGTTGAGTTGGGGTGTCCGCACTTGACCAAAACAGTAGTATACCCACTGTGAGTATACCAACTTGACGAGACGACAAATATTATAAAATGTAAATATGATAAATGATACTTTTGTTTCTGTATATCTAGTTTAAACTAGTTTTCAATACTTTTGATATAGATCTACAAAATCCCTGATTATACAAACTCACTGTAACGTATATATGATAACCCGAATAATCCAGTCGATATATTACGACAACTCCTCGAGACCAGTAGTGCATAGAGAGCGCTGATTTATTCGAGTTATTATTTATAATAGAGTCAAGTAAGTTGATAAAACA
Source organism: Mytilus edulis (assembly GCF_963676685.1). NCBI lineage: Eukaryota > Metazoa > Mollusca > Bivalvia > Mytilida > Mytilidae > Mytilus > Mytilus edulis. The sequence continues at coordinate 17,158,678 of NC_092354.1, forward strand.
ATACCGGTGACATACTGATTAAAAGTTATTTCTAAATGATAAGTGTACATCTTAAGGAGATTTTCCGGGTCACCAATTTTCTGAGTGTTCCGAAATTTTTTTAACATGCTATACTTTCCCAAACTATGCGTATTTTTAAACTCCTAAGTTATCAAACACACCGGTCTGCTCTTGTCACATGTACATACATTGTACAATTGTTATATATGATCATTATGAATGGTCGAAGTATGTTTCTGTGTGTAAGAGAGAGAGTTGTTAAGAGACGTAATGTTGAAAGTCTTTATTACATGAATGTTTTACCACAAATATCACATAAGCTAAACATTATCAATGTTCTATGATAATGAGGTCATGGTCAGATAACACAGACAAGGCAGACGTGTAAACCTTACAATCATTCAATACATCAAATATAGTTGACCTGTTGCTGATACTGTTATAGTATCTGATAGACTGACAAAATTACCCAAATGTATCGTTTACCAATGACAAGACTGCACACGCTGACATGTCTGGCCTTCTTTACTAATCATTGATATTATGTTGATAGACCTAAATATAAAGCTTTATTACAACTGTCACATAAACTCAACATTAACAACAACAAAAAAACCGAAACATTGATCAATGAACCATGAAAATGAGGTCAAGGTCAAATGAACCATGCCAGACAGACAGGTACAGCTAACAAGTCTTCAATACAACAAATATAGTTGACTTATTGCTTATAAATAAAGAAAAACAGACCAAAACACAAACACTTAGCAATGGACCGTGAAAATGAGGTCAAGGTCAAATAAAACCTGCGTAACAGACATAGATCATAAAATGTTTCTATACACCAAATATAGTTGACCTAATGCATAAAGTATTAGAAAAATATACCAAAACTCAAAAACTTAACTTTTACCACTGAACCATGCAAATGAGGTCAAGATCAGATGACACCTGTCAGCTAGACATGTACACCTTATAATCATTCCATACACCAAATATAGTAGACCTATTGCATATAGTATAAGAAAAACAGACCAAAACACAAAAACTTAACTATAACCACTGAACCATAAAAATGAGGTCAAGGTCAAATGACACCTGCCAGTTGGACATGTACACCTTACAGTCCTTCCATACACCGAATATACTAGACCTATTGCTTATAGGATCTGAGATATGGACTTAACCACCAAAACTTAACCTTGTTCACTGATCCATGAAATGAGGTCGAGGTCAAGTAAAAATTGTCTGATGGGCATGAGGACCTTGCAAGGTACGCACATACCAAATATAGTTATCCAATTACTTATAATAAGAGAGAATTAATTTAACATTACAAAAAATCTTAACTTTTTTTTCAAGTAGTCACTGAACCATGAAAATGAGGTCAAGGACATTGGACATGTGACTGACGGAAAGTTCGTAACATGAGGCATCTACATGTATATACAAAGTATGAAGCATCCAGGTCTTCTACCTTCTAAAATATAAAGCTTTTAAGAACTTAGCTAACGCCGCCGCCGGATCACTATCCCTATGGCGAGCTTTCTGCAACAAAAGTTGCAGGCTCGACAAAATTGAGGCCAATGTCAGATAATACATGCCAGACAGACATGTTTACCCTTACAATTATTTCATTCCCCATATATAGATGATCTTTTACAAGAATTTGAAAAAAAGACCGAAACACAAAAAACATTTGCTAATAAACCATGGGAATGAGGTCAAGGTCAGAAGATACTGCCTAGAACTTCATGTATATACTAATTGTACACACTGAACATAGTTTATCTAATACTACATGTAATAGTACTTGAAAAACAGACAAAACCTAAAATTGACCAAAGAATCATGAGAATCAGCAGGTCAAGGTCATGTGATACTGGCAAGAAATTCATGTAAACCATACAATCATTCAATTCACCATGATGATATATAGTTGACTTGTTGATTATAGTATCTAATAGACTGACAAAATTACGAAAATTATTCATTGACCAATCAATGGGCATGAAAATGAGTTCCAGGTCAGATAATGCCTGCCAAACAGGCATGCATACCTGACAGTCATTCAGTACACTAATTATAGTTGAATTGTTGCTTATCGTACTTAAAAAAAAAAAAAATACAAAAAACTAAACATACACTGACCAATGAACCATGAAAATAAGGTCAGTATCAGATAAAACGGACCCGCTAGAGTAGACTGCCATATACCTGTTACAGTATTTCCATACACCGCATATAAAGTTACTCTACTGCTTACAGTATTTGAGAAAATGACCCAACTTCACGTAACTTTAACCTTGATCACTGGTCAGTTATTGACCAGACTGAACCATGAAAATGTGAACATAATTATGACAGACGGAATCTTCGTAAGATATGAAGCATCCAGGTCTTCTACCATCTGAAATATAAAGCTTTATTCAAATAGTTAACGCTGCCGCCTGATAGTAATACCTATGTCAGTCCTGTATACTGCGACATTCGACCAAAATGGACTTCGTACTGATGAACATGATGAAATTGACGAAACATACACTGATCAATCAATTTATGCTATAACATAGTAAAATACCGCGACGAACTTTCATACACTAAAAAAAAAAAAATAACAATAGCATAAATTCTTTATTTTATTTAAAGAGGCTAAACAATTATATTTTTTACAAAATATATATCTCTCCTGAGACCACACACACATCACAATACAATCAAAAACAGATATTTACAAAAAGTTTATTTACAGTCAAGTATTCTATTACTAGTATTCTAGATAAATGAAATATATTTGATTTTCTAATCATGCTAATATGGGTCTCATATACGCATGTAAATTGTGATTAATTTACATACATCTCTGAGTATATAAAGTGGCGAAAAATATATTGTTTTTGGCGAAAGAGGTGGCGAAAAAAATAATTGATCCAGGGGAAACCCTGGTTATCACTAGTATGTGTTCTCATGAGTCGGTTAATTATCAACTAATATGTGTTCTCATGTGTCTATGTACATGTAAGTTTATCATGTGTCAAAGGAAAATACATTGTATATCACTTATTTACTAGTAAATGTTCTCATTTGTCTATATAAATTATCACTAATATGTGTTATAAAACATGTTAACGTAAATCATCACTAGTATGTGTTGTCGTGTGTTTATGTTAATTATCACAAGTATGTGTTATCATGTGTCTGTGTCAATTATCACTGGTATGTGTTCTCATATGTCTGTGTAAATTATCACTAGTATGTGTTCTCATCTGTCTTTGTAAATTGTCCATATTATAACGTATTTATTAGTTTCAATGTTTTCGTTTTAATATGTGACTGAAAATGCCAACAAAACCCTGTACCACATACATTACAGTCATTCGATGATTTGTATACATTTGTGTGTTACACATCACACACTGAATGTCATGAGTGTGAGATTTGCCCTTTTGCCTATATATGTATTTTCAAATGCCTATTTGAATCAATAACATCACTAAACTCGTTCCCACATACATTACAGTTCTGAGGTTTATCGCCTGTGTGTGTTCTCGTGTGTCCCTGTAAATCACATTTAGTAAACTGAAACCCGTTCCCACATACATTACAGTCCTGAGGTTTATCGCTGTGTGTGTTCTCGTGTGTCCCTGTATATCACATTAAGTAAACTCAAACCTTTATCACTGTTTACCAAATACATCAACACTGATGACGTTTATCACATGTACAAGGTACGTGTTTTCATGTGTTTCTTTATATTAAAAAGGTAGCTCAACGTTACCACATACATGTACATGCATACACCATAGTCGTGAACTTAATAAAATGTATGTGTTCTCATGTCAATAAGTAAATTACAATGCTGACCAAACTCTGTACCATATATACCACTGTCATCATGGTCATCAGGTAAATTGAATGGTATGGATGTTCATACATGCTTTTAAACTACTAAATTGACTAAATTCTTTGTGATCTCAAATGTCAGGTTTACATGTTTAACCTGTATGTATTTTTAAATATTTCTTGAAATTACCAGGATCACTAAACCCTTTACCACATACATCACACACTGTCAGTCATAAGGTTTATCACCCGTATGTGTTCTCATGTGTCTCTGTAAATTACCAAGCTGACTAAACCGTTTACAACATACATCACAGTCATGAGGTTTATCGCCTGTATGTATTCTCATATGAATCTGTAAACTACCATGATGAGTAAACCCTTTACCGCATACATCACAGTCATGAGGATTATCACCTGTATGTATTTTCTTGTGTCTCTGTAAACTGCTATGACTTTTAAACCGTTTACCACATATATTACAGTCATAAGGTTTCTCATCGTAATGTATTCTCATCACATGTGTGTCTGTAAATTACCAGGATAACTAAACCCTTTACCACATACATCACAGATATAAGGTTTATTACCTGTATGTATTCTCGAGTGTTTGTGTAAAGTGCCTTGCTCACTAAACCCTTTACCACATACATCACAGTCAAAAGGTTTGTCACCTGTATGTATTCTCATGTGTCTCTGTAAAGCACCAAGCTGACTAAACCGTTTACCACATACATCACAGTCATGAGGTTTATCACCTGTATGTGTTCTCATGTGAATCTGTAAATTACCATGATGAGTAAACCCTTTACCGCATACGTCACAGTCATATGGATTATCACCTGTATGTATTTTCTTGTGTCTCTGTAAACTACTATGACTTTTAAACCGTTTACCACATATATTACAGTCATAAGGTTTCTCATCGTAATGTATTCTCATGTGTGTCTGTAAATTACCAGGATAACTGAACCCGTTACCACATACATCACAGATATAAGGTTTACTACCTGTATGAATTCTCGAGTGTTTGTGTAAAGTGCCTTGCTCACTAAACCCTTTACCACATACATCACAGTCAAAAGGTTTGTCACCTGTATGTATTCTCATGTGTCTCTGTAAAGCACCAAGCTGACTAAACCGTTTACCACATACATCACAGTCATGAGGTTTATCACCTGTATGTGTTCTCATGTGAATCTGTAAATTACCATGATGAGTAAACCCTTTACCGCATACGTCACAGTCATATGGATTATCACCTGTATGTGTTCTCATGTGACTCTGTAAACTACTATGCTGACTAAACCTGTTACCACATACATCACAGTCATGAGGTTTATCACCTGTATGTGTTCTCATGTGAATCTGTAAACTACTATGCTGACTAAACATGTTACCACATACATCACAGATATAAGGTTTATCACCTGTATGAGTTCTCATGTGAATCTGTAAAAGTCCAACCCTACTAAATCCTTTACCACATACATCACAGAAATTAGGTTTTTTGGCTGAATGTGTCCTCATGTGATTCTGTAAAATACTAATATAACTAAACCCCTTACCACATACACCACAATAATAAGGTTTATCACCTGTATGTGTTCTCATGTGTATCTTTAGCTCACTATCTCTAGAAAATTCTCTGTCACACATATCACATTTTTCGGCATTTTCCATTCTCAGGTGTAGCTTTAAGTCCCTACTTTTTCTAACACAAACATCCCATTCCCGCAGTGTATTACTCTGTTCTTACATGGCTGTGTAGAATACCATAGATTGATCCTCTATCACATTCATACTTATAACATGTATAATAAGGTTTATCTCTGTAAGAAACAAAAAAAAGGTTAGGGCTACATGTAAAACCATTTTAAAACTCCCCAATTAAATTACCGTATAAAATATCTATATTGTATACACTGTTTTGGTGTATCACAACATATTTCGCATTTATGTATCTAAATGTGTATCATGTGTATAGGGTAAATCTACTTCTTCACTATATATGTCATTTACGTGTTGGGGTAGTTCTACTTCAACACTATATACTAGTCCGAGATTACTCTGACGTCCAACGGCTGTTTTGCCAGACAAGCTGGGGTCCCACGACCCCAGCTTGTCTGGCAAAACAGCCGTTGGACGTCAGAGTAATCTCGGACTACACTATATACATGATATAGGAGTTGACATCTACCATTTTACATGTTAGATAAGTTCTACTTCGATACTTAAATATGGTATCTACATGTTACCGTAGTTCTACCTCAATACTATATATGACATCTACGTGTTAGGGTAGTTCTACTTCAATACTATATATGACATCTACATGCAGTGGCGGATCCAGCCATTTGAAAAAAGGGGGGTTCCCAACCCAAGACAAAAGGGGTTGGGATAGTTCTACATGTTTTACTTCAATTCTATATATGACATCTACGTGTTAGGGTAGTTCTACTTCAATACTATATATAACATCTACGTGTTGAGGTAGTTCTACTTAATACTATATATGACATCTACGTGTTAGGGTAGTTCTACTTCAATACTATACATGCTATATATGACATCTACGTGTTAGGGTAGTTTTACTTCAATACTATATATATATGACATCTACGTGTTAGGGTAGTTCTACTTCAATACTATATATATGACATCTACGTGTTAGGGTAGTTCTACTTCAATACTATATATGACATCTACGTGTTAGGGTAGTTTTACTTCACTACTATATATATATATATGACATCTACGTGTAAGGGTAGTTCTACTTCAATTCTATATATATGACATCTACGTGAACATTGGGGTATCTACTTCAATACTATATATATGACATCTACGTGCTAGTGTAGTTCTACTTCAATACTATATATGACATCTACGTGTTAGTGTAGTTCTACTTCAATACTATATATATGACATCTACGTGTTAGGGTAGTTCTACTTCAATACTATATACGACATCTACGTGTTAGGGTAGTTCTACTTCAATACTATATATATATGACATCTACGTGTAAGGGTAGTTCTACTTCAATACTATATATATGACATCTACGTGAACATTGGGGTAACTACTTCAATACTATATATATGACATCTACGTGTTAGGGTAGTTCTACTTCAATACTATTTATATGACATCTACGTGTTAGGGTATTTCTACTTCAATACTATATATATGACATCTACGTGTTAGGGTAGTTCTACTTCAATACTATATATGACATCTACGTGTTAGGGTAGTTCTACTTCAATACTATATATATGACATCTACGTGTTAGGGTAGTTCTACTTCAATACTATATATGACATCTACGTGTTAAGGTAGTTTTCCTTCAATACCATATATGACATCTACGTGTTGGGGTAGTTTTACTTCAATACTATATATGACAACTACGTGTTAGGGTTGTTCTCCTTCAATACTATATATGACATCTACATGTTTGGGTAGTTCTACTTCAATACTATATATGACATCTACGCGTTAGGGTAGTTCTTCTTCAATACTATATACATGATATATGAAATCTACGTGTTTGGGTAGTTCTACTTCAATACTATATATATGACATCTACGTGTTAGGGTAGTTCTACTTCAATACTATATATGACATCTACGTGTTAAGGTAGTTCTACTTCAATACTATATATGACATCTACGTTTTGGGGTAGTTCTACTTCAATACTATATATGACATCTACGTGTTAGGGTAGTTCTACTTCAATACTATATATGACATCTACGTGTTAGGGTAGTTCTACTTCAATACCATATATGACATCTACGTGTAAGGGTAGTTCTACTTCAATACTATATATGACACATCTACGTGTAACGTTATAGTAGTTCTACTTCAATACTATATATGACATCTACGTGTTAGGGTAGTTCTACATGTACTTCAATACTTTATATGACATCTACGTGTTAGGGTAGTTCTACTTCAATACTATATATGACATCTACATGTTTACAGGAATGATTCCAGGTGTTTTCAAATGGGTCCCTTGAACATCAAATTGGGAATTTTTATCCCTATTGGGAATTTTTTATGCATAAAATCTAAGACGTAATCATATCATTTTCCTGTAAAAACGGAAAATGTATATTAAGTTTAACTTCTACACTGATTTAAAAAGTTGTAACATTTTGAATAATTATGGATGTGCTACTGATTATGATATATAATATATGATTCTGATCTCATAGATAAGATCACCAGATTACTTGAAAGATATTGGATTGAGACCAAGGAAGTTGTATTACCTGAATATCATTGCACATGATGCACTAGTTCAAATAATTATGACGTCTTGAAAGGCTATTATATTTTTTTTTCTTTGACCCCTTACTTCGAAGTAACCTAGGCATATCATATAGAGAATAATACATGGCAAAATCCGTATCATGTGCCGTATCATCCCGAGATACCAATATCAGCCCGAGGGATGATATTGATCGAGGGTGATACAGCGTGTGATACAGATTTTGCCATGTAATATTAATCTGTTTATTATATATTTTTTAAAACCAAATTAAAATCGTAAAAAAATGCATTTGTGCAGAAACAAACTTCACGAAAATTATGACCAAATAAACATATTTCTACATCTTATTGTACAATTTTATATAAAAATCGCTCGTCCAGTTACTGGGTAATAATTATTTGGAAAAAAATCGATTTTAGTTGAAGCGATAGGACATTTTTTTTTAATCGAAATTATTTTTTCCCCTAAGCCTTAAAATGCAGCAACTGGACGTCATAGGTCAAACGTTGAAGTTATTCTAATTATGATGCGCGCCATGTATGCGATACGGATTATGCGATACAGGGTAGGTGATACAGACTGGAAAAAAGAACCTTTATTAAACATACAAAATTGCTGTATTTTGTACTATACGCTATAAATATGATAAATATACATAAACATATATACCAGCTAACATTAATCTATGGCAAGCCGTTTTACTATTTAATCAAATGTCAAGATATCTCATGTTGTATATATAAGATATCTCATTTAATATATAAGATATCTTCTATAATTTCATTTACATAAGATGTGTTATACATGTATATTATATGAGATATCTTATATATATTACAAATGTATTATATGAAATATTTCATAAGTTTATTAGAGATCTCATGAAGTATATGATATATCTTATAAATATCTTTTATAATTTAAAAGATATCTTATATAATTGATGAGAATTTTCATATAGTTTCTAAGATATCTTATATAGTTTATGGGATATCTTATAAAGAAAATTATATAAGATGTCTTATATAACATGTATAAAGGAAATTATACAAGATATCTTATAAACTATATATTTTATAAGATATCTTATATACTTGATAAGATATCTCCTAAAGTTATTAAGATATCTTATGAATATATTTCAGATTAGATATCTTATATAGTTTATGAGATATATTTAAGATATCTTATAAAGTTTATAAGATAGTTTATAAGATAGTTTTTAAGATATCTTTAAGATTATGGGATATCTAATCAAGAAAATTATATAAGATAAACTGTTTATCATGATATATATGATATACAATATGTATAAGAAGCATACATTTATCATATGCTTATAACTGCCCGGCCCCCATTGATGTATATAACTCACATCTTCTTTATTCATCATTGTTCATAAGGACAAGAATGCTGGTCTATGTAAATGTCAACATTATTTACTGGGCTCAGTGTTGACATGACTGAAGGCCGCTGTACTTAGACCTTAGTCCAAATAATCATGACGTCTGGCATGGTTATTTTTTTTCTGAGAAGCTGTCACAGAAAAACTTAAATACATGTAACCTTTGCAGATGTCATAATTATTTTGATTTAGTAACTATCTTGATAATTTAATTAAAATCAAGAATACAGGTCAAAGAAATCCAAATAATTATGATTCTGTCCCAGACATGCCAGAAAAAATTGTATTGCTGCCCCCCCCCCCCCCCCTTTTCCCCCCCCAAAAAAAAAATAGAGAAAAAAATACCATTGCCAGACGTCATAATACATGTATTTAAACTATTTGGACTAATTCGACCTTTAATAATTTAAATCATGATAATCATGATAATCATTTGTTAACTGTTCATGCATTGTAACTTGGATGGAAAGTTATCTTATTGGCGCACATGGCACATGTTCTTATAAACTGTTGGTTTTATAATTTTGCAATCATAACCAGCAAAATATAAACATGATAAATACATATATATACATACATTTGACATATAAATACATATAAATACATATAATATGTTTCTCTCTGTCATAACATTGAATGGATTATTTACGATCATTTACCATCTCCAAATAGCAAATATAGTATTAATGCATGGGTGTTTTTATAATGGCCCTGTTATGTATGTCCAAGGTCTGTAATAATGGTCCAGGAAGTCTGTAATGGCCCGACCAAGACCATTATTACTTACCAAGGACATATAACAGGGCCATTATAAAAACACCCATGCATTAATACATTTATTAACCAACTGAACATGCTGAACAAAAGTGGGTATCGGGACCGTTCGCCCTAATAACATGTTCGCCCTGCAGTGATATTGTTGGCTTTTTTCAAAACTACCTCTACCCTTTTTTATTGGGAAAATATGCGTCATTTTCATCAAATTGGGAAATTTAAAATATACCATGAATTTGACTGAAACTTCAATATACAGACCCATTTTCACGTCAAAACCTGCTATAAAATAAGACCCCATTTTATCAGTGATGATACATAAATAGACCCTCAAATCTGCACCTATAGTCATTTTAGGCATGAACAATCTTTAAATGAGTGTTTTCAGTTTGTATTCATGTACAATTACTATTGAGACTGCACTAATTGGGAAAAAAATTGTCTTTTTGGGAATAATTTAAGCCATTTTTTTCTTCAAATTGGGATTCTTCTCCAGGGGAAAAAGCCTGTATTCTCCACTAATTTAAGGCAAACAATATCACTGCCCTGGGTATGTTCGCCTTGAGTTCATTCGCCCATAGAGTCTGTTCACCCTATTAAAAAAATATTAATATTCAGGGCATTGAAGTTGAATAAACTTATTCAGATATTTCTATGGTATATATATTCTTGAAATTTATGGAAACAGCAAAATATTTAAAAGTTTATGGCTTGTTTAGGATCATTATAATTGTTCAATGACTAGATAATTCGGATCACTGATTATTTTGATACTTGTCTTTTGATGGATTATTAATAAAAATCAAACGTTTTGTTTTGATAAAATATTCAGCTTGAAATTAATAAAAACAATGATGTACGAACTGTTAATCATGAAACATGTTTGTTTACAAGTTCATTTAGTATTATACTCTGAGAGTAGTCATCAATAAAGAGAAAATCAAAGGGAAAATTATAAATTGATTGCGGGAATATAAATATTCTGTCAATTTTTCAACAAACTTTAACATATTTTGTTCAAATACTTAAAATTAGGAAATCAGAACAATTAGAAAAAAATAAAAATCAGGGCGAATGGACCCTGGGCGAACAGGATTCAGGGCGAACAGATACCAGGGAGAACGAGAATCAGGGCGAACGGACCCGGATTCACAAAAGTGTATGTTTTGCTGTCAACTTGATGTACTCTCTACTCTTTTAATGACAGTGTAGTTGGAAAAAATAATTTGTACTTCACCATCATAAAGCTTTTAATATATCAAATATCCAAGATATTAAGTTGACAGATGTTATGTGTTGAAAAACTGGATGAACAGTGATCCCTATATTTGAAAATCAGCGGCCATGTTAAACTTATTATATTTGATATTAACACTCAGTCTGTTTTTCTGTAATGGCCGTTTTTTCTGTAATGGCCCTGTTTTTCTGTAATGGCCCTGTTTTTCTATAATGGCCCTGTTTTTCTGTAATGGCCCTGTATTAATGTCCAGTTTGTCTGTATATTAAGCCCAGTTTGGGTTTATAATAAACAGTCAATTTTGGCAATAATGTACTTACTACTTAGTTAGTTAATATAAGTCTGTACGAGTGAGTACTATCTTGTTTGGCTTTCACGTTATATAACATCATCAAGTCTATCCATATATTATTCACTCCGGTTTGTAAAAATATAATATAAATCATTCATGTCATTGTCTTCTCATTTACTTACTTTTTCTTTACAGGGATAATATAGGTGGAGGGAAAGAAACCAACGTTATCTTTCCAGATCCCCTACCTTAATTATCTGTAAGTTCCTCCTATGTCAGGCGAACAACAATAACGGTGAAGATAGGGATTCGATACAGAACAAACGAGTGCATTATTCATTTTATCAAGGATTTATGTAATATAGGGTAAGATTTTTTATAAGTAGACAGAAAATGGCATTATATGCATAAAATTCAACTGTCTATAGCCCAGCAAACATAAAATTCTACTGCCTATAGCCAGAGACATATAATACAACAGATTGGAAACTCTAGTAGAGTCTATATAACGGCCAATGAAATCACTTGGCTACCGGAAGTGCTTGGGATTATGATGTGACTTAATTGGGATGAAGGAGGAGCGAGATGAGAAAATTCCGCCATTGTTGTTAAGAGAGACGATACGCTTACAGATTTGGTTTTTCGTTTATGTCGATTGCTTTCACAGCTAAAGCATGTAAGTATATTCAAAAGATACATCTAACTAGTTCTATCAATTTGTTTATACTACATGTATAATGTGCTGAGATGATGATAATAATCAAATGCAGACCAATTTAAATTCGGTCCATTCAGCTTCCCCTCTTTATTGCTGTAGAACCGGTGTGGCCCACCATTTTTTTTCATAAAACTTGAAAATTTACGATTATATATACAATTTTAAAGTGTTATTCTACTCCCAATTGTTATCCCGTTAAAATGATACTATTTTACGGTATATTTTGATCAAATAGTGTTTTCATAAAATACCATCAAAGGTGATTTATTTTTTTCACATTGATACTCAAATCCATCTATGCGAGAATTACCTTTTTTCATAAAACTTAGAAATTATCGAATAAATATGCAATTTAATGAGCCTGTATAAATTCCAAATGTTATCTTGTTAAAATAAGATCAGCGGGGCATATGTGTGTATACCATGAACATGTACACATTCCCAATATATTCCTCTTTTTTTTTTATAAATTTTGCCCATTATTCTCTATTCTTTATTTATTTTAGCACCCCATCATTCTCCAATCTTGATATTTTGATAAAACGTTTCCTCTTGTCTTTACTTTTCTGATTTTAATTTATGCAGTTATTCCAATACTCCTATTGTATGAATGTAGGACAGTGTCAGAAAGTCACAGGACAAAAAGTCACAATTCATTTTTCTGATTATTTCTTTGAACAAAAAACGTTTATTTCTATTCTTGAACTATTGTATATAAACCAACTTTGTAAACAAAAATTATCAAAAACAATTCAAAAATGATCAAATAATTGTTGAAAAAACAAAATGTCAAACTGGTTTGGCACTTAAATGGCTTCATGGTGCCAAGAAATCTTTCTTTTGCATGCTTAAAATTAAATAAATCTTCATTTTTCAAATATAATGACACATTTATTAAACTTTAATATGAATATATGTATTAAAAAGTAAATATTTAAAGATATTTCTCTTATATATACAAACAATTGTCAACAGATTATTTGTGACTTTTTGTCCTACCAAATTTGTGACTTTATGTCCTGTGACTTTCTGTCCGTTTACCTTTTGTAAACACCTTCCCATTGGCGGATCCAGCCCCTTTTTTTGGACGATCAATGAATTTGAATGGGGACATGTGGTTGGAACCCTCCTTTATCCTGGGTTGATCCGCCCCTGCTTCCAGACCCTCATGAGATAGAAGCAGAGACTAAGTAAAGTTGATGTCAGCAATTTACATTGTATGTTAAATTAACTGTACGATGTTTAACAAATGACAAATATATCAAATGTGTGTACCTAATAGCAGAGACATATAATACAAGAGATTGGCAACTCGGCGAAATCCCGTGATATCACACGGCCAGATTTAAACCTCGCGAGATTTCTTTGGGTAATAGAGTCTTCATCAAAGTATTAAAAGTACTCGAAGAAATAGTGAAGTTGATTATAAGCATAAATTAACTGTTTCAGTGTTAAATTTAACATAATTAATTGAATAATTTGAGTTCATACGTAATTATTTATTTCAATGTCATTCTAATTTTGATTTGTATTATTTGTATTATTGAAAAAGAAACATTATTTGATATTGTATTAAAAATACGATATTAAATAATTTACACTTAATAAATTGTTTGTCTTGTATCAGAGTTAATTTTATTTGATAGTTTCATAATGGGTTTCTTTTAAATATACACCTGTCTCGGAGACATAATGTCACAGTGTGACATGTATATTCGGCTTGAATTATCCGATGGTCAGGTAAATCACAACCTGTTAAAATGAGTTTTATTTGACACCTGGTACACACGAAATTGTTACACCACAGGTGTCCACACTCTTTCCGAAAATACTATTTACAAAATATAAAATTATTTAATGTGTAGAAAAAAACCTTTATTTTTTTGATAAATTTAGCTTTCATCATGATCGACTTTGTCTTATATTCATAATTTGTATAGATCATTAAAAATTGATTACTTTCTGGGTTCAGTATTAATTTGGCTTGTATTGAGTTTTTTTTTTTATGATTGTCGGTAAAGTGTTTTCTAAGTGTGTTTTTCGAAATTTATATTATGAGCTTGCATTGTGTTGTTTTTATGATTGTCGGTAAATTTATGGTTTCTCCTTTTCACGAGTTGCCAATCTCTTGTATTATATGTCTCTGGTCAAGATCAAATTTAATGATCATTTAATAGAAAATGGCAATATAAGTCTCACTTTTGCCCTCGAATATAAAGGGATTAAACCATATTGTAAGCGTAAGGAAATGCTAAATATACAATAAAAGATCACAGCAGCAGCCTGCCATTTCATGTAACAATTTGTGTAAGAAGAAACATTTTACGATGTTATACTTCTGTTAACATAGCAAATTGACTTCAAAGCATACATCAGTTTAAATGCCATATTGATATCTAAATGTTTCGAAATGTACATTTTCCCCTTCTTTTTTTTAACTTTTGGACTAGTTAAAATCTCCTTTTAATTTTGATACAAACATGGACATATGTGAATAGTTAAATTTTTACAACATTTTGACTTGATTTTTTTACTTTATACAAACTGCACGAAAATGTGTCTACATTTGTTGTGGATCAGGCTGATTTAATTGATGGTTGCTTAACGTCCAGTGGCAAATAATTCATATTTATTTACATATTGATGTGCGAGTGTATGACATTTCTTTTCTGTACAGTATATGCAATATAATATTTAACTCTCCACAAGAAACCAAATGATACAGACATTAACAACTTTAGGTAACCAAAAGGCTCTTAGCAATGAGTAAAATTCATTCTGCACTGTCAACTATACAAGGTCTATTTAAGAAAAAGGTTTAACACATCAAACAAGAAAACTTCCGGCCCGATTTATGAACAAAATAATAACAAAAAAATCCAAATATGATATATACAGCAACAAACCAGTGAATTACAGGCTCCTTACTTTGGAAAGGCTCATACATAATAAAGGCATGATAATAGATTTCACCATTATCACAAGCCGTACAATTTTATGTCCTTGTTTGTTGTTTTTTGTTTTGTTTTTTCCCCACAGTAAGCATATTTATAAAACCTTTAAACCAATTAATTTGGTGTGGCTTTTGAATAAACCAAATTACATCTGTTAAAAAACACCGACATACATCCCAGTATTCTGAAATGAAAAGGACCAGTCAGACTGAGAATCAGAACATGTACATGTATTTATGTATACAATATATCTAGAATATCACTACACATGATTCCATCCTTTTTCAATAAGTTAACTAAACCAAAATTTAAGAGAACAAAAATAATTCCAGGTATAAATAATAGTTTTATTATCAAACATTTATCCATTATGTTACTGTCAATGATAACTGAGAGTTGTATGCTCATTTCCCTGCAACTGATCTGGTACAGTTCAACTATGCAAATTTCGGATCTGTACAGCTAAGGATATATGTATCACCGATGCTAACTTGCAATAAATCGCATACATTGAAAGAGAGATGGCAAGAGTCTTCATGTTCATTGTGTAACCCATTCACTGCAAATATCTCAATTTCTTGTGCAATCAGTTGCTCTGTGCCTTTCACTGGTGCTAGAAAAAGAAACAACATGACAATCAAATTCAAGTGTACATATTTTTCATTCTCAAATGGCTATTCTTTTGCTGCATTAGTGTGGTCTGAGTGTTCATCTAACAAGAGTTCTCCTTTGTCTTCTTCTGATGTTATAGAAATTTCCTCAGAACGTACAAACACGACCAGAGATGTGTCATATTTGGATGATCCTTTCCATCTTCAGTGTGGATTGAAACTGTAACAGATATCTCCTCCATAATGGTACCAACAGCTGTTCATGGTCGAGGATAACTCTCTTTTTAACTCCTTTTGTTAATTTCTACATCTTTTCCTCTTTGGCATTCTAAATTTAAAAAAAAAATAAGGTTGAAAAGACTATTTGTCTTACTTGTAAACTTTACTTCCTACATGTATGTCATACAACATTCTGCAGGTTTTTATTATGCTAAATCTATTTTAAATTTAATTTTGTCATGTATAGACCTTTCAAGCTTGCTATTAGGTACAAATATTTGATATGTTTGTCAATTGTTAAACGTGGTACACTGAACATACAATGTAAGTTGCTGACATCAACTTTATTAAGTCTCTGCTTCTATATATTTTGTAGGTCTCATGGGGGTCTAGAAAGGGTTTACAAAAGGATAACGGACTGAAAGTCACAGGACATAAAGTCACAAATTTAATAGGACAAAAAGTCACAAGACAAAAAAAAACACAAATAATCTTTTGACAAATGTTTGTATATATAAGAGAAATATCTTTAAATATGTACTTTTTAATACATATATTCATATTAAAGTTTAACAAATGTGTCATTATATTTGAAAAATGAAGATTTATTGAATTTTAATCATACAAAAGAAAGACTTCTTGGCACCATGAAGCCATGTAAGTGCCAAATCAGTTTTACATTTTGTTTTTTTAACAACTATTTGATCATCTTTGATATGTTTTTGATAAGTTGGTTTTTATACAATAGTTCAAGAATAGAAATAAGTGTTTTTGTTCAAAGAAAATAATCAGAAAAAAAAATTGTCCTGTGAATTTCTGACACTGTCCTTCATTCATAGAAAAGAGTATCGGAATAACTGCATGAATCGAAATCAGAGAAGTAAGGACAAGAGGAAATATCTTACCAAAATATCAAGATTGGAGAATGATGGGATGCTAAAATAAATAAGGAATAGAGAATGATAGGAAAAATTTACAAAGAAAAGAGAAATAAATTTGGAATGTGTACATGTCCATGGTAATACAAATATATTCCCCGCTGAAGATAACATTTTGGAATTAATACAGGCTCATTAAATGCATATTTATTCTATTTTTTCTAAGTTTTATGAAAAAAGGTAAGTCTCGCATAGCCGGATTTGGGTATCAATGTGAAAAAAAATCACCTTTGATGGTATTTTATGAAAACACTATTTGATCAAAGTATACGAAAATAGTATCATTTTAACAAGATAACAATCGGGAGAAGAATAACCTTACAAAATTGCATATATAATCGTAAATTTCTAAGTATTATGAAAAAAAGGTAGTTCTCGCATAGCTGGATTTGGGAATCAATGTGAAAACAAAAAATCACCTTTGATGGTATTTTATGAAAACACTATTTGATCAAAATATACGAAAATAGTATCATTTTAACCGGATAACAATCTGGAGTAGAATAACACTATAAAATTGCATATATAATCGTAAATTTCTAAGTTTTATGAAAAAAAATGGTGGACCACACCGATTCTACAGCAATAAAGAGGGGAAGCTGAATGGACCGAATTTAAATTGGTCTGCATAGGATTATTATCATCATTTCAGCACATTAAAGTATAAACAAATTGGTAGAACTAGTTAGATGTATCTTTTGAATATACTTACATCCTTCAGCTGTGAAAACAATCGACATAAACGAGAAAACAAATCTGTAAGCGTATCGCCTCTCTTAACAACAATGGCGGAATGTTCTCATCTTCATCCCAGGTAACATCATAATCCCAATCACGTCCGGTCTCACGTGATTTCGTTTATCGTTACTTGGATTCTACTAGAGTTGCTAATCTCTTGTATTATATGTCTCTGCTAATAGCAAGCTTGAAAGGTCCATACATGACAAAATGAAATTTAAAATAGTTTTAGCATAATAAAAACCTGCAGAATGTTGTATGACATACGTGTAGGAAGTAAAGTTTTAAAGTAAGACAAATAGATGTTGTATAATAGGCTCTACAAATTCAAATTTCTTTTCAACTTTTTTTTTTTTAATTCAGAATGCCAAAAGAGGAAAAGATGTAGTAAGTTAACAAAAGGAGTTAAAAAGAAAGGTAATCCTCGACCATGGACAGCTGTTGAAACCATTATGGAGGAGATATCTGTTGGCTTGCAGTCTCAATCCACACTGAAGATGAAAAGGATCATCCAATAGACCACTTTCGAGTTCATCCGTCACCGGAAAAAACTCGTCAATTATACGCGCCTTTATCATCGTCATTTGTGCGTTTAGGGGCGTCGTCACTTCCTTCCAATGTTGAGCGAGTGGTTGGAAAACTATAATTCTATATTGTACGAATTATTCGGCAAATTGAATTCTCAAAATTGACAATCAACACTGCTGTCATTAGGGAAATGTCAGTAAGTACCTACAGAGCAACCATTATTTCTAGTTTATCCTGCACAAAGACGATAACTAAGACGCTTGATGAACGTAAATAGTGCAGGGATACAGGCGAGCCCCTCTATCTGGTAAATGACGTCATAAAGGCGTGTATAATTGACGAGTTTTTGCCGGTGACGGATGAACTCGAAAGTGGTCTATTATGACACATCTCTGGTCGAGTTTGTACGTTCTGAGGAAATTTCTATTACATCAGAAGAAGACAAAGGAGAACTCTTGTTAGATGAACACTCTGACCACACTTATGCAGCAAAAGAACAGCCATTTGAGAATGAAAAAATAAGTACACTTGAATTTGATTGTCATGCTGATTTTTTTCTTGCACCACTGGAAGGCACAGAGCAACTGATTACACAATAATTGAGATATTTGCGGTGAATGAGACACACAATGAACATGAAGAACCTTGCCTTTCTCCCATTATCCCTTTGAGTTTCAGACTTTATGCAATTTATTACAAGTTAGCATCAATGATACATGTACATATATCCTTAGCTGTACAGATACCGAAATTTGCAAACAGTTGAACTGTACCAGATCAGTTGCATAAAGCTCTCATATTGTATTATGTGTCTCTGCTATAGCCCAGCAAACATTAAATCATGTGGATTAAATAATAATAACACGGGTATTAAATGGGTTCTTTTGTCTATTGTGATTATAATAAAACTCTTAAGGTGGTACCCAACACCTTGACTAAAATTTATTTGGCTCGTTTAATTTTCATAAAATTTTTACAAAATACTTACTTTGACCCGGAAGCATGACAAGTCGCCCCACTGGCAAGTCGCACACAACCTGGATCACCAACTCGCCCCACTTTTTAAAAAATCGCCCCACATGTGAAATTGGTAAAATCATGTTTAATATTACTCCTGCCAACTCGCCCCACTTAATGGAAAACGGTAATATTTAGATTGATATGAAATCAAAAATATATTTACCATCACAAAAATGCTGTTCCTAACCTTCTATCTGTTTTATTTCAACTATGCAGAAGAAAAGAACCAAAAAAAAGGAAGCATTTCAAACATTCTCATAAGTGGGACCAATTGGAAAGCCAACACACATTTCAGTTTAATTATTTTATTCGTAAGTGGGGCTAGTTGGTAGCCTTTAACTCTATTCATACTTGTACTATTCATAAGTGGGGCTAGTTGACATTCACGTTACCGAAATATTAATACTCACTTCTTACTGCTATATTAAACAAGAGGCTCTCAAGAGCCTGAATCGCTCACCTTAATTTTTTTGGTTAAATCTCTCATCAATGATTATTTTGGCTTTTCAATTTATTTAAATGTTCTTTGAATCGTCCTATTTTCTTCAAAAGCAAAAAAAAAATCTTTTCTCCTATGTTCTATTTTAGCCATATGAGCTATGTTTCTTGACATACAAGGAAATAAAATATAAAATTTATACTAGATACTCTGAAACTCATTTAGTCTAAGTTTGGCTGAAATTGATACAGCAGTTTCAAAGGAGAAGATTTTTTAAAGTAAGTCAACATGATGAACATATTATGAAAAAAGTCTTTAAAGGGCAATAACTCCTTAAGGGGTCAATTGACAATTTTGGTCAAATTGACTTATTTGTAGATCTTACTTTGCTTAACATTTTTGCTATTAACAGTTTATCTGTATCTATAATAATATTCAAGATAATAACCAAAAACTGCAAAATTTCTTTAAATCATCAATTTAGGGCATTATACCTGAAAAACCAGTTACCCAACTCGGCTGAAAATTTCAGGACAGGTAGACCTTGACCTAATAAATACTTTAACTTCTTGTCTTATTTGCTCTAAATGCTGGAGTTTTTGAGATATAAGCCAAAAACTGCATTTTACCCTGTGTTCTAGTTTTAGCCATGACGGCCATGTTTTTTGACGAAATAGAAAATAAAACACAAACTTTATTTTATACACCCTACTGGTCATTCAGTTTTAAGTTTGGTTGAATTTGGTTGAGTAGTTTTAGAGGAGAAGATTTTTAAAGTTAGCAAATATGATGAACAAATTGTGAAAAATTGTCATTAAAGGACAATAACCCCTTAAGGGGTCAATTGACAATTTTGGTCATATTAACTTATTTGTAGATCTTACTTTGCGGATCATTTTTGCTGTTTACAGTTTATCTTTATCTATAATAATATTCAAGATAATGACCAAAAACTGCAAAATTTCCTTAAAATTACCAATTAAGTGGCAGCAACCCAACAATGGGTTGTTTGATTCATCTGAAAATAGGGCTGATAGATCTTGACCTAATGAACATATTTACCCCATGTCAGATTTGCTCTAAATGCTTTCGTTTTTGAGATATATTAAGCCAAAAACTGCATTTGACCCCTATGTTCTATTTTTAGCAATGGCGACCATGTTTGTTGATAGATCAAAACTTCGGATACAATTTATAAACTAGATACCCTAAGGAACATTCAGTTAAAGTTTGGAAGTATTTGGCCTAGTAGTTTCAGAGGAGAAGATTCTTGAAATAGTTTACGACGACAGACGACGACAGACGACAGAGTAAGGTAAACCAGTTTTGAATACGAATACACAGATACACGTTAATTACGTATCACATTCCGATTTAGTGTATATTCAAAGGTCAAGCATTTGTAAAAGTAAACGTGACACCCGATGTCAATTTCATAGAATGTAAACATTGAACATTGTCTACTTGCAATACATTTTACTTGCTACCTTGTTAATAACAGTTCAAGGTATTCTATATAATATTTCTGCATTATATAACCTGTGATATTCGTAAAAGTATTATATTTATGTTATATGAAATAGCTTGTTATTTATATATGTTGTATTGCTATTTCAGACTTGTTTACATACTGGTACAATAAAGCATCAGAACCCTTAGCTCTTGTTGGTGTTATTCATTAACGCATAGAAAACCACCTACTATATTTATATGTTTATTCTGTTAATATATGTTGGTCACAAACTAAAGTTTATACGACAATAAAATATTTGATTAGATTTGATTTGCTATTCTAAGACATTTAAACCATCATGTGTCCACGTGGATCTCTGTGAGTTAAACCTATTAAATACAGTTATATTTAATAACAATAAGTGAACAATCCACATGACAAAAATACTATCTTTTTTTTTCTCAAGAAATAGCCGGTTCATGAAATACAAGGCAAAACGTACTAATAATGATCAATAATGAAAAACACTAGAAAGAATTTAAGCTCATGAGAAGAAAAAAAGTAAAACTAGACAGGGGCGTAGCTAGAAAGAAACGATGTGCAAGCAACTACCGCCGAGCGGAGCGATGCGAAAAAATTTTGGGACCCTTTATGCAGGAAAATGGTTTTTTTTTTCGGTTTTCGGTCATAGGACAGTTAGTTTAAACATATTTTATTTGCATAAGCAGCAAAAGGGATTGGACACAAGTTATAACAACATTAGAGACGTCCTCTCCCATAAGACAGTTGAAAGAGGAGCTACATGTAGATAGGACTTATAAACAATTTATAAATGTAAAACTATTCATAAAGCTTCTGAATAGAGTAAATCGTGGTTAATTGAAAACATATACTACACATATTTCTGATACAGAATTTACTCAAAATTGTCCAAAATCTGCTCTTCGGGTCTAGGCAGAAACGAGCTTCTCTATTTATTTGTCAACATTCACACTGAAATCCCGATGAATATTCAGTAATGCTAGCGATGATAACCTTTCATTGTTCATTTTTGATCGTACATTTGATTTCAACAGACGTAGTACACACTGATAGATCTCCACGGTAGCACTCGCGAGATGTTATAAACCAGTGTACGTGTTCGCCATCGAGCGACCTCCCAATTGAATTCATCAACATTACATACCAGGTCAGTTTCGTATGTCTCAGACAATGTTGAGATTTTTTAGTTTGTTATATTTCCTACAACACAAGGAAGCAGATAAGGCACAAATAAGCGATTTTCTGATAATACCAGACGCGACTACACTCTCCAGTTCCATTATCATATGGTCTATAAACGCAAAATATAATGAGACTTTCCAATACTGTTTTGGCGTGTTTGCAGGATGAGCGCCATGGCTCTGGTAGTCCGTCGAACACATCGCCGTGGAAGAATTTCAACGATATCGAAGGGTTCTGATAAATCTAATGCCGATTGGTACATCTCATTCCAAACAGATAAACCGTACTCTGTATAATGTGCTCCGAAACTACATGTATTAGACTGAGTATAACAAATTAAAATCTTGTAAAAGATGCAAGTTACTGTCCGATTTTGTCATGCATGATCTCCAATAAAACTTCTATTTTGAAACCAAATGCCGTTATTTAATGACATTTCATCAATTAAAAAAGTGACATCATATGTGTTTCCTTTAAAATTTAATCTATAAATTTTTAATTTTGCAATAAATTTTTTTGCATGCCGAACCGATGTGCACGCAACTGCGTGTTAGCGTATAGGGAGCTACGCGCCTGCAGTAGATTAGAAGAAGCACATCAAAATTATATATCACAACTATTGGAAGTAGACGAAGAGGGTGAGAGAAAAAACACTTAGCTGTTGTTTGAAAAAGTTTTGACAATATGTTAAATCAAACAAAAGACAATCCTGTGCAATGTAGCACCACTTATTTCAAATGGAAAACTAATGGAAGACAGCAAAGGGAAAGTAGAAGCACTTAACCATCAATTTGTATCTGTTTTTACTGAGTGAACATACATCAGCATGATCAGGTCAACCAAAACTAAATGGCAGCCCATCGCATGATATAGACCATCTAGAGATAACAGTAGCAGGAGTAAGAAAGTGCCTTAGTTATGTCAATCCGTGAAAGCAAATTGACCAGCTAACATACCAAACAGAGACCTAAAGGAATGTGCTAAAAGTATCTCGCCATACATAAAAGATCATATGAATCTTTTAAAATTAGTAACAACAATTGAAGATATTGCAAAACATCAAGATTACAACCACAGAACTACGGGCTCCCGACTTAAAGCATTTTGTACGCTTCAGAATTGAAAACGTATCATTTTAAGGTGAAATTGTACAATGACAGCCGAGTAACTTGATTATTTTCTGGAGAATTCAAACTATCCGTTGCCTTTGAATGTGACCTTTAAATAAAAATTAATGGTTCCAAACTTACTTTGCCAAACAATGCATCTCTCTAAAGTGCTATTCAACGCCTTTTTTTTTAAAAACACCAAAAGTTTAAACGCTAGTGAACAAAAATATAGCCAATATCTAGATGTCCCAATTTCGCAACTTGTTACAGGGTAAACAGTGATATTATAATGAGGTTTTTTTTTATCACTTATTCATATCACACTCCGTTCAGTGCGAGAACTATCTCTTTGTTTTAGTATATGACTTTTGTGTACATTAAGATACTTTATATTTCACATTCGAAGGAATTATTGTAACCATGGTAACATTGTTTACTCGTGTGGCAATGTATTTAATACATTTTTTGGCTATTCCGTGTCATGATGATATTTATTTGGTTAAATTGTATGGAAGGCCAAAACTGGGCATATCAAGACAGTTTTGACGTTCCATATAATTGTAATTTGTTTGTTATAATGTACCAAACCTACTGTAATTGCTTATGGAAGTTAACAGACGGACCTAATCACGTTCAATGCTCCAATAATGGACAATGATGGATATTATGTTTTTTGGTCAGTCTGACCGTTCGTTTTTTGTCAGACTGTCCCGCTTCAGGTCAAAGTTTTTTGTTAAAGTTTTTGGTCGAGGTTTGATGAAGTTCAAATCCAATTAATTAACTTGAAACTTAGTACACATGTTCCTTATTTAAATGCCAAATTACAGTTTTTATCCCAATTTCACGGTCCACAGAACATACAAAATGATCTGAGTGATGATGGGGCATCCGTGTACCATGAAATCAGGGGCGGATCCAGTCATTTAAAAAAGGGGGTACCAACCCAGGACAAAAGAGGGTCCAACTATTTGTCCCCATTCAAATGCACTGGTCGTCCACGAGAAAGGGGTTCCAACCCCCGGAATCCTCCCCCTGGATCAACCACGGAAATGAGGTCTGGTAAACCCTGTTGGGCAGATATGTAGACCATGCCAAGAACACTCATGCCAAATACAGTTATTTTTACTCAAAATAAATGAATAATCCAGATGACGAAATACTCATTATTTTTTTAGAAATAGATGAACCAAAAAAATTAGGTCATGGACAAATGAAAAACAGAAACAAATGCGTTCCATTATTATAATTTATATTTTTTTTTATTCCTTTGACCATCTTATGAAATAAAACCAGCGACTGCATATATATATATCTTGCTTCCTTTGTCAAATTTAGCAATTCAAACATTCATAGCTATTTTGTCTTAAGTTCAAAGAGTCAAGTTTTTTTCCTTGACATGTACGGAAAAGTTCAACATAGTTACATTTGATTTCATATATTTGCACGATAAGCGCGCACTGATTCCCAGACGTTTATAAGAATGAAACAGGTACTTCTGGTCTTAACAGCTGTTCAAATATCTTAATCTTATATTTTAAGAAATGTTTTACATGTACTTAGTGTTCTCATATCCCTAAGCTATTTTCAATTCACACTAAAATAATACAACGATTTTAATGACTGACACAGTTCCAACTACATTAACTGGTCAACAACGAGCAAACTACAAACCGCACAGCAAGCTTTAGTGGCAACAAAATGTCAAAATGTAAAACATTTGTGTAAAACAATTTAATAGAGTAAACTAACGCACTGATTTTACATTAGGCCTAAATTAAAATATTGTTTGTTTGCCCTTTTCCGACCCTATGTTTTGAAACAGGGTAGGTAGGTAGGTAAAATATTTTATTTTTCTTTCCCAAAAAATAACTTAGCTCGGTACATTTTTTGTCATGGGTAGGCAGGTAGGTATAATATTTTATTTTATAGATACAAAATCTGCATGATGTCATTTTTGTCTGTATTGCTTTTGTTTAAGTATGCTTTTGCTAATAAGTTTCTAGGACTATTAGTATAATAGTCCCAAGTTTTGGAAAAAAAATATCATGTAGAATGTGAAGTTAATTCATATGCACTACAATTTTTTTCAAATTTCAAAATATAGGGCTGTGCGGCATATTTTAAACGTTTACATACCTGGAATTTTTAAGAATTTTAACTTGCACTAATAGTACTATGTACCTTGAACGCTTACCTAGACCTAAAGTTTTTCTGTAAGCAGGTAAGAGATAACTTTGTTCTGGTAAAATATGTCCAGGCAGAAATACATTGTACATTACTAGTAGAAAAAGTCCCTAGAGTGTTTAAATTTTTGTGTGTGCCTGTGTTTCCAATAAAAATGCTACAAGACTTGAAACTCAATTGTCACGTATTTTACACCGCATTTATAAATGATCTGTATGGAAAAACTTGGCGATTTTACTGCCAAATATTCTCCCCTTTACAGATCTTTGATTCATGTCAGATATAAATCAGAATATATCAATGCTGGTCGAAGGCATCATTAACATAATCATCCTAATCTACGGACCACCAAAGGCCATCCCAACATAGGATACAAAGTCTGTTTACAAAATATTTTGTACACACGTTGATAATTTAGTATTGGACGAACTTTTTTTGAATGAACCCTGCTCTTCATGTATAAAGACACAGAGTAACGTTCGTTAAATCATGATTTCAAAGCTTTCAATATCGATTTCAAACAGATGCTTTGAAACTCCAAATGCAAGTGTTCATTCATGTCAAACGCTCATGTGATACCAAACGGACTAGACCTTATACAGGAAAGATAAAACCTGAGAATTCCGGTAAAAAAGTTTTGAGCGGGAAATACAAATATAAGATTTTTGGTAGGAACAAAAAATAAAATAAAATAAAATCTTGCTGGTAAACACAAATAAAAGATTTTCAGGCGGAACGAATTTATAGGGTCGGTCGGTAAAGGGCAAACAAACAAAATTTTAATTTAAGCCTTATACTGATTATTACAAAACAGTCATCGAAAAATAATAAAAATACTGCAATATATGACAACAACATGTAGGCCCTATCTTCATGTAATTAACGTGATTCAATTCTGTTCTAATGTAAATTCTGCAATTTACAAAGACGAATTAAAATCTTCACCACAAAAACCAGTCATGGAGTTTATCACCTGTATGTTTTCTCATGTGTCTGTGTAAATTTCCAAGCTTACTCAACCCTTTACCACATACATCACAGTTATGAGGTTTATATATGCTGACTTGAACCCTTGCCACACATATCACATTCATAAGGTTTATCTCATATATGTTTTCTCATGTGATTCTTGAAATTCCCAAGCCGACTAAATTGTTTACCACATACATGTATTATACATCACAGGTTACTTATGAATTTTATCACCTGTATGTGTTTATTACAAAACAGTCACCGAAAAATAATAAAAATGCTGCAATAAATGACAACAACATGTAATTAAATTCAATTCTGTTCTCATGTAAATTCTGCAATTCACTAAGACGAATAAAAATCTTCACCACAAACCTCAGTCATGGAATTTATCACCTATGTATATGTTTTCTCATGTGTACACCTGTGTAAATTTCCAAGCTTTCTCAACCCTTTATCACATACATCTGTCATCACAGTTATGAGGTTTATGCTGACTTGAACCCTTGCCACACATATCACATTCATAAGGTTTATCTCATATATGTTTTCTCATGTGATTCTTGAAATTCCCAAGCCGACTAAATTGTTTACCACATACATGTATAATACATCACAGGTTACTTATGAGTTTTATCACTTGTATGTGTTTTCATGGTGGGACGTTGTTTTAAGGTTTATGTACCCTTCTGTAGCCATTTTTGTACGAACTTTTCAAACCTCAATTGTATCAGAACTACAGATATAATGAATAATAGAGATAGGCCATTTTGTACATATTCCAATGGGAAACTTGATGCAAAGCATTATTTTTTACTGTTCCATTGCATTTAATAGAAAAAGAGGACTTTGTGGCAAATAAATCAAGATTTTTATAGAAAATCTACAGCCTTTATTCTTGTACTCTCATATTTGGCAATTTGATGACTGATAGATATAGGATTATTGCATGCAGTGCTAGCATTGATTTCCTTAAAACAAGTTTATAAATGTAGTTATTGGTTAAAACAAATATAAATATGGCCAAAATCAAGTACACCTTTTAGGGTGCGCTCGACTTTAGTGACTCAGCACGAGGTGTTTAGGAATTTACTGGTTGCTTAGAACTTTTTGTAAAAAATAAACACTAGCACGTCATAGAAAATCAAGTGAGTAATTTATGTTTCAAATTTTATAACAAAAATCTCTGTATTAAAGGCTGTGGATTTTCTATAAAAATCTTGATTTATTTGCCACAAAGTCCTCTTTTTCTATCAAATGCAATGAAACAGTAAAAAATAATGCTTTGCATCAAGTTTCCCCTTAGAATATGAACTTAATGGCCCATCTCTATTATTTATTATATCTGTAGTTTTGATTTAATTGAAGTTTTAAAAATTCGTACAAAAATGGCTACAGAAGGGTACATAAACCTTAAATTACCAACCAACAATGAAATAATATTTTTTACAACATACAGTCTTCGGGTTTCTCACCATTATAGTTATGTGATCTCATAAATCCCTTCGCCATATCCATGTTATCAGTCATAGAGTTGTGTAACATAAAATATTGTCCCCCATGAAATATTGTCAATCGGACACAACTTCTCATAAAATATTGTCCACAGACACTTTTTCATTATGAAATACTATCTTGGACAATATTGCATTTTGAAATAGTGTCCTTGTCCATGAAATTTTGTCACTCCTATTTGGACAATATTTCACTTTGCAATAGTGTCCACAGACAATATTTCTTAAAAAAAATTGTCTGATATACAATATTTTATTAAGGACAATATGTTCCCTATGAAATACTGTCTGTGAAACGTTTCTCAATCAAAATATTACAAAATTAAAAACATTAAACAGGCATGCAGCAGGCATATATTTTTAGATTCATTTAACCATGTTTACTGAAATTATTTTGGAAAGTAAGTATACATGTATATGTAACTATTTCAAGTTTAACTTTCATGAACTACAAGGTTTTTTTGCAAAATCATTTGTTTTCTTGTCAAAACATGTTGAATAAAATTCATTAATTTGAGTAAACAAAATGAACTAGCATTTCTTCTGATATACATGTATTTGTTCTTTTCTGATTTTCAAAAATACCTTCAGGTACATCTTTATGACTGAGATATTCGAAAAGTGTTTTGTATTTCTTACTTTCCAGGGACGATTCCAGATATTTTCAAATGGGTCCCTTGAACATCAAATTGGGAATTTTTATCCCAATGGGGAATTTCCATGCATAAAATCTAAGTCGAAATATTATTATTTTCCTGTAAAAGCGGAACATGTATATTACGTTTAACATGAGTGTACACTGATTTCAGAAATTGTAACATTTTGAAAAATTATACCCCCGCTTTGAAAAAAGAGGGGAACTGTTGAGCTCTTTCCGCCTTTCTGTCCTTCAATCCATCCATCAATCCATCCTTCCGTCAGTCCGTCCACGGCTCATAAATAATTTTCGTCACATTTTTCTCAGGGACTACAATACAAGGATTTCTGAAATTTGGTTTCCGGCTTTACATAAGTCTGCTATAGTCATGATAGTATTTATGATAATTGTTTATAAATGTACCTATTTATAAATTTGTTTTTATTTGTTATTTTCAATCAAATAAAGCACTTTAAGGATCTTATTATCCAACATGATTTATGTTGATAACCTCCCCTTCATAAGACAAAATTTCGTGACAATCTGTCTTTGAAACAACAAAATATAACCTCTCTTTAACAGGACAGCATTTCATAGTATTCATCTGTGAAATATTGTATACATACAGACTAAAAACACAATGAAAATTTTTCCTTCTCTGGACATTTTTTTCATAGATGAGAACAACATTTCATGATATATAGTCATGAAATATTGTCTTGGTGACCAATATTTCATATAGGACATTATTTTGCTTTACATATTCTCATGTGACTACTTTTCTGATTAAACCGTTAATGAGGGCCCTCATGGGGTTTTTGATTATGTGATTACTTGGCCGTTTTTTTAATGATTATTTGATTATTAAGCCAAATATTTCATGATTATTTGATTACCTAGGACTGTATTTTTAGTTTATGATTATTTGATTACTAAAGATAAGCAAATATTTAATGATTATGTGATTATATTGGCAAAAAAATGGTGATTATGTGATTACTAGGACCCCCCCCCCCCCCATGAGGGGCCTCGTTAATAACATAAATCACATTTATTAGGTTTATTGTCTGTATGTATTCTCATGTGAACCTCAAAAAACCAAGCTGAATGAACCTTTACAACATACATCACAGTTTTTTAGGTTTATCACCTGTATGTTTTCTCATGTGAGTATTTAAACCACTATGCTGCCTAAACCCCTTACCACACACACCACATTCATGAGGTTTATCGCCTTTATGTTTTCTCATGTGAGTATTTAAACCACTAGGCTGCCTAAACCCTTACCACATACACCACATTCATGGGGTTTATCGCCTTTATGTTTTCTCATGTGAGTATTTAAACCACTAGGCTGCCTAAACCCCTTACCACACACACCACATTCATGAGGTTTATCGCCTGTATGTATTCTCATGTGTATCTGTAAAGTAATACGCTGGTTAAACCCTTTACCACATACATCACACACATGAGGTTTGTCATCGGTATGTGTTTTCCTGTGAATATGTAAATACCTAATCTGACTAAATTCTTTACCACATACATTACAGTCATGTGGTTTGTCACCGGCATGTGTTCTCATGTGAGTCTTAAAATTACCAAGCAAACCAAACTCTTTATCACATATATCACAATAATAAGGTTTGTCCCCTGTATGTGTTCTTGTATGAAGTTTTAAATTACTATGCTGAGTAAACTGTTTACCACACACATCACACTCATGATGTCTATCTCCTGTATGTGTTCTCATGTGTCTCTTTAAACTACCTTGCTCACTAAAACCTTTCCCACATACATTGCAGTCATAAGGTTTATCTCGTGTATGTGTTCTCATGTGTGTCTTAACATTACTGTGTTGACTAAACTCTTTCCCACACACACCACAGTCATAAGGTTTATCACCAGTATGCATTCTTATATGACTATTTAAATTACCTAGCCGAATGAATCCTTTACCACATACATCACATATATGAGGTTTATCTCCTATATGTATTTTCACATGTCTCTTCAAGGCACTACTCTGCTCAAATTCTTTAGGACAAACAACACATTTATGAAGTTTTTTGCCAGTATGTGTTTTCACATGTCTCTTCAAGTCACTACTCTGGTCAAATTCTCTAGGACAAACAACACATTTATGAAGTTTTTTGCCAGTACTAGTATGTGTTTCACGTGTCTCTTCAAGTCACTACTCTTGTCAAATTCTCTAGGACAAACAACACATTTATGAAGTTTTTTGACAGTACGTGTTTTCACGTGTCTCTTCAAGTCACTATTTTTACAAAACTCTCTGCCACAAACATCACCGTTATGAAGTTTACCAGTCTGTGTTCTTATCTGTCTCTGTTGTGTGCCATTGATTGTGACGACATCTGCTACATGTACCTCATACATTCTTTTTAATGTGCATGTATGATCTTGTACGGTTCTGTAAGGAAGAAAATAATAAATTAAAGACATTAATTTTATAAACCTTTTGATTCTTTCCTGCAAATTACACAAAAGTCATACAACATGTACAATATTTATTTTGACATTCTCTGCATTTATGCATCTGCTTGTTTGTGTTATTTAATTGATCCATATACTTTGTACAACATGTACAAGAATTATATTGGTGTGTTCACCTCGAATTTTCTTTATTCACCACATGCACAACATTGACAAGGAAAAGAAAGTTGGTAAATGTTAACCGTATCTAAAAGGTGGTACTTTTACCTACATAATTATATATATAATATACATGTACATCAACATGATCAATGGGGGTGTCGGACCAAATAGTGTTGGAATATACTAAGTAGGGTGTCAGAAATAGAGAGACCCTATTTATCTGAATATGGAGAGACCCTGTTTATCTGCAGTCAAGAGACTTACTTAAATGAAAATCACTGATTTAAGTAACATTATTTCCATAAAGATTGGAAGTAAGAGTTGTCTTTTTTTAATAATCACCTATTTAAGTAGTAAAAATTAATCACTAGAAGAAAAGATTTAATTTTATTATACATGTACCGTAGCTTTAAATTTAGAATACTAATGATCCAGGGACTAATAGGCGAGCGCCAAAACAAGGATTCGGAGGTTTTTAATGCACCTACCTAACACACGGCTATATGATATATCATTTGCAAGGTCATTTATCGTACATTCAGAATTGCCTGGTCGTCAAACTGGGAAATGGTCACATTTTTCAAAAAACGGCAAAAAAGGGGGAAAAATATAAGTCATTATTTGACGATATTGTTCGAAAAATGAAGTTTAAGAACAAATGCATCTGCTATATAATATGAAATATATCATTTGACAAACTAAAGTCTATCTTATTTTTGTTTCTGAAATAAAAATATTTTTAAAAATGTTTAAAATGAAAAAATCTCGTATTTTTGTGAAAATCATAATTTTTACGGATATTGACGCAAAACTCTCGGTAATATTTAATTATGCATCTAAAAACACAAATTCTATTGGTTTTATATTACTAGTAACATATATATAACTAGTTTTTTAAGTTCTAAAGTCTCACCTACCTTGTTTTTTATACCGACAAAATATTGATAAAACTATATTGATTTAAAACATATCTTAAAACTGCTCTAAAGCGCATATTTACCATGTTTACAGCACAGTTAAAAATAAATGTTATTTTGGTCTCCTGTTAGTTCGACAGTTATAAATACAATATGATTTAATTGTCTTAAGCTTGCCAACCACGTCAAGGCCGAAGATCACTAGCAAGGTGTTTTTTTTGTTTTTTTGTTTTGTTTTGTTTAGATTACTTGCAAGGTGTTGTTTCTTTTTGTTTTTTTTCTTAACTACCACTATCATCGCATACGGAACTTAAGTACACAACCATTTGGTAGAGTTATTACAAAACACAAAGTTAATAATAATATACATATTTACATTGAATAACAGTGAGGCAACTTAAACTTTATATTGCCCCATTGCTCAAATGCTCTTTCGATATTAGTCAATGGTATCGTTTTCATCTTCATCATCGTCATTCATTTGATCTTTTATAGAGGTTGATGTTCTCTTTAGAATAAATATTTTGGCAAGTATCACTTCCCTGACATGGACAAAGCTCTGTGCAAGACATTTGCTGCTCTCGGCAAATACATTTCTTGCTACGTATTTATTCCCTCTTGCAAGAGCATACTAAATCTTGCAGGAAATCGAACTTCATCATGCCTAAAAAGTAGAATGGATCTGGGCCATGTAAACTCTTTTCCATCCGTATTCATAAGGAGACAAAGGATTTGAATGATCGAAATGTGAGGACATCCAAATTGTCGTTTGTTGAAATGACCGCAAAATATGTTCTTTGAATGCAGGTTCACTTGAGTATTTGCATGTTACAAGTTAAACACGTAACTTGTT
Organism: Mytilus edulis; assembly: GCF_963676685.1. Lineage (NCBI taxonomy): Eukaryota > Metazoa > Mollusca > Bivalvia > Mytilida > Mytilidae > Mytilus > Mytilus edulis. Next base: position 17,192,161 of record NC_092354.1, read on the forward strand.
TAAGTCAACATGTGATGAAGCGATTTTTTCTTTTAAGTCATACAAGCTTGAAATAAGCTCTATGGCAGCTGACAACGATGTGGAAAAAGCAATCTTGTCAACGTTTTGGAGATTTGTAAACTTACTCGGAGATTTTCTTATCAACTTGAAAACAGTCTTTTTGCCAATCCCAATTATAGCAGAAGTGGTATCACAACCAGTTCAAACATGAACTACAGGGAGATTGTTAGCTAGTTAAGGCGAAAAAGATTTACTTAACTCATGGATTGGTATGAACCTTCTACAGTCCCTAAGACAATTAGTTGACCCCGTCAAAAACCACATTTGTTCAGTCGACAAAAGAATCTTGAAATAATGAACACAGGGCACAAGAACATCTGTATCGGAACACTTGACTATGATTGGTCGCTATTTCAACTGCTAAAAGATTTTATGAGAGTATAACATGAAGCAAGATTCTGGTGTCTGTGTCTTCATACGAACAGGACAGATCTGAAGATCTATTACATGCTCTCATTGAGTGTTGTCGCTCTATTCTGGATTGGAAAATGCGCCGTCAAGAACTAAACATTTGTTTTCATCCTGGAACATATCAGACAAATTGCTGCTCAGATAATCTCAAAGGAAAGTTATCAGAGATCGCTTGTTTTTGTTGCTTGATAGACATTTTTTCCAGTCTGGAACAGTTCGGCCTTCAGCGATATGAAACTTTTTCGTAGTTGTTGCCGATCGTCTATGTCGCTCAGCTGATTTTATGGAATGTTCAGCACTAGTGTCATAGCGATCGAAGACATCAACAACCTTGTCTGTGAATCGGAAGCATGATTGTAAAAGATGGACGAAAGATACCAAAAGGGACAGTCAAACTCATAAATAAAAAATAAACTGACACCGCCATGGCTAAAAATGAGTGCCTGCATAATGTAAGATTTGGCCAAGTCTCCAATTGTGGACATCTTTTTCACATCAAATGACTGAAATCATGCCATTTCTTATTGGTACGGTAGCACTGTGATCGATTGGAGGAATGTTAAGGACTGATCCTACCTTAATTTTCAAATTCATGGGAAGATCAGACTTATTTGTCTTCCTCATAATTCCATCGCCATAATATATGCAGTGGGAATGGGACAAATTAGATAGGACGAAACAGTTTCCACAGATACGTCATCTCTACATATAGTTAGAGATAGGGCACGGGTAAACACAAGCTCGGGAATCAAATGACCTTTTACAACTTGCCCAGATTTGCATTTTAGTTGTACTTTGGGGTTCATATCCTCAAATGTCTTCAGTCCTGATCTTTGTCTGTTGATAGTGATGACTCAACAAATATCTTCCTTTTTGACGTTTTTGTTTTTCAAGTTTCAACTGATTTTAACAGAATCTTCAATGTCGTGACTTGCATGGAGACCAGTTGAAATGTTCATATGCTGACGGGAGAGATTATCAACGTCAAATGGATTTGTCATATTTTCTGTTATATAAACAGTTAGATCGTCTACAAATCATGACAAATGTTTTATCCCTTTTCATTGCAGCTGGTTTTGCTTCATGATGACATTGGTCACCAACCTGGACAAGACACGCACGTGCTCTCATTGCCGATGTTATCTGACTAAGCACATGCCTTGTAAGATTCCATCTTATCAATGAAGCCTTCCTCTTTGTTAAACCAACAATGCCTCTAACAACCTTAACACATCATCATGTCCTTGCCTTAAGCTAACAGCATTCATTAAGGTTGTGAAACCTCTATAAGTTGTCATACTAAGAGTCTCTTGTGTGATATTTTGACATATTATACAGCATTGCTAATTATGGACATGCGGCAGCGCTTCATTGGAAGTGGCGCACATTTCACAGGACTTTGACACTCATCAATGATGAGTAATTATGATAATATTCAAGAATATACTATTATACAAAATGCAGTCTGCTGCTTACATAGCACATGCTAATATCATTAGTAATGGTTAAAGTGGTCTTTTGGTAACACATATACGAATATTTATCAAGTAATATGTTGAAACACGACTTGTGTTTTGGAAACTCAAGTGTTACCTATGCATATTAGATACTAGATTTATATAAATGTTTAGCGTCTGGGATAAACACGATACAGATCCGGAATACCGTTTAATAATGCAGATTTTAGAAAAGTCGTCAAACGTTTATTATCCATCATTGAGCTTCGATGTGTGTCGCAATCTTTTCAGGGTATATGGAATTTATAAAAACAAAACATATAAGAGTTTTAATAAGTCATTGACACTGAGAATCTAAAAAAATATGGTATTTGTTTTACATTTTAGGGTTGGTCTTACAGAAGCCTCAGAATCAACTAATTTTTCATAAAATCTTCTTTTTATTGGATTCCATGTCTTTTAGAATGTATTCCAGGCTATCTTAGATAAAAACGAATACTATATTTACAACAATGCCGATATATGCAATGTTAAGTATCACCGTATAATCCAAAGTAATTCGACATGTCTGTGTTCTCGTGAGATTTGCAAGAAACGTGACCATAGGGAACTTTGACGACCACCCAAATCGTATGCTCTAGAAGTTTTTCTTTCGATTGATACCAAAATTAGCTGTGTGTTCGATAGGTGCATTAAAAACCTTAACGAGAGGCTTTTTCTCAAATCGGCGCTCGCCTATAATTATGTTTCTAAAATTATCAGAACATCTGTGTTGTCTAGGATTATCAGGTCATTCTAGGTGATGACCTTGTACTGAATCTAGGATAATTACATTAAAATCACTTGTTTAAGTAACATACCTCAATTTCCTTCCAAAAAATCACTTATTTAAGTATCATTTTTTTAATAACCCCAACTAATTTCAACACCCCGAACACATTAGTGTCATGCCACCAATTACTCCCTCAAATTTAGAACGTTTGTGAAAGTAGCCTACTCTGACAAAAAATAGTGCATTTGATGTCATTGTTCACCTAAACTAACCAATAAATTTGCAGAAATTAAACTTTTGTTGAAAGAGAAATATATCAGGACCATTTTGCATTTAAAATTGAGGATTAATACGCTCCATGGTATACTAATTTAAGATTTCCAGAAAACCAGGGGTTATTTTTAGTGGTACCTCCTTTCGGGAGCTCTCTTCTTTCTTATATGATTTTGAATGTATATTGAAAATTGGCATGCATAAAGGTGACACCTGTACAATTCAGGATATACCTAGTTTCTATAAAGTTAAACTTAAGGTAAAATATTTAGAAAGCTGTGAAAATTGCAAAATTTGGTTGAACAGATAGGGAATTTTAATTGGTGGTATGACACCTTTAAGGTACTGTATTCGACAATCGATTGATACAATAACTATTGACTTTAAAACATCGATTGATATTTTGATTTTGATTTTGATCATGATTGATAACCAGTTTTCTATCAACTTACTAAAAAGTACAAACCATAGATCGGTACGATAGATACGATTGATTATATAATATCAACTTAATCAACACTATACGAAAAACAAACACTCGATAGTAATGATCAATATACGATTGATCATGATTGATTACCAAAAATCAACTCAATCAACTAAATACAAACACTCGATCGTAACGATCGATACAATTGATCACGATTGATTACCAAAAATCAACTCAATCAACTCAATACGAAATACAAATACTCGATCGTAACGATCGATACAATTGATTACGATTGATTACCAAAAATTAACCCAATCAACTCAATACGAAATACCAACACACAATTGTAACAATTGATACGATTGATCATGATTGATTACCAAAAATCAACTCAATACGAAATACAACGACTCGATCACAACGATCGATACGATTGATCACGATTGATTACCAAAAATCAACGCAATACGAAGTTACAAACACTTGATCGTAACGATCGAAACTATTAATATTTATTTGAATATGGAAAGACCCTATTTATCTGAATATAGAGAGACCCTATTTATCTGAATATGGAGGGACCCGTCCCTATTTATCTGAATATAGAGAGACCCTATTTATCTGAATATGGAGAGAACCTATTTATCTGAATATGGAGAGACCCTATTTATCTGAATATGGAGAGACCCTATTTATCTGAATATAAAGAGACCCAATTTATCTGAATATGGAGAGACCCTATTTATCTGAATATGGAGAGACCCTATTTATCTGAATATGGAGAGACCCTATTTATCTAAATATAGAGAGACCCTATTTATCTGAATATGGAGAGACCCTATTTATCTGAATATGGAGAGACCCTATTTATCTGAATATGGAGAGACCCTATTTATCTGAATATGGAGGGACCCTATTTATCTGAATATAGAGAGACCCTATTTATCTGAATATGGAGAGAACCTATTTATCTGAATATGGAGAGACCCTATTTACAAAATGTATCTGAATATAGAGAGACACAATTTATTGTGATGTATTTTCATGACTGACCTGACGAGTTAAGGGTTTTCTCATTGTTAAAGTTCATACAATTGCCTATAATTGCTTACATGATTGATATACTTCTACATCATCTGACATTGAGGGATAGTGTCATAATATTGATTGCAACACATACCTACATGGACAAACTTCTTTTTGGACTGCAGCGAAAAACAATTTTTTTTTTGTGACAGGTCGAAAACAATTTTTTTCTTTCAATTTTACCATATATATATATATATATATATATACAACTCGTCTAAACATCAACCCTACAATGTTAGATCTGTAAATTTGCTTTTGCAAATTTTTGGTTCTTCCCTCACCTGGATTCGAACCCATGCTACTGTGATATCGTGACACCAAATCGCCTGCACTGCAGCCGTCCCGCTAGACCACACGACCACCTGGGCTTCATGTGTTACCTTTCCACGTCAGTTTTAATCTAGCGGCGTACTACACCACATGATATACAATAGTTACTGAGGGTGAAACAAACATTCTTTTTTCTCAGGGTCAAGAACAAATTATTTTTTTCTCCCAAAACTGGAAACAAACTTTTTTTTTCAAAAAAATTCCAAATCAAGTACACCTTTTAAGGTGCGCTCGACTTAAGTTACTCTGCACGAGGTATTTTAAAATTAAATTTTACAGGTTGGTTAGAACTTTTGTAAAAAATAAACACTAGCACATCATAGAAAAGCAAGTGAGTAATCTATGTTTCAAATTTTATAACAAAAATCTCTTTATTAAAGGCTGTGGATTTTCTACAAAAATCTTGGTTTATTTGCCACAACAAAGTACTCTTTTTCTATTAAATGCAATGCAACAGTAAATAATAATGCTTTGCATCAAGTTTCCCTCTAGTATATGTCCAAAATAGCCATAAGAGCAACAAGTGAAACTTGGGGCTCGTATGGATAGTAAAAAAAATATTGTAATCGACTAGCAATGGATTGTTGAGAATTGATATATGTTTATACATTGTAGAAAATTGTAAATGAATAAAAAAAACGCCAAAATTATATTTTAGTGAGGTCCAAAAAAAAGGGGGGTCCATTCCCCAAATACCTGTGCCTCATTCATTATATCTGTAGTTTGTTTAAAAAAAATCGTACAAAAATGGCTACAGAAGGGTACATAAACCTTAAGTGTATTACATGTAATACAGTTTTTCAATAAAGTTTATAAAAAAATAATATATAACATTTATCTTTAACTCACTTGGTCTAGATACTCAGTAGCTATTTGTGATCATTTGTGATTTACTTATACAGGGCAAATATAAGTCGAGGGAATGAGACCAACGTACGTTATCCTTCTTTGTATATGTCCAGTACCTTAGAAACGGTAAGGTCCGCCTCTGCCAGGAGCACCACCGGTAGCAAGTGGTTTCGTACCTTAGACATTTCGTACCTCTGCCATTTTGTACCAAAAATGTCCATTTCGTATCTAAGATTAACCATATTGTAACCACGATAAAAAAAAAAACCACACATTTCGTACCATATCAACCATGTCAACCAAATTTCTCATTTTACCATTTCGTACCCCTGGGCCACGGGGGGGGGGGGGGGGGGTCTCAACATGGGATTGGCTTTCTACATATATTTCTATTGTTTACTAGCTATTTCGTATCATGTATTTGTAGAAGTTCATACTATTTTTAAGATATAAAACATTTTGAATTTTTATTTTTTAACATATAAGATCATATAACATAAAGAAATTGCACCTATCCGTAGAAATTGTATACAACCAATTATTGGTTTGACTTGTGAATTTTAATATTTGTAAATACACTTTTATTGTTTGTTTGCCAGCTGAATTGCACCTTACCACCAGCGCGTGTCCATGTGTCTCTCTGGTGTGTTCTAGCTGTCAGTAAAATATTTAATGCAGGTCTCTCTCGTGAGTACTAACTGACTGTCAGTCATGCAACATCGAACAACAACACCAGCATTTATTAGGTTAATCACCAGGCCAGTATTGTGTAATTCACATGTCTCTTTGGTGAGTTCTCGCTGACTGCCAATCAGGCAACATCCAGCACCAACACCACATTACTTAAGGTTAATGATTCATTAATCACACCAGCAGGGGCGGATCCAGCCTTTTAAATAATGGGTCCTAACCCAGCACATTTACACAACATTTACAGCCAAATGTATAATTCGAGACTTCCACCAACCATTTGGGCATCACCTCCTGACCCCGATCATGCAAAAGAGAACAACGAATGGTGCCGAGTCTTTTCATACCTAACTGAACGAACAGAGTGACGCTAGAAATCCTTCATTTTTGTCTGTGTCGATGTCTTATTGAAACTGCAAACAATATTTTACATAAAGATGAGAATTTTAACTGTAAAAGCCCCCGTTTGGAAATATGAAAAGGAGAAGACAGACTTCCTTCTTGAACAAAATACGAAACTTGTAAACGGTGAATGTACTACTGTGGACTTCGCACGACGCTTTCATGAATCTTACTTTCATGTTTTGATGACATTTAACTTAATAAATATTGATTTTTTTATTATGACTTTTCTTTCGATCAACAGGTATAATTTAATCCTTAATTATTTGCGGAAAAGTAATAATTATTTTTTGTGGAATAGTTACTTTTTTTCCGGAAAAGTAAGATATATATTTGCGGAAAAGTAACCTTTTTTTCCGGAAACGTCATCTTTTTTCCGGAAAAGTAATGCCAATATTTGCGGAAAAGTCAAACGCCGCGCCAATCAGGCAACATCGAGCACCAACACCACATTAATTAAGGTTAATGATTCATTAATCACACCAGCAGGGGCGGATCCAGCCTTTTTAATAATAGGTTTCCTAACCCAGGACAACAACAAAAAGGGGTGTCACCCATTCAAATACATTGATCGTAAATAAGGGGGGTTCCAACTCCCAGACTCCACCCTGGATCCGTCAATGCACCATACAATGTTGTGTTATTTAAATGTCTCTCCGTGAGTTCAGACTGAAAGATTAAAAAAAAATGTGTAAGGGTTCCGCGGAACCCAGTGTCTCGCCTACTTTTGCTGTAAATCGCAGGCTAAAAAAATGAGGAAAAAATCAATAAAAATATTCCTCTTGATACTATCTTATGATTGTAAGAAGCTTCTGTCCAAGTTTGGTAAAAATCTATGATAATTTAATGAATATAATAAATGTTTTGAAAACTTAAACTGCAGACTGTATGTAATATTAACTGGAAGAAAATAGAAGTCCATTTAAAAGTAAAATACAGAAAAAATGGAGTTATGTTTTTACAAAATTTACTTCTGGATACTATCTTGTGATCATAAACAAGCTTCTGTCCAAGTTTGGTACAAACCGAGGATAATTTAAGAAAGTTATTAAAATTCTAAAAACTTTAACCACAGAGTGAATGTAATGTTTCCCCACAGAAAAACTAAGTCCATTTAAAAGTAAAATACGGAAAAAATGGATTTATTTTTTTACAAAATTTACTTCTGGATACTATCTTATGATCATAAACAAGCTTTTGTCCAAGTTTGGTACAAACCCAGGATAATTTAAGAAAGTTATTAAAATTCTAAAAACTTTAACCAGAGTGAATGTAATGTTTCCCCGCAGAAAACCTAAGTCCATTTAAAAGTAAAATACGGAAAAAATGGATTTATTTTTTTACAAAATTTACTTCTGGATACTATCTTATGATCATAAACAAGCTTTTGTCCAAGTTTGGTACAAACCCAGGATAGTTTAAGAAAGTTATTAAAATTCTAAAAACTTTAACCACAGAGTGAATGTTATGTTTCCCCGCAGAAAAAACTACGTCCATTTATAAGTAAAATACGGAAAAAATGGAATTTTATTTTTACAAAATTTACTTCTGAATACTATCTTATGATCATAAACAAGCTTCTGTCCAAGTTTGGTAGAAATACAGTACAGTTTAAGAAAGTTATTAAAATTTCAAAAACTTTAACCACAGAGTGAATATTTGTGGACGCCGCCGCCGACGACGACGACGGAATGTAGGATCGCTTAGTCTCGCTTTTTCGACTAAAGTCGAAGGCTCGACAAAAAACATGTACGACAGTAAATATTTTTATTATACCAGTATATGTAAACATGTATCTTTGTGAGTTTTGGCTCTCAGTAATACATTGAACATTTGTATAACATTTATTACGTTTATCACCAGCATATGTACACATGTTTCTTTGTGAGTTCTGGCTCTCAGTAATAAATTGAACATTTGTATAACATTTATTACGTTTATCACCAGCATATGTACACATGTTTCTTTGTGAGTTCTGGCTCTCAGTAATAAATTGAACATGTGTACCAAATTTATCACCAGCATGTGTACACAAGTCTCTTCGTGAGTTCTGGCTCTCAGTAATACATTGAACATTTGTATCACATTTATTACGTTTATCACCAGTATGTGTACACATGTCTCTTTGTGAGTTCTGGCTCTCAGTAATACATTGAACATTTGTATCACATTTATTACGTTTATCACCAGTATGTGTACACAGGTCTCTTTGTGAGTTCTGACTCTCAGTAATACATTGAACATTTGTATAACATTTATTACGTTTATCACCAGTATGTGTACACATGTCTCTTTGTGAGTTCTGGCTCTCAGTAATACATTGAACATTTGTATCACATTTATTACGTTTATCACCAGTATGTGTACACATGTCTCTTTGTGAGTTCTGACCCTCAGTAATACATTGAACATTTGTATCATATTTATTACGTTTATCACCAGTATGTGTACACATGTCTCTTTGTGAGTTCTGGCTCTCAGTAAAACATTGAACATTTGTATAACATTTATTACGTTTATCACCATTATGTGTACACATGTCTATTTGTGAGTTCTGGCTCTCAGTAATACATTGAACATTTGTATCACATTTATTACGTTTATCACCAGTATGTGTACACATGTCTCTTTGTGAGTTCTGGCTCTCAGTAATACATTGAACATTTGTATCACATTTATTACGTTTATCACCAGTATGTGTACACATGTCTCTTTGTGAGTTCTGACCCTCAGTAATACATTGAACATTTGTATCATATTTATTACGTTTATCACCAGTATGTGTACACATGTCTCTTTGTGAGTTCTGGCTCTCAGTAAAACATTGAACATTTGTATAACATTTATTACGTTTATCACCATTATGTGTACACATGTCTATTTGTGAGTTCTGGCTCTCAGTAATACATTGAACATTTGTATCACATTTATTACGTTTATCACCAGTATGTGTACACATGTCTCTTTGTGAGTTCTGACTCTCAGTAATACATTGAACATTTGTATCACATTTATTACGTTTATCACCAGTATGTGTACACATGTCTCTTTGTGAGTTCTGGCTCTCAGTAAAACATTGAACATTTGTATAACATTTATTACTTTTATCACCAGTATGTGTACACATGTCTCTTTGTGAGTTCTGACTCTCAGTACATGTAATACATTGAACATTTGTATCATATTTATTACGTTTATCACCAGTATGTGTACACATGTCTCTTTGTGAGTTCTGGCTCTCAGTAAAACATTGAACATTTGTATCACATTTATTACGTTTATCACCAGTATGTGTACACATGTCTCTCTGTGAGTTCTGACTCTCAGTAATATATTGAACATTTGTATAACATTTATTACGTTTATCACCAGTATGTGTACACATGTCTCTTTGTGAGTTCTGGCTCTCAGTAATACATTGAACATTTGTATAACATTTATTACGTTTGTCACCAGTATGTGTACACATGTCTCTTTGTGAGTTCTGGCTCTCAGTAATACATTGAACATTTGTATAACATTTATTACGTTTGTCACCAGTATGTGTACACATGTCTCTTTGTGAGTTCTGGCTCTCAGTAAAACATTGAACACTAGTATCACATTTACTAGGGTTATCACCAGTATGTGTATTCTTGTGTCTCTGTGAGTTTCAGCTCTCAGTTAAACATTGACCACTTACACCACACAAGAGCTTGCAGTTAGCATATTATATAATCATTAATTGTTATGTCTCGGCAGTCGATGGATCATGTTCTTAGAACGCTTACACTGGATTATCACGGTTTATACCAGTGAGTGTTTACAAAACTGTGCAAGTTCTGACTGTTGTCATGAATGTTGTTTTTTACCATCTCTGTTTAGTTATGACTGTTGTCATGCCTTTGAAACTTCTGTTTTCATCTTTGTGTAAGCTATGACTGTTCTCATGTTTATATACGTTCTGACTGTTTTCATATCTGTGTAATTTCTGATTGCCATTTACTAATTTAACACATTTATGTGTGTCCGTAAGTCTGTAAGCGTTAACTCTCATTCACAAAATAAACATTTACAACACATTAAATTCATATATATATATATTCACATGTCTATGTTCTGACTATTATTGAAATAATAAAAACATGTGTTTATGTAGTTTACTTTCAATGAACTAATACACATTTTGAAAAGGGGCCAGCTGAAGCCTGTCTCGCGATGCGTTTTTTAACGCAGTGCTGAAGACCCATTGATGGCTATCGTCTGTTAACTGATCTTCAGTCGGGTTGTTGTCTCTTTCACACATTCCCCGTTTCCATTCTCAAATTAATCTTATTGAGTACCGACTTTGAATAAAACTTAATTGTTTGAACCATTGCATGTTTATTTAACATTTATAAATTGATAAAGGAAGATGTGGTGTCAGTGCTAATGAGACAAATCTCCATCCAAAAAACAATTTTCCAGGTGCAAACATTTCCAGAGGGATTAAACGTTTAATTGGTACCAAACATTCTCCATTTTTCTGAAACAATAGTATAGCATCAACACATAGAAAACACACACGGTAAAATACCAATTGGAAGGCTTAACTCAATCAAAAAACGTAAAGTCAATATGAACGAATAAACATGTTGTTTTTGACATATTGAACATTTACATAACATTTGCAGCCAAATGTCTTTTATAAGCTGTAGTTGATTCGTTTATTATAAGATTTTAGCCAAGAAAGTTTCCAAAGCTATAGATAATCTGTGAATTATCAAGCTACTTATTTTTTACAAAAGTAAGTATAAAAAAGAAGATGTGGTATTATTGCCAATGAGACAACTATCCACAAAAGACCAAAATGAAACAAACATTAACAACTATAGGTAACCGTACGGCCTTCAACAATGAGCAACGCCAATACCGCATAGTCAGCTATAAAAGGCCCCGATAAGACAATGTAAAACATTTCAAACGGGAAAACTAACGGACTTATTTATGTAAAAAATGAACGAAAAACAAATGTGACTCACATAAACAAACGACAACCACTGAATTACAGGCTCCTGACTTGGGACAGGACAAGAATTGTTATCAGATTGATTTCTTTAATTAATTTTTTTTAATCGCTGTGTGTACTCTGACATGACTAAAAAAAATCTATAAAACCTCAATTCTTAATCACACACCTATTTTAATACCGGTAGTCTAAAACCAGAAAGCATTCAACTCAAATATTAATTTACTAGGTGTATCTATATTTCCTACCGAAGTTCGTTGACTGATTGGTTTATTCCAGGAACACCGATTTCTTCCACCAATAACAAAGTACACATGTCTCGCCTATTTTACTTATCACTATAAAGTGGGTCTCATTTGGGGTCTAAGCGTGACGCGGGATTGCCGATTTTTTTAAAGTCAAATTATTGTGTCGTGAAAACGGGAATTGAGGTCTAACGGAACCCGGGAAATGACCAAAAAATGAGAATTGCTTACGTACATAGTGTAAGCGGGATACGGGAATCTGACAAAGCAGTAAGCGGGATCCGGGATCGGAACCCCCAAATGAGACCCCCTATAAATGCATGTTGAAAGTCTGTAAAATGAAGGTTTTACCACAACTTGTGTCGATCGAGTATCACAGAAGCTTAACATTATCAATGTTCTATGATATTATATCAGATTATGGCCAGATGACCCAGGCAATACAGACATGTTCACCTTACAATTATTGCATACCCCAAATATAGCCGACCTATTACATCAAGAATTTGAAAAACAAGACCGAAACACACAAAATTTACATTGACCAATGAACTATGAAAATGAGGTCAAGATCAGATGATACTGCCTAGAACTTCATGTATATAATAATTTTATACACTAAATATAGTTGACCTACTGTTGTGATACTGGCTAGAACCAGATGCAGATTTAGGGGGGGCAGGGGACCCGGGCCCCCCGTTTTTGGAAAAAAAGTGTTGCTTATATAGGAAATCAATGAAGCGTGACTTGAGCGGGGCCCCTCTTAGGTCAGTCAGTGGGCCCCCACTTATGAAAAATTCTAGATCCGCCACTGAGAACTACATGTATACCTTACACATGTTACAATCATTCAATACACCAAAAACAGTTAACCTGTTGCTTATATAGTATATGATAGACTGACACAATTACGAAAATGTATAATTGAGCAATGAACCATGACAATGAGGTCAATGTCAGATAATGCCTACTAGACATGTACATCATACATTCATTCAATACACCAATTATAGTTGACCTGTTGCTTATAGTACTTGAAAAAAAATAGACCAAAACAAACAAAACATTAACCCATGAACCAAGAAAATAAGGTCAATATCAGATGAAACATGCCAGACTGACATGCATCCATTACAGTCATTCTATACACTGCATGTAGTTATCCTACTGCATTTTAGAAACGGACATACTTTAATCACGTAACTTTAACCTTAATCATTCATCCATAAAATGAGGTCGAGGTTAGTTCAATCCTGTCTGACGGACATGTAGACGGTGCAAAGAATACCAAATATACTGGTAGTTATCATAATACTGCATAATTAGTAAGAAATTCACATTGCAAAAAAAATTTTTTTTCGAGTAGTCACTGAACCATGAAATTAAGGTCAATGATAGTGATGAACTTGATGAATTTCAAAGTGAAGAAAAATACTCAAAATCCATCAAACACTTTAAATTCTATTTATATATATCATAACATAGAAAAATACCCTGATGAACTCTCATACAATCATAATAATAAAAATTATAACAATAATAGTATAAATTCTTTTTTTAAAGAGGGTAAATAGTTATAGTTAGTTACAAAAAACTCATCTTCCCTGAGACCACACACACATCACAATACAATCAACAACAGATATTTACATATAGTTAATTCACAGTCAAGTATTCTAGAGGAATGACATTAATCAATTATTTACTAATCATGCTGATATGTGTTCTCATGTATCTATGAAAATTATCACTTATCACTAGTATGGGTTCTCATGTGTGTGTTTACGTAAATTATCACTTATTAACTAGTAATGTGTTCTCATATATATCATTGTATATCTATGTAAGTTATCACTAATATGATTTCTCATTTGTCTATGTAAATTATCACTTATCACTGGTATGGGTTCTCATGTGTGTGTTTACGTAAATTATCACTTATCACTAGTATGGGTTCTCATGCGTCTATGTAAATAATCACTAGTATGTGTTCTCATGCGTCTATGTAAATAATCACTAGTATGTGTTCTCATGTGTCTATGTAAATTATCACTAGTATGTGTTCTCATATAGATCTATGTAAAGTATCACTAGTACATGAATTACTAAGCCAGCTAAACCCTTTAACACATACACCATACATTTGCCATAGTCATGAACTTAGTAACATGTACCTGTATGTAGAAATTACTTAGATCACTAAACCCTTTCCCACAAACATCACATTTATGAGGTGTATAACCTGTATGTGTTCTCATATGTCTCGTTTAACTACTATCTTGACTAAACTGTTGATCACATACATCACTGTTTATCACCTGTATGTGTTCTCATGTGTGTCTTTAAAGTACTAGGCTGACGAAATCCTTTCCCACATTCATCACATTCATATGGTTTTTCCCCTGTATGTAGTCTCATGTGTCTCTGTAAATTATCAAGGCGACTAAATCCTTTACCACATACATCACATTCATGAGGTTTCTCACCTGTATGTATTCTCATGTGACTCTGTAAATTTACAAGCTGATTAAACCATTTACCGCATACATCACAGTTATGGGGTTTTAAGCCTGTATGTGTTCTTATGTGACGTTTTAAACTACAAAGATAACTAAACCGTTTACCACATACATCACAGCCATGTGGGTTATCTCCAGTATGTGTACTCATGTGTGCCTTTAGTTGACTTCCTTGAGAAAATTCACTAGGACAAACATTACATTTATAAGGTTTTTCACCCGTATGTGTTCTCATATGTTTCTTTATATCACTACTCCGACTCATTTTTTTAAAACAAACATCACATTCATTAGATTTTTCACCGGTATGTGTTCTTATATGTTGCTTTAAGTGACTACTTTGATAAATTCTCTACCACAAACATCACATTTATAAGGTTTGTCACCCGTATGTGTTCTTATATGATGTTTTAAACTACAAAGATAACTAAACCGTTTACCACATACATCACAGCCATGTGGGTTATCTCCAGTATGTGTACTCATGTGTGCCTTTAGTTGACTTCCTTGAGAAAATTCACTAGGACAAACATTACATTTATAAGGTTTTTCACCAGTATGTGTTCTTATATGTTGCTTTATGTGACTACTCTGACTAAATTCTCTACCACACACATCACATTTATAAGGTTTGTCACCCGTATGTGTTTTTACATGTTTCTTTAAGTGACTACCTTGAGTAAATTCTCTACCACACACATCACATTTATGACGTGTTTTATCAGCCTGTGTGTTGATGTGTTTCTGTAGAGTACCATTGGTTGTGATTAAATCCTCTTCTCTCTCTGACATCTTATTGATAATGTTTATCTACAGTATGTGTGTCTATGTGTCTCTGTAAAGTACCGTTGATTGTGATTACATCCTCTCCTCCCTCTAACATCTTATTGATAATGTATCTCCGGTATGCAAATTCTTGTGCGACTCTGTAAGGAACCAAGACAAATTTAGACATATATAAAAACTACTGATACCTTTCTCAATGTTTCTGCAAATTACACATATTAAACATATCTATTTTGACCTTCTCTGCATGTACAAGAAGAATATGCTGTACTGCATCATTGATGTATACCTCACATCTTCTTTAAGGACGAAATTTGAAAAAAGGCAGGACACGAGTTTTGAGTGAAGAAAAATGTATATATTCCTCTCTGGAAATCACAATTATCCCTACATGTATTTAGCAAGATTAGAGAAGTTCAAGGGAATAATTCAAACAGAATCAATTGATAAGCAGCCAAGATTAAATGTAAAATAAATTGCTTTTGTGCAATACACTATGCTGTTGTAAATTGAGCCCCATCCCCACCCAAGCTCTGAACAGTAAAGATTGCTTCAATTTATCACTGGGAAGTACTGTAATATTAAATATTACATTGGTTGAGGTTGATTTAACAGCAATTCCAGACAAAGAAGGATAACTCCAATTTTTAAATTGAGATGACTTTACAATGACATCATTTATATTTCTAGAGAAGATATTAGATTCCTGCACCTTGCAAAAGTTATGTAATTTTCTTGACAAGTTTAACATCATTTTGTGCCTTGAATATCTGAGCATATTGCTGCATATACATGTATTACATTGATAGATTTATGGAAATGTTCAAGGATAGGATGCATTGACTGTTATGATCAATGCACTATATTTTGTGCGACATGTTGACGACGACGGACAGACAAAGGTATACAATAATACGTCCCATAAACGGGGTATAAAATGCTTCTTTGGGCCCCTTTTTGGCCCTCAATTCCTAAACTGTCAGGACCATAACCCCAAAAATCAATCCCAACCTTCCTTTTGTGGTTATAAACCTTGTGTTAAAAAATCATAGATTTCTATTTACTTAAAATATAAATATTATTAATAAAATACTGTCGGAAACCAAATGTCTTCAGACAACACTGACCACAATAAGGACAAGGACATGAATGGTGTATAATACCAATATTATGATACATGTATGAAAACATTCTATATTTTTTTCTGTATTGGTCATTTAGTTTATAAATAAACCAATGAAAACATACGACACTTCAATTACGTCTAATTTACATACTAATGCAACCTTTAATAGTGCACCCGTTACAATGTACTTCAAGGTTTACGAAAACGTTTGTGAATTTACCACATTAAACTTTAAAGGACGCACCAGTTAACCATTTTAACGTCCCCATTAAGTTAACAGGTCTGTTAGTTAACAGATGCTTTATGAATAAGCTCGACAGACTCATTTATTTTTTAGGTCGTGTAAAAATACATGTATATTTCTGGAAATACATGTACCTTTAAATCCGTATCAATGTAAAAATCATTGTTTCACTATTGATCATAAGAGGTAATAAAGGAATAGCAGTACTGTAGTTAAAGAGTTGCCACCGTCAATTGTAGATTCTAATGCAATTTGGATGTAACGATTTTTTTCATTGGCTAACAGTTGCCGTCAAATCCACAGTTGACCAGGCGTAACTAAGGAGAGACCAGTCATTTTGAATTGATGAATCAACAAATGTTCGATTACTACTATATAATCAAAAATATTGTAAGGGTTCCGCGGAACCCAGTGTCTCGCCTACTTTTGCTGTAAATCGCAGGCTCAACAAAAATGAGGAAAAAAATCAATAAAAATATTCCTCTTGATACTATCTTATGATTGTAAGAAGCTTCTGTCCAACTTTGGTAAAAATTTAGGATAGTGAATGAATCTAATAAATGTTTTGAAAACTTTTACCGCAAACTGTATGTAATGTTAACTGGAAGAAAATCTAAGTCCATTTAAAAGTAAAATACAGAATAAACGGAGTTATCTTTTTACAATATTTACTTCTGGATACTATCTTATGACTCATAAATAAGCTTCTGTCCAAGTTTGGTACAAACCCAGGATAGTTTAAGAAAGTTATTAAATTTTTAAAAACTTTAACCAGAGTGAATGTAATGTTTCCCCGCAGAAAAAACTAAGTCCATTCAAAAGTAAAATACGGGAAAAAAATGGATTTATTTAATTACAAAATTTACTTCTCGATACTATCTTATGATCATAAACAAACTTCTGTCCATGTTTGGTACAAACTAAGGATAGTTTAAGAAAGTTATTAAAACTTTAAAAACTTTAACCCTCTTAGTGCGTAGCTAAATTTCAAAACATTGTCCAGAAACGGGTCAATTTCAGTAAAAAATACCAAAAACAGTAAATTGTTATTTAGTCTTGTATAACAGCATGTTAACTCAAATAATTGAAGAATTACCAAATATAAAGTATAGATGTTTATTTTTTTTTCAAAAATAACGTTATTTATATGACATGACGTAACGTAATAATGATCACGTCACGTCCTAAGGAAGTTTCGCGCTATTCAATTAGTCAAGCACTTTGCAGTGTTTTGAACAAGACGTTCAGTTTTTGCAAAATAGCACTATACATTACAAAATTTCAAGTCAGATTTGCTTATTTTCGGTTGGTCATCTTAGATCAAATCAAATATTTCATTGGATAACGTACGTATAAAAAAGATGGCATTGTGTATTCCAAGTGTACTTCAACAAACATGACATATATATACAACATGACAAATAATGTAAATAAAACATAATGCAAAATCAGAGAAAATCTATTATATGCTGTATTTATAACTACAAGTCTATTTTTTGTATAGTTCTTCCATTATTTATGGTAGACTAACTAACACTAAGCATTATTTTGAACTTTAAATTGTGGTTTTATCATTGTTAATGACCGTACGGTTGCCTGTAATTACAATGTACTTACATCCACTTCATTTGAACTTCGGTGGATAGTTGTCTTATTGCCAATCATACCACATCTGACATCTCCTTTTTTATAGTCAAATGCTTAACCGTATATTTACAAATTTGGTTGGCATAAGCCATTTTATTTTGATTAATTAAATATGATACTGATTTGATAAAATTAACTTTAACCAATTTTTGAAAACTTAAACATAAATTCTCCCGAAGGTTTTTATATTGGGACATTATAAAAGGAAATGCGCACAATATTCTGCGTTATCTCCGCAAAGTTTACGGAAACTTTCAGTTGCTATAGTGCTTTATATGAACTGTGTTTCACCCCGTTTCAATAGCAAGTGATTGTGCACTTATTTTTGATTCGTAAGAAGTAAGCTCTTATATTTTGGTATAACAAAGCATATGTAAGCTTTTTAAAGTCAAACGATTAGCAAGTTATACAAAACAATCAAAGTTAAATAGTGCTGTATTATTAGGTTAACGTATGCTCAAGTTGATATAGTATTATAAAGGATGTATGTGCCCCAACATAAATATCGCCACACCTAAAAACAAATCCATTATATTAGCTTAACTATGACGCAGTTAACTTTCAGCCTTAATTTCTGAAGAAAGACGCATTTAAGATTGAAGATGTTTACACATGCACACTTTATATCCTTTTTTTTAATAGAAATGTTTAAAGATGCCAAAAATATGTCAATGCTGTGAAATGTTTTGCTATGTATACTGTAAAATGTATCTGTCTTCGTAAATATCCTCCATCAGCGATATACAGCTGTAATCGTCTTGTTCCCGGCCCTTTTTTGTGTAGATGATGGTTGCACCGACGCTAGTGTCATCACTTGAACTATTTCTTGTGTTTACTACTGTCACCGAGTACTGTTATTCTTTTCTATGTTATACTGATATTGAACAGTAGTTGCATGTCGTTTGTTGGTGTGGTTCATAAGTGTTTCTCGTTTCTCTGTTTTTATAAAGATTAGACCGTTGGTTTTTCCGGTTTTTTTATTTTACACTGGAATTGTTTGGGACCCTTTATAGCTTGACAATGCTCCGTGTTGAAGCATGTACTTTGGACTATCATGGTTTACTTTTATAAATTGTGTCTCGGATTGAGAGTTGTCTCATTGGCACTCATACCAGTTCTTCTTATATCATTCATATCATATTTCATTTGTCATATTCATTATCATATCACATTGATGCTTGACGAATGACAAATCCAAATCAAACACATATTTTTACCTGCATGTTTACTAATTACCACCATAAAATCTCTTCTTAACTGTAATATCTTTGCATACCTGTATTTTCATTCAGGTGTTTGAATCCGTGGATAGTGTACGCTATTAGCTATATATTTACATGTTTGTTTTTTCTGTCTCTTAATTTTTAGGTTCGGTTCTATTATTTTCGTTAATAACTGCTTAGTTTCATTGATTACTTTTTTCAATGGTATATTTATACTATTTGTAAACATCAAAATCATTTATTTATATTTATAGAATAAATAATTAGAGGGCGCTTCCGAATTTACATGCGTACTTCAATCTAATATTTACACATATTTAGAAAAGATATTTTATTACATCTTTCGTTTTTATCCCCCCCCCCCCCACCTTATATAGCACGTGAAGTATACCAAGGAAAACATAGATTTTTGTTTAAAGCACCGTATTCAGTATCAGATAGATATGGGTTTTAAAAATGTTTACTGGTCTCAAATTTAAACATCGTAAGGTGTTACTTCATTGAATATTTGTTAAGGAATTTCAAAATTTGCCGTTAAAAAATGTGAAAATCTGATCTTCTATTTGTATAAATACAGTTCCAATGTGGTATAACTTCGAGTCATCACAATCCACGCGTTATATAATTATATATATAATAAGAACACTTGTTCTGAAAGATTGAAAGGCAGGATACAAAAAACTATAACACAAAATAGATTAAGTTAGACATTTATAAGTTTTCAGCAGCAAATATTTCAAAAGGTAACAACACTCGTAAAACAAAAAAATACCGGAAAAATAAAAATAGCACACTCTTTTGTTAACGTCCCAAGTCATGAGTCTGTAATTCAGTAGTTGTCGTTGGATCATGTCTGTCACATATGTTTTTCATAAACTGAATTGTTATAAATTATGCCGTTTAAAGTTTTCATGTAGGTTTTACATTTTTTTCATGTCGGGGCCTTCTTTTTATTTCTTTTAACCCTCTTGCTGACTTTACGCTAAAGGCTTTTCTCATTATTTGGCTGATTCCTGCTCCTAACGGGTTTTCAATAACTTTGTAGTATCTATCCATTTTTGCACATAAACTAAAGTTTATAATAGCTAATAATGCATAATAAACATTACAATGCAAAATGCTATTGTATGCCAATTTTACAATTTGAAATACCAACGTAGACTTTTTCGTTGTTTAATTAATTTGTTTTTTAAAGAAGTAAGAAAACCGAGGCAAGCATCAAGTTCAAGACTGAGAATAATATGTGTCCCTCCAAATCTAAAAGAGTTAAGGACATTTGTTTGAAATATTTATTTATTGTTGGGTACAAGAACTAAAACCAATTAGCGATCATTTCAAGTGTTGATGTTTGGTTTTTTCCCTACTGTTTCATACTAAGATTCTTTTTTTTTTTGTCTTATCAATAAAAGCATAAAAATGATTCATTCTAAAATTTGATAGCGCTATCATGCCGTCAAATCCATTACGACGTCGAATGACGTCAAATAATATATGACGTAATGATGACGTTTTATGAAAAAGATAGGTAAAAAGAAAACAACAACAAAAATAATAACCACATGATGAATAAAATATATAAAATGTATTCAATAATTGAAGGAAAGGTGTTTTTTTTTCAGAAATATTACGAAAGAGAAAAAAATAATATTTTTTTTACGCAAGGACATATATGTCCTTCCCGCAGTAAGCCAGGGGAGGACACATATGTCCTTCCCGCAGTAAGAGGGTTAACCACAGAGTGAATGTAATGTTTCCCCGCAAAAAAAACTAAGTCCATGATTTATAAGTAAAATACGGAAAAAATGGAATTTTATTTTTACAAAATTTACTTCTGGATACTATCTTATGATCATAAACAAGCTTCTGTCCAAGGTTGTTAGAAATCCAGTATAGTTAAAAAAAGTTATTAAAATTTCAAAAACTTTAACCACAGAGTGAATATTTGTGGACGCCGCCGACGACGACGACACCGACGACGACGGAATGTAGGATCGCTTAGTCTCGCTTTTTCGACTAAAGTCGAAGGCTCGACAAAAATAAAACAACACCTACCTCGAATTTGCCGTTTTTAATGTAATTTTATCCAAATTTGAAGCGTACAGGTAACGAAATAACCTCCAGTTTGTAAGTTTTCGTTTGTATGACGTCACGTTTAGCCATGACGTCTTTGTGCCAAAATGATTCATAAAGTTTCGCGGATTTTTTTTTATTTGACAAATTTAGACATTTTTCAAGTTTTATCGTATTTTTTTCTTTTTGTAATGCATTAGAATCGGAATAACAGTACTGTAGTTGAAGAGTTGCCACCGTCAATTTTGATTTGACGGTCGCAAATCTCCGTTTTACTGTCTCCGCTCCGCGTCGCCAGTAAAACTGCATTTGCGACCGTCAAATCTACAATTGACGGTGGCAACTCTTCAACTACAGTACTGTTATTCCTTAATTTGACGGTCGCAAATGCAGTTTTAATGGCGACGCGTAGCGGAGACAGTAAAACGGACATTTGCGACCGTCAAATCAACAATTGACGGTGGCAACTCTTTAACTACAGTACTGTTATTCCGATTCTAATGCATTACAAAAAGAAAAAATACGATAAAACTTGAAAAAATGTCTGAATTTGTCAAATACAATAAAACCGCGAAACTTCATGAATGATTTTGGCACAAAGATGTAATGGCTAAACATGACGTCATACAAATGAAAACTTACAAACTGGAGGTTATTAAGTTACCTGTACGCTTCAAATTCGGATAAAATTACATTAAAACAGCGAATTCGAGGTAGGTGTTGTTTTATTTTCGATTATATAGTAGTAATCGAACATTTGTTGATTCATCAATTCAAAATGGGGGTCCCTCCTTAGTTACGCCTGGTCGACTGTGGATTTGACGGCAACTATTACTTTTTGCCAATGAAATAAAATGTTACATCCAAATTGCATTAGAATTTTCTATTGTTTAGCCACTGAAACATATCTTAACAAATATGGCTGTGTTTACTTACATCAAAAATTTTACTCTCTGACAGTACAATTAAATCATGGATTTGTATCCTTCATCATGTTTATTAAAACTATCTTGGACTTTAATATTATGTATTTTTTTCAGTGTACAAAATAATTATAATCTATCAGTATCTTAATATGCCAGCTATGCTGGCACTTATGGTAGAAGCATCGTTTAGGGACAAAGAACGATAACTCTTGCTAGACGACCAATCTGAAAAGTTTCGTCACTTTCGTTAAATCTCGTACAATTATTTTAATGGCTGCCAAAATTCTCGTTCAATCGTGATCTTGTAAAAACAGGCAGAACGGAACAAAATCGATGTTAAATACGACATGAATTTTTATTTGTTTGCAAAAACAAGAATTCAGAAATGTTGGCTACTTGTGTAGCTTATTTAAATTTTATTGTACCACGGAAATTACCGAAGTTATGACAACAACATCCGACGCCATGTTTCGTCTGCTTCAACATTCCATTATCAGTGAGGCCAAAGAAAATGTCCTAAATAATCACAGGTACTTCATTCAAAAGTCACAAAATCATAGTTAACGATAACATATTTAGCGTAAAAGTTCCGTCCAGCCATGGAAACACAGAAGAAAAACTCTGCAAGCAATATATTTCGCATTTCTTTTTACAAATTGACCATGTCGGGCATGCGGGGTAAACTCCGGTGCACTGGTTGACCATGACTCCTTATGTTCATCTGCCATATATCATTATTCCCCACACCAAGGAACAGTGATAATTATACAGTTGAATGTGATCACGGTTATTTATGTAGTCAATGGCGAATCCAGCATTTTTCATAAAAGGGGGGGGGGGGGGGGGGGGGCTGATGGGGCGCTCCAGTCATGCTTCAGTTATTCCCTATATAATCATCATCCCCCCCCCCCCCCAAGAAAAGGGTCTCCCTCTGGATCCTTTGGTAGTCCACAGACTAATTCAAAACTTAACAAAAGTTAAAACATTCAAATAATTCACAATCTTCTTATTTTGTACTTTCAAGACATCTTTTCATTGATTATGTCACACCTTATACAGTCCAAGGAAATGGAAACTGTTTTGTTTTATCTCTAAGTTTAATCATAAAAGGAGACTTGAGTCTGAGTAGTACATTTAGAACTGACTACTGTATATATTGTATGTGTAACAAAAAATTTGTTCCGGCGTGACATTTGTTCCTCCGGAACAAATTTCATATGAAATATGTTCCAGTGGAACTTATGTCACAGAAAATATGTTCCAGCACTATAAAATTTGTTCCGGAACTAATTTTCTAACCAAGTGTGAAATAAGTTCCGGAACAAAAATCAAAGCACTATGACAATGTATGAGTTTTGTTCCAATATTAAAATTAAAAAAAAACGTGAATTAAGTTTGTGTGATATTAGTTTTGAAAGAAGGTATTTTATAGAAATCAATGAAAATGTTCTGCTGGAACCTATTTCACAGGAAATAAGTACTGTGCTTGCATCAGTGGGGTACATTTGCAATTAAAGGCATGACTTTAGGATGAAGATAAGAAATAAAAGCGATGAGAATCATAATATTTCATAATTTGTATCTATTTTATCATTTAAGTGGTATTCCACCTCCTTATTTCCTGTTGATCTGTTATGGGTGTTCTAATCATACATGTACTTAGCTATTGTCATTTCACAGTTTTTAAAGAGAGTGTCTTTTGTTTCTCTATGTCTTGAAATATAATTGATCAGTCACTTTGTCCATTTTGAAAAAGTACAAATATTCATCTTTAACTATTATAATTCTTTTTTTCGGAATGAATTTTATTATTATTTCTTATTCTACTCTTTCCTGGTTCATAAGTGTCATTTTTAGTATTATTTATTGAGAATAATGTTATTAACTTTTGCTTTACGCCACATGATCCAAATTTGATGTTTACACTTTTTATTTATTACCTTATCAATTATAAAACATGTTTTTTATAATGACTTTAAACTCACTGATGACAAGTGCTCAGTATGTAACATAACTTGTTTAACCAGCGGAACAAATTTCATAGACAAGGTACTTATTTCACCAGATAAGGAACAAATCTCACAAATCCAGAACTTATTTCACCAGGTAAGGAACAAATCTCACAAACATAGAACTTATTTCACTAGGTAAGGAACAAATTTCACCAACCCAGAACTTATTTCACCAGGTGAAGTGTGGAACTTATTTCATATAGATGGAACAAATTATATAGAAATTGTCTGTGAAAAAAGTTCTCCCAGAACATATTTCCTGTGACATTAGTTCCACTGGAACTTTTTTCACAGGAACAAGCTTTGGCTCACATATGCTTCAATATTGTCCAAAATTGGATTTTATGGGAAGATGGAGTTATTATGATAACCCATGAGAATAAACCATGATGTGTATATAGGGCATGTTACTTGGAAGAATGTGGGCTACATCCTTTAAAATTCAAGCTGCAGCAGTCGCCTGCATATTTTATGCATCAGTTTATCCCTGATCAAAACATTTTCACTCTACCAAGTACTTTATCACTATATCACTATCAGGTTCACATTTCAACCTATTTAGCAATACACACTTATGATATAACATCACAGTACAAAAATTGTACTTAGTAACCAAATTGCACCTATTCAACAAAAAATACCTGCAAAAAACTTACAAGTTTTGTTTCACCATTTGAAATTATCTTATTATCATCTTTTTACTCTGGTACATTAATTAATAAGTGATAGATTTCTCTTAGAAGAAATTTAAAGATCTGAGTGACTATAAACTATACAGAGAACAATACCTGTTGTATTTGTTCAATGGGACAATAGAACTGCAAAAAGTTTAAATGGACAGGTAACTATCAGGTGAATCTATGGAAAGGTTCAATTGGGTTCCAATAAAATGAGCAAATTAAATGTGTTACCATGAACATCCTTTTCTTCCAAAAATAAAAGTTACAGCATGAAATAAAACAAAATCTCTTTTTATATCTCAGTTTAAAGGATTTAAAATTAACCATACATGTAAAGATGTATGGAATTTGGGTACTGGTCTCATTACAGGATCATGGATTGCTTGGATGTTATTTCAAACTAATTTTTCAATGACTTTACATGAACTCAAAATTAAATTGGTATAACTCTATTGTAAACAAGGGAAGTCTACAAAATAAGCACAGAATAAACTTTTGTCTGGTACATAAAAAAAAGTTTGGTAAAAAAAACTGACAATTTAGGTAAAATTAGGGTATTCTCATGTTAGCAAATTTATTTTCATGACCCAAAAAAAAAAGTACAAACCTAAAGGCAATAAAATGCTTTGCCATGCACAGCCTGATACGACCGCAGATGTATATTGAGCATATATATAACACCAAATTTGTTTATGTCAGTTGAAATCAAACATATTTTAATTTTGGATCCTTTAAACTTCGATATGGACTAATTTGAAAACAGGCACAGGTAGACCCACATATTTCTAATCAGCAGAAGTCTCGAACTACATGTACATATCTCCTTAATTACATATGATAGTAAGTCCTACTAACTATTGAAAATGTGTACATTTAATTTTTTTCTAGCTCCTCTCATGTGAAAGCAGAACCTTTTTGGTCACTATTTATGTGTTGCGTCTAAATAAGAATTGTAACACTTTATAGTGACTGAACAGGTTAAACAAATACTTCTTAGGAAACAGAAAAAGAAGACAACTTGAAACAGCACAGCCATGCCAGTATATGTATATACATGTATAAAACTCAGATCAGAATAGCATGGACAATGTGTTAGTTTTATGTCCTTGTGAATTTATTGTGAGGAAAGTTATCAATAATTCTGCAGATAATGCAATTTATTCAAGTGTTTTGTACATTGCTGTTAATTGCTGTTAATTTCAAAAATGTTATTTTATCCTTAAAAATTCAAGCTGCAACAGTTACCTGTATATTTTATGCATCAGTTTAAACCTGATCAAAAACATTTTCACTCTACCAAGTACTTTATCACTATATCACTATCAGGTTCACATTTGAACCTATTTAGCAATACACACTTATGGTTATATAAAATTACAGTACCAAAACTGCACTCTGTCTCAGTACCTAAAATTGCACCTATTCAACAACAAAAAAAGCTGTGGAAATTTTACAAGTTTTCTTTCATGTATCACCATGTGAAGTTATCTAATTATCATCTTTTTAAAATGAGTAAATTAAATTTGTTACCAGGATCCTTTTCTTCAAAACATAAAAGTTTAAGCATGGAATAATGTCAAATTTATTGAAATGTTTGAAGAAATAAAACAAAACATCTGTTTAACTCCAGTTTTAAGGATTTGAAATAACATGTAATGATGTATGGAATTTGGGTACTGGCCTCATTACAGAATTATGGATTGTTTGGAGGTCAGTTGAAACCTATTTTTCTATGACTCTTGATGAACTCAAAATTAAATTGTACCGGTGAACTATATTGTAAACAAGGATAGTCTAAAAAATAAGTACAGAATAAACTTTTGTCTGGTTCATAAAAAAAGTTGGTGAAAAAAACTCACAATATAGGTGCAATTTGGGCACTCTCATGTTAGCAACTTCACAACAGAACTACAAATTTATTTTCAAAACAAACAAAAAAGTACAAACCTACAGGCAATAAAATGCTTTGCCATGCACAGCCTGATACAACCGCAGATGTATATTGATCATATAAATAACACATTTTTTTTTATGTCAGTTGAAATCAAACATATTTTAGTTTTGGATCCTTTAAACTTCAATATGGACTAATTTGAAAACAGGTAGCAGGTAGACCCACATATTTCTATTCAGCAAAATCTCTAACTATATATCTCCTTAATTTCATATGATACATGTAGTAAGTCCTTCCAAAATATTTAAAATGTGTACATTTAATTTTTTCTAGCTTCTCTCATGTGAAAGCAGTACCTTTTTGGTCACTATTAATGTGTTGCGTCTAAATAAGAATTGTAACACTTTATAGTGACTGAACAGGTTAAACAAATACTTCTCAAGAAATCAAAAAAAGAAGACAACTTGAAACAGCACAGCAATGCCAGTATATGTATGTATAAAACTCAGATCAGAATAGCATTGACAATATGTTAGTTATATGTCCTTGTGAATTTATTGTGAGGAAAGTTATCAATAATTATGCAGATAATGCAATTTTTTTAAGTGTTTTGTACATTGCTGTTAAAATTTTCACACAATCAGTGAAACATTCAAACAAGCTAAACTGAATTTTTATTACTGAAAGTTTCAAACATTGACAAATGTTTCATTTACCAAATAACTCATGTGTTTCTGTGTGAGAAAAAAAAATCATGTGCAATTTTTGGAATAAAAGGAAAGAAGATCCGTTTCTTGCTCTGGTGCATGTCAATTGTGAATATATACTTATGGTTACCAAATATATTTTCTTTATCATGATACTCACATCTACATTATCAAGAAGTACATGTACATCATTGGAAAAATGCAGACTACAGATAAAATATTTAAAACACCCTATTTTGAGTGCATCTTCTGGCAAATCAGTATTTGTTGCATCTATATATATACTAGATGAGTATAATTAATGTAAATAAGGTATTTTTTGGAAGAAAACCTCAAAATAAAAAAAAAACACCCCCAATAATGTTGTACTATAACCCCAAAATCAATTCTTATCTTCCTTTTGTGTATTGAACCTCATAGTAAAATTTCATCGAAATCCATTTACTTAACTCAAGTTATTGTCTGAAACCAAATGTGTCTCCTTGAAAACAACTATGACATGATTAAGCATTACTCGAAAGCAATTTTTTTACATGCTTGTATTTCTCATTTCCATTCTCAATTTTATTTTGCTGTCATATAAGAAAAGTAAGCTACATTATGTACATGTAACAAAAAAACGGTTCATTCCCTCTATTCCCACTTTTTATAAATCTGGTAAGAAAAGGTAAAATTTCATGTGGGAATAGAAGGAAAACTTGTGCAAACAAAGGATTATACTGTACAAACATTTTTTAATCAACTGTTAATTTACCAGTGTTTTTTTTATTAGAACAGGTACCAATAAGTTATTTTTGCATCTGTATGAATTATCGTGGTTTTTTTTTTAAAGTAAATTAATATCAAGTAATTATATTTTAAAGTATACTTTATTCCACATCTTAAGCCAACAGGGATCACCAAAAGCATTAAATTATAGTTATTTAAAGTTACTTTGGAGTTTGAGAAATATTTATTTTGAATGACCGGCAGATATATCCTTATTTCTTAAATTTGGAACTTTGAACATGAAATCTATAATACAAACTGGAAGATGGCAAAACATAGAAAGAGAAAACAGAAAATGTGTATTGTGTAATTCAGATGCAATTGGGGATGAATACCATTACATTTTTAATTGTTCAGCTTTCAATAATTGTAGAAAACAATGTATTGCATTTTACAATAGAAAAAGAACAAACACGTTAAAGTTTCATGACTTAATGAATTCCCCAAAATGTACAGAACTGAACGAACTTTGTAAACTTATATGAGATCAATAACAAATTGAACTTTTCTGGGTGAACAATTGTGAATGCCTCTATCTACTTTCGTAAATTATTTATTTATATAATTGTATTGAAATATGTATAATTATCTCTATACCTTTCTGTAATTTGGTTTGTGAGAATAAAGATATAAATATATATATATATATAAGATTATACTTGGTTATAATATCCTTTATATCATGATTTATTAGTAAACAGACATGTTTTTAAAGTTACAAATTCAAAAATTTAAAAATAAATCTGACTCCAAACTATTTATCATAATTTTTCTTTATTTTTAAGTTCAAATTCAATAGTTTAAAAATAAATCTAACTCCAATTTATTTATCATATTTTTTCTCTATTTTTAAGTATTTATTTGATGAAAAAAGAAACATATTACAAATAAACAAGGTATTATTTGGACCTAAACAGTGTACCAAATATGTTATGCTTTAAAAAAAAAAATACAGGTAAATCTTAGGTGAAATTCTAATTAACCCTGATTGTTATAAAAACAAATTATTTATCAAAACATCTATTGTTATTTGCAAGTGGGAGTAGAAGGAATAGTATTTTTAAAAAGTGGGAATAGGAGGAAGACACCAAAAAATATACGCAAGAAATGACATAAAACCGACTCTGAATTTAATAGTACTACATGATATTGATGTAGAACTCACAAACTGAAGATGATCAGAAATACAATGTTTTTTTTATTCGAGTCAGATTTTTTTTTACCGAAGCCCTTCAGCGCTATCATTTAAAATTATTTAGTCAAAATTTAACACTAGTATTAAGGTTTATCATAACGAATTGGCAAATACAGTCTTATTATCACCTAAAAAATACTGTGTACAGACTGACATGTGCGGTTTGGGAAGTTTTTATGATTTTAGATATATAAAAGTTAATTTAATTTGCATATCTGAAAGATAAAATCATTTTTGGCAAAGATCTGGATTCAAAATATTTTTTTGTCCTATAATGCTTGTTTATTCATCAATTTGGGAATCAGAATATTTTTTTCAAGAAAAATAGCATTTTCCATCTGAACTTATAATTTTATTTTAGACATAAACAAAACGTTATTGTAGCCTTGGACATTCGTTCTGAACATGTATGAATATTTGCCACTGAACGTTAAACAACCAACAACCAATCAATATCTAGGACATTATAAAGCTGGCATTTAAGGTAGCGCCTTTCTCATATTATTTCGGCTTTATAGCACAAATCAATGTAGCACAAAGTCATGTTTTCTCCAACTGTTTATCATGGATGGGTGTTTTTTTTTTAGTGTATTGATTTATGTACAAATGTACACTCTAGTTTGTAAAGAATATTAAGATAAATCATCATCTTCTCAAACTTACTTTGTTTTTGAAGGTAGAATATAAGTCAAGGGAAAGAAACGAACGTTATCTTCTTTACATATGCATATTTCAATCCAATTATGGAACACCTCCTCAACGGATACAAATCGCCGTTTTATTTAAGTGCACTCCTACATATACTTTATATTGTGTTTTTGATATTGTGTAAACGAAGGACAAAAGATACCAAAGGCATTTAAACTCATAAATTAAAAATAAACTGACAACGCCGTGCTAAAAATAACAAGCATTCTGAGAGTATTGCATGGCACACATGCAGTCCCCTACCGGCTGGCAATAATTTACATTAAATACTGGAACAAAGTGCTAACTTGTTCTATATAACTTGCCATGATGTAAACAAACAGAATATATATGACATATATCGTCATTATATTTAAGCAAGACTAAAACAGTGTGAATAACTGATTATATGAGTGAATCTTTCAAGTCCAAGGACCCTCAGGCTTAATTACATGCACAAAATTACCCAGACCAAAAAAAAAGAAAAAAAAAGAAAAGAAGAACTTGATCTGTAACTTGTCATGATAAATAGTTCTCTAAAATTAGATATGATGTAATACAATGAATATATATTTTCAAATTATAAGCAAATACAATTATTAGTTCCAAATATTTTTTCTTCCATTTGTCACAAACTAATATAGATTTGTAACTTAGGGAGCTACCATTTGATTTTTATGGAGGGGGGGGGGGGCTAGGTTGAAAAATTTTGTCCTGCATTTTTTTTTGTAATCTCTGTCCTGCCTTTTTATTTTTCACTCTATCCGGTCCTGCTTTTTTTATAGTTTATCCTGACTTTTTTTTTTGCAAGTGTCTCATCCTGCCTTTTTTTTTTACTCAAAACTCCTGTCCTGCCTATTTTTTTCAAATTTCATCCTAGCCTACCCCCCCCCCCCCCCATAAAAATCAAATGTCGGTAGCTCCCTTATTTAAAGATGTCAACAACTTTAACCCACACAATGTAATGTTATTAAATATATTCCTTAATAAGAATAGATTATTATCTAATTAAAGGATTTCACTTAATAATATTATATATATTTAGTTTTTAACTATAAATAAGTAAGTAAGTAAATTATTTATTATAGTGACATGTGTAAATTATGTACAGATTATAAACATATAAAATATGATAAATAGTAATACACCCGGCCCAATGGACCTATAAGTCACGACACCTCAAATAAAGTAAAACAATTTATTAAACAATTATATCACGTTCTAATCTTTCGTTGACGTAAGTAAATTTCAAAAATATATAGACATAAATATATATATATGGCATTCAGAAAATTAGTTAATACAAAATAGCAAACAAACAAAATGGCACAAATTTTTCAAACAATTTACTAAAGAATTTCTTTAAAAAATGAATTGCATAGAAATATGGTTTAACATAGTACTCTAACATTGGATAAGGATTTATGTTATGGACTAAACTTTGGACTAATAATTATCAGAATGGACCATAAATTCGAACTTGATCTATATCTTGTCATGATTAAATCATATAACAAATATTTCATTTAAATCAATGATAATTAAGAACGAAGAAAAAAAATGTTGAAAGCTGATTTTCCGGACTAACGGACAGACAGACAGACAGACAGACCGGAACAGACCAGACAGACAGACAGACAGACAGACCGGAACAGAACAGACAGACAGACAGACAGACAGACAGACAGACAGACAGACAGACAGACAGACAGACAGACAGACCGGAACAGAACAGACAGACAGACAGACAGACAGACAGACAGACAGACCGGAACAGAACAGACAGACAGACAGACAGACAGACAGACCGGAACAGAACAGACAGACCGGAACAGAACAGACAGACAGATCTTTACAGAACAGAACATAGTAGCGCTGCTCGTTCAATTATGTCGATAAAAAGATCATTATAGCTTGTGAAATATATACGTGACTGTTCTTTAGGCTTATTTCTATACTATATTGACTCTGAAAACAGGTGATGCATCATAAAATTCATTCGGCCTATACATACATACTCGAACGGCTTTTTAACACAGGTGATGCATCATTCAATTCATTCGGCCTACACATACTCGAACGGCTTTAACAATCTCGGCCATTACATACTCTAGCGGCTTCAACAATCTCTGCCTATACATACTCGAACGGCTTTAACAATCTCGTCCCATGCATACTCGAACGGCTTTAACAATCCCGGCCTATACATACTCGAACGGCTTTAACAATCCCGGCCTATACATACTCGAACGGCTTTAACAATCTCGGCCCATACATACTCGAACGGCTTTAACAATCTCGGCCTATACATACTCGAACGACTTTAACAATCCGGCCTATACATAATCGAACGGCTTTAACAATCTCGGCCCATACATGCTCGAACGGCTTTAACAATCTCGGCCTATACATACTCGAACGGCTTTAACAATCCCGGCCTATACATACTCGAACAGCTTTAACAATCTCGTCCCATACATACTCGAACGGCTTTAACAATCCCGGCCTATACATAATCAAACGGCTTTAACAATCTCGGCCTATACACACTCGAACAGCTTTAACAATCTCGGCCCATAATACTCGAACGGCTTTAACAATCTCGGCCTAGGCTATACATTCTCGAACGGCTTTAACATCCCGGCCTATACATACTCGAACGGCTTTAACAATCTAGGCCTATACTTACTCGAACGGCTTTAACAATGTCGGCCTATACATACTCGAACGGCGTTAACAATCTCGGACTTTACATACTCGAACGGCTTTAACAATCTCGGCCTATACATACTCGAACGGCTTTAACAATCTCGGCCTATACACTCTGGAACAGCTTTAACAATCCCGGCCTATACATACTCGAACGGCTTAAAGAATCTTGGCCTACAGTTTTTTATATAAAGAAATAAAGATAAATACCCCAAAATTTCCTTAAAATAAATTCAGTTAGCTTAGTCGGACTTACAAGACATCAGTTTTGAAGGAAATACAATCTAAAGTTGGTCCAAATCAAAGTGCTGGATAGCACCTCTGGAAAGTTTGCAACTGTAGCTGTGTTTTATTCCAAAAAGGTTACAGACAAGTATTATTTCAAATATGTATTTCATCACAGCTTTGATGTTTTAAACGAAACCACTGTCTCGTCAGTAATTATCAACAAGAGTGAACACACTGAAATGTCTCGCCTTCTTTACTTATCGATGATATTATGTTGATATTCCTAAGTATAATGCTTTGATAAAAACTGTCACATAAACTTAACATTAACCAAGATAACTTAACAAAGACCAATGAACCTTGGAAATGAGGTCATTGTCAGATGAACCATGACAAGCACACATGTACGGCTAACAATGCGTCCATACAACAAATACAGTTGACCTATTACTTATAGTTTAGAAAAATAGACCATAACACAAAAACTTAACACTGAGCAATGAACCGTGAAAGTGAGGGCAAGGTCAAATAAAACCTGCGGGACTGACATATAGATCATAAAATATTTCCATACACCAAATATAGTAACCTATAGCATATAATATTAGATAAAAAGACCAAAACTCAAAAACTTAAGTTAAAACTGTGCCATTCAACCATGAAAATGAGGTCAAGGTCAGATGACATCTGCCCGCTAGACATGTAGACCTTACAATCATCCATACAACAAATAAAGTAGAGCTATTGCATAAAGTATGAGAAAAACAGACCAAAACACAAAAGCCTAACTTTAACCACTGAACCATGAAAGTTAGGCCAGGGCCAGTTGGACATGTACACCTTACAGTCTTTCCATACACCGAATATACTAGTCCTATTGCTTATAGTATCTGAGATATGGACTTGACAACCAAAACTTAAGCTTGTTCACTGACCAATGAAATGAGGTCGAGGTCAAGTGAAAACTGTCTGACAGGCACGAGGACCTTGCAAGGTACGCACATACCAAATATGATTATCCTATCACTTATAATAAGAGAGAATTCAACATTACAAAAAATCTCAACTTTTTTTCAAGTGGTCACTGAACCATGAAAATGAGGTCAAGGACATTTGACATGTGACTGACGGAAACTTTGTAACATGAGGCATCACTAAACAAAGTATGAAGCATCCAGGTCTTCCACCTTCTAAAATATAATAAAGCTTTTAAAAAGTTAGCTTAGGCCGCCGCCGCCGCCGGATCACTTTCCCTATGTCGCGCTTTCTGCAACCAAAGTTGCAGACTCGACAAAAATCACTTTTTTTATGTTGATCATAAAAGGTTTTGAGATTTTCTATTGCAGCCTTAAACTGTAGATCTAAAATAATGAAATATACACGCAGAAAGCTCTGTTAATTTCTTGAAGTACCAATGCCATGTCAACTTCTAGGGCCTGAGAATTAGTATTTTTCTATTGGTTAGGTCCTTCATATTTGTATTTAGTAAATTAACACGTAAGTTTTTTTTTTTTTAATTGTTCCACATGTTTCATATCGGGGCCTTTTATAGCTTTCTACACGTATATCATGTATATGATACAAATATTTCTCATTATTGACGACCTTATTGTGGCCTATAGTTAATAATACATTTTCCTTCTTTGAACTCTTTTGGATAGCATTGATTCTTTGCAAAAACTAATGCATTCTTTTTTTATATAAATAAGACAGTTACAGTAACTTAAATCAATACAAAAATAAAGAAAGTGAATTTATATTAAAGGCTTTTATCAAAAATAGGGATCATGTCGATAAGACACAAATGATGCCCTTGATAGCATTAACGTTATAAAGGGTCACAACTCAAGAACTGTAAATGTGACACTACCAAAATTTTTACTTGATCTGGATAATGGAATACTAAGCATTCATTCTAATTACACAGTATTGCGCAATAGATTTGTAATATCTTGACATTTCTTTTTTGTCAGAAACCTATATGTTATGTCAAAAATTTGATCGCAATCCAAATTCAGAGTTGTATCAAGCTTAAATATTGTCACGGTCCATACTTGTCCCAACCGTTCAGGGTTCGATCTCAGCGGTCGTATAAAGCTGTGCCCTGCGGAGCATCTGGTTCCATTTGTAACAAGGCACAACCCTAGAGCAGTAAATATGACTCCACCATGCAAAATTCAAACTTGATCTTGGTTTTATGGTTAAAAGTATTGTGTATAAATTTCATAACATTTGGTTAAGAGAACTAAAGTTAGATAACGAAACACGCGTCTGGCGTATAATATATAAAATTTTGATCCTGGTTTCTATGATGAGTTAATTTGTATTTCAATGATGAAAATATATTCAACCAGGTAAATTTTCGCTAAAATGGGTTATCGAAAATACAGGTGAGCGGATTAATCCAGCGCTTAAATGGGCTCTAATGCTGGCGCTCAAATGTCCCCTTTTAGTAAAATGTAAAAACCCTTGACAAAGTAGGATGGCCATTTGGTTGTGAAGCATGTGTGTATAAATTCACATCACAAAGTAGGATGTTCTATTTGATATATCTTTTTCATCTTATTATAAAGATTGCAAGGCTCTCTGCATATTACAGGGTTGGATCCAGCCATTTAAAAAAGGGGGACCCCAATCCAGGACCAAAAAGGCGGGTCAACCCGGGGGAAAAGGGGGGGGGGGGGGTGGGGCTGCCAACTGTATGTCCCATTCAAATGCATTGATCATCCAAAAAAGGGGGTTCCTACCCCCGGAACCCTCGCCCTGGATCCGCCACTGTTTAAGGACCCATTGTCGAGTTTCGAGCGTACACGTTCACACTCGTCCGCCCGCCCCCTTAATTGACCAAGTATCATGAATAAACCTACCAAAACAACTAAAAATAGTTTGTCAAGAATCGTGTTTAAACCTATCAAAACAATTAAAAATACTTTGTCAAGAATCATGATTAAACCCATCAACACAACTTATTAATAAGAGACTTTGTCAAGTATCATGATTAAACATCAACACAACGTAAGATACTTTGTCAAGTATCATGATTAAACACATCAACACAACTAAATGTACCTTGTCAAGTATCATCATCAACTTAAGGTTCCTTGACCAATATCATGATTAAACACATCCACAAAACTTAAGATACCTTGTCAAATATCATGATTAAACACATCAACACAACTTAAGAGACTTTGTCAAGTATCATGATTAAACACATCAACACAACTTAAGGTACCTTGTAAAGTATCATGATAAAACATCAACACAACTTAATATACTTTGTCAAGTATCATGATTAAACACATCAACACAACTTAAGAGACTTTGCCAAGTGTCATGATAAAACACATCAACACAACTTAAGAGACTTTGTCAAGTATCATGATTAAACACATCAACACAACTTAAGGTACTTTGTCAAGAATCTTGATTAAACACATGTACACAACTTAAGATACTTTGTCAAGTATCACGATTAAACACATCAACATAACTTAAGCTACTTTGTCAAGTAGCATGATTAAACACATGAATACAACTTAAGGTACTTTGTCCAGTATCATGATTAAACACATCAACACAACTAAATGTACTTTGTCAAGTATCATGATTAAACACATCCACACAACTTAAGGTACCTTGTCAAGTATCATGATTAAACACATCCACACAACTTAAGATACCTTAACAAAACTTAAGATACTTTGTCCAGTATCATGATTAAACATATCAACACAACTTAAGAGACTTTGTCAAATGTCATGTTTAAACACATCAACACAACTTAAAGTACCTTCTAAAATATCACGATTAAAACCATCAACACAATTTAAGGTACTTTGTCAAGTATCATGATTTAACAGATCCACACAACTTAAGGTACCTTGTCAAGTCTCAT
Source organism: Mytilus edulis (assembly GCF_963676685.1). Taxonomy (NCBI): domain Eukaryota; kingdom Metazoa; phylum Mollusca; class Bivalvia; order Mytilida; family Mytilidae; genus Mytilus; species Mytilus edulis. Next base: position 17,229,478 of record NC_092354.1, read on the forward strand.
GACTCAACACATATACATAAATTAAAGTACCTTTTCAAGTATCATCATGATTAAACACATGTACACAACTTAAGATACTTTGTCAAGTATGACGATTAAACACATCAAAATAACTTAAGATACCTTGTCAAGTATCATGATTAAACACATTCACCCAACTTAAGATACCTTGTCAAATATCATGATTAAACACATCAACTCAAATTAAGATACCTTGTCAAGTATCATGATTAAACACATCAACTCAACTTAAAATACCTTGTCAAATATCATGATTAAACACATCAACTCAACTTAAGATACCTTGTCAAGTATCATGATTAAACACATCCACACAACTTTAGATACCGGTCAAGTTTCATGATTAAACACATCCTCCCAACTTAAGATACCTTGTCAAGTATCATGATTTAACACATCCACCCATCTTAAGATAATTTGTCAAGTATCATGATTAAACATCAACAAAACTAAAGAGACATTTCAAGTATCATGATAAAACATCAACACAACTTAAGATACTTTGTCAAGTATCATGATTAAACACATCAACACAACTTAAGAAACTTTGTCAAGTATCATGATTAAACACATCAACACAACTTAAAATACCTTGTAAAATATCACGATTTAACACATTAAGACAATTTAAGGTACCTTGTCAAGTATCATAATTAAACACATCAACACAGCTTAAGGTACCTTCTCAAGTATCAGGATTAAACCCATCAACACAATTTAAGGTACCATGTTAAATATAACGATTAAACCCATCAACACGACTAAAGGCACCTTGTAAAATATCACGATTAAACACATCAAGACAACTTAAGGTACCATGTCAAGTATCATGATTAAACACATCAACACAACTTAAGGTACCTTGTCAAATATCAGGATTAAACACATCCTCCCAACTTAAATACTTTGTCAAGTATCATGATTAAACACATCTTCCCAACTTAAGATACTTCGTCAAGTATCATGATTACATCCACGCAATTGAAGATACCTTATCAAGTATCATGATTAAACACATCAACACAACTTAAGATACCTAACCAAGTATCATGATTAAACACATCTTCCCAACTTGAGATACTTTGTCAAGTGTCATGATTAAACACATCCTCCCAACTTAAGATACCTTATCAAGAATCATGATTAAACCATCAACTCAACTAAAAATACCTTGTCAAGTATCATGATTAAACACTACATATCCTATTGATGATTGATCATGATTGTGGCTGAGCTTGTCCCATCCATTTGAGAAAGAACAGGTGAAAGTGTGAGCTACTTCTCACTTATGATACCCCTGCCAAAATAATTCGGTAAACAGGAAGTTGTTGAGTGATGAATCTGAAAACGCATCATTCGGTAAAAATGACTTATATAAACCCTGAAACTCAGAATTCTTTGTACTGCAGTTCCTGAGAAAAATGCGACGAACATTTTATAAACTTGGCTATCATGTGTAAAATTATACAAGTGTTCGTTTAACAGGAAATTGTTGAGTGATGAATCTGAAAATGCACGGTAAAGCTGACTTATAGAAACTTTGAAACCAAATTTCAGAAATACTTGTACTAGTTCATGAGAAAGATGGGACGAAAGAACGGACGGACTGACGGACAGACAGTGGTCAAACATTATACCCGCACTCTTTTTTTTTTTTTTACAGCAGGGGAATAATGATCTATGTAAAAGCTAACAGACGATGACAGACGCCAAGTGATAACACAATCTCACATTCGAGCCAAGTGAGCAAAACATTAAATCAATGACATTTAATTTTATCCTGAGTTTGTCTTTCATGTGTTAATTACCAATGAACCCTGAGGCTCTTTCAAAATTTCAATCATCTCGACTTTAGTGCAGCTCCTCATGGGGGGGGGGGGGGGGGGTCCTAGTAATCACATAATCACCATTTTTTTGCCAATATAATCACATAATCATTAAATATTTGCTTATCTTTAGTAATCAAATAATCATAAACTAAAAATACAGTCCTAGGTAATCAAATAATCATGAAATATTTGGCTTAATAATCAAATAATCATTAAAAAAACGGCCAAGTAATCACATAATCAAAAACCCCATGAGGGCCCTCTTTAGTGTTAACCTCCAGTATATGTAGACCCTAATGTTTATGTCTAGTATATAAGTAAACTATAAATGTTTACGTCTAGTATATATATATATATTACGGATTACAAATGTGTCGAGGTTTGTGATTGGATAACAACACAGAGATGTCAGTATATATTCAGGAAACTGCCGGGGTATATACGACGTTTTTATCCCCAATTGGAACCTCAAAAACGTCATCATAACACCGGTTACTATGTGACGTAGTCAAAAGCTTTCAGACTGTCAGAGGCACACAGAGGGAAAATAATGACGTGCTTCAGTCAATAATACATTTTTGATACAAAATCACGCAATTAACACTTTTAATACTTAAATTTAATGTTAAAAGTGTTATTATAAATTTTTACATACACGATAAAATTATGTTCACAGCAAATTAGAAAATCCTTCACGTATGCCGAACATATCAGGTTGGATTTTCAACTCAGTTACATATGTGTTGTCAACAAATACCAGCACTGGAAAATAACATTAAGTCAGGGGTAATCCGTAATATATGTGTAATTCAGGTCTCAGAAAGGGTATATACTGTGACATTCCCGGCTTAGGGCTTATATCCCCTTCGCCTTCGGCTCAGGGGATATAAACTCTAAGCCGGGAATGTCACAGTATATACCCTGTCTGAGAACTGAATACAGTGATATTGTTTGCCTTAAATTAGTGGAGAATAAAGGCTTTTTCCCCTGGAGAAGAATCCCAATTTGGAAAAAATATGGCTTTAAATTATTTCCAAAAAGACAACTTTTTTCCCAAACAGTGCATTCTCAGTAGTAATTGTGCATGAATACAAACTGAAAAACACTCATTTAAACAATTTTCATGCCTAAAATGACTATATGTGCTCATTTGAGGGTCTATTTATGTATCATTACTGACGAAATGAGGTCTTATTTTAAAGCAGGGTTTGACTCTTGAAAATGGGTCTGTAATTTAAAGTGAAGTTTCAGTCAAATTCATGGTTTATTTCAAATTTCCCAATTTGATGAAAATGACGCCTATTTTCCCAATAAAAAAGGGTAGAGGTAGTTTTGAAAAAAGCCAACAATATCACTGGAATAACATATAATGTAAACTATATTATATTTACGTCTTATATATGTTGACTATATAATTACATTAGATGTATGTGTCATTATGATACTTCATTCTGATTGGCTAACTGTACATCACGTGTTATTCCGTAAGCAATTGCATTACACCATAAAACTTTTCACGATAACGCGTGGATTCATAATATAGTGCACAGGTCACTGAGATGAATCAAATAAAGCAATAATAGAATTCTTGTTTTCATGATGATTGCTAAAAAAATGTAATTATAAGTATTGAATGCTTCTTTTTGTAACTTCATATGGTTGTAAAAGCGTTGACCGCGTGCGCACATTTTAAGTATGTAGCGCGAAAACAAAATGTACTTCGGTCAACGCTTTTACAACCCAATGAAGTTACAGACACAAGAATTCAATTCTTAAATAATGTTTATATCCAGTATATGTTAACTATGTTTATGTATGTCGACTATAATCATGTAGTCATTCTTACATGTATACAGAATCTTTAAGGGATTTGTTCAACATAAATCTTAATATGACGTCCATTATCACTGAACTAGTATATATATATTTGTTTTAGGGGCCAGCTGAAGGATTCCTCCACATGCTTCAGGTGCGGGAATTTCTCGCTGCATTGAAGAATATTGGTGACCTTCTGCTGTTGTCTGTTCGATTGTCGGATTGTTGTCTCTTTGACACATTCCCCGTTTCCATTCTCAATTTTATTAGAACAAAAATCCGATTTAGGGGTTTTATCTTTCGTCATGTTCGTATGTCATGTATGTATTTTAATGTGTTTCTTTAAGTTACTACTTTCAATAAATGCTTGAACTCATACATCACAGATATGGGGTCTGTCACCTGTATGTGTTTTCATGTGAATCTGTAAACTACCATGCCCATGACTAAACTTTTGACCACATACATCACAGATATGGGGTCTGTCACATGTTGTTCTTACGTGTCTTTTTAAATCACAAAGATAATGAAACACTTTTAATTGCCACTTACAATACAGTCATGAGGTTAAACACGTGAATGTCTTTTCGTGTGTCTTTTTATATTAGCAATTTGACTAAACCCTTTATCACATTCACAACAGTCATACGGTTTAAATATCACCTTTATGTGTTCTCATGTGAGTCTATAAATCACCTGTATGTTTTCTCATGTGAGTCTATAAATCACCTGTATGTGTTCTCATGTGAGTCTATAAATCATCTGTATGTGTTCTCATGTGAGTCTATAAATCACCTGTATGTGTTTTCATGTGAGTCTATAAATCACCTGTATGTGTTCTCATGTGAGTCTATAAATCACCTAGGCCTGTTTGTGTTCTCATGTAAGTCTATAAATCACATTGCTTACTAAACGCTTGATCACTTACACCACAGGTTAATGATGTTTATCATCAGTATGTGTTCTCATGTGGTTTAGTAAAATACTAAGCTGAGTAAACTGTTTACCACATACACCACAGTGATAAGGGTTTTCACCTGTATGTATTCTCATGTGAGTGTGTAAACTACTATGTCGATTGAACCGTTGATCACATAAATCACACTCTAGAGGTGTATCACCTGTATGTATTCTCTTGTGACTCTGTAAACTACTATACTGACTAAACTTTTTACCACATAAATCACACTCGTAAGGTTTATCACCTGTATGTATTCTCTTGTGTTTCTGTAAACTACTATGCTGACTAAACTTTTTACCACATAAATCACACTCGTGAGGTTTATCACCTGTATGTATTCTCTTGTGTTTCTGTAAACTACTATGCTGACTAAACCTCTTTCCACATAAATCACACTCGTAAGGTTTATCACCTGTATGTATTATCTTGTGCTTCTGTAAACTACTAGCTGTAATAAACCTCTGTTCACATAAATCACACTCATGAGGTTTATAACCAGTATGTGTTCTCTTGTGACTCTGTAAACCACTTTGCACACTAAACCCTCTACCACATACATCACACTCATGAGGTTTATAACCGGTATGTGTTCTCATGTGAGTTTTTAAACTACTCAGCTGACTAAACCGTTTACCACAAGTATCACAGCCATGAGGTTTGTCATGTTTTTCACCTGTGTGCAGTCTCATATGTCTCCGTAAACTACTAGGCCGACTTAACCCTTTCCCACATACGTCACAGACATAAGGTTTCTCACCTGTATGTATTCTCATGTGAATTTGAAATCTTCCAATCTCACTAAACCCTTTTCCACATAATTCACATTTATGATGGTCATCACTATGTGTATCCATGTGTGCATGAAAGACAGCACTGCGATAAAATGCAATAGCACAAACATCACATTTATATGGCTTTTCGCCAGTATGTATTCTCATATGCCTCTTTAAGTCATGTATTTTAGTAAATTCTCTAGCACAAACATCACATTTATAAGGTTTTTCACCGGTATGTATTCTCATGTGTTCCCTTAAGTGACTACTTTGACTGAATTCTCTAGCACAAACATCACATTTATGACGTGTTTTACCAGCCAGTGCGTTTATGTGTACCTGTAGAGTATCATTGATTCTGACAAAATCCTTTCCTCCCTCTGACATCTTATTGTGTCCCTGTAGAGTATCGTTGATTCTGACAAAATCCTCTCTTCCCTCTGACATCTTATTGTGTCCCTGTAGAGTATCATTGATTCTGACAAAATCCTCTCCTCCCTCTGACATCTTATTGTGACCCTGTAGAGTATCATTGATTCTGACAAAATCCTCTCCTCCCTCTGACATCTTATTGTGTTCGTGTAGAGTATCATTGATTCTGACAAAATCCTCTCCTCCCTCTGACATCTTATTGTGTCCCTGTAGAGTATCATTGATTCTGACAAAATCCTCTCCTCCCTCTGACATCTTATTGTGTTCGTGTAGAGTATCATTGATTCTGACAAAATCCTCTCCTCCCTCTGACATCTTATTGTGTCCGTGTAGAGTATCATTGATTCTGACAAAATCCTCTCCTCCCTCTGACATCTTATTGTGTCCCTGTAGAGTACCATTGATTGTGATTAAATCCTCTCCTCCCTCTGACATCTTATTGATAATGTTTATCTCCAGTGACCAGTATGTGATTTCTTGAACGAATCTGTAAGGAACCCAAAAAAAATGCTGTCTGCATGTTTGCGTTGATTTTGTAACTCTGATGGTGCATCACGCAATTTCCCGATGATTTTTTTAAAAGTATAAATCCAAACTATAGAAACGCAGGATAATGTGTTAAAATACGGGGAATTTTTTTAACACTATATTAGTGCAATTTCGTTAAGAAACAAATTCGTTTAAAATGGTGGCCGAAAAACCGGTATCCGAGCCCCAAGTCGATCCGGCCCCATAATAAAATATGAATAAACTATATTGATTTAAGAGGAATTTGTGACAAATTTTGACAGTATAAATGGAATTTGAAAAAAGTGTCCGATGATGGATGACAACAGCTCTAGGTAAGTGAAGTATTGGAGTACCAGTTAAACACCGTGTATCATCAGTACAGCGGATATAGGTACTAACTAAGCGGGCATGATCGATTTTGACCTTACACGGTCACGAAACACCCGCGAAATTGCGGGCATATACAGCTTGTGAACTGTTGTAGGATGATTTTTTGTAAAAGGTTATGGTATGGAGAATTTAAAAGATATTAAAAGCCCTCTCCCTTTTTCCAAAGTCCGATATTTGTTTCTTTTCTGTTAAATTCAATTCTGATCCCGAAATCCCGGGCTTACAACCATGTAATCCCGAGATGCAGAATTTAAAGAAATTCATATCCCGAAATCGAAAAATACATTCCCGGATCTCGTAAGGATCAATTCCCAAATCCCGAGCTTAAAAACACCCGATCCCGCAGCCCCGAAAAAGGTCATACCTCCCTCTAATCTCTACCTTACTTTCTTTTTTGCCAAATCACTATTTTCCATTTCAACAATATTTTTGTATAACACTTTGTTCATGTTGGTTTTTTTTTGTAATATCGAATATAGTCAATATATTTTCTTAGGGAGCTACCATTTGATTTTTATGGGGGGGCTAGGATGAAAAATTTTGTCCTGCATTTTTTTTTAGCTGTAATCTCTGTCCTGCCTTTTTATTTTTCACTCTGTTCGGTCCAGCCTTTTTTTTTTTTAGTTTATCCTGTCTTTATTTTACCTAAATTGTCGTCCTGACTTTTTTTTTTTGCAAGTGTCTCATCCTGCCTTTTTTTTTTACTCAAAACTCCTGTCCTGCCTATTTTTTTCAAATTTCATCCTACCCCCCCCCCCCCCCCCCATAAAAATCAAATGGTAGCTCCCTTAAATTTGACAATATTTTGAATAGTTGTGTGGTGTGTTTGTATATTTTAGTAGTGCTGATTTAACAGAGTGAAAACGTGCATTCAGTGTCATTGTTTTGTTATTTACTTGCAATAAAGAATAATGGATACTCATATAACTTGTTTTTTCTTCTCCGACACTCACATAAATAAACGAACAGTTTTACACGGCCACTTACTGTAAAAGGGTCACCTTTGCAACACTACAATAACATATACAGGAACTTGCATACGCCGTACAACGGTACATATAATTATAATATTTGCTCATCAAGAACAAATGCACTATCTCATTCTTTTATATACGTTTTAATATAATAATCCCCAATAATCTTGAAAACTTGTAATAACAAGAGGCTCTCAAGAGCCTGAATCGCTCACCTGAATTTTTGGTTTAATCTCTCATCAATGATTATTTTGGCTTTTCAATTTATTTAAATGTTCTTTGAATTGTCCTATTTTCTTCAAAAGCAAAAAAAAATCATTTTCTCCTATGTTCTATTTTAGCCATAGGAGCTATGTTTCTTGACATACAAGGAAATGAAATATAAAATTTATACTAGATATTCTGAAACTCTGAAACTCATTTAGCCTAAGTTTGGCTGAAATTGATACAGCAGTTTCAAAGGATAACATTTTTTTTAAGTAAGTCAACATGATGAACAAATTGTGAAAAAAGTCTTTAAAGGGCAATAACTCCTTAAGAGGTTAACTGACAATTTTTGGTCAAATTGACTTACTTGTAGATCTTACTTTGCTTAACATTTTTGCTATTAACAGCTTAATTGTATCTATAATAATATTCAAGATAATGACCAAAAACTGCAAAATTTCCTTTAAATTACCAATTAAGTGGCAGCAACCCAACAATGGGTTGTTTGATTCATCTGAAGATTTAAGAGGTGATAGATATTGACCTAATGAACATTTTTACCCCGTCAGATTCGTTTTTGAGGTATAAGCCAAAAACTGCATTTGACCCCTATGTTCTATTTTAAGTAACGGCGGCCATGTTTTTTGACGGATCAAAAATCGAAGCACACACTTTGTGCAGGATAATCTAAGGAACAATCATGCTAAGTTTCATCCAAATCCATTCAGTAGTTTCAGAGAAGAAGATTTTTTAAAGTTAGCAAATATGATGAACAAATTGTGAAAAATTGTCATTAAAGGACAATTACCCCTTAAGGGGTCAATTGACAATTTTGGTCATATTGACTTATTTGTAGATCTTACTTTGCTGATCATTTTTGCTGTTTACAGTTTATCTTTATCTATAATAATATTCAAGATAATGACCAAAAACTGCAAAATTTCCTTATAATTACCAATTAAGTGGCAGCAACCCAACAATGGGTTGTTTGATTCATCTGAAAATTTCAGGGCTGATAGATCTTGATCTTATAAACATTTTTACACCACGTCAGATTTGCTCTAAATGCTTTCGTTTTTGAGATATAAGCCAAAAACTGCATTTGACCCCTATGTTCTATTTTAAGTAACGGCGGCCATGTTTTTTGGCGGATCAAAAATCGAAGCGCACACTTTGTGCAGGATATACTAAGGAACAATCATGCTAAGTTTCATTCAAATCCATTCAGTAGTTTCAGAGGAGAAGATGTTTGAAAAATTGTTAACGACGACAGACGACGACGACGACGTCGACGACGACGGACGCCAAGTGATGAGAAAAGCTCACATGGCCTTTTTAGGCCAGGTGAGCTAAAAACATAATCAACCTAGTTGATTTATACTCATCTAAAGAAAATATTTTTCAAAGGCCTTCTTTTTTTTCCCTTCTTTTTTTTTTTTACCGTACACCATTTACATTATATTAAAAATCATCAAAAATGATGAATTACAATTAATATATATCTTTATTTTTATTCTTTATAAATATATTTTTTAGTGGGGCCGGATCGACTTTACATATGGGCCGGATCGACGTGGGGCCGGATCGACGTGGGACGGATTGACTTGGGCCGGATCGACCCGAAAGCGAAAAACGCTGCTTGCAAAAAAGAAAAAGAAAATTCTTTGGGGAAATAATACAGATATAATTTATCGAAAATACATAGTTCTAGCAATCGTATAAGCGCAGTTTACACAGGACAGCAACATCGGAATGAGGAAAAAGTTAACAAAGGCTTGCCATTTTGGGATGTCAACTCTTTATTAATGCATACCCGTTGGAACGAAATAAAATTAGATCATTCAATCCCCGTTACATATTTTTTCACCCAATTCCGTATTTCAAAACAAATCATTTTTTGGAATTTACAATCCAACGATTCATTAAATAAAACCCAGTGGCCAACAAAAAATGAATAGTCGTTGCTTTGATGAAGGTAAACCCAGAAAAGCGCTCTGAACGCCAAAAAAAAAGTAAAGAAATATGATTGTTTGCCTATATTTCTTCGAATGCAGAAACCAACAGAAAAAAATACATTTTAACATAATTTTGGTTCATGTTAATCTACACTTGGGTGTACAGGGATGGGTGTGTTTTGTTGTTGTGTTTGACATGCATTCGGCAATCCTCGGTAGAATCCGCTACTCTCACGGAATCGGCCGAGTTGAGACGAATGGTTTGACATGGTGTTCAATTGATGATTTCCGAACTATATTCCACTATGAGCTACTTATTCAAAAATAAATGTTGTCACCAAATGCTTTGAATCATAAACGCTTATTATATATTTTGGTCCCTCGGCAAAATGTTGCGATCATACTGTTTTACCCGTGTCCATTTGATCGCCTGTTCCTCACTTAATCGGTTTAAACGGGATGTAGCTAAGGGTTTATACAACTTATTTCGGAGTGCTATATTTTTTGTGTGTCAACTTTAGTATAAATATATGTAGGACTCAAATTTATGGCGGGTTCCAAATCTGTGGCAGATTCCTAATCTATGGCAAATGTGACGTTACAAACGCCAAACAACTCAAATCTATAGCAGATTTTTGTTAACTCCAAATCTATGACAGATCTTGTGGAAAGGGTACCGTATAACGTCACAATTGAATATACCGCCATATTACATCTTCGCCGCAGATACGATGGCGGAACCCATAGATTTGAACACCATTCAAGATATAAAGACATTGCCCTGGCAATAATTTACGGGTGGTTTAAAGCAAGATGTGACATATTATCCCGAAGATGGACCAAATGCACTGTACTGGCAGAGTCCCGCGATGAATTATGGTGCCGCTATTTTAAGTAACGCATATTTTAGAAAAAGGATTTTTAGAGCCCTTTATAGTTTGCTGTTCAGTGTGAGCAAAGGCTCCGTGTTGAAGGCCGTACCTTGACCTATACTGGTTTACTTATAAATTGAAACTTAGACGGACAGTTGTCTCATTGGCACTCATACCACATCTTCCTATATCTAGTTTGTAGTAGTTAACTGTCTACGGCTGGCAAAGTTTCTATGATATATAAAATCACCGGATACAAATTTGATTTAAATCGTCAGCAAATTATAAAAAATATGTTTTAACGATATCGCTGAAATAAATATTATTTGAAAATTCAAACTGTTTATTTTTCTTGGCCGTTACTTTTTCCCTAATCTATGGCAAATGTGACGTTACAAACCCCTAACAACTCAGTCAAATCTATGGCAGATCTTTGGGAAAGAGTACCGTATAACGCCACATTACATCTTCGCCGCCGCTAACGATGGTGGAACCAAAAGATTTGAAAACCGTTCAAGATGAAGATATTTCCCTGACGACAATTTGCGAGTTGTTTAAAGGAAGATTTGACCTATTATCTCGAAAATTATGTGCTCTGTAAATGATTTTTTTTTTTTTTTTTTTTTTTTTTTTTTTTATATAAAAAGCGGCCTTCTTGCTTGTTAAAGGTCTTATTGGTTGGTTTAATGAATTGGTTAAACAGGTACCATGCACAGATAAAAAAATTTGACTGAGTCTGTATTAAGGCATATTCCCGTTTCTCGTTGTTTTATATAGATTAGACCGTTGGTTTTCCCGTTTGAATGGTTTTACACATCGGCCTAGCCAAGATCAGATGTGCATTTTGTGTTTCACATGAAGTCAAAAATGAGTATCACCTCAGGACAAAACTCTTTTGGTATTTTGGTTCAAAAATGGTTTAAATTATGAAAAATTGCCATCGTTAGGCTAACACTGGAAGCATTTATATAATACATGCAGTTTTTGTTAGAAATATTTTATATTTTTATGAAATAAATGGTGTTTAAAAACTGTATAATTCTCTTTAATGGTTGCCTTCAAGACATGGTCACCAGTGTCAGATTTTTGGTCAATGACAAAGACAACAAAATATGTTTAGAATTATTGAATATCAAACATTTTAATTGAAAAAAAAAATGACAAGAACATGTTTAACTCACAGATATTTCAAGCAACAGTAGCTTTCTTTGATTATTTATCTTATCTGATAAAACTGTATCTAAACTTATCTATTAATAACAAAACTTCCAAAAAAAACCTTTCTTTTGGTGTATTGAACCTTAAAATAACTTGATGCATATTCTTACAATAAACAATCAAACATAGCAATACAATTTATATATTTTGTCTACGGACAAGACATTGTATTTATATTTAATGGAATGCATTTTTAAAACCTAATTCTGATATAGCTGAAAGTGTTCTCTTGAAAAAAAAACATACATTTTATCAGGTTTATCTATCAAACTTAGCTTGACTGGGAGGAAAATGGAAACAAATACATTTTGATAATGTCTACGGACAAGACATTTTATTGATATTCAATTAATGCTTTCAAAGATGATTGTTAAAGTTAAGATTAAAAGTTACCATATAAATTTTAAATTGTGTTTTTTAAATTTTGAAAAATATAAAAATGTACCCATAATTCTTTACACATCTCAAAAATTTATTGATTGAGCCAAAATGAAGACACATTTTTTTAACTGAAATCCATATATCTGACTGTTTACAACAATCAAACTTTTATTATAACTCAATTTTGACATAGTTGAATGTGTTCTCTTGAAAAAATAACATAAATGTTACCTATCAAATTAGGCTGAACTTGAGGAAATTGGCTAAAATATATTGTGGTAATGTCTACGGACAAGACAATTTTAGTTAAAAAAAAAAATCTGTTAGAATCAATTGTGACTATTTTAATGTTGAAAATACTGAGTCTTAATTTGAATAGATAACTTTCTTCACCTAAAAATAAGATTTAAGTTCCATAGCAGACAAATAATTGAATTTAATACTTGTTATGTACAAGTGTCTTGTCCGTAGACACTTCCTCATCTGCTGTTAATACGGAAATACAAAAGATAAAGTAAGAGAGAGAGAAATACTTTTCCTTAATTTGATTTAGTTAACCTTTTAAGGTATGCAGCAACTGGAATAAACAATATTGAAGTAAAATAAGGTATGCTTTTTATGACTGATGATCTGCCACTTTTTAAAATCCACTCCTGTAAAGTAATTTTACAAAAATTGAGAACACTTAAATTACCATTTATTTATTAAAAGTAAGATATGTTTAAGTTTAAACAACACATAGGTATAATTTAGACCCATACAGCCTAGCAATATTGATAAAAAGACATGTCTACGGACAAGACATGTGTCTACGGACAAGACATTCTGACATATTTTTGAAATTTTTCCTCTATTAATAGATGGTAGAAAAAAATGTTAGTAGTGTTTTCATATCTACAAAAGAACAGGAACTTAGCAATGCAACATTAATGTTATTATACTTCCAGTTTACTAGGGAATGCATGTCTACGGACAAGACAATTTTTCACTTTATTTGTATATCCAACTTTGATGGCATATATCTGCAGCTAGGGTACTGCAATTTTGATAAACGAGGTAGTTTTTGATAAAGTATATACTAAAAGAGAAAACAAAACACATAACAGCATAAATTTGATTCATTTTTCTCTTATATTACTACACTGAGCAAGCTAAAAACAAAAGTACAAAATTACATAACAAACGCATAGTATTCAACTTTTGATCATAACTTTGTAACCACTGGAGATTTTTTGTTGCAACAACCAGTAAAAGAAAGATGAATAAATTGTCTATAACAGTGAACCAATAATGTAGTTCAAATTAATTTCACTTATTAACTATCAATTGTTGAAAACAGCGAAATTTTAAATGAAACAACATAACGTGAAATTTTGCCCATTTTCAGCGTGTATTTTAGTGTTTTATTTAAAAACGGTAACACCTATACATGATATTTGATATTCATTGTGAAGCCCTACATTGTCTCCTTCAGTTCAAACATGTATTACTTATGTAAACATTATCTTCTTGTCTTTACAAGCCTATAACATAGACCCACTATGAAATGCACATCTGATCTTGGCTAGGCCGACTAGTAATTTTGGGGCCCTTTATGGCTTGTTGTTCAATGTGAGCCAAGGCTCCGTGTTGAAGGCCGTACATTGACCTATAATGATTTACCTTTTTTAAATTGTTGTTTTGATGGAGAGTTGTCTCATTGGCACTCACACCACATCTTCCTATATCTATATATGAATTTATCATTTATGATTCGTTTTTGGTTGACCATTATGGAATGTATATTTCACAATTTTTTTCGGCTCCCGTTGTCGTATTTTTCCTCTTGCTTAAGACAAGTCATTGGTCGAAAATGTACTGCATTGTTTTCCATTTGAACAAAACTTGCCATAGATTTGGAAACAACATAAATCCGCCGTAGATTAGGAAATTACCAAACTTGCCATAGATTTGGGATGGCATGACGTCACATTTAGCATAGATTAGGAATCTGCCATAGATTTGGAACCCACCATAGATTTAAGTCCTACATATATATATTCGAAAAGTCCGCATATTCAGTCAGGACTTTTTTTTTAATTTGGTATTTTGAAAATATAATATAGGCACGCATTACCGACTTCCTCCATCTACAGTGTACAATTTCAAGGTGGAACTTTTATAATGCATCGATCCCGATTTTTTTACTTATAGAGGATGAATGTATGTTCTCAGATTTTTTTTTATTATATCATTTTTCACGATTGATAATGTTGAACTAACCATGCTAACAGTTTGCAAGGTTGTCATGTATTATTTTATCTTTCACTTTTATATCTGACGGGATGTTTTATTAGTACCTTTTTGTATGGCTGCATGAGACACAACAATTTCAAATTGTATTGTATCGTACTATACATGCCTGAAATATTTGCCACCGGACATTTGTCAACCTCAAATCAATCAATTCTTATTGTATTTAAAAATCACTGTTCACTCAATCAACTTTTTGAAGCTGAATGTGCACCCTGTTAGCTGGAAATAAAATTAAAGTTAATGTGAATCGAATTCGAATTACGTGTGAACTCAGCATTTATAATAGGAAATTTATACGAAAACCAGACAGGTTAAATGAAAACAAAATAGCAAACATCTGCGACCGTCCCAAGTAAGGCTGAGGTTCGGCTACCAATAAAACCCGGTCCAATTCACCATTTTCTACATAAGAAAATGCCTGTACCGGTTGTTATCCATTTGTTTGATTTTGCGGTTTGATTTCGGACTATCCGTTTTTTAATTTCCTTGGAGTCGTTTTTTTTAGGTTATTTTACTTTCTCCTTTCTCCCACCCCTTCTCTCCCTGTCTCCCTTTACCGTTTCCGCCCTCTCAGAGGTAAAGGGGGAGGGTTGAGGTCTCAAAACACATCTTTATTAAGCCCGCTGCAATTTTGCGCCTGTTCCAAGTCAGGAGCCTCTGACCTTTGTTAGTCTTGTATGATTTTTAGTTTTAGTTTCTTGTGTAAAACTCGGAGATTAGTATGATGTCCATTATCACTGAACTAGTATACATATTGGTTTAGGGGCCAGCTGAAGGACACCTCCGGGTGTGGGAGATTCTCGTTACATTGAAAACCCATTGGTGGCCTTTGGCTGTTGTCTGCTCTATGGTCGGGTTGTTGTCTCTTTGACACATTCCCCATTTCCATTCTCAAGTTTAAGGGGAAAATTCATATGACATGCATGAAATCGATTGATAAGCAGCCACGATTAAATGTAAAATAAATTGATTTGTCTAGCGCAGCTGGATACAACCAGTTAGAGCAAAATTGCAACAATATTCGCGCTTCAGACAGGTCTGAATTCGGATGTTAATTTGATATTTGACATGTGCACTTAAAAGGATTCTGACACAGAATAACTGTACAGCGTCAAAGAACATAAAAGTGATGGTATGATTTGAATTTACATCCAATATTTTTTAGCTTTTGTGCAATACAATACTATTAAAAAAACTATGCTGTTGTGAATAGACCACTTTCGAGTTCATCCGTCACCGGAAAAAATTCGTCAATTATTCGCGCCTTTATCACCATCATTTGTGCGGTTAGGGGCGTCGTCACTTCTGTTCCAATGTTGAGCGAGTGGTTGGAAAACTATAATTCTATATTGTACGAATTATTCGGCAAATTGAATTCTCAAAATTGACAACCAGCACTGCTGTCATTAAGGAATTGTCATTAAGTACCTACAGAACAACCATCATTTCTAATTTATCCTACACAATGACGATCACTAAGACGCTTGATGAACGTAAATAGTGCAGGGATACAGGCGACCCCCTCTATCTGGTAAATGATGTCATAAAGGTGCGTATAATTGACGAGTTTTTTTCCGGTGACGGATGAACTCGAAAGTAGTCTATTAAGTCCCCCCCCCCACACGTTTGTGCAATACACTAATCTATTGTATGTTGTTACATGGCAACTATGGTATCATTCACAATGTTCAGATACACATGATACAGCTTCAAAAATTTAAATATAAATAAATTGAACTTGCTTTTGAAATATAAACTATATTTCACTAATTCTATGGGAATTTATCCCTTTCCGAACCCATTGTATAAAAAAATTTAATCAACGTGTGGTTGCTGGTGATCTCAAAAGATCATTGGATGATTTTTAGGGTCATGACCTTTTTAGCTAACTGGATGAATCAAAATTTGATAACGGGGTTGAGTTCAATATCGTAGCAGCTACGTATCGGCTACGTAGCTTCTATCAATATCTATGTAGCAACTAGTCTATAGCTACTCGTTCAATAGTCAAAATCTACGTAGCACTACGTAGCTGCTACGATATTGAACGCAACCCAGGTGTTGATGAAATTGACAACTTCGTGCAATGTGGAAGGCACTCGAAGGGGATTTTCGATTAACAAAAAAGGGAAATGTCTTTTTAATCATTAGAGAAACAGATTCTTACATAGTTACTCGTGGATTATCGGACTTATCCAATCTCGATTGTTAAATTATTAATTTTAAAGGCGGCTCGGACCCATAAAGCTTCTCAATAATCAGTTTTGAGAAAGCAACTCAACAATATTGTTACATATTTCCATGTATAATGTAAATAAAACTAACCTCCGTTTAAATAACCTCCGTGACGCAGTTATTTACAGTTAAGTTGTGAGACTTTTTTTATCAGTATCAGCGGCTGCCGACACTGCCGAAAGTCATTTTTGTAGCAGACATCATTTATTATAAAGGAAACAGACAAACAAAATACAGATTTTGAGAAAAAAAAATGTTGTTTTGAGAAAGGTATGTTAACTTGTTTCTTCCCTATTATGTGAGCAACATTATAACGTTTAATAAACGTTATATCAGCCATTTTCTTAGATTTGAAATAGTCTACAACACAACTTGTGTAATTACGACGACAATCATAACTTTAACAGCGGTTTATGGCAAACATTTTCAAGATTATTTAGGACTCATCAATGTAACGGAGGTTATGCAAATAAAAAAAATCTAAAGATGCATGTAAACACGATCATACCAATTGAAATTCTTGTACATTGTTATAGATACCAAATCAGTTCATCAATTATCACTAATAAAAATCAAAAGGTGATGTCAATCATAGACGACATCATTGATTTACGTTACGGAGGATAGAAATTTAAGGAAAAAAAGTTTTTTTTTCTCTAACAGGACTTTACTCTTTTTAGATAACGATTTACTAAGAAAAATGTTTAATTCTGTTGTCTTGTTTGTCATTTAATTCCAATATTTACATTCATTTATATGTTTGCTGTTGGTTAGAACTGGAATTGTCCGTTATGGAGGTTTTTAATGTCGTTACGGAGGATAGAAATTTTTGAAATGAAACTATTTTGACTCCAAAACTTCATAGTTGAGTATAATACATACATTATGGTGTGAAGGAAGATGACATTATGTGTATAGAGCTAATAAAATTAAGTTGAACAGTATTCGGTTTAGGTAAAACATATTTTTGAGTGAAAGTTCATGAATCGTTACGGAGATTTTGACAAGAACAAGTCCATTTGACTAAAAGAAACATATAACTTGATAGAAAACAGTTTTTTAGCTTGTAATGTCAATAAATTGTTTAGAAAAGCTAGCATTAAAGAGTTAAGTGTTACTATGTATCAGCATTCAGATACTGGTTTGATATCAACCTCCGTAACAAAGATGGGGGTGTGGACTAATACAAGCATAAATCAAAGTACTGAAGTACTGAACATCAGAGGACCTCAAGTTGTGTTGAATTATTGATAAATGACAGGTGTTTATATTATACCTACCAGACAGATATGTTCACCATACAATATAGTACAAATATTAAATATAATATGCTATCATATCTGAGATACTGACTTGAAATAGGAAACTTAACTTTGTGAATTATCAATGATTACTTGGTCAAATGAGAACTGTTAGATAGGCATTATGACCATATATATGCACACATACAAAAATCGTTAGCGTATAACTTATAATAGAGAATCAACATAGCAAACAATTCTTCGAGTAGCTATATAGTCACTCACTAAACTATGAAAAAGAGGTTCAAGATAATCATATCAAAACAGATAAATTGTAATATTAAGGCTAATTAAAAAATAAAGTGGGGAAAAATATATTGTTTTGGCGAAAGAGGTGGCGAAAAAAATAATTGACCCAGGGGAAACTTTGGGGCTAAAGATACCAGGTGAACAGCAAACTCATAAATGGAAAATAAACTTACAATTCCATGACTAAAACTGAAAAAGACATGCATACAAATAAAAGTACACTAGAAACAACATAGAAAACTAAAGACTGAGCAACACGAACCCCACCAAAACAGGTGATCTCAGGTGCTCCGGATGGGTAAGCAGATCCTGCTCTACAAATGGCATTAATTAACAATGTTTGTACATGTAGTATCCAGGTCTTTTTTCTGAAACATTTAGCTTTTGGATCAATTGCTAATTAAATGGATGTTAACACAGCAAGATTACTATCCCTTATTCTAGATTTTTGTTGCAGTCAACACAAACTCTTTAAATGTTCATAAATAGCTTCACTGAGTTACATTTGTATCTTGGTTTTATTGTAACACAGTCAATCATTTATCCATTATATTTTTTTTTAAATTAGCAGCTATACATGTACATTGTAGGTTCTGTTTTCTAATAAGGTCTTTCCACCTTTCCGTGGAAAGACCTATTGATTTTGTTCTGATTATTTTTTTTTTCTTGCGTAATTTTGTTGTTTCAAAAGATGTCGCTTAGATATTTGGAATATGATATCGTATAGTTTATACGCTTTAAAACTGACAACCGTGCAGTAAGAGTTATCTCCCCAAACACTGTTTTTCTTGTGGCCACTACTCCTTCGCAACCGTAAAAGATTACAACAAATTTATTTTACCAATTTGCTCGTTACAACTTCAGGATTCGGAGTTTAGTTTTAACCGAAGCGTTCCTGATACTCCATATGAGAGTTATTCCCCCTTGTGTATTTGATATAAGTGATTTGCATTTCTAACTGGTAAACCATAAGTGATAGAGACCTGGAGACCTAGGGTCTTTTAATTTGAGATCCTTGGTCCAAAAAAAATGAAAATTAGGTCAATTTTATGGCTTATTTTACTTATTTTCAAAACCTTATAACATATCTACATCTTATTTTCACTAAATTGTTAGTTGCGACATGCCGTTACTTATAAATTTTTGTTGAAAGGGTGCGTAAACAATAGATAGGAGTTTTTGCCCATCTTATATTTAGAATTATGCGTAAAGTCATATAACTCATTAACCATACATAATAAAGATCTAGGGTCTTTTGATTTGAGATCCTTGGTTTATGACCTTGAAATTGAGGTCAAGGTCACTCAATAAATCAGTTCTTTTCATAAAAGTACATTTTATGTTCCAAATTTGTCAAAATGTGATGATTTTGGGCAATTTTCAGACCTGAAAGCTTTAAGCCTTTAGGAATAAAGATTTGGCCGCTACCTACATGTACCATCCAAAATGTTTTGTAACCAAAAGAATCTAAATCTGATATATATAATTCATCAATATAAAAACTTTTTAGATCTTGGATGACAGCCAAGTTTAATTATGCCAAAAACAATTAAAGTTTTACCATAGTTATCTGTGGTATAATTTTCACAATTATTCAATGGTTTTGTTGTGTCTGATTTTCGAAAAGAAAAATAAAGATGGCAAGACCTGAAAGATGCCGCCGAATTTTTTTAAGTAACATATGAACAACAGAGTCAGTGTGGGGCCACTAAGCTAAACTGCCCGCGTTGCACCAGCCAATATAAATGAATGCCTAGGGTGGGAATCGAACCCACATACACCAACTCTGTTGTCCCTATATTTTTTTTTTTAAAATAAACAAAAAATTGTCAAGAACAAATTTAAAAATATAGCGCTCATAGGTTTGTCTCAATAAAGATTTGCTTAGTTTGCTCATGCAGTATCCCAATATTGCTCTCAATAGTATAAATAGGCTCATGTGTGCTCAAATAACCATTAAGATTAGTCTCAATATTGATATATATCTAACTCAATTGAGTAGATCTAGCTCAAATTTTACTCAACATATAACTGATCATATTTGCTCAATTTAAGATCTCATGGGTGCTCATAGATAAAGTTAACTGATTGTATTTCTCATAGATATAACTAATCATATTTGCTCAATTCAAGTTCTCATATGCACATATGCATGTATGTGTGAACAAATGTCTAATATAAGTTACTAAAATTTGACATGGATATGGTTACACATTTAAATTAAATAATGCTGTAGAGAATGATAAGCACAAGTATGTCATCAAATTATCATATAATTTTGGCGATACATGTCATGTATGGTCAAAATAATACAATACTACAAGCTAAGGAAGACTTAAAAAACAGGACAGTTAATCTATATTTATATCTCCAAAACTGTAAGGTTTCTCCCAATATATCTATAGTAATTCAGTAAATGTGGTTAACCCAAATTCTGACATTTCAGTGTAAAGTAAGACTCTTGATTTCACGAGCAAGAGTCTTTATACACTCAAAAAGAGTCCAACTCTATAGGAAGAAGAAAAAGTCTTCTCTGAATATTATATAAACAATAAAATCAACCAATATTTATATATTAGAATTACTTACATAGACATAGTCAAAGTCATTACAAATTCCGCGTATTTTCCAGTCAAGGGGACATATTCACATATACTAATGCAACAAACTAAGTCGGAGAAGGAGCGAAAATCCGAAACAGTATCTTAAAAAACAGAAAATAGTTCCGTGTGTGTGTCCAAGTGATCAATCTACTTGTTATTTACGAAGAAAAGAAATTTAACTCAAAAAATTGTTGAGATCTTTATAAAAACAAATTGTTGTTATAAAAAATACACAAATAGTAACCTTATCTTTAAAGGCCTTGCAGGTTCTTCTTACTCCTACCCAATCTGCTGGTATTTTCAAAATGGCTGCTGGGGACGTGACCTGATAATTTATTTTAATATTATGACAGATTAAATTTTCCTGGTTTTGCTACGTTAATATTATAGACAAATATATGCTACAAACGGTTTAAAAAGGTTACTCCAAATCAAATAATTGAAATATAATTACCTTTCTGTGTATAAATGTGTGAATTGATTTCCTCTCGATTTTCTACACGCTCGCTCTTGCCCTCTTGCGCACTCGTGGTATTCATCCGCAACAACAATTTTTTGATATTGAAGTTCGTTTGATTAAAATACAAATATTTCTAACGACAAAACATTTTCATATTATAAATTTTGCATTAAGAAAAATAAAAAAAACTGAGTATCCATTGAAAACATGAATTTAAAAGAAGTGATACGGAATTTTATTCTGCACTATATAGGTCCGCGGGTTTATAAT
Source organism: Mytilus edulis (assembly GCF_963676685.1). Lineage (NCBI taxonomy): Eukaryota > Metazoa > Mollusca > Bivalvia > Mytilida > Mytilidae > Mytilus > Mytilus edulis. Next base: position 17,251,229 of record NC_092354.1, read on the forward strand.
GTCGGTTATTATTCCAAAACTAATTATATATGCATCTCTTTGATCTTTGCGCGAATTGAAAAGTAGGCGATGGCAATACACCCGAGGCCCCTCAGGGGCCTCTGATGTAAAAATACATACAAGTGATTCAAAACATAAATAATAGGGTTTTTCCTGGAAAGCTGTATTATGAAACTAAAATATTATACAGCATAACATTTCATTAGTTTAAATTTATTACTAAATAAGTTGTGAAAACTACTTATTTGAATTATTTTTTAAACACTATATTAATTCAGACCTTAAAATTGGTGTTTGCTTTCAGTATATACAGAATAATACGTATAAATCAGTTTGCTATGGTGGTAAATGTAATCCATTTCACATGAGCCTTCATTTAAATCTTGTGTTTTTCTCTAATGCAATTTTTAAGATGACTTTATACAACACTAACCTCCGATACGTTCATACTTACCTTGTCTTACAAAAAATGCTAAAACTAGAAAACAACTAAAATGGTGTAAGTAAAAATTAAAAAAATGACAGACTAGATATAGACACAGAAGAAAACAACACTCTCTCTCTGCTCAGTTGAAATTTATTTTTTAACAGTGTCTACATTCGAATTGTACCCATTTTTTTGGAATGACTGCAAGTGCTACGGTATAGCAATGAGTGACGAAAGTGGCGTTAAACACCAAAAATTTGTGAACATTGATGGTAAAGATTGCTATTAATTTAAGTTTGTTATGTGAACATTTTTGTATTGGGAGTTATCTTCCCCGGTTTAAATCGTAGTTGAATAAGTTTTAGAACGGATCAATCCACAACTTATGCAATGTACCGTGTCAAGCTTTATGATTAAACACATAAACACATTAGCCACTACGGTATAGCAATGAGTGACGAAAGTGGCGTTAAACACCAAAAATTTGTGAACATTGATGGTAAAGATTGCTATTAATTTGAGTTTGTTATGTGAACATTTTTGTATTGGGAGTTATCTTCCCCGGTTTAAATCGTAGTTGAATAAGTTTTAGAACGGATCAATCCACAACTTATGCAATGTACCGTGTCAAGCTTTATGATTAAACACATAAACACATTGGCCACTACGGTATAGCAATGAGTGACGAAAGTGGCGTTAAACACCAAAAATTTGTGAACATTGATGGTAAAGATTGCTATTAATTTGAGTTTGTTATGTGAACATTTTTGTATTGGGAGTTATCTTCCCCGGTTTAAATCGTAGTTGAATAAGTTTTAGAACGGATCAATCCACAACTTATGCAATGTACCGTGTCACGCTTTATGATTAAACACATAAACACATAAGACATAGTGTAACTTGCATATACAGTATCAGGATTAAACACACCAACACAACTTAAGGTACCCTGTCAAGTTTTGTGATTAAACACACCAACACAACTTAAGGTACCCTGTCAAGTATCATGATGAAACACATCCACCCAACCTAAGGTACCTTGACCAAAAGTAGGAATAAACACATCCACCCAACTTAAGGTACCTTCACCAATATTAGGACTAAACACATCCACCCAACTTAAGGTACCTTGACCAATATTAGGACTAAACACATCCTCCAAACTTAAGGTACCTTGTCAAGTATCACGATTAAACACATCAACACAACTTAAGGTACCTTGACCAATATAAGGACTAAACACATCAACACAACTTAAGGTACCTTGTCAAGTATCATGATTAAACACATCAACCAAACCTAAGGTACCTTTTCAAATATCAGGACTAAACACAACCACCAAACTTAAGGTACCTTTTCAAATATCAGGACTAAACACATCAACACAACTTAAGGTACCTTGTCAAGTATCATGATTAAACACATCCACCAAACTTAAGGTACCTTTTCAAATATCAGGATTAAACACATCCACCAAACTTAAGGTACCTTACAAAGTATCAGGATTAAACACATCCAACCAACTTAAGGGACCTTGACCAAGTATCAGGATTAAACACATCCACCCAACTTAAGGTACCTTGTCAAGTATCACGATTAAACACATGTTGTAAAGTATCATAATAAAACACATCAATTTCTAAAAATCAAAAGATAGTATCGAGAAAAATATTTTATTGATTTTTTCCTCATTTTTTTTTTTAGCCTGCGATTACTAGTTATTGCAAAAGTAAGCAAAATCTGATGTACAGTAGTTGTCGTTTATGTTTATGTAATTTATACGTGTTTCTCATTTCTTGTTTTTATATATATAGATCGTTGGTTTCCCCGTTTGAATGGTTTTATACTAATAATTTTTGGGGGCCTTTAATATAGCATGTTGTTCGGTGTGAGCGTGTTGGCCGTACCTTGACCTATAATGGTTTACTTTTATAAATAGTGACTTTGATGGAGATTTGTCTCATTGGCACTCATACCACATCTTCCTATATCTAAGACACTGGGTTTCGCGGAACCCTTACGAATTTCTTTATATAGATTAGACCGTTGGTTTTCTTGTTTGACTGGTTTTTCACTAGTAATTTTTGGGGGTCCTTAATATAGCTTGCTGTTCGATGTGAACCAAGACTCTGTGTTGAAAACTGTACTTTGCCATATAATTAATTGTTTTTACTTTCACAAATGGTGTCTTGGATGGAGAGTTGTATCATTGGCACTTATACAACATCTTTTTATATCTATGGTAGACCATGTCAACTGTGCATCTCATATCTTACATGTACTTATACGGGAGTTAAGATGGATTTGAATACAAATTACAGATCAAATGCATGAACCAGCTAGCTTGAATTAATATACATTAGGTAAATAATACATAACGAGGTTTATCGCCTGTATGTGTTCTCATGTGAATCTGTAAATAAGTATGTATGTATTTTAATGTGTCTCTGTAATGAAGCATGCTGCCTGAATAAACTCTTCACCACAGTCATGTTCTATGTATCTTCTGAAATTACCAAGCAATCTAAAATCTTTACAACATACATCACTGATAAGTTTATCCACATGTATGTGTTCTCATGTGATCCTGTAAATAACTAATACGATTAAACCCTTTACCACATTCACCACAGTCATATGGTTTATCGCCTGTGTGTGTTCTCGTGTGAGTCTGTAAATTACTTTGCTGACTAAACCCTTTACCACATACATCACAGTTATAAGGTTTATCACCTGAATGAGTTCTCATGTGAATCTGTAAACTCCAACGTCGACTAAACCGTTGACCACATACATCACACTCATGGGGTTTAACGCCTGTATGTGTTCTCATGTGAATCTGTAAATTATTAAGAAAACGAAAACCTTTACCACAAACATCACAGTCATGAGGTTTATCATGTTTGTCCCCTGTATGTGTTCTCGTGTGCATCCGTAAAGTTCCATGCTGACTAAAGCGTTTATCACAAACATCACAGTCATAAGGTTTATCACCTGTATGAGTTCTCATGTGAATCTGTAAACTCCAACGTCGACTAAACCGTTGACCACATACATCACACTCATGGGGTTTATCGCCAGTATGAGTTCTCATGTGAATCTGTAAATTACTAAGAAAACGAAAACCTTTACCACATACATCACAGCCATGAGGATTATTTCCAGTACATGTATGTGTGCTCATGTGTGTCTTTAAGTTACTACCTAGAGACAATTCACCAGTACAAACATCACATTTATGAGGATGTGTTCTCATATGTCTCTTTAAGTCAGCAATGCGAGAAAAATTTCTAGCACAAACATCACACCCATGGGGTTTTTCACCAGAATGTGTTATCAAGTGAGTCTTTAAGTGACCTTTTTGACTAAATTTTCTAGCACAAACATCACATTTATAAGGTTTATCACCTGTATGAGTTCTCATGTGAATCTGTAAATTCCCAATCTGACTAAACCGTTGACCACAAACATCACACTCGTGGGGTTTAACGCCTGTATGTGTTCTCATATGTCTCTTTAAGTCAGTAATGCGAGAAAATTTTCGAAAACAAACATCACATTCATGAGGTTTTTCACCAGAATGTGTTATCATGTGTGCCTTTAAGTTACTACCTTGAGTAAATTCTCTAGCACAAACATCACATCTATAAGGCTTTTCTCCAGTATGTATTCTCAAGTGTGTCTTTAAGTCACCACTTTGACTGAATTCTCTAGCACAGAGATCACATTTATGACGTGTTTTACCATCCTGTGTGTTGATGTGTCCCTGTAGAGTACCGTTGGTTGTGACTTCATCCTCTCCTCCCTCTAACATCTTATTGATAATGTTTATCTCAAGAATGTGCGTTCTTGTACAATTCTGTAAGGAACACACACAAAATAAAGATATATAAATCTTTTGATACTTTTCTGCTATATTTACATATATAATCACTGTATTACATATCTACTTTGAAATTCTCTGTATTTATGCATCTGTATATGTTTGGGTTATTGTTATGAAAGGATTTAGGACACTTTTAGAAATAATTAGAAATTGAAATAAAATAGATCTTATTTAAACAAAAAAAATAGGTTTATAGGTTATAAAGATGGTTTCAAGTAAAAGATAATATAAAGGTCAAATGATTCGTTGATATAGGAAAATAAAGTAAGAAGAAAACACATAAAGAAGATAGCGAATAACAAGCATTATCTTAGATGCATGATAAGCAAGAATAGTACAAGTCAAGAACCTCATTAGTTATTTGGCACGTGTTTAGAAGGTTGCTAGGTCGACGGACAGATGTATGTCGAATTGATATTACATCCAAGGTTATAACCATATTCACAGAATGTGTAGATACTACAGCATCATGAATATTCAATAATACTAATACATTTAGGCACACAAGATTGTATAAATAACCAATCAAAAAGTTAAGATACGAAGATTGACGTACACAAGATATTAATTTAAATTTAACAAATCTTTAATTATCAATTATAATAAAGATCGGAAATTGAAATTCTTCCAAAAATATTATTTTATTTAATTTAAGAAATGAAAGTCCAAATGCTTTTCAAAAACAAATAAATACATTTTGCATATTATGAAGCAATAAATGTTTTGGCAACACATTCCATCTTTTGCAAAAGATTGGGGCAAAAGAAGCTCAATCTTGTCCGGGGAACAAGAATGTCGGGTAATGAGTAGTGACTATAAAAGCAAATATAAGTCTACTGCCCGTACATTACATTACAATCCTTGTTCCAACCAGCAAATAGAGTTGTCTTATGTATTTCATTAAAAAGGGTAAGAAGGCGCGAGTCCCACTCTCGCTGCCAAGCCAGTCCACAACAACGACATGTAGTCGCCAGATGTCCAAACATCCTTCTACCTACAAGAACCGTAGAAGAACTCAGAAAACGAGAGAAGGCAAAACAACTCCATGTTTATCAATAAAGAAAACAAAAAAGACAACCATAATACCAACATCGTAACAAGTGACCACCATGTGAAGTACATATAAAAATCTTCCTCACAACAACTGATGACAGCAAAATACCGTCACAACATTATTCTTATCCCATACTATCATGACTATATAGTTTTACATTGTCTTATCGGGGCCTTTTATGGCTGACTAGTATGCGGTATGGGCTTTGCTCATTGTTGAAGGCTGTAGGGTGACCTATAGATAAACCAGGTGTAATATCCACACACAATACTACTTATTTTAGATCAGTGTATTAACCTAGCTGTGTACTTTTGTGTATTTAAAAAAACAAACTTCTGTACTGTTGCTTTTATTTCTCATTGTTTGACAAAAAACGTGAAATATTAATCATTGAAGAAGCTTATATACATGATATATATAAGTAAATGCTTTTAGACAGACACTGGCTCAAATAAGTTTAAATAAGAATTATGACAATTAATTTTTCTTGAAATAAAAGTAGCATTGACTTAGTTGTTTTTGGAAATTATTGTCTTTTAAACTAAAATATAAATGATAATATTGCAATCTAACTTACAGACAAATATTTTAATGTTATTACATGTATAATCCAAGGGTAAAGGTTTTGGGATTTCAAAATTTCTGATAGAACATAAAACTTAATAACTTAGTTATCATGGTCATACTCACATTATTATTATTTACCATGTATACTACTTTCCCTTTATTTCACGATTTTCATTATTTATCATACCCATGATATTAATCCTCTGTTAAAAGAAGCCTATGAATTAAATAAGTCCCTGCATAATGATGGTTTTCATAGTTGGTATACATTTGCTCTAAATATTTTTAAAGAGACTGGATTAAATGCTAAAGATTTTGAAACTTGTGATAAACCATACAATAAAATTAAATATTCCTTAAAGATGAAGTTTAAACAGGTATCACATGAATTTTATACAAAAAAAGTCTTGAATAAACTTTCTTCTATAACAGACAGTTCGAAATTATTTCTATATAGTCAAATAAAAACTGAGATAAAAATTGAAAATTATTTATTAAAAGAATCAAATTTTAAAACCAGACAATTAATTTCTAAATTAAGGGTTAGTGACCATAACCTAGAAGTTGAAATGGGAAGATATAAAAATGTACCCAGAGATCAAAGGTTATGTAAACTTTGTAATAAAATTGATGATGAATACCATTTTTTACTATACTGCAAACTAAACTCAACTTTAAGAGATTGCTTATTTTTAAAGATTAATAATTTAAATCCTGATTTTACAAATTATCAACCACTTTTAAAGCTAAAACAACTTTTAAATCCTAAATCTGAGCTTTTGACAGAAATTGGTGACTTTATAAAGCAATCATTAGAATTGCGAAAATGAGGTCCATGTCCATCAAAGGCTACATTAATTACCATTTATAACTATGGTTTTTTTTTATGTTTATATTTGTAATTCTTCACTGTCTGTATTAAATGTTGTATTTGTGTTTGCTTGACCCATATGGGTGTATTTTTGCAAATAAAATTATTATTATTAATCAATTTGATTCAGTATTTCCAATTTCAAATTCTTCCAATTTAAAAGCACAAAACAAGCTAATCATCCCTGAATATATATGAAACTACTACAAGTCCAACTCATGCAAACTAAAACCAAAGAGCCAAATTTTGAAAAAAAAATCCCATGATCCTTTCAACAAAGCATTATGGGTATGATTTCTATTTACGCCATACCAACAGTTTTAAGCCCGTAAGAAAATTTATGCCTTGCTTATTTCAATTTATGCCAGGTTTACTGCTTTTTCAATTGTAAGGACTACAAATTTACGTTTCCTGCTCCCTTACGCCTTGATCTAGACACGTAACTACCACTTACGCCTGGTTTACGCCTCATTTTCAGGCGTGATACGCCTTATAATTTCGTACGGGTACCACAATAAGTTCAGTTACTGGAACAAGATTGACCTAGGTCAGTCAGGGGTACTACTTGTACAAGTTATTTTTAATTACTTGAAGAAGTAGTATTAAAGGGAAAATTCGCAAAAAAAAATAAAATTTGATATTATGTTTATCCTAAATAAATAAGCATATTCCCAAAATATTAAAGGTTTATTCGTCTAGATAAGTGAGTTATTAGATTTTAAAAATCGACTCTCAATTCTCGGGAAGACGCCATCTTGAAAACTAATGACCACGGATATCTAATTACCACAAAGTCCTAGTATCCAGCATGACATGTCCGATAAATGAGTGTTCAAATGACTTGTCAAGCTGATGGATGTTCTACCCGACCAAGTAATGGAAGAAGTCTACATAGTTTCCAAAATCATCAAATCAAGTAATGGTTCACTAAGATTGATAAGAATATTTCAAAAAATAAATCTTAATTTTTTTAGAGGGTTAAATATTCAGCGTACAATGGTGAAGTCAGGTTGAAAAGCTGTAAATGACAAAAGATCGTACATTCCCCATTTCCATTCTCAGTATTATTGGTTTTAGCTCGTCACTAAATTTGCATTTTCGGCACCGAGATGCAGTTTCAAGTATTATATAGGACTTATGCTATAATAATGTATTAACACATGGCAAGAGTAAAATCTCTTTGTTCTTACTGTGTTATAATCTGGATAATGCACAGCAAAGGTGTGCATTAACTACCTCAGATATACTGCACAGTTCAAATCTATTTTTATCTTAAGGGGCGGTTCCTGGATTTTAAAAGGGGCGTTATTCTATCAAATTAAAAAAAATATCACCGAGTGTAGCGAGACTAAAGACAAAATTGACGATTTTAAGCTAAAACACGATACTTTGTCCAATCCAAGGGTTAAAGACCTGTTCGCCCCCACCCCCGAATCCGATATCTGCCTTGAAATTACGACAAAGTTGAACTTCGTACAAACATCGTAGTTTCAAAATAGGAAAACGAAAGGTTTCTCGTTCCTTTTTTTTTTTTTATCTAAGCTGGGACATAAACTATATATTTTGTGTACAACGTAAATCTAAATCAGTGTTTTAAAGTTAGAAAGATAGTTAAAACAATTTTTGGTAATTTCTGCCAAACAAGAATGTGTCCCCAGTACACGAATGCCCCACTCGCACTATCATTTTCTATGTTTAGTGGACCGTGAAATTGGGGTAAACTCTCTAATTTGGCATTAAAATTAGAAAGATCATATCATAGGGAACACGTATACTAAGTTTGAAGTCGATTGGACTTCAACTTCATCAAAAACTACCTTGACCAAAAACTTTAACCTGAAGCGGGACAGACGGACGAACGAACGAACGGACGGACGAACGAACGAACGGACGGACGAACAGACGGACGGACGGACGAACGGACGCACAGACCAGAAAACATAATGCCCCTCTACTATCGTAGGTGGGGTGGGGCATAAAAAGAAATGTATCTTAGAATATCCGAATAAAAGAAATCTGATTAGGATTAGTTTCAGACTCAATGGAATTATAACGACTTTTTGGATAGCTATTCCTATAAAAGGACTATTTTTGGATCGAATTTAATGAGGATCATATTTAAGTTAGTTTCAAAACGGGGATTAGCTGGTTAGCTGGAGATCAATCAGACTTTATTTAGATGGACGTGTCTTAAAAAGTAATACAGTAGATAAAAAGTAAATTGGTTTGGGGGGGGGGGGGGGGGGGGGGGTAAATGTTTTAAAAGAGAAATGTATTTTCTGTTTATTTAACATTTAAAATTTAGGTAATATAACATCTTCCTCGGTTCTTTTTTTTCTCTAAGCATATCATTGAGGGAAAGAAATTCAAAAGCAATTAATCTAATTTAAACTCAATAACCCTTGCAGTTATTTTTCTTTTCATACACCAATTTGAAAGTACACAATATGTCAAAGTATTTTTTAAACTTACCAAAGTCGTATTTCCCCTACAAGAAACTTTCCTAGGATCAGTGGATTGCGGAATAACGTCCACATTTCTAAAACGTTCACGTAAATTGATTGCGTCATGTGTTAAAACAGTTATTGGCCAATCAAATCGGTATATGTAATTTAATCTGCACAGCACGAGATGACCCAATAACCCGAACTCCTACGTCGTTCGGGTTATTTGGTCATCTCATGCTGTGCAGATTAAATGGCATATACCGACTTGCTTGGTCAATAACTATAACAAAGTAGTCGCAATAAAGTGAGAAAAAAAAGTCCGGAGATACTTATTGTGGAGGAATTATAAACTATTTTGGGTTTTGATCTAACTTGACCAACGTTCAAATACTTGTCTTCTTATAATCAGCTTGGCTTAATACCGGTAATTACCGGGTATTGTAAAAATGACATATTCGGGTATTCTAACGGTTGACTTCCTGGCAGGCTTGTTTAATTTAATACACAATGGACAAGGTCAATGAATCACGTGCGTGATTTCGAGTGAACCAGGTGTGCTCAGGTAAAACTTATAAAATATACCATACCAATATAAAACAGTCGGTGATACAGACCTTCTAAAATTCAAACTGACCACACGCACGATACACGCACGCACGATACACGCACGGTACACGCACGATACACGATACACGCACGATGAGCGATGAGCGTTACACGGAGGATTAACGCAAAATGAATGATGAATGATGAACGCACGATACACGCACGATGCACGATGAATGATAAATACACGATACACGCACGATACACGCACGCACGATACACGCACGTTGAATGATTCATTGATGACTGAACAACGAACGCTTTTTACACGATTCTCAAAGCTATTTTATTTAGAATAGTATTTAAAATTGATATGCATTTTCATTAAAGGCAATACTTGTAGCTGTTTTGCCGATACCAGCATAATAGATAATATGCTATTTTGCCAGCTCAGATTCAAATAACTTAATTAAAGTAGGCTATTTTATAGGCACCGGAAATATTTGTGAACTTGGGCAGAAGCTCCTAACAATCAAAATATAGTGTCTTGATTTTGTTCAGCCTGAGAGTTCAAGTTTACGGCAAACGAAGGCGAGACATTGTCACGGTTCCGCGAGACCCTTACTAATTTTATTTCATACAGTTAAAAATCTAAATTTTATTTTTATGCATACAATGTCCGACGCATTATATCTACAGAGAGTGACTGGTTCTAGAAATTATTTCAACTACATGTTTGATATAATTGATTGCAATAAATGAATGATCTATGTATTTTCATTTTCAAAAAAAACAGCTTAACAATTTTCTATATTTTTTCATTAAATCATAAACCGATGCATATTAAATGATTTAAAAAAAATTTAAAAACATATTTTTATGGTAAATATATCTAAATGTCTGGGTTATTTTCTTCTCCAAATAATTATGTTTTTCATTTTTTAAGGTAATAGTGTTATCAGTTATGTAATTTGACACGTGTCTTATAGTTCAGTGATTTTCGGAAAAATGAACGAAAACCGGCACAGGCATTGTTCAATTATTATTTGTGATCTTTTATTGATTAAATTTGAATATATGCATTAAAATATCAATCTTGATCTAGATAAGAAATTGGTTTACATTGCACATCACTCTTTTAGTCCTTAGTAGCATATTATAACATATTAGTGCACTTAGGAGTCCTTAGTCGTGTTTAGACGCACCATTTTCTGCTCTTTGGTTGGATTGTTGTCTCTTTGACACATTCTCCATTTCAATCCTCCATTTTATTCAATTAGTTGTGATTCTCTTTATCTCTCTGTTTGATGTTTTTGCAGACAAAAACAATTCGCAGAATTAATCTAAAATAGCATTAAACTCTTTCTTCTAAAAACTTTTAGCATTTAACATTTTTTTCGGGATTTAACCATTAGCTTAAGAGCATATGTTCCTTCTTTTTAGAAATTTGGCTTGATACCGTATGGAGATTTTTGTTTCAACTATTATGAAGAAATTAACGACTTTTTTTAACTAGATAAATATTCAACAAAAATACTGTTTTTTCTAAATCAATTTCTTTTAACAAAAATCAATTATTAACAAAGAATTGTTACACAAATGTAGTAAGAACCCAATTTTGTAACAAAGATATTCCTTATCTCTTTACCGAAATCTGCATATCTTTATATTTTGAAACATAAAATGTTAAGGGTGTCTGCTCAAAGGACAGAAATGTCAAAGAAACCGAAATATTAAGTAAATGTCGAATAATTCAAACCCATTTGTCTTTTAAATTAAGCACATGGAGATATGATTTTTAGCACATATACACATGTACAAATTGATTTTGTAAAAAATCACTGTCGGTCTAAAACTGTATCGCATGCCCATAAATGTCCTAAAGCTTTAAATGTCAGATCATGAGGTCTGAATGGGGAGTCATTATTTCTGTATTCTATAATTTTAGGCAATTTGTTTTATAATTCGTTTTACCTTTTGTCGATCATTCTTTATTCCATATATTCTAGTACCTCATCATTTTCTTTTCTATTTGTCTGGTTATTTTTTGTATTCTTTATTTTTTGTCTATTTTCTTCTATAAACCCCCATTCACACCCTCATGTATAATGGAAGACGATGAACATTTTGGTATACATACCACCCGTTGTCACTTTCATCTGACATACACATCACATATTGTTATTACGGCCCGTTATTTCCACCTGGACACAGGACTTATATAATATATATATTACGTAATAATAACGGATATAGTAAATTCAGTAGAATATAACATGTATCAACGCACTGACTCCTTAAATGTATTTTGTACTGACAATTGTAAATAGCATTTTTAGTTATTTTAAAATCGAGAATATGTCAAAGAGATAAAAACCCGTAAAGAACAATTGACAGCCGAAGGCCACCAGTTATATTTGCTAATGTTTTAGTTTCGAATAAGGCAAAAGCCATTGTATTTTCAGAAAATCTCTAAACGGATAATGAGAATTTAGCGAGCTTGGCTTGCTAACAACCCTAGCACTGTACATGTCTCTTAACATTGCCGAATTTAAGAGCCTATATCAATTAAGGGATATGCTACCTAGCTTTTGGTGTTTACAAAAATATCCATTTCAGAACCAAATTGTGACTTCTTTATATTTATACCAAAATTGAGTTCAAGGCAGTATTTTGTCGAAGAGAACTATTACCCAAAGTGCAACATGCGAGAAGAAGTTTCATTTCCCTTATTGTTTTTAGTGATGTGACTAATATTTCGAGGTTACGTCACGGAAATATATCTTAAATGAAAAGGTGCAACTGGGTGCATCCCTAAAAACAAATTTAAAAAAATCTAAATATATAAAATGACGGGTATTCGTCAATCAGACAGCAATCCAACATATGAACATAAACTCAAGAAAGTTACCTGACATCTAGAATAAGAGGTACATAAGCATACATGTACCCCGCGCTGGTATCAACTTACTGAGTTGTGAGTAAAATTCAATATACATACGGGAAATACACAAAGATTTGGTTTTATACGTACGATTGAGTATCATTCCCTAAATACATACGGGTCCACAAACTATTCTTACGATTATATAATGGTAAATGAGGATCTCATTAGAGGAACAAATTAAGTAACGATACATGTAGAAGCAAGAATAATTTATACTTGCAAAACATCAAATAGGACGATCTCTCAATAAGAACGCAGCAAGTTGAACTTTAACATCCATAGGCAATAACACTGTAGTAAATGCTTTATATACGGACATTGAAACAAATATACTGCTCATAATAATTGCACATAATTATGTAGACTTTAATTAAGGTATCCCGCGTTTTATAAACCATCGCACTCCATTGCGCCAAAGTCTACTGGTCTGCGCCGAAGTGTGCTGAGCTACTATTTCATTATTCAACCCAATGTATTAATACCGTTTTGAGCTATAAAACAAAGGCAACCCTTTATAGATCTTTATACTAGTCAAAAATTGCTTGGTCTTGATAGATGCATACGAAACTTCAATTAATTGTTTGTATTTTTCAATCTATTATATCCGATAAAAATGAACAAAAAATGGATAAAAACTACCGATTTTTCTATGAAACAAAATTTATCCTTAATGGAGTCTTTGTCATATGGATTCATAAAGGACAAAAAAATCTCCTCAGTAACAGAACAAAAAACACCCCATGGTAAAAAAAACACGGGTGCGTCTAAAGGAGTCCTTAGTGCACTAAGAACTTATAACATGCCACTAAGGACTAGATGGGATTATGTTACATGTAATTTCTTTTCATATTATGGTATATATCGATATTTGATGCATAAATTTCAAATTTTATAGAAAAAATAATAATAAATAAACAAGATATTCAACATTATCAAGACAAGTGCCTGTTTTTCTTTGATATGCCGAAAATCAATGAACCGTCTTACACGTGTCAAATTACATAATTGATTACACGGGAATCCTCCTATCTGATGTCTTTAACGTTTAATCGACAAGATCGGTAAAGTTGGATACTGATAAATGAATAGTTGTTGGAAAAAAATTTCAGAACGAAGAAGTATTTTCTCAAATGTATTTTGTAAAATATTTCAAGTAAATAATAAATTTGTCAACAGAGTAATATATCTAATTTCGGTTTTTAAAAGACCGCATACACATTTTGCGTTCGTATATTGGTATCACTTCGTCGTCGTCCGTCGTCAGCTTGACTTGTTCGTGGAGCGTTTTCAAATTCTGGTATTATAATACTTTATTGTTTCCAGTTAATCGCCATTTTGAATACGTGTTTTATAGATTTGCAAATGATACTTGTCCACACATGAGCATGTTGAAGCTGGTTATAAGGTTTCAATACATATGCGTACAATCGCTCTTTAAGTTTTTGAACATACGTGTTGAAGTTTTGATAACAAGAAAAGATGTGGTATGATTGGGGATGAGACAACTCATCGCAAGAAATAAAATGACACAGAAGTTTTCACCATAAGTCACCCCACGGCCTTCAACAGTGAGTAATGAACATACCACAGTCATTATTTCATAAATTATCTCATACAATATGTTAAACAGACAATTTGTTAAAAAAAATCGTAAAGGTTCCGCGAAACCCAGTGTCTCGCCTATTCTTTCTGTTAATCGCATGCTCAACAAAAATGAGGAAATATAAATCAATAAAATATTCCTGTTGATACTAGCTTTTAATTGAAAAAAGCTTCTGTCCAAGTTTGGTAAAAACCAAGGACAGTTTATGAATCTGATAAATGTTTAAAAAATTCTTGATACTATCTTATGATTATAAAGAAGCTTCTGTCCAAGTTTAATAGAAATCAAGGATAGTTTAAAACGTTCATTAAAATTTCAAAAACTTTAACCACAGAGTGAATGTTTGTAGACGCCACCGACGCAGACGGAATGTAGGATCGCTTAGTCTCGCATTTTCGACTAAAGTCGAAGACTCGACAAAAAAAAACATACAATTGAAATCAGATTTCTTTCTGACATACGGGCGCACTACGCTTTTTTTATCACCCGTCAATATTTTGACGGGACGTTTTATGGTATACCAATGTCTGGCGTCCGTCCGTCCGCATGTCGCACTGTAACTTGAGAACCGCTTATCCATTTAATGAAACTTAACATAGTTGTTTCTTATGATGGTTTTCGGATTTAACTCAAATTTTTAGTGAAACAATTTGTTTATACACGTATCTTTGTCGGAATTCAAATAAAAACCAAAAACTTATAAATATATATATTCCTTTTGTCTTCGTATATCTAACATAAACATTTTAACAAACTGACCACACTCTTACTTATAAGTTGGCGCACATCAAAGTCGGTCGTGCTCCTATGGCAAACAATTTTGTTGGGAAAGAAATAAAACAACAGCAAAATTATTTTTCCTTTTTATCAACACATTTAATTATAAATATTTGAAGCATAAATCTTTTCGATACAATTGTTTTAAATTACTTAAAATAAAAAAAGATCGTCATTGTTTAATCAGTTGCTGTGTTATTTGGCACGTGTCAATCGGTTCATTGATTTTCGGCATATCAAAGAAAAACCGGCACGTGTCTCAATAATGTCGAACATCTCGTTTAATTATGATTATTTTTCTGAAAATTTGAAATTTATGCATTAAATATCAATCTCTAACATGATATATAAAAATAATACATAAACAGCAAACCTTCTAGTCCTTAGTGGCATTGTATAGTCAAAGCCTTCGTGCACTAAGGACTCCTTAGCAGTGTTTAGACGTACCGAAAAAAAACCATCCGTCATTCTTTGATAATCATAGAAGGTTAACAACTAGTCTGTTTCCCGGCCGTTATTGAAATTCTTGACCATACCTTAATATTTGTATATTCCGAAGGCATACTGAATGTTTTACGGAGGGGACCAACCTAGTCAGTAACAACGTACTATTGTGAATTATTTTTCCGGATAATAATCTTTTAGGCATACATTAAAAACGGTGTCATTGATAGGCAACCATGAACACAATGAAAAATTAATCCGTGAAAGTGTTCCATGTTTATTCCATTCAAATAAAGAAAAATTAAAAAAAAGCAAAAACAAAAACAAAAAAAACAAGATTATATCTTAAACTTGTAAATCCAATTTCAAGTTTTAAAAGTCCTTAATTTAAAATAATACATGATATATTTGCGTGATCTTATATTTGTTTTATTAAAATAATGCCTTCAAATACATATAATGTTTATTTTTATTCAATTTTCCACAAAACATTTTAGCTTTGTTTAAATGAAATTCAGAACAGAGAATTCAAACACTGTTGAAGAGAATATACATATTCATGTTAATTCGCCTCAGTTTAATTTGTTAATTCAAGTTTGACATTTAACATTTTAATCCGCAATCCACATTTACCCGACAATCTTGTATATTGTATTTTCTCAACGGAATAACATAACGTGCATGTGACCATCAGAAACTAAGACAAAAATGATATTTATAATGGTATTTACCAAAACTTAAATATTTGAAAATATCTTAGTAGCATATGAATTTGCGAAATAAGCGAAGAATTATCCTCTAACCTAGGATTTAAAACCAAGGATTTGTATAGTTTCTTTTCGATAAAATATTGTTGGTGTTTTTGGCGACTATAGCAGCAACATTGCCGTTATTAAATAAAAATATAAAATTTTCGCTATCTGATAATTATAGGTTAAAATGCTCATTAAAATGTATAATATTTGTCTTAAAACTACATAGAATGACATGAAGTTCATCTTCAATAGTAGAGCTACAACACATGTCATCTCGTGGACTTCTTTTCTTTCATACTTTCCAGTTTCTATTTTTTTTAGTGGAGCTACCCCACATTTAAATTTTACAAAAGCACAGTTGTTTTTAATTGACATAATATTTTTAACATATAACTACGGAAGCGTATTAGCGCCACACATTTTTTTTAATTTTTCTTCCTATGTTTGCGTTAAACGCAAACCTTTGCGTTATAACGAAAACCCTTGCGTTATAACGCAAACCTTTGCGTTTAACGCAAACCTTTGCGTTTAACGCAAACCTTTTGCGTTATAACGCAAACCTTTGCGTTTAACGCAAACATTTGTTTTGTCTTATTTCTTATTCAAGATTCAAAGGAAACAGTAGTTATTAATGGAGGAGGCTGTATATAATAGAATCGGCTAACCGGCGTTTTGCATTTGCGCCGATCTGCATTTCATTTGCGCCGATTTTTTCTTTCATTTGCGCCGATTTTTTTTTTCATTTGCGCCGATTTTTTTACAGGTAAATAACAGGTAAATTACAGGTGAAATGATATAAGAAGATGTGGTAAGAGTGCCAATGAGACAACTCTCCATCCCAGTAATGTTATTTTCATTTATCATTAAAGACCTCTTCCGTTAGCCAGTTGTACATATGTTATGAATTGTCAATCATAACATGTATAAAACTGTTGTCTCCTGCTTAAAATCAAGAAGTAAAAACCTAAGATAAAAGCACTTTGATTATACTTAAATGACGAATTAAAAATATATGTGCAGCATTCAAATCCATAAAATCGGAATACATTCAAATCATAAATCTGTTCTTGCCGAGTATGTTTAGGCAACACATCTAATATATTCCTTCCTTATGATTTCGCATCTTCTATATTTGGCGAATTAGTTGACCGTTATGGAATGTGTACTTGCACGTTGTCTAAGAATGTATGACATTTGTCATCAGAAGGAGCGGAGCGTCAGACAATGTCAAACGTGAAGCAGTCATCGATTTCATTTAGGGAAAGGAATGGTAACCTGAAACATTGGGATAGCCATTTACCAATTGCAATGTCACTTGATTTGTCTTTATACTCTGTGCTCAGCCAATATAAAAGTATAAACTTACCTGTAACTTACCTGTAAATCCAATTAGGAAAAAATATAAAATCGGCGCAAATGAAAAAATGAAATCGGCGCAAATGAAAGAATGAAAATTTTCAAAATCGGCGCAAATGTCATACGCCCAATAGAATTTATCACCTTTGTAGTAATTGCAAAGTAAACTGCTTGAATAATTAGATCATATCAATGACTAATAATGAGCAGAATAATATAAGAAGATGTGGTATGAGTGACAATAAGAAAACTCTCCATCTAAGTCACTATTCGTAAAAGTAAACCATCATAGGCCGAATTACGGTCTTCAACACGGTGCATTGGCTCACACTAAACAACAAACTATAAAGGTCCCCAAAAACGATATCCAAGTTACTACTAGTATATATATTACAAAGAAAATTGAGTAAATTGAGGTTATACCTAAGAAAAAAATCAACCCTGCTAATATAGCTATAACCGAATATAAATATACTTCCAAAGTAAGCTCTCGTTTGAGAACTGTGTAAAGTAGGTTACATTCAAACAAGCTACCCTTTGGCAATAAATGTATAGAATGAAGATGTTTTATTAATAAAATTATGTTCTCTCTATTCAAATTGCTACCCAAGCATCTTAAAATACTTCATTATATTGAAATGAAAATTCAATGACTTTCTATCAAAGAATCTTGATCAAATTCTGAGATTTAAAAAAATTGTTTCCTTATTAACAATTCATTTTAAAGCAGAAAGATCATTAAAAATGTCTATTTGACTTGGAGGTTTCACAATTGTATGACATTATTTTTGATCTTTCAATTTTAATATGACTATATACTAAACTTTATCTATTTTCTTGTTAAATTATATACTTTTCTGATGCACAAATCAGTCTTAATTAATGTATAATTGCACTTCAATTATTCCATTATTCCTATGCATATTTATTATAATGATTTGGCCTTGTATTTATGTTTTTTTTTATCTACTAGTAAATCACATCCGAAATGAATGACAGACGGACATATATACAAAACTTAATGAATAATTTAAATAAAGATATTTGCGTTATAACGCAAAGGTTTGCGTTAAACGCAAAGGTTTGCGTTATAACGCAAACATAGGAAGAAAAATAAAAAAAAATGTGTGGCGCTTATACGCTTCCGTTGGCCAACAGTATATTTTTAAGTCCATTTTCACTCAGCTGAATAGAAGCTCCAATTTTACTCTTCTGTCGTAGAAATGTCAATATCATGTTATTGTTTGTACGTACAACATGTATCATTATATCAAAATGTGTCAGTCCCAGTCAAGATTCACTGAATAACCACGAAATATTTACAGATAATAAAATATTTACACAAAAAGTCATGAATCTGTATAAATGTTATGTACGATGAAGTTAATTAAGTGTTCACAAGAAAGTAAGTATGACTGTAAATTTTATCTAAAGTCGGAACATACATATATATATATACATATACTTTAACCGTGAGAAAAAATATAAGCTTGGTGAGCTCTATAACCGACTATCATATAAAAACCGCAATGTATGAACGTTACACAATTAGAGATGAACGTTTGACAAATGCACGTTATCTGATATACACAATTATACACGATTGACGAACGCACGATACACGATTAAGAATGAATGATTGATACACGCACGATACACTGTTAAGAATGAATGATTGATGAGCGCACGATACACGATTAAGAATACACGATGCACGCACGTTACACGGAAAATACACGGAACGATGAATGATGAATGCACGATTGGTACACGCACGATACACGCACGATGCACGCACGCAACACGCACGATACACGATGAACGCACGGAATAATGGTCAGTTTGAATTTTAGAAGGTCTGTATACATACAGCCTGTGTACAAAATCTAACAAAATTTAAGAGTGGTTATAAGAATAGATATAGACCAAATCTCCATGTTATCTAAATTAAATTTTACTATATTTATATTTCAGCACCTATTCTTCCGTTTTATTGGTCCCGTTATTTTTAACCAGTTCGTCCCGTTTATACCCTCACATATCTGACTTCATTTTCACTCTAGAAAACAGTGCTATATTTCAAAATGAACGCCGTTTTTTTTTTTATAATTGTTCATTCATTTTACATGTGAAACAAGAATATCAATTAGGAAACTTCGGACTATACAAATGCAGAATATACTGTGACGGTTTGCGTTCGTCTAACGAGATAATAGAAATGAAGAAAAAAAACTGTCATGTAAAAAACAAGCACGCTCAAATCAAAATATAAAAAAAATATGTGAGTAAAAATTAACTGGATCAGAAAAATTAACAACCTTTGATCTCGAGTGTACTGGTAATAAATTTATTTGTTTTTATAGTATAGCTTCTTCCATTATCCAAATGATACTGAATTTATATTATTTCATAAGATTAACCCTTCCGACCTCACTAGAATCTGAGACTATGTGTTATAGTGGTATCAGCTAAAATCTAATCTTAATGATCTTGGTATAAGTAAACATTTTTTGTGTGTTATTAAAGCTATTTATTCTCAAGTTGAATGTGCTATTAAATTAAATGGGCATATGACTGAATGGTTTAGTGTAAATTCAGGCCTAAAACAAGGCTGTGTTTTGTCGCCAATTTTATTCAATATTTTTATAAACAGCTTAGTTACAAATATTAAAGCATTAGATATTGGTATTGATATTGATGGTGAAAAAGTTGGCATTTTGTTATATGCAGACGACATTGTATTGATTGCAGAGAATGAAAGCGATTTGCAATTACTCTTAGATGTTTTAAATATATGGTGTAAAAATAAGTTATTAAATGTTAATCATGAGAAAACTAAAATTGTACATTTTAGAAATCCTTCTGTACAGCAGACAACAACATTGTTTTTATTCAATGATAAGCAGATATGTATTGTACAAAGCTATCAATATCTGGGTTTACTATTAACTGAATTTTTAAATTATGATGTAATGGCTAAAGCTGTAGCCAAATCAGCGAACAGGGCATTAAGTTTGATTATTGTAAAGAGTAAGGCCCATGGAGGTTTCCAGTACAGTACATTTACTAAATTATTTGATAGCCTGGTCTGGCCAGTAATAAGTTATGGTGCAGCCATTTGGGGCACCAGAGATTTTTCATGTATAAATGCTGTCCAGAACAGAGCTATCAGGTCTTTTATGGGTGTGGGTAAATATACCCCAAACGATGCAATTCAAGGGGATATGGGCTGGAGACCTCCAAGTGTTAAGCAGTGGACTTGTGTGTTTCGACACTGGGCTAGGTGTAATATAATGTGCACAGATAGATTAAATTATAGAATATTTAAATGGTGTTATAGAAATGCTCTTAATAAGAGAAGAAATTGGTGTTTTAGGATTATGTCTAAGTTTAAAGAATGTAATTTAGATTTGTATACTGATTTAAATAATGTACTGTGTAAACAAAGTATTATGCAGATAGAAGAATTTTTACTTGATAAGTATATAGAAAACTGGCAAAATAGAATATTAACACAAGATGTTGGTAAAAAATTGCGGACTTATAAATTGTTTAAAGACAGTTATGGAAGTGAATTATATTTATCAAAAAAATTATCTTATAGATATAGAAGTGCTTTTGCTAAATTTAGATGCGGAGTAGCTCCGTTGAGAATTGAAACAGGGCGGTATGAAAATAAAAATGTAGACGAAAGAGTGTGTTTTATGTGTAATGATAACATAGAAGACGAAAAACATGTAATACTATCATGTCCTTTATATGCAGATTTGCGCTTTTGTTTATATAGCGAAGCTATGAAATATAATGTAGATTTTAATGATTTGTCTGATGATGATAAATTTGTTTATTTATTTAAAAACATTAATTGTTATGATATGGTTGCCAAAACCTGCTTTGATATTTTAAGTAGAAGAAATACCTTTTTATATTCTTAAAATGAAATTATTTTAATAATCGTATGTATTTTAACTAGTTTTATATAGAAATTGTTTTATAGTCTCTCATAATTCTTAATAGAATGGTACTTGTAATTTATATTTGTGTATTGTCTGTTTTATAGTGTGTATATACTCTGTATGTACTGTATATTTATGTATTGCAAGTAGTGAGACTTTAATAAAATATTGAATCTGAATCTGCCAATTATAACGCTAGAATTAAAAATGTAATACAGGTACACTTTTCATTTTGTCATGGCTTTCAAATGTCTAAATTTAAGTGTTCCCGTACATTTTTTTGCCTAAGTTAGGACAATTAAAATGCTTGTGTAAAACTAGTTTTATTTTCCCTTTTAAAAAAATATAAATAAATGATAAGAGTGTATATCATTTCATTCCGACAACTAAATTTAATTTCCAGACTTTAACCGGTTCATTTCTTAGTTTAGTAACTTCTTTGAATTCAAATAAAATAATAGCACCAAATAAAATTACATAATTCCACGGCGATTCACTTGTATTTGTCAACACCTTTAAAATGTATTTTAAATTTGTGTATTAAACTTGACCTCCTGTCGTATAACCCACTGATCCGAATAGACAGTCCCACCTGGCACGGCGTGCCCTAGAGGCCAAGCTAATTACCGATCTGCAAATAAAATTTCACCTTTATACAGGTCTTTCACGAGTATTGTCGGAGAATAATACACACATCGCATAAATAAAGTCAAAGCGTAGATAGTAAAAGGTCAATAAGCGTAAACCTATATATTGTCTTAACAGTTAAAGTTATATACTTTAATTTATTCACTTTATCAGTCTCAAAAAGTATAAATCTAAGCAAATAAAAATAATTATAATAATTTCTTGTGCTGTCTACAAAAATAAATCGAAATATATACGGTAAATATAGAAATTTTTCTCATGAATGTGTGCAACTGCACGACTGTGCGTTTTATTTTCTTATTATCGGATGGTTATTAGATATAGCATTTGTCATCGGCACGCTTACGATAACGGTAAAATATGATTAAAAACCAAGACTTTTAATGATTGTATTTTAAATCCCGGCATGCAAAAACCAGGAGAAAACGTCACGACCTACAGGAAGTAGTTAATATTTTTTCATTAATTATTGAATTTCTCCTTTATTACTGCACATATAGCGATAAAACTTTGTGAATATATATATTATATCATAATGAACATATTTAAACCATAAGTAAAAAATCGCGAATTTTCCCTTTAATATACAAGTAAATATGTAGCTATAGGCTACTTATACAAGTGCATTTTATTTACTTGTATAGGTAAAAAAAAATATTGGCTGAGTAATGTCCCTTAATTAGACATTCAGATTTTTTACTTGTACAAGTAAAAAAGTCATCCTATCTTCTTTTATTGAATTCTTATGATTTCTTTGCTCTAATATAATTTTAAGTTATCTGCACATTGATTTGTCTTTACTTAACATTTAAGTGTAATTTCAAGGTCAATATAAATCCCATTTGTCTGTTATCTTCAGAACACTGCACATTTACAAGCCCCCAATGAGCAATTTTTGAAGGCCTTGTGCAAATACTTAAGATCTTTGCCAATTAATAATGATATGAAACATTGAAGTCTAATTAAAAAAATATGAGCTAACCTGGGAAAAATCATAAAAGCCCTGATTTTACATCTCAAAACTTGAGAATATTTGTAGAATTGTAAGAAAAATTTACTTATACAAGTAAATTTTTGAGAAAATTAAAGGGAGATTATTTAAACATTATTAATTCACTTATATGTGTATATTTTTATTTACTTCTTCAAGTAAATAAAAATAACTTGTATTAGTAAGGCCCCTGACTGTAGGTTGCAATAAAACTGTAGGAGTTGTGTGGAATATCTATATACCCATAATTGGGCAGACAAACGGACAGACAGTGATATAGCATAGTATAATATATATATCATATATATAAATGTTTTCCATTCATTGTTTGTACTAAAAATGGGACGTTGATTTTCCAAATTGAAATGAATTTGTCATTTTTTTTATTTCTGCATAGGTCTTTTACAGCTTGCTATTCATGAGGTATGGGTTTTTCTCATTGTTGAAGACCAAGTGGTTGTCTTTAATTTCTTACAGGAAATGCAGGATGCATTTAGATACTTTATTTAACTTCAAAGGATAGTTGTCTCATAATATGATAAATAACCAATCATGTATACAGGTATAATAACCTCGTTTAAATAATTATGAAGTCTAATGGAAGCACAGGCACTTGTCTCAGAAAAAAAATTCCTAATAAGGTATATAGGAATTTTTTTTTCTGAGACAAGTGCCTGTGAATATGGAAGGCTATTTTAAAATTTTTGCTGTGATTCCTTCCTGCGACATACATTGTAAGGCGTCGAAAAAAATAAATATAATATCCTTTCAATGAAACATGTTAACTCGTATCATTGTTGACGTGACCACGTAAACTTGTACCAAAAAAGTTAACTAACTCGTACCAACGTAAACTCATAATACTCATTACTGGGAAGTCGTACCGTCCAGAACTCGTACAACTGTTTCATGATTATTTTTTTTGTAAACTTAATAAAAAAAGTAGAATCACTTGAATTTTATAAATCAGAGTTTCTTATGTGTAAATTATTTTTCACTGAAAATACAAGAGAGTGTCAAATTTGAGCCAATGAAAAATCATATTACTGAAGGGTATTCCCCAAGACTGTGGAGTCTAAATAAGCCCATTTTCATTGGCTGTTCTTCAAATATGATGTCATAGGCTGCAAAATATGAATTCATGACAAATCACCCCACTGGAAAATTGCCCCACTTTTCACAAACTCGCCCCACCTTCTGAAAATCACCCCTCTTGTTTACTAACTCACCCCACTGATGAAAAAGGCTAAATCCCATTACAACTAGGTTGGATAACATGCCCCATGCAATTATGAAAAGGGTCCTGCTGACATAAGGGTCCCGCTGACATAAGGGTCCCGCTGACATAAAGTCTGCCAACTCGGCCCACTCTTTAAAAATAGATAAACCACGATGATTTTTTTAAGGCCAACTCAACCCACTTATGAAAAAAGATGCTATCCCGTTGTATATCTATGTCCCTGCCCCACTTCAATACCCATCATGCCCATGAAAACCTTAGTGAAATGCTATAAACAAATTGCTGTTAAACTTATTTGAAATCCTTCAATTGTATGATTAATTTATGATTCAATTAACAGGTTTATTTTCAATCTTTATACAAATAACTAAGCTTACAACTATAAAATTATTCTCCAATCTCAGAGTCACCAATATAAATGATACGAAAATGTATTTGCAATTATATTCTAAGAATGTTAAACATCATTTTTTTCAATAAGTGGGGAAAGTTGACTGGGGAAACATTAACAGGATTTAACTCTTTTCACAACTGATGCGATTTTTTTAAAAAGTGGGGCAAGTTTGTCATGTTTGTGAAAAAGTGGGGCGATTAAGTGTGGGGCGTTTTGCCAGCCAGTGGGGCGATTTGCCCCGCTTCACAAAATATGTCAAATCAGACGGGAGAACTGAAACAAAACTGTCCTAACTTCCACCTCTTTCCGAACATCCCCGGTTGAACATGTTATATCAGATTTAAGGTAGATCACCAGTATATATTTTTTGAGACAGATTTTTTTTTATAATTTGACAAAATGAAGATTTTACTATGCTCTTTTCAAAAATTTAATAAAAAGTATGGGTCACCGTGCTATTTTTCAAGCAATGAGTCGTTGAAAATTGCCAAAATTTGGTTAGTTTGTTCATGAAAAAACACATTAGTGTGCATAAAAAAAATTCTATGAGATAGAATTTTGAAATAAATTGTGAGAAGAAAGGTTTCATAATATGTTTTAAGAAAATAAAAAGAAAACATGGTGTCACCGAACTTGTTTTCTTGCTACAAGTAAAAATAAAAAATTTCCCTATTAGCCCAGTATAAATTTTGTACTAAAAGAGTTATCTTCCCTTAAATGGCTTATTTGAAACAAATAGTTTAAAACCAAAAAAAAAAAATGATTTTTGTTAAAATATTTTGTATAATACGATAAATAAACAGGTTTTCTTCAAATAGAAAAACCAGTCTAACTATTGAATTGCAAATCTGTCTCTAAATTTGCAGATTTAGGCAAATAACTAGACCAATTTTGTACTGTGATTGTACAATCCAAGATGCGGTATACCATCAATCTACCTTAAATGAAAACTTACACAAAAATAAAGTATTTTTTTTATTACCACGCTTATTCATGTTATTGATATATCAAATTCCTTTGATTGTGTGATTATTGCCATGATTACATTGTGTACTAATCAACTTGTTTAATATATATAATATTATTTTTTTGTTGTTGTGTTATATCGTATTGTAAGAATTTACATTAGTTTTTTTTTAGTGGTACAAGTTTGCACTGGTATGATTTTTTTTAGTGGTACGAGTTTACAATTGTACGAGATACCTATAATTATTAGTTAAAAACTTCTATTTGTTGTATAATTATTTGGACTACATATCATGCTAGTCCAAATAATTATGACGTCTTGAAAGGCTATTATAATTTTTTTTCTTTGACGCCTTACGCTAGTCCAAATAATTATGACGTCTTGAAAGGGTCAAAGAAAAAAAATTATAATAGCCTTTCAAGACGTCATAATTATTTGGACTACATATCATGCATATGTAGGTATAACCTGGTCCAAATAATTATGACGTCTGGCAAGGCTTTTTTTAATTTTTTTTCTGGTAGGAAGGCGTCCCAGAAAAAAAATAAAATAGCCTTGCCAGACGTAATATCATTTGGACTAGATATAACCATGATAAAACAACACGTTATTTACCGTCTTATGTGACAAATTTCAGTCTGGACCAGCAGATAATAGCTTCTTCATAGTTTTCACGTTATAAGCAGTATTAAGTTTACCCTTTTGCTGCTCACTCCAGTTTGTAAAGAATAAAATAAATCATTGTCTTCTAATCATAAACTTACTTGTCTTACTTTTGTTTGTTTTGAAGGGAAACATAAGTCGAGGGAAAGAGACCAACGTCAATGAATAAAGCTGGACTTTGTGGTGACAATTGGCTTCTCTTTAAGGACTGGTATAATGGGCTGAACTCTAATATCAAATGGCAAGGACAAACGTCAAAAACATTCCTGGAATCTCAAGGTGTCCGACAGGGTGGTGTCTGGTCCCCAACCGCTTATAAGATTTTCATAAACTCTCTTCTCACTACACTCGAAACCTATCGTTTAGGTTCTCATATTAGTTCAATCTACGTAGGAGTTCCGACAGTCGCAGATGATGTCACCTTAGTTTCAAACTGTCCATACGAAATACAGTCTATGTTAGATTTACAAACTTTTCACGCTAATAAATTTCGTTATCTTATTAGTAGTCAAAAATCATGTGTATTAAACTATAGATGTGCTGACTCTTTCGACTGGTCTATTAACGGTGAAATTTTGGATACTCCGGAAAACGCAGTTCATCTCGGTATTAAACGTGATAAACTTTCCCGTTTAGGCACTAAAGAAGTTGTCCCTGGTCGCATTCAACTAGCCAGACAGACTGTCTACTCACTGATAGGTGCTGGACTTTATGGACTAAATGGAGTCAACCCTAAGGTTTCACTTCATCTTATCCGCTGCTACGTGATTCCCAGGCTTTTATATGGACTTGAGGTCATACTGCTTTCAAAAACAGACATTAGTAATCTTACAATATATTTTGTGAAACTTTTAAAACGTATTCAACATTTACCGGACCGTACAGCAAATGCTGCAGTTCTACTATTAATTGGACAAATTCCTATTGAAGCAGAAATCCACAAAAGAATCCTGGGTATTTTTAGAAACATTATTGATAATGATAACTCTGTCGAACGTGACTTAGCATTCCGTCAACTTGCAATGAAAACCGAGTCATCAAACAGCTGGTTTCGTAAAGTAGTTACAATTACAGAATTATATGATTTGCCGTCACCTCATGATCTACTTGTCAACCCTCCTTCAAAGTCAAAATGGAAAAAAACTGGTTAACTCCTTAGTAAACTACTACTGGATAACTAAACTAAAATCTGAAGCGTCAGAAAAATCATCTTTAAACCTTTTAAACTATACTGATGCCGAATTTGGAAGCATTCATTCTATTTGGAATACTTGTGGATCTGAACCTTACTCTACCTTATGTGCCTGTATCAAATCTAAGTTAGCATGTAACACTTATACTCTTCAATGTGATAAGTCTAAATTTAGTAAACGACAAATTAGTGCAATCTGTCCGCTATGTGGAACTGAGGATGAGAACCGGTTACATTTTATCTTGAGATGCAGTAGTCTAAAAACTTTTATTAAAGATGTTGTAACTACTAAACTTTATGATGAACTATTTAGTTCCGAAATCAACACTTTACATTTAATTATCGACTGCAGTGTATTTCATTTTCTGTCCAGAGACGATGTTTTTAAAGTGGAATGTATTACTAGAGGACTATGTTTTAAGTTACATCAGGTGCGATCGAATTTATTGAGGTAGTACTAATAAATCAATATCAAACAGCTTAATGAATAAGTGTGCAAATGTGACAATTGATAATTTGAAATGGAGCAACGAACATTTTAGAGTCCAATGACTTGCGCTCCAGTTTCGGTCATGTATTTATTCATGGGATGTATTTATTCTCGTGTGTAAATAGAGGTGGTGGTTACCCAGCAGGCACTCAACGTTGATTCAACGTTGAAACAAGGTTGTTTCTCAACGTTGAAACAATGTCAAATTTATGTTTGATTTTGAAAATTTGAATTAACGTTGTCATTTCAACGTTGAAAGTTCAACATCCATTCAACGTTGATTCAAGGTTGAATAGTCACTGTAGTTGAAACTATAATAATGAAATTTATTATAAAGCTACAAACACCACATTTTTTACCTGCTTTCCAAATTTTTGCTGTTGTTAGATGGTAAACAGGCAGTGTGGGTGTACATGTTTTTTTTTTAATGTTTTTCCCTCTCACCAATACCCATATGAACAAAATAGATAAGTTAAATGGAAGACATCTAAATAAATACATCAACTGTTACTTTAAACAACATTTGGTGCTTGTACAAAGTCAAAAATCTAGACCATAAATGTCATATCTTAAAATCCTGTTGGCAGAAGGAATAGCTGAAATGATTGTGTGTGTCCACTTGTATTTAACGATAACTATAGACATAATTATCTATTTAATTTATAAGTGGACACCTATCATTTTTGATATATTCTTACTTGTATAGTTTTTCTTGTTGTGAATAGCTATAAAAAGACAAATCATTCAATGAATTTGCACAGTTTGCATAAAAACTAAGACATGCACTTTATTCCCTGAGACCACAGAAAGGAAAGAAGATGTTGAATAGTTCTATAAAACAATTCTCACAAGTTCAAAGTAGTTTTTATTAAACGACCAACCAATGTTAAACCCTTCTTGAAAGTAGTATATATATCTAGGAAGAGTGAAGACATAATTAGGTCCAATGTGTGTTCAGGATGATCGCAATATTTACGAAAATAAGAAGATGCTGCATGACTGCTAACCAGACAACTATCCACAAAAACAAAGGTCCTTGATTATATATACATATATGTTATATAAATGTATATATTACCCTCATAAACCATTACATTAATACTTATTTACTCAGGAACAATAATATCAAAAATAGTAATACAATGATATTTCTTTTGATACAAGATTTATTTTATAAATTCATTTGTTATATTTGTCTCTTTTTGTCCTTATTGCATGTCATCATTCTTCCACCACCTCGGGATCTTTCAGTGGTAAATTTTAAGCAGAAGAGGTCTTTATCAGATATGTATTTCCAAGTGACATCTTTTTACTCTTGCAGTATATTTAAACTCTGGAAAAAATCAGATTATATATATATATAATAAATATAAATTGTATGTCCTCAAAAGATATTTTAAATTTGAGCCACTTTCAATTTGTTTCTAGAAGCATTGAAAATAAATAAAACCATAATGACGAAGCACATATTGTAATAAGATAATCATTAATAAAAATAGATTCAGGGGTTAGAAAATGTTGTTACAGATAACTAGCCCAGGACTTATTGGCAGCAGGATTTTACTAGCCCTGTTAGAAGAACTGCTAGCCCATCAAAACTGACCTGCTAGCCCATGTATGCCTTACAAATCAGAGTTTGCTGCATAATACATGGTGGGTGTCATGTTTTGAAGGGGACATTATACAACGTTTTAAACTAGTTTATTTTCTGGCAGAGAAAACATGTTTATTGGTTTTATCGTGTGAAACAAGTGGTTTAATTATTATATTAGTTGTCCACACATACAATTGAGACCTTTTATTGGGATGCTCGGGAAAACACTGCCAATATTCGCAGAACATGGTCTCAGAAATTTCATCCTGGCGCCACAGCCGACCTTGCCATGGGGAATCTTTCTGTCCATGTCACTAGATATGTTCTTTTCCGCTTTTCCTGATCGTATTTTACATTTTTCTAGATGAATTGTCAGCCTCAATAGTACCCCCTTCATCTACCGATTAATTGAAAATCTCGACAGAAGCAATGTACAATACCCCCTGTACTGAGAAATCGATATTAAAAGTGTGAGATATTGCAATCAATAGATGATACCTGTCCACCCTGAGTTATTTGTTCTATTTTTAAAACATGTAAATGTACAACAGAGTTGCGTTTAATATCGTAGGGTTACGTAGTGCTACATAGATTTTTGTCTACTGAACGAGTACACTGTAAAAATAATGCTTAGAATTTAAACGTGTTGCAAGACTTATGTGCTTGGGAAAGTGTTTAATTTCTAAGCATTAAAAACTAAATATGTTTTGGCTCTCAGCACTTTGCAATAAACATGTTGTTGTGCTAAACATGTTTAGCTACATCGTCAAGTGTATGAAGCTTAACGTATTTAAATTCAAAGCACTTTCAATATTTAGACACTTTCCTAAACACGTTTAGAATTACAACACATTTAGGCCGAAGACGGCATGCATACCACGTGCTAATTTTTGAGCGGGAAGAAGAAACAAAGAACCCGAAGTCAAAGGCCCCGCTGTTTACTTCTGACCATAACTGATCGTAACTTAACCGTTTCAGAAAGGTAAGGAGTTATAATTATACTGATTTTTATTTTGTACTGCAAATTTTAAATGATTATTGACAGTTATAAGTTTTATTTACAAGTACACTACCGTATAGTTAATGCAGGAGAAGAAAAAGGGGGAACCATCCCACGAAACAAGTGCTTGTAAGAGCTTTTAGTGTTCAAACTATCTTGTGTAAAGATAAGAGTTGTTTAATGTTCTATCATTGAAGCTAACACTTATTATTTTATATATAATATATGTTCTTGGAAAGGAGTTTGTGAGGACAATTTTCATTTGGTACTCCTCGGCAGATTATAATGGAACATGAAGGGAAGCGGAATCTGCCGAGTGCATCATTCGCAAAACCAGTGTCATATCGAGTTCATTGTTTTAGTAAGCACTTCCTAAATGCACAATCAACATTTGCTCAAAATAAATAAAAAGATGCTTGTTTTTCTTCAATAGTTATAAGCGGTTGTGCTTTCTTATATTTTTATTGATATGTATTGTTTTATTCTAGATGAGAGAAGTGTAGAGGAAATCATTTGTCTTGACATGCTAAAAGATATAAAAGAGATAATGCACAGTAGCAACTATATTGCTAGGTAAGAATCCGAAGTGTATTTGATTTTATAAATGTCAATATATATTTGATCAAAAGAATGATATTTAGCATGAAAAGAAGTTTTATTTTAAAAATATCAATTGACTCATCAGTACATTTATGCTTTTATACCACGGTTCTAATGTTGTTATCTTGATCTTAAATCATTCCATTACTTTTTGGTGTTGTAGTTCGTATACTTATATTTTTAGATTAATTCTACTTAGTTGCTTATCAATATTTTTCTATCTTTCAGGCCAGTGACCAGCAGTTGGGTACTAAGAAAGGAGAAGCTCTTATTGACTTGTAAAATGAAAACAGGACATTTTCAAATTGTTTTGATTGGTCAATATTATGTATATGTACGTTGATATGAATTTATGATTTTATGAGTTTATATTTGATTGTGTTCAATGATTAACTGGAAATAAACAATTACATAAATTCCTTTGTTTCATATGTTTTTATTTTGTTTTTAATCCTAGAATTAGTATAATAATAATTTAATTTCAAAAGTTCTAGACTGTTTAATGAATATTTGAAATGAAGAAAAAATGCAATAGTCGAATGTCGACAATTGAATTAAAGAAAATACTCGTTCAGATTGAAAAGGTATTAGTCACATTCAATTTGATATGGACACTCCAGTCTCAGGCTTGTTTGATGCATTGGCTCCTTTTTGTGATGGTATGAAAACATGTAGTATTAAGAGCTATCATACGTTTTACAGTCTAGCCTTCCGAAATATTAGTTTATTTGGGGTCTAATGAAGTAACGGCTTATCGCACTAAAACGATAAACATGTTTCTTCACGACCTTTTATGGTCTAAACATGTTTACATTCAAAACACTTCACAGCTAAACGTGTTTCCTGACAAAACACTTCAGAGCTAAACATGTTTCCAGATACAAAACTTTACAACTAAACATGTTTACAGTCTAAGCACTTTTTAGCAAAACATGTTTCTAGTCTAAACACTTTACATCTAAACATGTTTACAGCTCGTTATAGTTTGACACGTTTAGGCTGTTAGCACATTAAATACTAAACATGTTTAGATTTAAAACATGTCAAAAATCGGTTTCACAAATGTGTTTAGGAAAGTGTTTAGGCTCTAAACACAATTTTTAGAGTGTAGCTAGTCTAGCTGCTATCAATATCTATGTAGCAGCTAGGCTAGCTACTCGTTCAATAGTCATAAATCTGCATAGCCCTAAGTAGCCGCTACGATATTGAATGCAACCCTAGACCTGTACAAACCAGTTCAAATGCTTCGAATCCCGGATGACGTAATTGAATCTGATTGACTAAGATAGAATAGGGATGAAGGGATTTTCCACTATCTATTTTGGAAACGCCAATAATGTTTTGTAACTAGTCCGTCGGGCATATTGGGTTAAAGTTTTGATTGCCCGAGGCGCAAATGATCTAGTCCCGGGCGTCGGGCTAGTGGATTTTTTAACCCCTGAGATTCATTAATGTTTACTATTAGTAGTTTTTTGTTAATGAAGAAGCTTCAACCTGAGTTTTGTAAGACTGCGGGTTTCACTATATGTTATTGATGACAATGAAAACACTTTACCTAAGTAAGACGTTTTTTTTTATTGATGACTGCACAATTCTATTAACATATATATAAAATAAAGAGCTTTACTAGAATAGCTTAGATATAAAGACAAACATAATATGGTATGTAAGGTAAACAAAATTAGAATAAACAAAAGATTAATCTTTGAACACAAATGGTATATAGCTATACAGACAAAAAACCTACCTTTGATGATTTTTAAGACTGGAATTCCCAAAACTGAATTTTAATTTTGCTCCACTTGATGCCTTTTAGCCATTGGTCTGTTTGACAAGCTTCTGTAAAATAAATAATACATGTTCATGATATCAGATAATGGACTGCTATAACATTCAAAACCAGGTTACGTACACATTAATGTAAACATGCATTTCTCATATTACACAGAGTTAGAGATCACTTGAAGATCAGTAAAGGCTCAGACTGACTTGTTTTTGTAAAAATAAAACAATAAAAGTATCAATTTTCCATGATCGTTCAAATTCAATACTTTGTTGTCCAGTTGAAATTCATCGTTTAATATGATCGTCAAAAAGTATGTGGTTTACCAAGCCTTAAAGTTAAACTAAAAGACCAAGCCTTAAAGTTAAACTAAAAGACCAAGCCTTAAAGTTAAACTAAAAGACCAAGCCTTAAAGTTAAACTAAAAGACCAAGCCTTAAAGTTAAACTAAAAGAATCGCATATATATAGTAAAGAGTAAACTTGATCTCTTTTTTACTAATAACAGCTCTCTAGTAAATAAAACTGAAGTCATTCCCGGAATTTCCGATCATGAAATTGTTTATATTGAATCCAACTTAAAACCTAGAAGAGCAAAAAAACCACCTAGAAAAGTTTTCCTATACAAAAAAGCAAATACTGAACAAATTAAAGAAAAGCTAAATGACATACATCTTAACAATATTACAAACCTAGAAAATCTTACAATGGACGAACTTTGGGATAATTTCAAAACAAAGGTATTAAAAACCATGGAAGAGTCAATCCCTACTAAAATGATTAATAACACCAAACAAAAACTACCATGGATTAATAAAGAAATAAAGTCACTGAAAAAGGAACAAATTGTTCAAAAAAATGAAAACAGACTCGCATAGTAAAATAAATAAACAGTACAGGGAAACAAAAAAACTGCTTCAGAAAGAGACAAGAAAAGCTTACTGGACATATCTGGAAAACATCGTTTGTTACGACGAAAGCTTACAAACCTCGCAAACACAGAAAAAAATTTGGAATCATATCAGGTCCACCAAAAAAGACAGTTCAGGAGTTGCACCATTAAGATCTGAAGGAATGCTGATAGACGACACAAAACATAAAGCTGAAATACTCAATAAACAATACCACTCTGTTTTTACACCTGAAAATGATAAAGAACATATACCAACTCTATCCGACAACTATCCGGCAGAAATACATGTAACACCAAATGGCATAGAAAAACTTTTGAAAAATCTTGATCCATCTAAAGCTACAGGTCCAGACGAAATACCAGCACGAATTCTTAAACAATTTGCACCAGAATTTGCACCACATCTCGCTTTCATTTTTAACACATCTTTCTTGAAAGGAGATGTACCAACAGACTGGAGACAGGCAAATGTGATCCCTATTTTAAAAAAAGGCAAAAAATACCTAGCCAGTAATTACAGACCTGTCTCTCTAACATGCATTTGCTGCAAACTGCTCGAACACATTGTTGTAAGTAACATACTAAAACATCTGGACACACATAACATCCTTGTGGATAATCAGCATGGCTTCAGATCAAAACGCAGCTGTGAAACACAGCTACTTACTTTAAGTCATGAACTACTTAGTAACCTCCATAATGGTGTACAAATTGATCTTATTATTTTAGACTTTTCCAAGGCATTTGACAAGGTACCTCACAAAAAGTTATTAAGGAAGATGGATAATTATGGCATAAGGGGAAATACCTGGAATTGGGTAACAGCCTTCCTTGGTAACAGAACGCAACAGGTTGCCCTTGACGGAGAGGTATCTAGTCAAATGCCTGTGGTAAGTGGGGTGCCCCAAGGCTCAGTTTTGGGTCCACTACTTTTTCTCATCTTCATTAATGACCTACCTGCAGCAGTAACATCAAAAACAATCTTGTTTGCAGATGATTGTATCTTATACAGAAACATAACAAATCAACAAGATTTTACCATACTACAAAATGATCTAAACTGCCTAGCCAATTTGGAACAAACTTGGGGTATGCAATTCCATCCAGAAAAATGCAACTCTCTCACTGTGACAAGATCACAGTCACCATTCAAACATGACTATGTATTAAAAGGCCACATCTTAGAATCCATCAGCACTGCAAAATATCTCGGTATCACCCTTTCTCACAACATGTCTTGGGATACACATATAAATAATATTACTTCAAAAGCAAATAAGATCTTAGGCTTTCTAAAAAGAAACTTAAAAATAAATCAGGAAGAAACTAAAAGTTTGGCATACAAATCCATGGTACGTTCAAATTTAGAATACTGCTCTTCAGTTTGGTCACCTCACACCCAAAAACAAAAAAACCAACATTGAAAAAGTACAAAGAAGGGCAGCACGCTATGTCACCAACAGCTACCACAACACCAGTAGTGTCACTTCCATGATTGACCATCTTCAATGGAAGTCACTTGAAACTCACAGAAACATCAATCGAGTCACTATGCTTTACAAAATGTCACACCATCTCATTGCAGTAGACCCAAACCTTTACCTCTTACCACAGCCAGTCAAAAACACCAGATTCACTAATTCATTACAATACCAAACATTTAGCACAAGAACAGACTACTTCAAGTACAGCTTTTTTCCATTCACAGTTGTTCTGTGGAACTCACTCCCACAAAACGTCATCAGTGTTAACTCCCTGGATCAGTTTAAAATACTGATCCAGAGTCAGTATATTTAGATATCTAACCTGTTTGTAAATAATGTAAATGTGTTAATTTTTGTTTTGTTTTTGCACCATTTTTTTTTTTTTTTTTTGAATTATTGCACAAATTTAGTTATTATATTTTATTAAGTGTCTGTTTGCGATGCGCCGACGTATAGTCATCAATGTAATGATGGATCGTCGTATGATGTAGATGTAGATGTTGGGAAATTTACCTGAGCAAAATAATGTCAACACTTGCTTGTCCCCCTTTTTCTTATATGAATCTTTAAGCATAATAATTGTAACAATCTTTACCTAAACTTTAAAATGAAACTAAATATGCTTTCCACATTAAATGCTCTTAGAAATAGTATAATTGGAGGAAATTATATATGATGGCCCTTCCATGTGTTCTGATCTGTTTTCTGGAATACAATGTTGACGTTATAATTTTCTCTAATTGTGCAATATGATACAAATTCAGAGTTTCTAATCACAATTCATAAATATAACAAACCGTGATAGCCACATGCAAACATCTACATACCATAAATATACGTGATAAACTATGGAAAGCCAACGGGGTCAAAATTCTTAATTCGTAACTTGTCAATTCGTTACTTGTAACTGTGTAATTTCTAAATTGTTAATTCGTAAATTGTTAATTTGTAACTGGTTACTGTGAAATTCATAATGCTTAATTCGTAAATTGTCAATTTGTAACTTGCACCTTTGTAGTTTCAACATTCTTAATCGGTAAATTGTCAGTATGTTACTTGTAACTGTGCAATTTCATTCGTAAATTGTCGATTTGTAACTTGTACCTTTGTATTAAAATTCCACATTCTTCATTTGTTAATTGTCAATTTGTAACTTGTAGATTTCAAAATTCTTTATTAGTAAATTGTCTTTTTGTATATTGATGTTTTGTAACTTGTAACATGTGACTTGTCGATTCGTGAATTGTCGATGTGTGAAATGTCGAAGTGTTAAATGTCATCGTTGTATTATGCTAACGATCATTATGACGACAGATGGCGCTCGGGTTCTTCTTCTGTGTATAAGCCTCCTGTAAGTAGGAGCACCGCCATATGGAATATATACCAAAGGAGTTTAAATCAATTATGTACAGCGCATACATATAAAAGATAACAAATAGATAAATACATTCATTTTGTTTGTTTTATATGGCATGTATAAAAGGGACTCGGTTTTATATTGAGGTAACCTCGTATAAACATGTTAGTTTACTGTACTGGTCACCAAACCTGCAATGAGGTGTGTCACTTCCTTAATAAGGTATATAGATGTGTCGCTGGAACGGGCTTCCTTATCAACTTCGCAAATATATTACTGTCACTTGGCAAGAAATTTCTACTTTATATTTAACCGGGTCAAAACGAGACTAAAAACATGAAATATAAGACGGTGCTGGAAAAATACTAATATTGTCCTGGGCCCGCAAATTTTTTGACAACCATCATTCATTAATATTATAATCTCAATATTAAAATTTCAGAAAAGAATGTAATTATCTAATGATATGTTTTAATACAAGAAACAAATGGACGAACATTCTTTATTTAGTTGGCTCCTGAGTAATGAAAATAAATCAGGAATCTGATGTACGTACAGTAGTTTGTTTATGTAATTTATACGTGTTTCTCGTTTCTTGTTTTTTTTTATATAGATTAGACTGTTGGTTTTCTCGTTTGAATGGTTTTATACTAGTAATTTTGGGGCCCTTTATAGCTTGTTGCTCGGTGTGAGCCAAGGCTCCGCGTTGAAGGCCGTATCTTGACCTATAATGGGTTACTTTTATAAATTGTTATTTGGATGGAGAGTTGTCTCATTGGCGCTCATACCACATCTTCCTATACCTATAAAAAAATGTTTAATGATATCATATAAGTACTTTGCAAAACGAACTGAATGAAAAATTATTTTAAATGAGTCACTTAGTTGATGTATACTTTATCAAAACTGTGTTGAATATGCACTTTTTTTGTAATAAAATCTAAAGGAACCAGAAAACTAATCGAGGCCCTAAAATTTGAGATATTGTCAACCGGAATGCTAGAAAACCGCATATATTTTAATGGTCACGTCAATAATGGGATATCATATGGTCAATAGAATAAAATGGTCCGATAATAGCATTTTATGATTAATAGAAATCGTTTGTAACTAGTACCTGAGGTTTTCAGTAATAATGTAGTATTTTAAAGCCGACTATATGGTTTAGGTTTTGTCATTGATGAAGGCCGTATAGGTTGCCTATAGTTGCTTACATCGACTTTATTTGTACTTCGCGTTGGTGGATAGTTGTCTCATTGGCAATCATACGGTTTATTACCACATCTCCTTATTGTATATACCTTTATAATCCAGTCGTAATATTCCACTGACCAACGACTATTTCATTAACCCCGTAATTAGGAGAGCCTCAACTACTCGGGATGTTTTTTATATAGTTTCCGTTCTCGAACGAAAGTCCACGTCAGTAAACAAAATAAAACTGGGATCCTGTAAACATGCAATTTTTGTTTTGCTTTTTTTAGACACATTTGCTGTAATTAATGGATTAAAATTACTTATGTATATATTCCACATGGAGGTATTCCGACTTACAGGAGGATTATTTTAGCATAATACAACGATGACATTTAACACTTCGACATTTCACACATCGACAATTCACGAATCGACAAGTCACATGTTACAAGTTACAAAACATCAATATACAAAAAGACAATTTACCAATAAAGAATTTTGAAATCTACAAGTTACAAATTGACAATTGACAAATGGAGAATGTGGAATTTTAATACAAAGGTACAAGTTACAAATCGACAATTTACGAATGAAGCATTATGAAATGCACAGTTACAAGTTACAAATTGACAATTTACGAATTAAGCAATATGAATTTCACAGTAACAAGTTACAAATTAACAATTTACGAATTGACAATTTAGAAATTACACAGTTACAAGTTACGAATTGACAAGTAACGAATTCAGAAATTTGACCCCGTTGGCTTTCCATAATAAACGGGAAGTTTCTCTTTCGACTTTTTCCGGGTTACACTAAAGACCTGAAAGTGGACCTGAAAAGACCTGAAAATATACGACTAAAATTATTCAAATTGCAATAACTTTTTTTTTATTGGATGGAATTTCTTCAAGTTGGAATTTTATTAATTGCAAATATCCATATTTCATTAAAATCTAAACATTTTAAATTTAAAACAAATTTTTGATGCCAAAAGTTGGACCTGAAGGGAGAAATGAAAAGACCTGAAAGGACCTGAAAATCTATGGTCGGACTAATCCTAACTGCAATAACTTTTTTAATATGCAATTATTATCTTTCAAATTTAGATTTTTTGAAACTAAAAGTTCAGTTTAATGATAAACAGGAAATTTTGTATTTATATCAGCCATGAACTGTTTTAATATCTTTTATCTTGATCATTTTATTGCACAATAGTTCGAGATATCTACATTTCACCCCTTTGGAAGAATATTTTAATAATTTTACCTAAAAAACCTCCAAATTTTTTTCGCATAGCTCCGCTCGGCGAAAATAAAACTTTGCGCCCCCCTAACTGAAAATCCTGGATCCGCCCCTGCTTTGTTAGCTCTGTCACCTTGCACGAAAATTTATTTAGTTGATTCACCATTCCTAAAAAACGTCTTACCCCTGATATATCAGTTGGCTTTGTCATTTCGACAATAGCATACACTTTGTCTGGGTCTACCCTACAACCCGACGCGTCAACGATTTGACCCAGGAATTTAACTGACGGTTTTGAAAATTCACACTTCTCGTTCAGTGTGAGATCGGCTTTTCCGATCGCTTCTAAAATTTTCTCCAGGCGCTCGTCGTGTTCCTCCTGTGATGCACCGAACACAAGAACATCGTCCATATGACACAATACGCCTGGATAACCTTCCACTGTCTCTGACATACGTTTTTGAAAGAACTCACTGGCAGACTGAGAGTTTATTCCGAAAGGTAATCGATTGCAGCAATACCTACCGAAAGGAGTAATAAACGTTGTTAGCGGACGTGACTCTTCGGCTAAGTTCGTTTGCCAAAACGAAGAATTTGCATCTAATTTTGTAAACATTCTTGCATTTGCAAGCTTTGCAAGCGATTCTTCTACAGCTGGAAGCGGATAATTTTCACGCTTTACCGATTCGTTCAATTTTGTAAAATCGATACATATGCGCACGTCACCGTTTGATTTCGGCACAACAACCATGCCAGCGCACCACTCGGTCGGTTCATCGACTTTTGAGATGACCCCTAATTTTTCCATTCTTGTCAACTCAGTCTTAACCCTATCCATTAAAGGTAACGGTACCCTGCGCGGTGTTGACAATGCAAACGGTTTCGCGTCTGGACCTAGCGCGATTGTATATGTCCATTTCGTCTTCCCTAGATCGTTAAATATTTTAGGATATTTACCACGATAGTAGTTATTCGTTTCGCTACACGCGTTGCCGTTGACAGACGAAACGTTAACCTTATCAATAATACCTAAAGCCTGAATAGCTGGCCTACCTAATAATGGTTTGCTTAATCCCTTAACAACATATATATCCTGAACACTAAATTTGTCCTTTGTTTCAAGCATGCATTGAAATTTTCCAACAACATCTAAGTTTGTGTTTCCTGGTCCACTGAGTCTTTTGTTCGCTTTCATTAGTTCAATATTACTTATTCCTTTTAAATCACTGTCAGAAATTACTGTAACATCCGCACCAGTGTCGATTTTGAAATCTATCTCCTTTTTGCGAATGAAAAGTTTTGTAGTCCAAGGACGATCACCGACTGTGTTGTTTATTGTTCCAAGAAATCCTTCAGAGTCCGAATTAACATTCACTGATTCGACTGTTTTCCCGCTTCTGCAAGATTTTGCGAAGTGTCCGATATTTGAACACTTGTAACATTTTGCTCCTTTAGCTGGGCATTTTTCTCTGGGGTGAAATTGTCGATTTCCACATCTTTGGCATCCGGCCTTTTGTTGTGAATGAAAAGGATGTCTCTTTTTTTTCACAAATTTAGTTTTGTTGAATTTCGATTTAACTGCATCAACATTAGAGTTCGGATTGTCACATCTCATTATAGCCTGCTGTTTCTTCACACTCTCCGATTGGCGGGCCATGTCGGTTGCTTTCTGAAGAGTAAGCTCCGGATCAAGCTGCATTTTCAATGATAAGTTGGAATCCTTGATACCGACAACTATTCTGTCTCTTATCATTTCTTGTCTTAGATCGTTGTATCCACAATGTTCAGTTAATGTGTATAAAGATGTAACAAAACTTTCTACGCCGTCATCGTCGTCTTGTTTTCTCTTATTGAACTTTGCACGTTCAAAAATAACATTCCTTTTAACTATGAAGTACTTGTCAAATTGCTCTCTCACTTTCGCATATTTCTTTTTGTTTTCCTCAGAAATATCGAATGATGCGAAAATATCATCTGCTTCCGGACCCATCGTATAGATTAACGAGTTAAC
Organism: Mytilus edulis; assembly: GCF_963676685.1. NCBI lineage: Eukaryota > Metazoa > Mollusca > Bivalvia > Mytilida > Mytilidae > Mytilus > Mytilus edulis. The sequence continues at coordinate 17,292,633 of NC_092354.1, forward strand.
CTGTGTAGCTCCTGCTCTTTCCTCTAGCCCCGAAGCTGATCTGAATCGATCGAATCTTTGGATCCATTTGGTCCACGTTTCTGGCTTGCAAAAGTCAAATTTTTCTGGAGCTGCGACTTGAAATGTTGCCTTAACACATGACAGAGGCAAAATCCCTTTGATCTTACTGTGGTATAATCTGGATAATGCACGGGTCAGGTGTGCATTAACTACTTCAATTATTGCACAGATCACGTCCTTGACAGATGTTTATTGTACAGTACTTTACGTTTATTGATTCCATTGCTACTACAGATATTTGTTTTTCTCCATTTTGTAAGAAATATCAAGTGGATACATGTATCTATACTCGGACATAAAAATTAATCACTTGATAAAACATCAGAATAGAAAACATACAAAACAAATGTAGTAGCATTACAATCAACAAAATACAAATCTAAATAAGATAAAGAACACAGTTTGATTTAATACTAAAATTATTTTTCCATCAATAAAAAAAAATGAAAATAAATTATCATCGACATCTTCCTATTGTAGTCTTGATATGTAAGTTATCAGTGTCACAACCTGACACAGTGAAAATTACCCGCTTTTCATACATTTCTATGTACGGCTTAAAAACAACTTAAATTAACAATTCAGTGTTAAACATTGAAAAAAAATCTGTGAGGTTCACATCTTCGTTACAAAATTGAACAAGTTTTGAAAAGAGCTGTTACTTGGCAGTCCTCGATATTTTCCTTCTGGTTTTGAAACATTAAATGCATTTTCTGTATTTTCAATATCAACTTGTTCAGGAAGGATTGCACGAGTATCGGTTAATGGTTTGGGATCCTCAAGTTTTATCTGCTTATTAGATGGATTCAAAATGTTAGAGACATCTTTTAGCATAGAATCCGCAGGTCTTTTGTAGGTACGAACAGCCTTTACACTCCTGTGACCTGTTCTATCCATTATCATCTGCTCACGGACTCCTGCTTGGTACAATCTAGTTGCAAGTGTTCTTTTCCCAGAGTGGTTACTAAAATTCCCCTTTAATTCTCCCTTTTGGCATATTGTCTTCATGAGTGACCCTAATCTATTAGCGCCCAGTATGTGGTCAAACTTAACAGAACCATCTGATAAAACAGGTCTTCGATAAAAAGGACTGCTAACAGATTTATCAATTTCGTATATTGCATTCATATAAATCTGATACGATTGAAGGGTCTGACAATCCTTCTCTAAATATTGTCTGACAGATTTTGGTGCAATATAGCGATGGCGTAGCCCTCTATTATACGTTTTATTATCCTTACCCCGGAATTCAATATAGTTTCCGTTATCATCTTCTCCTAACTGTATTTGTGAAATTTGCAGATTACGGTGCTCGTCACGACCACGTAGACCAAAATATTTACAGTTGTAGAAAAAAACAGTATGCAATAAACTTTCGGATGAATGATTACCAAACACAGACTTGTCCCACAAAATTTCTTCCTGTTCAACTGAAATTGGATCTGCTTGTTTAACATTTATACCATACCCATCTGATGTTAATTTTTTCATCTGTGCGTCAAGTATTTGTCTAAACCTCAGAAATCTGTCATCAGACTCGTTCAAAAAGTTAAGATTAGAAACACCTTTTGACCGCATTCCTCTTAGAAGTCCAGTTACAAGAAGATAAAGTGTTTTCGCTGGATATTTCTCTCCATTCTTTTTTCGAACTTCTACTACAAATATTCCTAAAAAGCTGTTAATATCTTGAACAGACAAATCCTTCAGGTTTGGTATAATTAAACCACTACCAATTTTAGAATTCTTCTAGTCTTCATAGACATTAACTGCCCATTTTGTGGCTTTCTTTGTGTTTTTGTTCTCAGCGTCTTCAATAAGTGTATCAATTTCATTGTCTGTCATTTCTGCAAACCTTGATTCGACTCCTAGTTCCTGATCTTTAGGTTCTTCATCCTAAAATGAGATAATATCACATAATTTAACACATGGCAGAGGCAAAATCCGGCAGTGGCAAATATTTCATGAATGTTCCGGATGAGAACAATTAAACAATAAAACTAGTCGGTAGTTTCAGCAAATGATTATATCAAGGGTCTAAGTAGCGGATCCATAACTTTTTATTAAAGGGGGAGGGCTGACTGACCTAAAAGGAGGGGGCGCGCGTCATGCTTCAGTGATTCCCTATATAATTAACCATTTTTTTCCACAAAAGAGAGACCCGGGACTCCATCCCTTGGATCTGTCTATAGGTCCACACCTCAAATCATGAAATAATGGGAACTTTTTATTAAAGGGGGAGGGCTGACACCTCAAATCAGATAAATCATGCAATAATGGGTCTGTGCGAGGCAGATAATTCTATAAAAAGACGTACCTTGACATTTTGGATCTTTCCGTTTTCCGAAGGAACTTGCAACCATAGATCTAAGTCTAGTCCTAGGTCAAATGAAACAGCTGAGGTGTTGATAAAATCTCCAGATGCATTCTCATCCATCACATTACTAGGAAACTCTCCGAAAAAGTCCTCTATATTTACATTTCTCAGTTCCATTTCATCCTCCAATGTTTCTAATACTTGTGATAAGATCATATCATCCTCCGATAATTCATGATGAAATCCATCCATTGCAACGTCTTGTTGGGCGGATGTGATTTATGCGGGAAAATTGTTGACGTCATGTGTTAAAACAGTTATTGGCCAATCAAATCGGTATATGTTTTAATTTGCACAGCACGAGATGACCCAATAGTTCGGGTTAAACAGGGTCACTCGAGCTGTGCAAATTAAATCCCATATACCGACTTGCTTGGTCAATAACTATAACATAATTTCAGTCAATGTATTGCACTACTACAGGATTAATCCAAGAATTGTCCGGTTAACTAAAATGTTTTTTTTACCGCTGCCACCATGTTATATTGGCGAGGCAAATATATACTATTTTAATATATACATATGTTTTATTCTAATCTAAACTATATACAGTACATGTCTTGTCAAGTATAAAGCACGCAAGTGATGCTGATCTAGAAACAGTTCTCATATATAAAAGTAGTAACATTGAGGATCTGATAAGAACTCTGGATAGCAAACAGATGCTGTGAACCTGGCGTTTCTCAGACTATAGTATTACATATAGGTCATTGACTTAATATTACACTATCTATCTATCCTATCGATCCTATTCATCCTATCTATCTATCCTAGCTATCCTATCTATCTATCCTATCTATCTATTTTTCTATATATCCTATCTATCATATCTATCCTGTCTATCCTATATATCCTACCTATCAATATTTCTATATATCCTATCTATCCTATCTATCCTATCTATCTAATTCTATCTATCATATCTATCATATCTATCTATCCTATCTATCCTATCTATCCTATCTTTCCTATCTTATTCTTTCTATATATCTATCTATCTCAATCCTTAATTACAATCATTGCGTTTATAAAGTTTCTTTCGGCCATCCTACTAAGCTTACTCCACATACATTTCAGTCACCTGTATGAATTTTCATGTGTCTTTGTAAACTACTAAGCTGACTGAACAGTTTACCACATACATCACAAACATGCGGTTTGTCACCTGTATGTGTTATCATATGTCTCTTTAAACTACTAAGCTGACTGAACCCTTTACCACATACATCACAGTCATAAGGTTTATCACCTGTATGAGTTATCATGTGTCTCTGTAAATTTAAACAATGACTGAACCCTTTACCACATACATCACAGACATGCGGTCTACCACCTGTATGAGTTCTCATGTGTGTCTTTAAACTTAAACGATGACTGAACCCTTTACCACATACATCACAGACATGCGGTCTACCACCTATATGAGTTCTCATGTGGGTCTGTAAACTATAACGATGACTAAACGTTGTACCACATACACCATATTTATAAGGTTTATCGCCTGTATGTATTCTCATGTGACTCTTTAAGTTACCATGCTGGTTAAATCCTTTACCACATATTTCACAGACATAAGGTTTATCGCCTGTATGTATTCTCTTGTGTTTCTGTAAGTTACTATGCTGGTAAAATCCTTTACCACATACATCACATTCATAAGGTTTATCACCTGTATGTATTCGCATGTGCTTCTGTAGATTACTATGCTGACTAAACCCTTTACCACATACATCACAGCCATGAGGTGTATCACCTGTATGTGTTCTTATGTGTCTCTGTAAATTATATTGTCGACTGAACCTTTTACCACATTCATCACAGCTATAAGGTTTATCGCCTGTATGTATTCGTTGATGTCTCTTTAAGTCGCTACCTTGAACAAATTCTCTCGAACAAACATCACATTTGTGTAGTTTCTCTTCAGTATGTGTTTTCGCGAGTCTCCTTAAGTCCCTACCTTGAACGGATTCTCTCGGACAAACATTACAGTCATGTGGTTTATCACCAGTATGTGTTCTCGCGTGTCTCTTTAAGTCGCTACATTGAACAAATTCTCTCGAATAATCATCACAGTCATGTGGTTTATCACCAGTATGTATACTCGCGTGTCTCTTTAAGTCGCTACATTGAACAAATTCTCTCGAATAATCATCACAGTCATGTGGTTTATCACCAGTATGTATACTCGCGTGTCTCTTTAAGTTGCTACCTTGAACAAATTCTCTCGAACTAACATCACATTTATGTAGTGTATCTTCAGTATGTGTTCTCGCGTGTCTCTTTAAGTCGCTACCTTGAACACATTCTCTCGAACTAACATCACATTTATGTAGTGTATCTTCAGTATGTGTTCTTTCGTGTGGATTATCGTCGATTGTGACTAAATCCTCTATACCATACATCATGTGGATAAGGATTATCTCCATTCGGAACGAAGTTGTAGTAAAATAAAATAAATATATATTAAGAAAAATTCGAATACTAGTATTGAATGACCAAATGTTTGAATGGTCACAATGGTCAAGCAGGTTCCATAATCGTTTAGGTTTCGATGTGAATGTGAACTGAATGTTGACAGTAGTTTTTATCATCCTTGTTCTGTACAATGTTGTTAATTGTCTGCAGGCTAAATTTGAGTAAAGGTCGCTTAAGTTTTTGCCAGTGGTCACTTCTATTATTGTCTTATTCACAATAGGACAATTGAACCGAAGGTTACATGTACGATTGTCAAAAATGATTGTAAAATAATTACCATCCGAAAATTGCACTCGTCTAATCTCGGTCGATTCCGTTCATCTATAGATCTAACTAATAAATAATCGGGTTCACTCGAGGATTGTCAATTGAAGACAACTTGTCCAAATTGTCAAAGATGATTTTAAAATAAAATGTGTAGACTATCAATTAGGTGCACACGTGTCTGTGTGTATTTAGCTAAGTTGCTATCCAATTTTCAGTGATTTTCTTATTACTTTTAAAGATAAGCGTCGTCTTCATTCAGAACACTACATAGATCAAGTTTAAACCGACTTACTTCTATATATAAGGTGCAAATTTTATCAAAATTTAAATCCTCTCTCTGAAAAAGAATTAAAACTCATTTGTATGCATAGAAAAAGCTCTTGATTTGAGAGACCACCTTTATAATAGGTGGTATATATATAAACATATATTGGTGAGAAAAAATATGAAAATTTAAAATATTATGCTATGAGTTTTTAGTGTTATAGTATCCATAGAATATACTTAGAATGTTAAGGTACATGTATCATTGTAATTCACTTATGACCGGTTATTATATTACAGGCCGTTATTACATGCATCTATATTTCATTTGAATGTTACCGTGAAATTGTTTAAATGTAACTATTGGTAGCAATACACAGTTAGAAGTTTAGTTTCGCATTATGGCCACTGTGAATTTTTTAAATATGAAAGTTTTTGTACAATAAAATTGATTTTTAGATACTTGAAGAATAATATAGCCTTCTTAGTAGGTTCATATGAAGATTTAGATTGTTTTTAACATGTTTTATAGGCCATTTATATGATTGACAGTCCATATTTTCCGATCCGTACCGTCCATAGGTCCATAAATTATTGTAGTGTTTATCAACAAAGATTTTGCGCTCGATCTTTTCAATTCAATTTTATGGAAAAACGAGCAGAAATGCATATGATTTTTTTTGGACCACTTGAAAGATATAAACCTATGGATTCAGGAAAGGTATCACTGTAATTGATTGAAATTTTCCTTTAGACCAAATTTTGGAGACTTTTGTGACATGTTCACCCCCCTTTTTTGTTATATTTTGTATCTAAGAAATGCAGATTATTGCCATGGTTACACCCAAAAGGGATCATATTTCACCCTTATGACCATTAGAAATCCAATCTATGGAAGATTCTCTTTCTATAAGTATATACAAGCATAACACACATATAAAGCATTCTTTGTTAGACAGGAGGGGAAAGAGGGTGTTTAAAAATTATGAGTGTCCATTTTAAGTTTTTTACTAACTGTGTATTGCTACCATTACTGTAAATATTTGGATCAGTGGCGTGCTAGGCGAAAGCTCGGAAGCCAAGGCTTCAAAATCGTTTGTCCACCAAAAAAAAAACAAAAAAAAAACATAATAGAAAACAAAAGATAAAATTAAACGAGCTAGGTGTATGAGAGAGAGAGGGAGGAGACTCCGAGTGAGAGAGAGTAAAGGGGAAGATAAATAGGCACTGTGTGGTTGAATAAGAAAAAAAGTTGTAGAAGTCAACGAGTCTGTTAGACTTGTCAGTAAGTTTTCCTGCCAATTGTAGTTGGTTACCATGGTAACCTCCGACCAATCAAATTTCCAAAGACAAAAACTGGTTGCCTGGAATTAACCAATAAAAACTGTCTGCCACGAATTAGCCTACAACACTGAAAAACACAAAAAAAATGGCTGTCGGAGAGATTGCAAACTGGATTTTTATGCCCCACCTAATATAATAATGTTTTCTGGTATGTGCATTCGTTGTTTCGTCCATGTCTCCGTCCGTTTGTTGTTCGTCCGTCCATCTGTCCCACTTCAGGTCGAAGTTTTTGGTCGAGGTAGTTTTCGATGAAGTTGAAGTCCAATCAACTTGAAAATTAGTATACATGTTCTAGATCGATCTATCAAAAATGTAATGCCAAATAAAACTGAGTTTTGCCCCAATTGCACGGTCCACTTAACATAGAAAATGGTAGTGCAAATGGGACATCCGTGTACTGTGGACACATCCTTGTTTAACATTCATTAGTGTCCTGACAATTTTCAATATCACAAGGACCATAACTCTTGAACGATAAAAGAGACAACCATCAATGCTAAACTTGACATCCTTTTTGTCATCATTAACAGCATATCGAAAGGAGTAGGTCCAGTAAGACCTCTTTTTGGCCCCAAAATACTAGTATAGCAGTTTTACAAAATTGTTAAAATGTTTACTTTTAGTTATTTATTGGACAGTAGAATGCTTCTCCTACATAAATATAGGCTGTTTTTGACAATACGTTGTACATACATCGAGTACTAGCACCAGTAAGTCATGCTAAATTACTGAAATCTTCACAATTCTAGCATTTTGGTTAAATTTTAGACGGTTTCCGTGTGAAACGAAAGTGGCCGCATTCGTTTTCATCCAAAATATTTATATGAAAGTTGTATTTGATGATAATACATAACATTATAAAGGTTGAGGATGAACACCGATGCGGCCACTTTCATTTTTGACAAAAAGACATCTGAAAAGTGACATTTTTCAGCATATTTGGTAGATTTTTCATATTTGAGCTTGAATCGGAGCGTTTCTAATGACTAAATTAGTTAAAATCTTTCACATAAATTAATTGAATCAATTAAAATAGACACTTAAGGTAGCACAATACAAAGATTTTATAACTCCAACTCCCAAGTTTTAAAATGCTGTAACTTTCTTAATAATGCTTGAAAATTTATAATAGTGGTAGTTTTGGATAGCTAACAGATTACTCTTTCAAATTAATGCAATGTTAGTATTATGCAACAATTATGTAACCAATTATAATGTTAACTGTGTCTAAAATATTTTTCACCAAATTTCCACTTTCAAATGAAATTAGCTTCTGCATAGGTATCCCTAGAGGGTTGAATTTATTATATGTTGTTCCTATGGCCATTATCTACAAAAGTTTGTCTCAGATTTCAGATAGAGTGTATAGAACAAATTTTACACCTAATTAAACATTATCTTCTTTTATGTGGTCAGGATGTTTACACCAATTAGAGATTTATGAGAGAAAAGAATACCATAGAGACAATCTGAGACACCCTTTTGAAGCCCATGATGTGTTGATTAAGATTTCGTTAAAATTTTCTGTATAGTTAAAGAGATGATAGAGCTAAATTCATTCAAGTGAACTTACCCAGATTTTGTCACGAATTAAATAATAATTGATTACATAATGATTGCATAATAAAAATATTGCATTCATTTAAAAGATTAATCTTTTATCTATCTATATATACCTCTATTATTATTTTCTATGCATTCATAAGAAAGTTACAGCATTTCAAAGGTTAGTGATTGGAAGTAAAAAAATCTTTGTATTGTGCTACCTTAAGTGTTTAAAAAGTGGTCAACATCTTTCGTAACATGAACCTGAAATTTGAGGCCAAAATCGGTCCTTACCGGACCTTCTCCTTTGAAAAAGCATGATCGAACGGTCCATGAGTTAAAGCACGGACACGACTGGAAAAACCTTTTTTCAATCATAAAAACCACAACTATTGAATTGTAAAAATGAAAATCTTCAATTTCGAACTTGACAACCATTTAGTCATCCAGCAACAGCATATTAAAATGTGGAAACTTTGGTCGAAAGGTCCAGTTAAGACGAACTTGGAAACAACTCTAGGATTTTGCACACTGATTTAAATACATATCCCACAGAAAATTACATAACTTTTGCAAGGTGCAGGAATCTAGTATCTGCTCTTAAAAGAGGAACGAAAGATACCAAAGGGACAGTCAAACTCATAAATCTAAAACAAACTGACAACGCCATGGCTAAAAATGAAAAAGACAAACAGAAAAACAATAGTACACATGACACAACATAGAAAACTAAAGAATAAACAACACGAACCCCACCAAACACTAGGGGTGATCTCAGGTGCGCCGGAAGGGTAAGCAGATCCTGCTCCACATGTGGCACCCGTCGTGTTGCTTATGTGATTACAAATCCGGTAAATAGTCTAATTCGGTAGGTCACATTTCATGAAAGGGAAGGGGATTGTAGTTACGACGTAAGGAACATATCCGATATCATTTGTGAAACGGTTATTCCATAACGGTCAACCAACTCGTGATGGCGTCCGTAAAATTTACGAAGGGATGATTTTAACTTCACCATTTGGAACTCTTGGTTTAATAGCTTCCTTGTGAGCAGTAACCCTCTATCAAGAAAATCATGGTAGGAAATGCAAGCACGGGAATATCGTATCAATTGGGTTAGAAATGATGTCAGTTAAAGTCATCTCGATTTAAAAATTGGAGTTATCTTTCTTTGTTTAGAAAAGCTGTTATATCAAATACAATTAATGCAATATTTAATTTTACTTCCCACTGATAAATTGTAGCAATCTTTACCGTTCAGTGCCTACAAGTACTTTGATTTTTTTACCATTGAAAGGCTTGTCAGTGAGAAACTCCCGCACCCGGAAACGTCCTTCAGTTGGCACCTCACTAAATATGATCATTGATTGTAAATGAGACAACTGACACAGCAATCAACAGTTATAGGTAACCGAACGGCCTTCAATAATGAGCAGAGCCCACACCGCATAGTTAGCTATAAAAAGCCCGAAATGACAAACGTAAAACAATTCAAACGGAAAAAAACTGACGGCATCATGTATGTACAAAATGAACGAAAAAAATATGTAACGCATCAACAAAGACAACCACTGAATGACAGGCTCCTGACTTGGGACAGTCCCATGCATACATAATGTGGCGAGGTTAAACATGCTACCGGGATCCCAACCCTCTCCCTAAACTGGTACAGTGGTTTCATAGTACAACATACTAGTACTTTCAAGGACTGATAGTCTGTAAAACGAAACCAATCCAATCTTTATTAAAAATACAAAACTCAATATCATTATGACAAACAAAATGCATATTTACAAAATGCAAACAAGTGATATTAACTAAACAATTAAATAAGTTAAGTTAAATACGGATAGATATTTAGATATGATTTTGATAAAAAGCATTTTTTTTTTAATAATTGCTCCAATCAAAGTGTTACATTATGGAAACAGGCGCGTAGCTGCATATACGCTAACACGCAGTTGCGTGCACATCGATTCGGCATCCAAAAAAAAATATGGCAAAATAAAAATATAAATTAAATGATTAAAGGAAACACATATGTTGTCACTTTTTTTTTATTAATGAAATGTCATTAAATAACGGCATTTGGTTTCAAAATAAAAGTTTTATTGGAGATCATGACAAAATCGGACAGTAACTTGTATCTTTTACAAGATTTGAATTTGTTATACTCAGTCTAAGACGTAGTTTCGGAGCACATTTTACTGAGTACGGTTTATCTGTTTGGAATGAGATGTACCAATCGGCATTAGATTTATCAGATCCCTAGGCGATGTGTTCGACAGACAACAAGACCCAATCACCCTGCAAACACGCCAAAACAGTATTGGAAAGTCTCATTATATTTTGCGTTCATAGACCATATGATAATGAAACTGGAGAGTGGAGTCGCGTCTGGTATTATTAGAAAATCGCTTCTTTGCGCCGTATCTGCTTCCTTGTGTTGTTGGAAATATAACAAACGAAGAAATCTCTGAGACATACGAAACTGACCTGGCATGTAATTTTGACGAATTCAATTGGGAGGTCGCTCGATGGCGAACACGTACGATGATTTATAACACCTTGCGAGTGCTACCGTGGAGATATATCAAGGTACTACGTCTGTTGAAAACTTGCAAATGTACGATCAACAATGAACAACGACAGGTTATCATCGCTAGCATTACTGCATATTCATCGGGAATTCAGTGTTAATATTGACAAAGTAATAGAGAAGTTCGTTTCTGCCTAGACCCGAAGAGCAGATTTTGGACAATTTTGAGTAATTTCGGTATCACAAAAATGTGTTGTTTATGTATTCAATTTACCATGATTTACTCTATTCAGAAGATAAATTAATAGTTTTCATTCATAAATTGTTTATAAGTCCTTTCTACACGTAGCTCCTCTTTTAACCGTCCTATGACCGAAAACCGAAAAAAAAAAAAAAATCTGCATAAGAGGGTCCCAAAAAATTTTCTTGTTGCTTGCACATCGTTTCGTTCTAGCTACGCCCCTGGGAAAGTTAACGAATCACATGTTACAAGTTACAAAACATCAATATACAAAAAGACAATTTACCAATAAAGAATTTTGAAATCTACAAGTTACAAATTGACAATTAACAAATGAAGAATGTTGAATTTTAATACAAAGATACAAGTTACAAATCGACAATTTACGAATGAAGCAATTGCACAGTTACAAGTATTAAACAAACTGACAATTTACCGATTAAGAATGTTGAAACTACAAAGGTGCAAGTTACAAATTGACAATTTACGAATTAAGCATTATGAATTTCACAGTAACAAGTTACAAATTAACAATTAACGAATTAACAATTTAGAAGTTACACAGTTACAAGTTACGAATTGACAAATAACGAATGAAGAAATTTGACCCCGTTGGCTTTCCATAGTGTTCTACCCTTTGGTCTGGTTGTTGTCTCTTTCACACATTCCCCATTTCAATTCTCAAGTTTATTTTTATTGAGTATCGACTTTAGATAAAACTTAATTGGTTCTTAATTGAAATGAATTAAACCATTGCTTTTTTACACAACATATATATGTTCAAATGTTGTTATTGACATATTGAACATTTACACAACGTTTACAGCCAAAGGTCTTTTGTAAGCTGCAATTAACCCATTTTTATGAGATCTTAGCCAAGAAACGAACTCTCTCTAGTTTCAAAAGCCATAGATAATCTGTGACTTATCAAGCTACTTCATATTTTACAAAAGTAATTGTTTGAATGATTTGATATATGAAGCAACGTACGTCACCTTTTCGACTATATTGTTCATTAAATATATATACCACCACATGTATTATGTTTATCACCAGTATGTGCTGTAAAAAGTGTTTCTCTACTGTCCCAGGTTAGCAGGAAGGTTGGGCGTTCAGAAACGTTTCTATCCACGGCATATTCTATATGTCTGTCAAAGATCGGACTTTTTTCCGTTTGCATTGATTTTTACATTTCGCCACATGGGTGGAGTTGGCTTTTATACGATGTGGGTTTTGCTCATTGTTGAGGCTGTATGGTGACTGAAATATGTGTTTTCTTTTCGCTGTAAGTTCTGATGGTCGACGGTCAGATTACACCTTCATCACATGTGTAATTCCTGTGTGTACTCTCACGTGGCTATAAGTTTTCTATAAAACCTCAATTCTTAATCACACACCTATTTTAATACCGGTAGTTTAAAACCAGAATGCATTCCACTCAAATCTTAATTTACTAGGTGTGTCTATATTTTCTACCGAAGGTCGTTGAACAGGTTTATTCCGGGAACACCGACTTCTTCCACCAATAACAGAGTACACATGTCTCGTCTGTTTTACTTATCACTAAATTCATGTTGAAAGTCTGTAAAATGAAGGTTTTACCACAAGTATCACAGAAGCTTAACATTATCAATGTTCTATGAGATATTATATGAGATCATGGTCAGATGACCCAGGCAATACAGACATGTTCACCTTACAATTATTTCATTCCCCAAATATAGCCGACCTATTACATCAAGAATTTGAAACACAGACCGAACACAAAAAATTAACAGTGACCAATGAACTATGAAAATGAGGTCAAGATCAGATGATACTGCCTAGAACTTCATGTATATAATCATTTTGTACACTAAATATAGTTGACCTACTGTTGTGATACTGGCTAGAACTATACATGTATACCTTACAATCATTCAATACACCAAAAAACAGTTAACCTGTTGCTTATATAATATCTGATAGACTGACACAATTGACCAATGAACCATGAAAATGAGGTCCATGTCATATACTAATGCCTACTAGACAGACATGTACATCATACAGTCATTCAATACACCAATTATAGTTGACCTGTTGCTTATAGTACTGGAAAAAAAGACCAATCTCTGTGTTATAGTAGTCTAAACAAAACATTAACATTGACCAATGAAGCAAGAAAATAAGGTCAATATCAGATGAAACATGCCAGACTGACATGCACCCATAACAGTCGACTCGATTATATTATATACACCACATATAGTTATCCTACTGCATTTGAGAAACGGACATACTTTAATCACGTAACTTTAACCTTAATCACTTATCCATGAAATGAGGTCGAGGTTAGTTGAATCCTGTCTGACGGACATGTAAACGGTTCAAAGAATACCAAATATACTGGTAGTTATCATAATACCGTGCATAATTAGTAAGAAATTCACATTACAAAAAAAAAAAAATTTCGAGCAGTCACTGAACCATGAAATTAAGGTCAATGATAGTGATGAACTTGATGAAAGTGAAGAAAACTACTCAAAATCCATCAAACAATTAATTTTATTTATATATATCATGTATATAACATAGAAAAATACCCTGATGAACTCTCATACAATCATATAAGCACTTACACCACATTTACATATGGGACAACATCCCTAATGCGCCTCGACAAAAGTCACGTGTAAAGAAAAAATCTCTGTGTAGTGATATTGGACATGTTTCTATTTTTAACAAATGACTGAACTTAATTATTTGTGGTGATTAGGAAAGTAGAGGAACATAGAATAAATGTGTAAAAACTATGGAGCTATTGAATGTGTTCAAAGTATTAAATTTTCAAATAACTTATTGTGTTAAAAAGGGGATATTGTAACGTTTGTGGGTCACTTTATTTGGTTCATTTATTTATTTCATTATTACTATTTTTGATTATTTTTCCAGAAAGATTGCTTTTTATTATTTTATTACTTTCCGATTTTTATTTCATTCATTAAATTTTAGTGACGTAACGAACCTCGCATTAGCATTAAAAATGTTTTCCCTTCTCAACCAATCAGAGAGCTCGATTGAATTCCCGGGGAAAATTTAGCTCGTGCAGATATTGTCTGCTAGAAATCATTCTCAGCCCAGACTTCCAGGTGTATAGATGTAAGGTAAAAAGGGGAATTTTCAACCATGTGCGCGATATTTTTGGAAGTGGTCTCGGTAGGAATCACGCGCTATTTTTTTATACTATAATTAGTGTATTGAAGAAAAGGTGTTTTACAGTATTTTTAGGTAAGAAGTTCCCCCTCCTATGATTTTCATGTACATATTTTGAGTGACTAAAACTGGCTGGTTTTTGATCACGGTTTGCATTGGAGATTTAGCGGAAAACTTTGAATATTTACGTGTTGAGGCGTGAATTATTTAGAAAGCGGTTCGCTGGTTAAATTATGAGTTGAGTTTTTGAAAAGTTCTTTGAACTGAATAAAAGTTGTCAGTTGGCGAATAACGAGATTCGGTTAACTGTTCAGCTGTTCAGTTGTTAAGGTTAAAGTTATTTATAACTTGCGGGTTAAAGCAAGTAAAAGTTCGGAGTCATTATTTGTTGGCATTCACGTGAGTGACTCAAATCTATGACTTGAACTTAAGGACGGTAAATTTAAGTATTAAAGTGTTAACAAGCGAAATCCATATGCAAGCCCTGATCAGAACGGCAGAGTGAGTCGTTAAAGAAAGTTAGATACTGAAAGAATTTATTTTCTTGGTCTAAGAAATCTTGTTATAGACTGCAGAAATAGACCATTGACTCGCAAAACTGTAACTTGTTAAATGTGCAGCTGATTCATATGCGTGTTGTCTAATAAAAGTTGTATCTTATAGTGCAGCGGCGAAATCTGAAAAGACGCTTAGTTAAGGAGTTTAATGCACCCAAAGAACACACACCTGGATTTTTTTTAAATGAAAGAATGCATATTAAAGTTATATTTTAAACATGCCGTAAGAAAATCGTATGGTCGAATTTCCGTAAAAATGGCTTTTTAGAGCGTTATGTAGTGTATAAAAAAAATTCACTGATACACTAAAATGTTAATTTTTATTACAAATCACAATATTACGGCTATTTTTTCAATTGATAATGTAAGAATATATCACTGACGATAAAAATAGTCAATAATTGTTTTAAAAATATTTACCATTAACCTTTTAAAAACCGTTTTACTTCAGTAGTTGTGATTAACACGATTTTCACCGGTTTCCGTTAATAACAGGATAATTATAAAACACTTCATTTGTGCTTATTTGGCATAAATATACACTTCGATATTTACTTTATACAAAACAACTTTCGTTTGTTACATTTCTTATTCGATTAAAAATAAATTTTTAATTTGAATAGAACACCTCAATCTGTTACACATTTATTTAATTCCGGAATTACGGTCCGGGACGTTTATTTTTGTTTAATCCTCACTCCGTTCAGTTCTATCACTGTACAAGCCAAATGTCGATTAGCATTTCACATTGAAATTGTTTGATTAATATCAGTTTTAGGGTTTATATTTGTCTTTACACTAGTTTTATATTTGCTTTGTTGTTGATTTCATTGTTTTTTTGTTATTTTTAATACCCAGAGTGGTAATATATTGGTTTTTTTATCATTGTTTACATTGTGTTAAGTAATCGTTTAAAATTATTCCGGATCTGTTGTGAAAATTTTCCGGATAATGTCACAGTTCGGTAGTCCTTTAAAACTTCCCCCAACAAGTGCAAAGAGAGGGAAGTCTTCCTTAGATTGGCAGGAATGCATAAATTGTCAGATTAAAAGCCCGGAAAAATTATATATTTTCGCTGACAAGGGCAAAGTTAGTTTTATTGAAGCTACTAAACTACGGAAAGATGAGATCTATTTGAAGATTGTAGAAGAATTGTCTTCTATAAATCATTTTTTTTCGGAAAATATTGATGTTAGATACCATAGATCTTGTTGTAAATCTTACACCAGTAAGCAGAATCTATCTTGTTATAAACAAGATTTTAAGGAAACGGAGGAGAATATAGGTGGTGCTTGCATTTTTTTACCTGCTGCAAGAACATCTAGAATCACAACTAGATCAGAGTGGTATTCCTGTATTTTTTGTAAGAACAAAACTTACAAAAAAGATGCTAAATTGCACAAAGTGGAATCAGAAGACAGAATTAAGAATATACTTGAGGCAGCTAGAATTAATTCGGATCATGAGTCAACGGTTTTACCTGAAAATTTTACTGAAAATGCCCTTCATCATTCGGCCTGTATAACTAAATATCTACTGAAAACACCCCAAAAAGTAAAAGCAGAATCTTCTGACCACGATACTGCATTTGTGAAGTTGGTATCAGAAATTAATTCAGACCTGATGGTAAAGCATAAGGCTTTTATGATGTCCAACTTGCTTGACTCCGTTTGGGTTTTGCTGCGACTTCTGTTCAGAGAAGTAATTACATTTCCAATGGAACTTCCAGAACAAATTAAACAAGCAATCCCCTTCTGGACTGGGTTTAATGGCCTAGTCTCATAATCACTTCCTTGTCGGACACGTGTTACATATGCACCAGTTGTTGACTCGAAGCCAAGCGATATGTCAACCGTTTATACAACAATGAAGAAATGTATGGACATGTCAAAAGAAGTAGGACAGGACTTTGCAATACAGACGTTTGATCAACAACTTTACGCAGTATCACAGCAAGTGAAATGGTCAATGCCGGAAGTTTTTCAATCCCATATTTTGAGGCTTGGTGGATTTAACACACTTTCTTGTTTTATAGCTTGTATTGGCAAATTGTGGACAGATAGAGGTCTTTGGGATCTTATGGTTGATTCTGGTGTTTATGCCGGATGCACTGTTGACCAGATGCTCATAGGGAAACAGTTTAACCGATCAGTTCGAGGTTTAACACTCGTATATGAAGCATTACGATCGTTATGGTTTGCTTCGTTTTTCAAATGGTGTGAGGAAAATGATTGTATTGATGCAATACCAAAGGATGTATGGGTGATGCTGTCTGAATGTCAAGCAAAGTTTTCAGATGAATCGGAATCTTACAAAGATGTACTTAACGAGTTAACGATTCTGTATACCACCCATGTATTACCATTAACAGTTAGATTCAGGAACTAGGGATATCTCGAGTCCCCGACATTTAAGTACTGGGATATGTTCCTGAACGCGGTTGAAGTAATGCTCCAAAACATTCGTGCAGAACGGGAGGGTTTGTGGTCATTGCATTTACATACTACTACTGATATGCTGCCATACTTCTTCATAACCAACAGAACAAATTACTCCAGATGGACCCTGGTTTATATTCTTGATATTCTTGATATCCCTCTTAAAGTTCAATCAGCATTTGATTCTGGTGAATTTGCAATTCACCAAAAAAAGGGAACTTTTAACGGCATTTGGAGTGACATGGCCACCGAAAAAAAACATTATAAAAGACTCTAAAGGGCATGGGGGGATTGTTGGATTAACCCGCAAAAAATCTGCTTTGATTAGATGGACATTAACGAGACATGTTCTCGGTCATTTCGGTTCAGAAATGCGTGATAGAGCTGGTTTGTCCATAGAGAGTGATTTATCTCACGAGGAAATGAAACCAGCAGCAATGACAAGAGATAACCAACAGGTTAGTGATTTGATAGATCATACCATCAACAAAATGACAGATCCTTTTGATGTTACCTTACATCCAGTTCCTCTCATAAACATTTCAACTGGGATGCACGCATCTAAAGAAGTTCAAGATTCTTTATTGAATTCTATTAATGAGGGCACACAAAGGGTTAAATCCTTTGTTGATGGTTTTTTGTCGAATGGGCAGTCTCGAAGTTTCTATAACCCGATATCAAGATCTAAACTAAAGTCTTTCGAGGATATGACGAAAAAAACTAAACTAAAGTGTCGTTCTGGTGACACAGTTAATGTGCATATCAACCCAGAGTTAGTTTTTAGGCGTGCCTTGGCTTTGGCAAATTGTCGAGAGGATGTAACAGTTGAAAAAGTTCTGTCCTATCCAATTGGCCCAATCCCAACATCCATATTCCACGACGATGGTACAATGCGCAAGACTTGCAAGGCAGATTTAGCTCACATACTGGAACAGGATGTAGTAGTCTGTCAAATCCTTCCAATATTCTATATATCCCGAACCACCCATATAAGAGATGGCATGGCATTATTGCAATCTATCAATGCAAAAAGGTTTAAAACATTTGGTGATTTGGCTTTAGATTTTGTCCGCAATCAGGTTGCTTGCTTTCAATATGCTTCAGTGGTTGCTGACATTTTTGATAGATATGACATTCAAAATTCCATTAAAAGCTCTGAACGGGAACGTCGATCAAAGTCATTTTTCAATCCAAAAGTGTTTCAAGTAATCGAAGGAAGAATCATTCCAGACTGGAAAAAATTTCTTAGTTCAGGTGAAAACAAGCAGTCACTTATAAAGTTTCTTGGTGAATTCACTTTGCAATATATGAAAGAAAATAGTTGTCTAATGGATGGACAAAAACTGTACCTTGCTGGATCATTTCCAAATCCAGAAATAGTGAAAATAATAAGTTCCAAAGGTATATCAGATTGCAGTGAATTGTCAAATACACAAGAAGAGGCAGATACACGTATTATTCTGCATGCATTGAATGCTGACAAACTGTACAAGGAAAAGGATGTAAACGGTCGCATTATTGTAAAGTCTCCGGATACGGACGTGCTAGTACTTTTAATACATTATTTCCCACAGATGACTCATATATCTGAATTGTGGTTTCAAACAGGAATGATCACTAGCATTAAGGATTGTCGGCGTTACATTCCTGTTCATGAGCTGTGTGGGTCGTTAAATTCAGTTTTGTGTAAAATCCTACCAGCGGCACACGCTATTACAGGATGTGATACTACATCGTCTTTATTTGGCATAGGCAAGAAATCCATGCTAAAGGCACTAAAAGAAACGCCTGTTCATTTCAATGACTTGTCCCAGATATCTTTATTAGATATAGAAGATTCGGTAGCCGTCAGTCGAAAACTCGTAACTAGGCTTTATTATCCTAAAGGAAAGTCCAAACGCTGCCATAATAATCTGAACAGTTTCCGGGTGAAATTAGCCGCATGTAAAGATTCTAGCTTGGTCCGACTCCCTCCTTGTGAAACATCTTTCAAATAGCCCGTCCTTAGGTCTTCTTTCCAAACCAAAATCTGGATGAGTGCACATATCGCCAAGTCTGCTATTGGATCGCCTCTACAGTTTGGTTGGAAAGAAGGAAAGTGTGGTCTTGAACCTGTCTTGTTTGAAGGTCAAATGTCATCCGACTTCCTTCAAGATTTGGTGTGCACATGCAAAGGAAAATCAGTTTGCAGTAAAAGTTGTGTGTGTTTTGAAAAGAATTTGTCCTGTACTGCACTGTGTCAATGTCAAGCATCAGACCTTTGTAAAAACATCAATACACACCTGACAGATATAGATGATGATGCTTGATTACCTGACCTATCTACGTCTTAATAATGCTAATTCATATATAAACTTGTTTTGCTTTTAGTTTTTGTCCACTTTTTCTGTTGATTTAATATACGTTTAGTTTATTTTGACACTGAAGGTATTTCCGTTTTTATGATAGGACGATCGGGCATTCCTAATGTTAAAAAACGTCAAAAAAACGTTGATATGATGCTAACATATTTTATAAACCTTATATGAATACATTTTGATTGTACAACAAAAATATTAATGACAGCTTTTGTCTGCAAAAAAAAAATGTAAAAAATTTACTGAAATAATCATCATGACCATTGAAACTGAAATCAATGAAATTAACTTTTATAGCCCTTTACCTGACTTTAAACTTTTGTATAGTAGCAAGTCGTCTTAAGACTTCATTTTTATGGGAAAAAAATATTACCAAAGTTCAAGGTCATTCTTGTATGGAAACTAAATGAAGTCATAAATAAACAAAATGTATCATATAACGAAAAACGTTAATTTTAACGTTAAAAATGACGTATTTAGAAAAAAAAATGATATGCCCAACAGGCTCCATATATGTTGAATGAAATATTGTCCCCTGATTGTTTAATATGTTTTATGTTCCTAAGTTTAGCCCAAAATAGACAGTAGAGACAAAATTTTGCAATATTCAATTGTTGACCTTTGACCTCAATTATGCAAAATTCCGACCACTTCTCATGCTTACGGCATCATTAATATTAAAGTCAAAAATTTTATCTTTTCAATGATATATAATTTAGCCGTGTGTTCGGTGGGTGCATTAAAAAAAATATTTTTTGATTCTACCGCTGGTCTATTACTGAATTATTTTATTGCAGAGAAACGCCTTGTCCCTTGCCTGAATTGATCCTTCGATTAAAACTCGTCCTGATTACTTCCCTTGGTATTGGTAACAACCTAGATTTTGAACCTCCCATGAGTCTGCGTTTCATGGTTTGCTGATTACAGATTATTTAAGTGAAAGCATATTCAGGACAGAACGAGTCTTATGTTGTCTTAGCTTCCCTTTGGATATTTATTTTCTGGTATTTGCTTGTGTATTTGGTATATAAATCCAACTACGGGTTTGGAAATTCTGAAATAGATTTGTTGATATTAAAGTCGGTTAATTTTGTGGTGTCGTACTTGAAACGCCCACACTTTTTGGGTCGGGCTATTTACATTTGGTCCGTCTGTCTGTCTGCCCCTTTATTTATTGTTTACCTTTAGGTTTATGGGAAATGTTTTAGTTTTACTCCAACCCATACAGATCTATAATATAGAATTAGTGTAGGACGGTACTTCATACTTGAGCAATAAAAATACCTAGACATATTTTTAGAGGTGCAGTATATTACTCGGCTACTACCCTAACTGTAGTGTTAGGACTGATTTCTCTGGTAAACTGATATTGCCAGATCCTATATTTGGTAACAGTCCAGATTGTCATTCAGTTGTTCGTCAAGTTCTACACTAGGATAGCATGACTGCGGTCAAGGTCAAAGGTTAGGATCTAGTTGGCCCTCTGAGTAGACTTAAGATCTTCTTTGTTTACCTTTGGTAATAGAATCCAGAAGTCACACTTAACTGAGACTTGGAGAGTACTGAACATCAGAGACATCTTGTTCCAGAACACATATTTTAAATGAATTATAAACTGGTGGCATAGACCGGTAAAAATTATACCTAATAAAACTCTTTAAAATATTCTAGTCGGGCATCACTTTAATAGAAGTCCTAGAGCGAAAGCATAGGCCGAACCTACCCTCGAGATAGATTAAATGAAAAGTTGGGTTGCTGTCTAGTTTATAGAAAGTATAGGTTAAGGTCGCATAGACAGTACCCCAGTTTCGTTTCAATATTTAACCACAAGGAGCCGCATCACAAAAGGATGTTCGGGGTTTGCTAATTTACGGAAAAAGTAATCTCACTTCGTACCCCGAAAATTTAACCACATATGTGAAAATGTTACACCTTCGAAACGAGCTATCATACATATCCAAGTTTACGATATGGACTGAGCTACAGGAAAAAACGTTACCATTACCGCCTATGTAAAAACAATTAAAGATTTTGACCCATATGTTAACTTGTCTCTGTAAATTATGGCTGTCATAATTTTTTTTCGTCTAATTCAAACAATCGAAATCAAATAATAAAGATATAACATAACAGTGTGAGCAGGTTTCACTCACTTACAAATTTATTTATATTTTATACCTTAAGGCTATCCAGTCAAATTAACAGACGAATTTCAGCCAAGTAATTACTGGTTTTTAAATTATAAAAACAAACCCATTCAACCATTGCACACTTACACCACATTTCTCTGGAAGTTATCATTGTCATTGAACCATTACACACTTACACCATTATGAAAGCACCATAGGTGTTTTAATGTGCCTCTTTAATGCATTTCTTCTGAAAACAATTTTCATGTTGTTTGTCATAAGGGCAGATCCTATGTAGGTCATTTCTTCAAAATTATACATCATTTAAAACAAAAATAAGATTTTTCGCAAAAATCGCGCTAGAGCATGGTCTCATGTATCTAGTATGTCAATTGCAACTCTCATTGGACTCACAACTACCTGCATACATCTCGTTTATGAGTTTTATTTCATGTATGTATTCAAATGTGTCCCTCTAAGCTAACGTGATGACTTAGCCGTTTGCCATATACACCACAGTCATGTGGTTTGGCACATGTATGAGTTCTCATGTGACTCTGTAAACTACCATGTTGACTAAACCCTTTACCACATACACCACATTCATG
The DNA here is from genome assembly GCF_963676685.1 of Mytilus edulis. Lineage (NCBI taxonomy): Eukaryota > Metazoa > Mollusca > Bivalvia > Mytilida > Mytilidae > Mytilus > Mytilus edulis. Next base: position 17,315,026 of record NC_092354.1, read on the forward strand.
AGGTTTCTCCCCTGTATGTGTTCTCATGTGAGTTTGTAAATTACCAAGGTGACGAAATCCTTTACCACATACATCACAGTCATAAGGTTTATCGCCTGTATGTATTCTCATGTGTCTCTGTAAAGTAATACGTTGAATAAACCTTTTACCACATACATTACAGTCATGAGGTTTGTCACCGGTATGTGTTCTCATGTGATTTTTTAAGTAACCAAGCCGACTGAACCGTTTACCACATACATCACAGCCATGAGGTTTATCGCCTGTATGTATTCTCATGTGTCTCTGTAAATTATTAAGCTGAATAAACCTTTTACCACACACATCACAGATATAAGGTTTATCGCCTGTATGTATTCTCATGTGTACTTGTAAACCACCATGTTTACTAAACCGTTTATCACATACATCACAGTTATGAGGTTTATCGCCTGTATGTATTCTCATGTGTCTCTGTAAGCTACTCTGCAGATTAAACGGTTTACCACATATATCACATTCATGAGATTTGTCATCTGTGTGTATTATCATGTGTCTCTGTAAAATAGCATGAAGGCTAAACCCTTTACCACATACATTGCATTTATGAGGTTTATCACCTGTATGTATTATCATGTGCTGTTTTAAACTACTATGCTGACTAAACCTTTTACCACATACATCACAGTCAAAAGGTTTATCCCCTGTATGTGTTCTCATGTGAGTCTTTAAACCACTATGCTGTGTAAACCCTTTACCACATACACCACAGTCATAAGGTTTATCACCTGTATGTGTTCTCATGTGTCTCTTTAAACAACCATGCTGACTAAACTGTTTACCACATATATCACAGCCATGAGATTTCTTCTCTGTATGTGTTCTCATGTGTCTCTTTAAACTACCATGCTGACTAAACTGTTTACCACATACATCACAGCCATGAGATTTCTTCTCTGTATGTGTTCTCATGTGTCTCTTTAAACAACCATGCTGACTTAACTGTTTACCACATACATCACAGTCATGAGGTTTCTTCCCTGTATTTGTTCTCATGTGTCTCAGTAAATAGCGACGGCAAATAAACCCTTTACCACATACATCACAGTCATGAAGTGTTTCATCTGTATGTGTTCTCTTATGAACCTGTAAATTACTATGCTGACTAATCACTTTACCACATACATCACAGTTATGAGGTTTATCACCAGTATGTATTCTCGTGTGTATTTGTAAACCACCATGTTGACTAAACCGTTTACCACATACATCACAGTCATGAGGTTTATCACCAGTATGTGTTCTCCTATGTCTCTTTGAGTCATTACATTGAACAGATTCTTTCGAACAAACATCACATTTTTGTAGTTTATCCCCAGTATGTGTTCTTTCATGTTTCTGTGGAGTATCGTCGAGAATAACTAAATCCTCTACACCATACATCATGTTGTTAAGGATTATCTCCAGTTGAAACGAAGTTGTATAGTATATAAAAGAAAATAATAATAATATATTAAGAAAAATTCAAATACTAGTCTTTAATGACCAAATGTTTAAATGTTCACAATGGTCAAGTAGGTTCCGTAATCGTTTAGGTTTCGATGTGAACGTGAACTGAATTTTGAGGTTTTTTTTCATAGTTTTTAATATCATACTTGTTCTGTTCAATGTTGTTAATTGTCTGCAGGGTACATGTATCAGCTTAATTGCAGTAATGGTCGTTTAAGTTTTTGCCAGTGGTCACTTCTATCATTGTTTTATTCACAATACCATTTTACCGAAGGTTACATGTACGATTGTCAAAAATGATTGTAAAAAATCGTCATCCGACTCATGGGAGGTGTCTGTTATCATTATGTTGTTTACATTATGTACTATTATATTATTCATGAATGAATATCGCTGTGCTGCGTATTCTTGCGTTTGTTTGTACTGCATTCCTGTCACGTAGCTTTGCTATTTTAGTGATATGTTTAAATTTACTATACAAATAAGTGGGAGTTTTGACTATATAGCCATAAAACAAGGTTCAACTCGCCATTTATTTCTTGAAATGTCCGGTATTAAGTCCGGAATATGTCCGTTATCTACAGTCCGTTTCTAAGTATGTTAGCGTTTTCTTTTGTTTTAGTTTATTGTGTCTGCTATTGCTATTTAAGAAAAATTCACTTTTCATATGAAAAAAATCCAGACCAAAACATGAAAAAGAACTTTGACCAATGAACCAATAAAATAAGGTCAATCTCAGATGAAATATGGCAGTTTTGAAGCAGTTACTGAACCATGAAAATGAAGTCAATGACATTGAACATATGACAGATGGAAACTTCTTAAGATATGAAGCATCCAGGTCTTCTACCATCTGAAATATAAAGCTTTATTCAAATAGTTAACGCTACCGCCTGATATTAATACCTATGTCAGTGCTGTATACTGCGACATTTGACAAACATGGACTTCGTAATGATGAATATGATGAAATTGACGAAACATACACTGATCAATCAATTTATGCTATAACATAGTAAAATACCGGGACGAACTCTCATACACTAAAAAAATTGAAATTAAAATAATAAGAGCATAAATTCTTTATTTAATTTAAAGAGGCTAAACAATTATATTTGTTACAAAATATACTCTCCTGAGACCACCCACACATCACAATACAATCAAAAACAGATATCATGCTTAATTAATATGTGTCTCATATGTCTATGCAAATTATCACTAGTATGTGTTCTCATATGTCGGTAAATTATCACTAATATGTGTTCTATGTACATGTGTCTATGCAAACTATCACTAGTATATGTTCTCATGCAAATTATCCATGTTATCACTTGTTTATTAGTATGTGTTCTCGTGTTTTTTATTATGTAGATTATCACTCATATTGAACCACCAACATCAAACATCTCGTATCAGAGTTTTATCCCCGTTATAATGATTATGTATTTCAATGTGTCTCTTTGAGTAAACATGCTGGTTAAAGCTTTACCAAATACAGTCAAGAGAGTAATCACCTGTATATATATGTGTTCTCATGTGTCTCTTAACATTTCTAAGCTAGCTACAAGCTAACCCCTTTACCACACACCATAGTCATGAGATTAATCTCCTGTAAATGTTTTCATGTCAATATGTACATGATGTAAGTTACAAAACCCTGTACCTCATACACTACAGTTATAAGGTTATTTGCCTGTATGTATTTTCATATATTTTCACAAATGCGAGGTTATCATGTTTTGCCTGTATGCATATTCATGTGTCTCTTTAAATCACTTAGATGACTAAACCCTTTCCCACATATATCACAGTCATGAGCATGATGAGGTTTATTGCCTGTATGTGTTCTCATCATGCTCATGAGCCTCTGTAAATCACAAAGTCGACTGAACTCTTACCCACATACATCACAGTGATGAGGTTTATAACCTGTGTGTGTTCTCGTGTAAAATCTGTAAATCACAAAGTCGACTGAAACCTTTATCATTGTGTATCATATCATGTTCATCACCAGTGATGATTTTTATGTGTTTCTTTGAATTACTAAGCTTGTTAAATCCTTTACCATGTTTACCACAAACAAACATTACAAATGTGAGATTTATATCATGTACATGTGTTGTACCTGTATGTATAATTTTCAAATGTCTCCTTAAATTACTTAAAATAAAGATGACTAAACCATATGCATTGCAACATACATCACAATCATGTGTCCTTATGTGTTTCTTTGAATTACTAATCTAGCGAAACCCTTTAACAAATACACCACATTCATGAAGTTAATTTTTATTATAAAAGCACAAATAACACCAATAAGACGGTCAAAAGCTTAATAACATGTATCTGTACTCATGTCAATAAGTATTTAACTTTTCTGACTTTTCAAACTCTGTACCATATACACAACTGTCATAAAGTAAATTGCATGGTATGTATGCCCATACTTCCTTTTAAACTACTAAATCAAATGTAAATTGACTAAATTCTTTGTCATCTCAAATGTGAGGTTTACATGTTCATGATGTTTAACCTGTATGTATTTTTATATGTTTCTTGAAATTACCAGGATCACTAAACCCTTTACCATGTTTACCACATATCACATTCATGAGGTTTATAATCTGTATGTGTTCTCATGTGAATCTGTAAATTACCAAGCCGACTAAACCCTTTACCACATATACATCACATACTTGTATGTGTTCTCATGTGTCTCTTTAAATTTCCAAGCTGACTAAACCGTTTACAACATACATCACAGTCATGAGGTTTATCACCTGTATGTGTTCTCATGTGTGCCTGTAAATGACCAAGTCGTCTGAAATCTTTACCACACACATCACAGTCAAAGGGTTTTTCACTTGTATGTGTTCTCATGTGAATTTGTAAATAACGAGGCTGACTAAACCGTTTACCACATACATCACAGCCATGAGGTTTTTCACCTGTATCCTGTGTATGTGTTATCATGTGTCTCTTTAAAGTTCCAAGCAGACTAAACCGTTTACCACATACATCACAGTCATGAGGTTTATCACCTGTATGTGTTCTCATGTGTGCCTGTAAATCATTAAGCCGACTAAACCCTTTACCACATATATCACATTCATATGGTTTATCACCTGTATGTATTCTCATGTGTCTTTGTAAAGTTCCAAGCAGAGTAAATTGTTTCCCACATACATCACAGTTATGAGGTTTATAACCTGTGTGTATTCTCGAGTGTAACCGTAAAGTGCCTTGCTCACTAAACCCTTTACCACATACATCACATGCATAAGGTTTGTCACCTGTATGTATTGTCATGTGTCTCCGTAAATTACCACGCTGACTAAATCGTTTACCACATATATCACAGTTATAAGGTTGTTTACCATTATGTGTCCGTTTGTGTCTTTGTAAATAACTAAGCTGACTGAACTCTTTACCACATAAATCACAGTCCATGGGTTTATCACTTGTATGTGTTCTCACGTGTCTCTTTAAGTGACTACCTTGAGAAAATTCTATAGCACACACATCACATTTATGAAGTGTTTTACCAGCCTGTGTGTTTATGTGTCTCTGTGGAGTAGGGTTGAGTGTGACTAAATCCTCCCCTCTCTCTGACATCTTACTGATGTTTATCTCCGGTATGTGCGTTCTCATACAACTCTGGAAGGAACAAACAAATATATAATAAGTACATAAATGTACATGACATATATAATAAAGACGCATTGAAGATCTTTTGGTGACCTTCTGCTGTTGTCTGTTCTATCATGTCTATTGTTTGGTTGTTGTGTCTTTGACACATTCCCCATTTCCATTCTCAATTTTATATAAACCTTTTGATACCTTTCTGCAATTTACAGTCAGAAAAAAATAAAATAGCCAGAAGTCATACATGTAATTATAATTATCAATTATTTTGACTTCTGCGACCTAAAATCTAGATCGAATTTTTTTCATGCATTGTAACTTGGATGGAGAGTTGTCACATATTCAGTGATTGGGAAGGACGTGCGCCCTGCGCCTATAGCACATATTGACCAGAAATGGCGCATTGAGGGACAAATGTAAGCGCCCACGGGGTGCACAATATTTTTCACATCGTTTCGAAACGTTTAGATATCGTCAAATGGATTTCAGATCGTGTTCCGTGCCGCCATGTGTGTGTACACAACTGTATAATGTTCCTCCAATCATAGGAGCACCTATATATTTTTGGGACGTCTCGGGTGTTTTCCTATGGTAATAGATAAGAACCATGCGGTTTAACGTCTCGGGTGTTTTCCTATAGTAATATTAGAACCATGCGGTCTAACTGATAACCCAAAAAGGTAATTAATCATCATTCTGATTCATGATATATTTTTTTATAAACAACTTTAAATTTGTGAAATTTGGCTATTACAGACTAGATTTAACTCTAATAATAATCTTTTAATTTAGTTTAGCTCGCTATTATTTCGATTGAAAACCCTGAAGCCTTTTTATGAATATAGTTTTTGTCTCTATAAAAGGCGCTTAACTGTCCTTGTCAATTTTTGGTCTTTGGCTCGTTTTGATATTTTGTTATAAACATGACTTCAGCGAATTATTGTTTTGTTCTATCAATTAATGGTACTCTCTACTGTTAATCTTGTCATCGTGATGAAGTAATAATAATAATACAAGAAGTGCAGAGGAAGTGCCTAAAATGTCCTCTAATACGGAACGACTGGAATAAGTATGGTATCGACGAAGACCCAAATTTAATGTTAAAAACCCAACCATGAACATGAACAAGCCAAGGCAACAGTACCAGTTTAAACATTGTAAATACAGGTTATCTTTAATATTGTCCGTTTTGGAAGAAGTTATTGTATATTCATTGAAATTACAGAATCACAGGAACAATATCCATGATATTATTTTAAATCATATACATGTAGGTAATAACCAACACCTCTTTGCCAAAAAATAATGATACTTTTTATTTTTTGACAGAAGTCAATTCAAATGGCCCACTCATTTGACAACATGGCCCATTATTTTTTTAAATGGCCCATTGAATTTATTTTTGAGGGGCCCTGGGCCCATAGTGAAAAAAACCTTCCAGATCACTGCATATTCTTATAATTACCAGTCAGGGGACTTACTTAAACAAGTGATTTTCTAAATCACTGATTCAAGTAACATTATTTCCATAAAGGTTGGAAGTTAGAGTTGTCTTTCTTTAATAATCACCTATTTTAAAAGTAGTACAAATTAATCACTAGAAGAAGTGATTTAATATTAGTGTAGCTTTAAATATAGAATACTAATGATCCAGAGACTAATTATGTTTCTAAACTTATCAGAACCAACATCTGTGTTGTCTAGGATGACCGGGTCATTTCAGGTGATGACCTTGTACTGAATCTAGGATAATGACATAAAAATCACTTGTTTAAGTATCAGACCTCAATTTCCTTCCCAAAAATCACTTCTTTAAGTATCATTCTTTTAATAACCCCCACTAATTTCAACACCCCCGAACAGTGAAATTTTAATTTTTATCGCGAACAGTAGAATTTTATTACATAATCTGAAAGATGAAACCTTGAACTTCACAGGAAAAATACTCCCACTGCTGTGAAAAATCTTTTAAGAAAGTATCAGTTCATTATGTAAAGCTATTATTATAGCATTTTTTCAACTTAAATAGAATTTTCAGGTAAATGATAGCATCAAAGGCATAAACCTTGCTACTTAAAAAAAGCAAAAAGTTCATATTTTTAAATTTTACTAATTAAAAGATGTTATTTAAACATATATGTGTTTAAAATTTAGAAAATACTATAAAATCCCAATTTGTGACAAAACCTCGAATTTGCTACTCAAATAAGTGATTTAAAAATCACTAATTTCAGTAAGTCCCCTGACTGATTACCATGATTACATTAGATGTATGTTTCATTATAATATTTTATTCTGATTGGCTAACTGCAAATCACGTGTTATTCCGTAAGCAGTTGCATTGCTCAATACAACTTTTCACTCATGATAACACGTGCTCCAACAATAAAGTGCACAGGTGAATTAAATAATAAAATATATATATATAAAATTCGTGTTTTCATGATCATAGCTAAAAATGTAATTATAAGTATTGAATGCTTCAGAGCTCCAGATAAGCTGTGTATTTGCGTGATCACGCAATACAAATAATAAAAAACCCAATGCAATTGCCCATTGCAGGGTTCAATAACCCAATTTATTCAAAGGAAAACCCAATAAATGCCAAAACCATGAGTTCTCAACCCTTTTATTGGCTACCATTTGCGTTATTTACCCTTATCTGTTTACAGTCGTCGCGTAAACAATTTTTATAATATTTATAATTGGAAATTTCCTTTCGTTCTAAAAATAGATCCCTGCATCAAGTAACTGAAATGGGTCCCTGTTAGAGTTTTCCGTTGCTAAATAGGTACATGTGTTTTTGAAAACATTTCGATCTTCTCGGCGTTTATCCAATTAGCGTGTGTCATGTAGTCAATTTTTTTCGCATTGCTTGGGATTTATCATTACATACATTGAATAAAAACGAAAGTGAATGTCCGGTAAAAATATTGAATAGAAGCATGTTTTCTGCTTCTTTTGAAAAGCTGAGGGAAAGTTATGATGATAACAAGACTCAGTCAGTGTTTTTAGAAAGCGTCCATCGAACACACAGGCGTGTGTGCGTATCTTAACGAGAACATTGCTGATAAAAACGGATTTCCTCAAAAACGAAATCAGTTGGAAAAAGTGAAATGCCAAATCAATTATGACATGATAAAGCATCAGAAACCAAAAGTTCTAATAAAAGACAACGAAACCCAGATTTATGAAAATTGGAATAAAACAAAAACATTCAAGTATAATTAGAGTTTACTTTTTTTTCTTTCATTTTACGGTTAATTAATGAATACACACACAGGCACTGGTCTCAGAATTTATTATATAAAGCATTGTAAAGGTATAAGACGAGTGCCTGTGAATACACATATCCGTTTTGTAACAGTTTATATGAGAAAATACAAAACTGGCAGAAGGTTTGAAACAGAACACAAATTAAACCTACAATTGCTCCTCGGTGAATAAACCAAATGAAACAGCTAGTAAATAACCCTAATCCTAACCCTAAACCAAATAAAACAGCTAAACAAAGAAAGAAACATATTTAAGATGTAAAAAAATCTGGGGTTGATATTGCCTTAATATTCAATATTGTGTTGATGAATAAACCCAATACATTAAGGAGCTTGGTGGTGAAAAACCCAATTTGATATTAACATGAGGGGTGAATATGAATTGATAATGCAATTAAAAAACTTTATCACTCAATTATATAAGAAAATGGTGGGTAAAAAACCCAATTTGTGAATTCTTATCTGGAGCTCTGAATGCTTCTTTTTGTAACTTTATAGGGTTGTAAAAGCGTTGACCGTGCGTACATTTCTAGAATGAAGCGCTTCCGCGTTTCATACAAAATGTACTTCGGTCAACGCTTTTACACCCCAATGAAGTTACAAAAAGAAGCATTCAATTCTTAAATGTATAGTAAATAAACATAAAACTGATGGTCTTATAACTTTTCAATGGTAACTAGAAACATATAAATACGTCATATCATATGTCTCTGTCATAACACAACAGACCAGTTCAAACATAAATCTGTGCACGTGAATAGTCAATTATACTAGATTCTTTAGTCTACATTTTATAAACATCATCAAGTCTACCAATGTTTTGTCCACTAAAGTTTGTAAAATATAAGATAAATCATTGTTTTCTTTATATTTACCATGTTCACTCACTTAACTTTCTTTACAGGGAGAATTGTAAGTCGAGGGAAAGAAACCAACGTTATCTTATTATTTACATGTCCCCTTACCTACTTTACCTGTAAGTTCCGCCTATGCCAGGCGAACCATCAAATTGTGTATCTAGGGATTTGGTTAAGGTGTTACAGTACATAGTAGCGCTGCTTGTTCAATCGTTTGTTAAAAGATCATCATACTAGCTTAAAAAAGAGGGACGAAAAATACCAAAGGGACAGTCAAACTCATAAATCTAAAACAAACTGACAACGCCATGGCTAAAAATGAAAAGACAAACAAACAACAGCACACACGACACAACATAGAAAACTAAAGAATAAACAACACGAACCCCACCAAAAAACTAGGGGTGATCTCAGATGCTCCGGAGTTTAGGAGCTACCATTTGATTTTTATGGGGGGGGGGGGGGGGCTAGGATGACAAATTTTGTCCTGCATTTTTTTAGTTGTAATCACTGTCCTGCCTTTTTTTTATTAGTTTATCCTGACTTTTTTTACCTAAATTGTCATCCTGCCTTTTTTTTTTTTGCAAAGCATCTCATCCTGCCTTTTTTTTTTACTCAAAACTCCTGTCCTGCCTATTTTTTTCAAATTTCATCATGATAGCCCCCCCCCCCCCCCCCCCCCCCCATAAAAATCAAATGGTAGCTCCCTTAAATTAATATGTCCTGAAATACTATTCCGACTCAGACTAAACTTCATAAAGCTTATTTCTCGAGCTTATTATTTATTATTATTAATTACTCGACCAACCTTGAACAAAGTCGGCAATTATTCAAAATTCATTGTTCTTGTTAATATGTTCACATATATTTTTTGTTCCTTGATTTTTCTCATTGTTTTTACATTCTATTTTAAAAACATTCCTAACCGAATTATTACAGGCAGAAAAGATAAACCACCATGGCTTACCGGTGATATTAAAAGGATGATTCGTAAAAAAAATCGTATCCATAAAAGAGCCAAAAAAACAAATTCTGCTCCGGACTGGACAAAATTTCGATTAGTAAGGAATAGGTGTAATAAAATTGAGAAAGGAAATGGTGAATATGTCAAAGCGACAACCACCCGACCATAGAGCAAACAACAGCCGAAGGCAACCAATGGGTCTTCAATGTAGCGAGAATTCCCGCACCCGTAGGTGTCCTTCAGCTGGCCCCTAAAATATGCATAATAGTACAGTGATAATGGACGTCATACTAAACTCCGAATTATACACAAGAAACTAAAATTTAAAATCATACAAGACTAACAAAGGCCAGAGGCTCCTGACTTGGGACAGGCGCAAAATTGCGGCGGGGTTAAACATGTTTATGAGATCTCAACCCTCCCCCTATACCTCTAGCCAATGTAAAAAAGTAAAAGAATAACAATACGCACATTAAAATTCAGTTCAAGAGAAGTCCGAGTCTGATGTCAAAAGATGTAACAAAAGAAAATAAATAAAATGACAATAATACATAAATAACAACAGACTACTAGCAGTTAACTGACATGCCAGCTCCAGACCTCAATTAAACTGATTGAAAGATTATGTCTTCATCATATGAATATCAGGTACAATCCCTCCCGTTAGGGGTTTAGTATCATACTATCATAAAATATATGAGAAGAACATAACCCGTGTCATGCCTAGTCATGCCGTGTCATGCCGTGTCATGCCTAAAACTAGTTTTAAACTCTAAAACTAATTATTTTTCAAAATTGTCAACCAAAATTATATCTGAAACTCATGGTGGCAAACAATATTGGAGTCTTATTAAATATTTGATGAAATGTGACTCCATGCAGCGACAGTCGCAACATCCCCCCTTTACAGGTAGACGATAATCTGATCTGTGAAGATACAAAAAAGGCAAAACTATTTAATGATTATTTTTGTGGTCAATCAAATCTTGATGACTCTAATACACACCTTCCAGACATACCTGACACACGAACAGACGGACTCGGTGATATGATAATATCTGAGAACGAGGTAGTAGAAATTTTGAAGATTATGGATGTATCAAAAGCATCGGGACCAGATCGTATAAGCTCACGACTTCTAAAGGAAGCATATATATGGAATTATGAAATACCCTTTGTGCAGGTTATTTAACCTATCTTTATCAGTTGGCAAATTTCCTTCCGACTGGAAATGTGCTAATGTCACCCCTGTATTTAAGAAGGACTCTCCAAGTGACTATAGAAACTATAGACCGATATCATTGATAAGCGTTATCGGAAAAGTCATGGAAAGATGTGTTTTTAAGCATATTCATAATTATCTAATAGCTAACCAGATTAATCACACCCAACCAATCAGGATTCATCCAAGGGGACTCAGCCATTAATCAATTGCTGAATATTACAAATGAGTTTGGGAAGGCATTAGATGACGGGAAAGAAATTAGAGTAATTTTGTGTGATATAAGTAAGGCATTTGACAGAGTTTGGCATAAGGGGTTGTTACGGAAATTAGAAGCTATTGGCATTAAAGGTTCTGTTTTGGCATTGGTAAATAATTATCTATCTGATAGAAAGCAAAGGGTTGTAATTAATAGTGTATCATCCGAGTGGGGCAATATAAGGGCTGGAGTGCCCCAGAGGTCGATCCTGGGTCCTCTTTTATTTTTGATATTTATCAACGATATCATATCTGATATACAGTCTACTATTAAGTTGTTTGCTGATGATACAAGTTTATATTTGATAGTAGATGACCCCAGAGAATCAGCAAACAGCTTGAATAGTGATCTCGCAAAAATCCATAGATGGTCTTCAGATTGGCTAGTGACCTTTAACCCTCAGAAAACCGAGACCATGACAATTTCACGGAAACTTCACAAACCTGATCATCCAAAACTTAACACACTCGGTGACTTTAACTATCTCGGCCTGCAATTATTTCTATATATTTATAGACAAATAAGACATATTACACGATTGTGTTAGAAATACAGCCATGAACATATTCTGCTAGTTCTGTTAACAATTTAATTCAATCTTCAATCTTAAAGCCTGTTGGCACGAATTGTCCCAATGTGCAGTTTTCCTCTTTGGTGCGTTTTTCTTGACGTATTTTCTTCTCTGTGCTTAAAGTTAATTTAAAGTAAAGTAAAGTAAAGTAAAGTAATCTTTATTTAAAGTCGGGTTGCATATATACATAATAACAAAGAACACGAGCTCTTAAGAGCTCTTTAACCGACTGATATTAATAAACAAAACATACATGTAATAACATCAGATACACATACAACAAAAACATACAGACATAATATATATATATATTAATGCATAGATAGCACATGCAGAATAAAAGCTAAGCAAGATATATTAAAACAAATGTCTAATATCAGCACATATACAGTAGCACATCGTATTTATATCAGAGAAGCACATGCAAAGTTAAACACTATAAGCACAAACAAAAGACTGCATGCAGCTATAGAAAAGGTAATGCATATAAGCAAAAGAAATAAATGGCTAAATAAAAAATAAAAATAAATGCGAAAAGATAAAACATAAAAAAACAACAGGCTTCGAGATCAAGTTATGGGGCAGCAAGTAAGTATACATTATTTACAAGAACTGCATGTACATTTTTCTGAAAAACACCAGGCGGAGATAAAATTTTTGAACTGGTCAAACGTTGATAAGCTCCTTGCCTCATTTGGCAAGGAGTTCCAGAGTTTTCCTGCCTCATAACTAAAGCTTTTCTTACCATAACTTGTTGTTTTTGGCCGTGGTATATCTGCTATGCCTTTGTACCTGAAGTTATATGAATTTTCTTTAATATTTACTAAATTATCATATGTAGGAATTCTGGACTTGATTTATTAATTATTTTATATGTCTCTAATGCCATGGTTCTCAATCTTCTGATTTTTAGTGCTGGTAGCTTAGACTGTTCAAGAAGTGTATTGTAAGAATTTGTGTAGTCGTCATAAATAAATCTGAGTGCTCTTTCTTGTATTTTTTCTATTTTCTTTGTGTTTTGTTCACTGCAGAAGTGCCATGTAAGAGGACATTAGCTGAGGTTTGACATGATAAATGAGTGGTATATTGTAAGTTTTGAAAGTCTGGTGAGATGAGTGACAATTCTTTTTAGAACGTTTATTTGTCGTGCAGCTTTTTTGCAAATATTTGAGATGTGAGTGTTGAAATCCAGTTTAAAGTCTATTCTTACACCGAGAAGTTTCACTTCGTCGTCACATTTTATGTTGAATCCATTTAGGTTGAAAATAATATTTTGAGTGTGTGTTTTTTTATTTACCTATGGAAATTGCCTGTAATTTTTCTGGGTTTGCCTGCATTTTGTTGAAAGAGAACCATGAGATTAGGGAATTACTATCTTCCTCTAGACAGGGTTTAATTACTAATTCCAAAGTAGTACCGGTTTTTGAGAGGGTGTTATCATCAGCATAGTTGTGTCAGCATAGTTGTATAAATCACAGTGTTTGACAAAAAGAAAAATATCATTTATGAAAACATTAAATAATACAGGGCCTAGTATAGATCCCTGAGGAACACCTTTATATGTATCTTGCATTTGACTGATACTCTGGCCTATTTTTACACACTGTTTTCTTGCAGTCAGATAGATTTTGAGTAATTCCAGAGCAGATGGACTAAGGCCATATTTTTCCAATTTCAAAAGAAGTAAATCATGTGGAGACAGTCAAAGGTCCAGTAATATAGCCGCTAAATATTTATTGTTATCTAGTGCCTTTTTACAATCTTCCAAAATTTTGAGTAATGTTGACTGGCAGCCATAGTCAGCTCGAAAAGCCGCAAGAAAATGGTCGAAATATCATCAAAGTATTTAGTAAGTTGATTTTCTATGGCTGTTTCAAAAATTTTAGATAAAACACTAACTGGTCTATATAATTACCCTTTTCAAGAACACTGTTTTTTTTGTGAACAGGTGCCACTTGGGCAATTTTTAATGAGTCTGGAAAAATGGAAAAAAAAGTTGGTATGCGCTGGTTAAAATTGGGATTGAGGAACAGTAGTATTAAATCTGCCTGTTCTGTCAATGTAAAGTGCCACTGTTCGTAGTTTGGCTTTTGTCTCTTCTGTGTTCTCGCCGTCCAGTCTCGCTAGCATAGTAGCTTAATACAGGTTTCTGACCCCGATCTCTTTGGATATTTGGTGTAACATATCTTCTCGTTCGTTCTCATAGAAGGGACAGTCCAGAAGGAAATGGTCAGGAGTTTCAGATGCACCACAGTTGCACGACTCTATGGCGTTGCGGTTTGTCCTACTCGGTTCTTATAGTAGTTGAGTTCTGTATAGCCAGTTCTTAGTTGGGCGAATATACTGAAATATCTTTAAGTTAGAATATCATATATAATTGAGTGTTTCGTAGTTGGTATTTTTTCATAAAGGTCCCTGCCTCTCTCAGATATTTCCCATCTTCTCTGCCATTTGTTTCCTGTACTTTTTAATGCTGCTTGTTTGACGTCCTGTAGTGTTGTCACGTTATATTCCGCTGGTAGTTCTTTTGCTTCCTGTGCCGCTGTTATTGCAAGGATGTCAGCCTCGTCACTGCCAGCTGCTATGTTGGCATGTCCTGGTATCCACGATATAATTACATTTAGTCCTTTTTGCCTATATAAACTTTACAGTTTGTGACATATAGCAACAACAAAAACAAATGAAGACATTAACTGATTATTAACTAAGTAAGGGAGCTACCATTTGATTTTTATGGGGGGGGGGGGGGGGGGGGGGGGCTAGGATGAAATTTGAAAGAAATAGGCAGGGCAGGAGTTTTGAGTAAATAAAAAGGCAGGATGAGACACTTTGCAAAAAAAAAGGCAGGATGACAGTTTAGATAAAAAAAAAGTCAGGATAAACTAATAAAAAAAAAGGCAGGACCGAATAGAGTTAAAAATAAAAAGGCAGGACAGAGATTACAACTAAAAAAAAAATGCAGGACACAATTTTTCATCCTAGCCCCCCCATAAAAATCAAATGGTAGCTCCCTAAGTAACTCAATATATATACATTCATACAAATTTACACAGAGACGTGTACACAGAGATTTTGAATTTCAACAGTATTATATGTTATGCATGTCTAAGACAGGGTATATATAATGATTACTGTGACATTCCCGACATAGACATTTTGCAGACGACAGCCTCCTCCATCGAACTATCAGTAACCAAACAGAAAGTGACCTACTGCAGAAAGATCTCATATCATTAGAGGACTGGGAAGATAAGTGGCAAATGAGCTTCAATGTAAACCAGATGCTCCGCAGGGCACAGCTTTATACGACCGCAGAGTTCGAACCCTGAACAGTTGGGGCAAGTAATTAGTATGGACACAACATTCAAGCTTGATACAGCTCTGAATTTGGATTGTGATTAAATAGTTGACACAACATAGGTTTCTGACACAGAATGAATGTGGTCTAAGAACTTAAACTTAAAAACTTATAAATTTTAAATTGGACATTTACCAATTATGGTCCAATATCCAAAATCTAATTACATGGTTAGATTCAGCATACCAAAGAACCCCAAGAATTCAATTTTTGTTGAAATCAAACAAAGTTTAATTTTGGACCCCGATTTGGACCAACTTGAAAACTGGGTTTTTAATCAAAAATTTAAATACATGTTTAGATTCAGCATATCAAAGAACCCCAAGGATTCAGTTTTTGTTGATATCAAACAAAGTTTAATTTTGGACCCCGATTTGGACCAACTTCAAAACTGGGCCCATAATAAAAAATCTAAGTACATGTTTAGATTCAGCATAACAAAGAACCCCAAGGATTCAATTTTTGTTAAAATCAACCAAAGTTTAATTTTGGACCCTTTGAACCTTAATGTAGACCAATTTGAAAATGGGACCAAAAATTAAGAATCTACATACACAGTTAGATTCGGCATATCAAAGAACCCAAATTATTCAATTTTTGATGAAATCAAACAAAGTTTAATTTGGACCCTTTTTGGCCCCTCATTCCTAAACTGTTGGGACCAAAACTCCCAAATCAATCCGAACCTTCTTTTTGTGTTCATAAACTTTGTGTTTAAATTTCATAGATTTCTTTTTACTTATACTAAAGTTATTGTGTGAAAACCAAGAAAAAAGCTTATTTTGGCCCCTTTTCGACCCCTTATTCCTAAACTGTTTGGACCAAAACTCCCAAAATCAATCCCAACCTTCCTTTTGTGGTCATAAATCTTGTGTTTAAATTTCATATATTTCTATTCACTTAAACTAAAGTTATAGTGCGAAAACCAATGTGTCTTCGGACGACGACGCCAACGTCATACCAATATACGACCAATTTTGCGGTCGTATAAAAAATGCATGGTAATTCGAATACAACCCAAGAACCGTCCTGTAATACCAACTAATTACAAATTACACGGACACACATTGGACACCATTGAAGCTAGTAAATACCTGGGAGTTACAATCAGCAATAATCTAACCTGGGTTGACACATCGACATTATAGTGGGTAAAGGAAACAAAACACTAGGCTTCATACGACGTAACCTAAAAGATTGAACTAAACTGGTCAAAGCAGCAGTATATTCAACAATAGTAAGACCTTCGGTTGAGTATGCTTGCACAGTATGGGAACCTACGAAACAGGCTAAAATAAATGCAATCGAACAGGTACAGAAAAGAGCAGTAACATTTGTAAACAACAACTACACAGACCGCACACCTGACTGTGTAACAAAAATGGTAACATCTTTAAAATGGGAAAGTCTTGAAGACCGCAGGAAACAAAATAGGCTATGCATGCTGTTCAAAATTCAACATCATCTACTACATAGATAGGCACCAATATCTGACGCCAGCCGGACCAGAGGTAAAAAAACACTTCTTCCAAGAAAGGGTCACAACAGACGCCTTCGGACAATCATTTTTTCCTAGGACCATTACAGACTGGAACCAACTGCCAACATCAGCTGACACAGTTGAAGGATTCAGATCTAGAGCTGCCCTGAAGCAATGCTCTGCTAAAATAGACAGTAACATCCTGTAATAGTTTTAATTGTATATATATAGAGAACGTTGTATCCTGTAAATAGCCAATAGAAAACTTTCTGTGATGTCCGACATTGCGTTAGTTTTCGCGGGACCTCATACATTCAAATATTGCATTCGGTTCCATGCCTGGAAGAAGAAGAAGAAGAAGAAAAGACCATGACATACAGGAATTATTTCGTAATTTTTAGAGATATTTTGGTTCTAGATGTCAACATCTATATTGATGACGCATAATAGACGGTAAATAAAGGTAAGTTTGTTACGAATAAGCTATAGTGCATCTGTTCTTATTGATCATAAAAACGTATATTATCAAGTAAGTTCCATTTGATGACAACTGCGTATTGCTAGTAAACACTAACATAACATTGATAAGGCTTATCATCTATCATCAGTATATGTAAATGTTCAGCATTGTAATTTAGGAGGCCCCTCATGGGGGGGGGGGGGGGGTCCTAGTAATCACATAATCACCATTTTTTTGCCAATATAATCACATAATCATTAAATATTTGCTTATCTTTAGTAATCAAATAATCATAAACTAAAAATACAGTCCTAGGTAATCAAATAATCATGAAATATTTGACTTAATAATCAAATAATCATTAAAAAAACGGCCAAGTAATCACATAATCAAAAACCCCATGAGGGCCCTCATTTAGTGGCAAGCTGAAGCTCGACTCCGGGTGTGTGGTGGAGGACTTTGATTGTGTTTAGTTCCTCTGTTGAGTTGACAAATTCCCCGTTTTCATTCCCATTTTTACATGTCTACTAGTTCTTGCTGTCAGTGAACCATCGAATATTTACTCCACATTAATTAGTTTTATCACCAGAATGTGTCAACATTTCTCTTTATGAGTTACGGTGGTCAGTAAAACATTAAAAACTTATACACCAAATTGATTAGTTTTATCACCAGCATGTATCTCTCTATGTGTTCTAACTGTCAGTAAAACATTGTACACTTACACCACATTGATAAGGTTTATCAACAGCATGTATCTCTCTATGTGTTCTAACTGTCAGTAAAACATTGTACACTTACACCACATTGATTAGTTTTATCACCAGCATGTATCTCTCTATGTGGTCTAACTGTCAGTAAAACACTGTACACTTACACCACATTGAGTAGTTTTATCACCAGCATGTATCTCTCTATGTGTTCTAACTGTCAGTAAAACATTTTACACTTACACCACATTGAGTAGTTTTATCACCAGAATGTGTCAAAATTTCTCTTTATGAGTTATGGTGGTCAGTAAAACATTGAACGTTAACACCACATTGATAAGGTTTATCACCAGCATGTATCTCTCTATGTGTTCTAACTGTCAGTAAATCATTGTACACTTATTACACCACATTGAGTAGTTTTATCACCAGAATCTGTCAACATTTCTCTTTATGAGTTATGGTGGTCAGTAAAACATTAAACATAACACCACATTATATATAATTATGTGTATCACTAATATGATTCTGTCAACATGTGTATTTGAGTTCTAGCTGTCAATAATACATTAATTGTGTTTATCACCAGTACGTGTTCACATGTGTTTGTCAGCAGAGATAAAAAAAAAAACAAAAAAAAAACTTGAGGCTCTAAAGTTGGTCACCTTGATCTATGTGAATATTAAACAAAGGAAGCAGATGGATTCATCACAAAATTGAGTTATAATCCAAAAACTGCATTTTACCCCTATGCATTTCGGTCATGTTGACTTATTTGTAAATCTTACTTTGCTGAAAATTATTGCTGTTTACAGTTAACCTCTATCTGTAATAATATTCAAGATAATAACCAAAAACAGCAAAATTTCCTTAAAATTACCAATTCAGGGGCAGCAATATAACAACGGGTTGACCGATTCATCTGAAAATTTCAGGGCAGATAGATCTTGACCTGATAAACAGTTTACCCCATGTCAGATTTGCTCTAAATGCTTTGGTTTTTGCATTTTACCCCTATGTTATATTTTTAGCCATGGCGGCCATCTTGGTTGGTTGGCCGGGTCACCGGACACATTTTTTAAACTAAATACCCAAAATGATGATTGTGACCAAGTTTGGTTTAATTTGGCCCAGTAGTTTCAGAGAAGATTTTTGTAAAAGTTAACGACGACGGACGCCGACGCCGGACGCAAAGAGATGAGAAAAGCTCACTTGGCCTTTCGGGCCAGGTGAGCTAAAAAAAAGGGGGGGGGTCTTTATATATGAATATAATGGACTTTTGGTTTGCTCTACGTTGAGGCTGTACGATGCGTTTTCTTTTCGCTGCAAGCGTTGACGGTCGACGGTCAGTTTACACCTTCAACACGTTTAATCGCTGTGTGTACAAGTTTTCTTTCTTAATCACACACCTAATTTAATACCTTTAGTTTAAAATAAGAATAATTTTGACGATATGTGTCTATTTTCCTTCCGAAGATCGTGGAATCGGTTTATTCCCAAGATTGGTTTATTTCAGGAACACCGGCTTCTTCCACGAATAACGGAGTGCAAATGATGAATGTCTCGCCTATTTTACTCATCACTAAATCATATGTTGAAAGTCTGTTAAATGAAAGTTTTACCACAGGTATCACATATGCTTAACATTATTAAGTTATTTATTTATTCATGAAATGCACATTTATACCCCTGGGGGTTGAAGGCATATACAAACAATACAATACAATACAATATACACAATGGAAAAATGAACATATTAAACATCATATATAAATGATAAAACAGTAATATTTATGCAGGCGTTGTGTCCACTCCCCTCAGTGCAAATGACTTTTTAATGAACGGAACAGTAAGCTGCATAATATCAAATGAAGATAGAATTAATTGTAATCTATCTGTTTCAGACAATGTAAAGTATTCTGGACATATATTATTTATATCTTTTTCAAGCTGATTAAAAGTGGGTTTCATCTTCAACCGCATTTATATTACAATGTTTACATATTCTATTTTCTCTTTGAATTCTTTTATATCTACCCCTCTCTATTTCCAAGAAATGGTCACTTACTTAATGTTCTATCATAATGAGGTCATGTACAGACATATAACTCTTACAAACATTCAATACTTAATATAGTATCTAATAGACTGACAAAATTACGAAAATGTCTCAATGAAAATGAGGTCAGGATCAGAAAATACCTGCCAGGAAGACAAGAAATTAGTTCATCTTATAATTATTTCATTCAAAAAATATACTTGACCTAATAAATCAGGAATTTAAAAAAACATACCCACACAAAGTAAACATTAACCATGATATATTTCACATGGCCATAAAAGTGCGAGGTTTGGCATGCCACAAAACCAGGTTCAACCCACCATTTTTTCCTTTAAAAATGCCCTGTACCAAGTCAGGAATATGGTCATTGTTATATTATAGTTCGTTTCTGTGTGTATTACATTATAACGTTGTGTCGTTTGTTTTCTCTTATTTTTGAGTGTAAATTCACATTGCGATAAGACGTGTCACGGTACTTGTCTATCCCAAATTCATGTATTTGGTTTTGATGTTATATATATATGTTATATTTGTTATTCTCGTGGGATTTTGTCTATATGTGTTACATTTTAGTGTTATGTCGTTGTTCTCCTCTTATATTTAATGCGTTTCCCTCGGTTTTAGTTTGTTATCCCGATTTTATTTTTTGTCCATGGATTTATGAGTTTTGAACAGCGGTATACTACTGTTGCCTTTATTTAGATGATACAGGCCATAACTTACAATCATCTTGAACATTAAATATAGTTTACCTACATGTATTACTTAAATAGTACTTAAAAACAAGACAAAAAATAAAATTTATCAATGAAGCATGAGAATAAGGTCAAGGTCATGTGAAACTGGTTAGAACTGCTTGGTTGTTTACTTTACAATCATTCAATACACCAATTATAGTTGACCTGTTGCTTAAAGTACTAGTACTTGAAAAATCCAGACAAAAACACAAAACACTTTAACATTGACCATGTTGACCAATGAACCATGATAATATAATATTATGGTCAATATTATATGAAACCTGTCAGACTAACATGTACCCATTACAGTCATTCCATACACACATATAGGAGGGTCTGGATGGGGTGTCTGTTATTCTGTAAACATTTAATTTTCACCCCTTTTTTCTCTAATCTTCAAAAAATTAACCCCTTTTTTCAAGTTTTTCTCTAATCTTCATTTTTTTTGCCCGTTATTCTCTAACATGTCTAATCTTCATTTTTTAAGGGTATTATTCTTTAATCATTTAACCCCATCCAAACCCTCATATAGTTATCCTACAGCTTACAATATTTGAGTATTATTGAAGGTGGTGATATAAGTTTATTTTTGTGTCATCGGTCATTGGGTCTCTTGTGGAAAGTAGTCACATTTGCAATCATACCACATCTTCTTTTCATTTTTATCTCACAAACATTCCCGACATGTCATTATCATATTACAATTACATTTGAAATGTTTTAACATAATTTAATACCCGGATGAACTCTCAAATATATATATCACAATTAAATTAAATTAATGTTTTAACATAGATAAATTCACAGATAAACTTTCATCATGTTCATGGAGATCCTTAAACATGTTCAACAACATGAACAAAGAAATAACATTTATTTGGTAAACAATATATGTATATATTAATTGATCTTAATTTCAAATTCAACTTTAACCTACATAATCTATGCATTATACAATATTGATATATGTCATGTATGTAAATTACTTGAGTGCTTTTGACGGGTTAGATTCTAAAGAAAACATCTACTACATTCATCACAATCTCTATGTGTTCTTATATATCTCTTAGTCTATATGAAGGGTTAGATTCTTAAAGAATGCATCTGTTACCATGACTAAATACATTACTATCTCTATGTGTTCTTATATATCTCTTAGTCTATATGAAGGATTAGATTCTTAAAAAATTGCATCCACTACCATGACTAAATACATCACTATCTCTATGTGTTCTTTTATATCTCTATCTCTATGCATGTGTTCTTATACATGTTACATATCTTTAAATCTCTATACATGTGTTCTTATACATGTTATATATCTTTAAATCTCTATACATGTGTTCTTATACATCTCTATCTTTATGTGTTCTTTTACATCACTATCTCTATGTGTTTTTATACATTACTATTTCTATGTGTTCTTATACATCATTTTGTACATTGTATCTCTATATGAATCATCATTTCTAATAATGTTTCGCCAATAGTATTTAAACCTCACAGTCTTCATGTGTCTGTCATGATCAGATGTCATTATCATACAACCCTCTTCTAAATACATCACATATATCAGTCAGGGATATAACTCTATAGGGTTATTACAGGAAAATAACATACATTTGTTATTGTGGACTAAAAAATCAAAGAAATGTGATAACATATGTATGTTACATGTTTCAAAGGGACAATATACTTCATAAGTTTAGTTAAAATTTATACAAGTTCTATTGATATTACTATTGTCTTTATGTATACTTATCTATTGAAAGATGTAACAGTTCATAGTATTCCAATTTTGAATAGTACACTTATATGTTATTACAGAAAAAATATGCCTGTAATAACTGAAGGGTGTTATCACAGCTTCTCTATATCACTTCAAAGCATTTGCTCAGACATAAATCATGCTTAATTACAATGCATTTCAATTTATTGTAAGAAATAATGACCAGAGCATGTAATGAGGTTCTGCGCAAGTTTCTCAGTTATTCCCAAGTGTCTTATATAATGAGTTACATTCCTTTAATAACTAAGCCTTGTTATTACAGCTAAGTTAATTCCTAAATAGCCTTGTCTCATTGATTAACCATGGTTAATCAAAAATGTATTAATTCCATTTAAAAATTAATTATCAAGGCTATGCATTTAGTTTCTGCGCAAAGTCTCAAGAGTTCCCTAGAGTCCACTATAGAATAGATAATTTTACAAATAACAAACATATGTTATTACAGATTTAGAAAATTTAAGGAAAAGTATCTGTAATAACCCACGCAAGTTATTTTCTGTAATAACCCTATAGAGTTATATCTCTGACTGTATATCATGTATATATACATGATATATAAGCTTTTTAAAATAGTTATTTCCAGTTTGTGTAGACCTCTTTACTGTATTTCTTCTAAAAACAACTTTTCAGCATGTACCTCATATGTATGGTGTTTGTCGCAAGTAACCGTTCTCTGTTTGTCGCAAGTATGTGTTCTCTGTTTGTCTCAAGTATGTGTTCTCTGTTTGTCGCAAGTATGTGTTCTTTGTTTGTCCCAAGTATGTGTTCTCTGTTTGTCGCAAATATGTGTTCTCTGTTTGTCGCAAGTATGTGTTCTCTGTTTGTCTCAAGTATGTGTTCTCTGTTTGTCGCAAGTATGTGTTCTCTGTTTGTCCCAAGTATGTGTTCTCTGTTTGTCGCAAATATGTGTTCTCTATTTGTCGCAAGTATGTGTTCTCTGTTTGTCGCAAGTATGTGTTCTCTGTTTGTTGCAAGTAAGCGTTCTGTTTGTCGCAAGTATGTGTTCTCTGTTTATTGCAAGTAAGCGTTCTCTGTTTGTCGCAAGTATGTGTTTCTGTTTGTCCCAAGTATGTGTTCTCTGTTTGTCGCAAGTATGCTTTCTTTGAAACTCTGAATTCATGGAATTTAGTACGAAATTAGATTTTCCTTGATTTGACTAGTATGCCTTCTCGTGTGTCTATGTAAAAAAAATGTATCACTCACACTGACCCACAACGACTAACATCTTATTGTGAGTATTGTCTGATTTATCCACAGTATGTATTCTCATGTGTCTCTTTAAACTATCAAGCCGACTAAACCGTTTACCACATACATCACAGTCATAAGGTTTCTCCCCTGTATGTGTTCTCATGTGAGTTTGTAAATTACCAAGGTGACGAAATCCTTTACCACATACATCACAGTCATAAGGTTTATCACTTGTATGTATTTTGGAATGACTTTGTAAATGACTAAGTTGACTAAACCGTTGACCACATACATCACAGTCATAAGGTTTATCACCTGTATGTTTTGTCATATGTCTCTGTAAATCAAAAGGCTCACTAAACCCTTTACCACATACATTGCAATCATAAGGTTTATCACTTGTATGCCTTCTTATGTGTCTTTGTAAACTACAAGACTGACTATACACTTTACCACATACATCACAATCATAAGGTTTATCACCTGTATGTGTTCTCATGTGAACATTTAAATTACCACGATGACTAAACCCTTTACCACATACCTCGCAGTAATGAGGTTTATCTCCAGTATGTGTTCTCATGTGTCTCTGCGAATTGCCAAGGCTACATAACTTTTTATCAGCTGTATGTGTTGTCCTGTGTCTCTGTAAATCTTTTTTCTGACAAAAACTTTTACCACATACATCACAGTCATGTGGTTTATCTCCAGTATGTATTAGCATGTGTCTAGTTAGGAAACTACCTCGGGAAAATTCTCTAGTACAAACATCACATTTATAAGGTGTTTCGCCAGTATGCGTTCTTAAATGTTTCTTTAAGTCACAACCTTGACTAAATTCTCTACCACACACATCACATTTATATGGTTTTTCACCGGTGTGTGTCCTCATGTGTCTCTTTAAGGTATAACTATGACTTAATTCTCTACCACAAACATCACATTTATGATGTGTTTTACCCGACTCAGCCTGAGACTGTGTGTTTACGTGTCTCTGTAGTGTACTGTTGAGTGTGACTAAATCCTCTCCTCCCTCTAACATCTTATTGATAATGTTTATCTCCAGTATGTGGGTTCTTGTACAACTCTGTAACGAAAAAAAAAAAAAAAGACGTCACATATGTACATGTAAACCTTTTGATACCTTTCTGCAATTTACACATATATCATGCACAGTAAAACCTTGCTATAAACATGATAAATCGGAATCCTGCAAAAAACAAAAAACCTATATACATCATGTACATATAACATGTATAACAACTAAACATGTTCTAATGCACTATCATCCCAAAATGTATATGCGTTATGAAACCTGATAAAACCTAACATCAGCCAAAACTGAACAGAATTTTGAGTTCTGAAGAGGTGCGGTTTAGCCAGGTTTCACTGTATATAGCATATCTATTTTGATATTAAAATATCAATATAAACAGTGATAAAGGGACAACCTGTTGTAAAATCACAATATATTCAAGCCCCCGGCATGAATTATTTCTATTCTAATATGACAAATAAAGCAATTATTTTGGATCAAAACGCTCTAGGTGGACGCACTATCAAACTGGAGTAAAAGGAGGGAGCAAACTGAATGAGGGACAAGCTTAACCTTCTTGCTACCGGAGGGACACATATGTCCACACCCGCAGTGCCGGAAGTACACATATATCCACACCAGGCAGTGCCGGAGGTACACATACAATGTATGTCCACACCAGGTAGTGCCGGAGGTACACATATGTCTACACCAGGCAGTGCCGGAGGTACACATATGTCCACACCCGCAGTGCCAGAGGGACACATATGTCCACACCAGGCAGTGCCGGAGGTACACATATGTCCACACCAGGTAGTGCCGGAGGGACACATATGTCCACACCAGGCAGTGCCGGAGTTACACATATGTCCTTGGTTAACTTTATACAAGCTTCTCACCCATGCTCACTCATGATGCTGTATTTCTTTCAATTAAAAGACAAAAAGATAGTGTTTTGTTTTTCTCCAAAGGGTCCCAAATGTAACGTTCATGATGTTGTACATCCTATATCATATGACGTCGTTGTTCTAACATGTAACGTCACAGACGTCGAACTGTCGTATTTTCCGGCATACATGTATGAAATGCAACTTTAAAAATGGTCGCAGCAAGAGGGTTAAACTATTTACCATTATAACGTATTTAGATAGTTTTTGGATGAATTTAAATGATAATTTACTATTTATCTTGTATGTATAATAAAAATGGCTTATAAAACAATTATACCACATTTTATCATCGTTTGTTTTCATTTCCTTGTGATGATTTTCGGTTTCACAAGCGTGTAATTTCCCGTAAAATGCTTATATTCTTACGTCATCGTTCTATGACGTTGGGTACCTCATTCATAAAAAATAAGAATGTGACGTGAGAGTACGATCGGAACAACCCTGGCAACATATTCATATTTTACCACGGGTGTGTACTCAAAGGACAAAGCGTTTGAAGGACGTCATGTTAGAATAGCTAATATATTATAAGTTTGTACGAGTCAATACTATCTTGTTTGATTTTACGTTATAAACATCATCAAGTCTACCTATAAATTTTTCACTCCAGTTTGTTAAATATAATATAAAATTAAAATCATTGACTTCTCATCACTTTAAAAAGCCTACCTTTTCTTTACAGGGAAAATATTAGTCGAGGGAAAGAAACCAACGTTATCTTTCCAGGTTTCCCACAGTCTACCTAATCTGCAAGTTCCGCCTAAGTCAGGCGAACCACCATAAAGATGTATGGAGGGATTTGATACAAAACTAACGTCAGCATTATTAATTTTATCAAGGATTAATGTAATCTTCTTTTTTTTTTTAATTCAGCACTCAATCAACATACGGTCACTGATTTTACTATGCCGCGCTTGCGTGGGATCTAATTTTTATTTACAGTGAATAATATACAAAAAAAAAAAAAAAAAAAAAAATTTAACGTAATTTCTTTTTCTAATATAGGTAATGTTTTTATAAGTTGACAGAAAATAGCATTAATGCATGAAATGTTACTGCCTTTAGCCCAGCGTGCATAAAATTATGTTTATCATGCAAGGGACTTATCATTTTTTACGTTGGAGTGGGGGCTGGTCATTTTGAAATCAAAAATACAAAAGTTTCTTGATACCCCATTTTATTTCCTATTTTTATTTGATCCCAAGGTAAAATTTTAAAATAAATTGACCCCTCTATTTAGGTGTCAGACCACCAATTAAAAATCCCTACTCTGTTATGTTCAGTATATGCATCCGATGATCCTAATATGCACAATAGAAGAGTAAGCCAAATTAAAAACAACTGCGAACAAGCTGGAGATTATAATTTGATAAATTTGGCCACTAAATAAACTTGTACATATAATAGATTTTGGACAATGGATGATGTTCCCCTCAGTCTGGTGAGTCTAAAATACTGGCATAACTGATTGAAAGAGCAATTTGGAACAACTAATTCAACATACCTGCTACACCTATTTGCATTTTCTCACCTGTACATTGATAGTGACAATACATATTGTGCAGTTTAATAGAAATAGTTTTGTGCTAAAACTTTCATTAATCAAATTTGTAGAGCATGACTTTTGCAGATCTAAAAAGGAATGAGCTGTTACAACTACTATAGTATCGTTGACGGTAGTTTGTTTTATAGAAACAGAAAACAGAAAAAAGCAACATATTGTAGGAAACATAAACATGTTTGGGTGTTTTAAAAACATTTCGTTTTATATTACATTAAATCATGTTATTGATTTCAAAACATTCAAACTGAAACATCTTACAAATTTAGGTTAAAGAAATGCACCCCTGGATTCTCATCCGATTTGATATAAATAATGTTAACGAGGTTGCTTAAGAAATAACAATTATTATTTGAGAATTAAAAATAAATTGGTATTTAAATGAAGCTGAACATATATAGGTTTCTTTAAATGAAGCTGAACATTTTGTTTAAATTATCTAGAATACACATCACATGCGATTTTAATCGTCGACATTTTGAAATCCCTGTTAATTAATGCGTGACTCGGGCTTCTGGTACAAATTAAAACGTGGAATTATTCATCCAAACTCACTAAAAGATTTTTGAGATTCAAATTTCCACAGAATTATAAAATTAATTAACAATAAAAATTTAAACATTTCGAACATTTAACATTCTGATAAAATAAAAAAAAATGAAGTTCAACTTTTAATCTGGGGTTCCGGAAAACTTTTAAAATATCTCTTGCAGCCATATGTAGAACATCCAATTTCTTTTGTCTGTAACGTTACCGGTAACCAATGTAGATGTGCCCGACTCGCCC
This sequence comes from Mytilus edulis, assembly GCF_963676685.1. Taxonomy (NCBI): domain Eukaryota; kingdom Metazoa; phylum Mollusca; class Bivalvia; order Mytilida; family Mytilidae; genus Mytilus; species Mytilus edulis. Next base: position 17,343,433 of record NC_092354.1, read on the forward strand.
GACTCGTACATTTGAACAACCGGACACTCAAGTAATTATGTTTGTCTTGGTTGCCCGTGGACAAGTGAAAAAATATACAAAACAAAGTTCAATTCCAACAAAAATATAAAATTGATTTCAAAACGTATAAAAATGTTTAATTTATGTAAAAGAAACCAATGGTCAGCAAGTAAAAACATCAATGTTCATGACAATAAATATTACATAATACTGGAAATAGATGGATTACAATTAAAATAAGTATACGAACCCGATTCGCGTAAAATTGCATTGGCTTTGTCCATTGACCCAGGATCATCGATTAGGTTTTATCCATCATTTACCGGATGTGTCATTTCTTTAAATTTTGTATTGAAATTCAGATTGATAAATACTTTTAAATGATAAGCCAGGCAAGCAAGACAAAAAGAGTAATGAGTCGAGTATAAAACATAAAACGCAAATGGAGGACACAGTATTTAAAATAAAAAACAGAGAATTTCAGACATGGTGGATATCAGTTTGCCCCTGGCTATCTAGGATGGAAAATCGCAAAATAAATTAAGTTTTTGTCTTATTTATTGATGAAAGGTCAATATTATTTGTAGTCGAAGTGGTAAATTAAAAGGGACGCTTTAATTGATCATCAAGACAATAATAAATAATCAATAACAAGAGTGTCAGTTGAGAGAAACACCACAACATCAATAGTTTATCGATTATTTACTAGTTTACATTTCTTCAATTACTGTTCTCTCCTCAAATTGAGTATTTGTACCTACTGGCTACAATCTTTATTCAAAAACTGCTGCAAAATTGTCCTTTACATGTCATTTCATTGGTTGGTTTGCTGTTAGGTTTCTGTCCCATTTATGTTAACCCATTTCTTTCTTTCCTATTTTTTTTCCACATATAGACAAATGAATTTCATTTGTTTGTGAGTCACAATTTTAACAGTGCTTAATAGTAAGAATCACATATTAGCTAACGAAGAAATACTTCAATATTTATTGGGATCATCAGGGCAAGTAACTTTTTTTTCCGGACAAGTAAAATTTATAGTTTCACTTGCCCAGGGACAAGTGCTCACAACATATATTTCCACACCCCTGTGCATCCATCACTGTCGAAAAATCTTGTCGAACTGATGTTCCCGCTTTTCCAGAAGCTTATTTCAGAAAGAAGGCGGAGCTTAATGTAAGGTCCAAAAAGGGTAATTTGACTGATTGTTATAAAAGTATTTTTAAAGTAAACTAACAAAAATATATGAAATACACATTTTTAAACAGCAATATATGCGATAGGTTAAAACAGATATTTCATATCATTTGGATAGTTTTTTGGTGTTTCGTAAATTATACCATAGCTTTTGTTGAAACCCCTCGGCAACTTCACTCGACTTCGTCTCGTGAGGTTATTGCCGGGGGTTTCAACAAAAGATATGGTATAATTTACGAAACACCACAAAACTGTCCAAAAGATATGAAATATCTATAACTTAATATAATACATTTGTCTAGCTTTGTTATATTTCCTTATACTTTTCAGTAAAGCTAAAAAAAGAGTTATTTTTTTTAATTATATAATCGATATGAGAAGACCAAGATAGAGATGCATCAATAAATACTTAAATTGTATCGTAGGGAAAACACCAAGGAGTCCGAACACCTTACACAAACTCCAAAACCTCACCCAAGTACATCCTTAAAACAAATAATAAGATTGATGGCATACATTGCTAGTTAAATAAGTTTTCGTATGTTATCATGAATCTATTTGTAAATTACCAACCTCTCTCAATCCTCAATTACAAACATTGCGTTTTCATTCGGCAATCCTCGGTAGAATCCGCTACTCTCCTTTTAGATGAGGGAACGGAATCGGCCGAGTTGAGACGAATGATGATGTGTATGTCCAGTATGTATTTCAGGCTATATACGGAATCGTCCGAGTTGAGACGAACGATGAGGTTTATGTCCAGTATGTATTTCAGGCTATATACGGAATCGGCCAAGTTGAGACGAACGATGAGGTTTATGTCCAGTATGTATTTCAGGCTATATACGGAATCGGCCAAGTTGAGACGAATAATGAGGTTTATGTCCAGTATGTATTTCAGGCTATATACGGAATCGGCCGAGTTGAGACGACTGATGAGGTTTTACTTTATGTCCAGTATGTATTTCTCTTTAATTCAACATGATGACTGAACATTTAACAACAACAAAAACACGAACAGTCGTGAGGTTAATTATCCCCTACATGTTATCTCACGTCAATCTATCAGTAAATTACTATGAGGACAAAACATTTACACATACATTGTTACAGTAAATCACAGTCAAGCGGCTTGTCACCTGTATGAGTTCTAATGTGTCTCTGTACACGTTTACGCCTACTGAACCTTCTACAACGTACATCTCAGTCATATTGTTTGTCACCTGTATGAATTCTCATGTGTCTTTGTAAACTACTACGCTGACTGAACCCTTTACCACATACATCGCAGATATGTGGTGTATCACCTGTATGAGTTATCATATGAATCTGTAAACTTTTACGCTGACTGAACCTTTTACCACATACATCACAGATATGTGGTTTATCACCTGTATGAGTTATCATGTGAATCTGTAAACTAAAACGCTCACTGAACCCTTTACCACATACATCACAGGCATGAAGATTATCACCTGTATGAGATCTAATGTGTCTCTTTAAAGCACCATGCTGACTAAACCCTTTGGCACATACATCACAGTCATAAGGTTTCTCCCCTGTATGTGTTCTCATGTGAATCTGTAAATTAGAATACCGACTAAACCATTTACCACATACATCACAATTATTAGGTTTATTACTTGTATGTGTTCTCATGTGCCTTTGTAAATCATGCACATGAATGAACCCTTTACCACATACATCACAGACATGCGGTCTACCACCTGTATGAGTTCTCATGTGTGTCTGTAAACTATAACGCCGAGTAAACGCTGTACCACACACAGCACAGTCATAAGGTTTATCGCCTGTATGTATTCTCATGTGTCTCTTTAAGTTACTATGCTGATCAAATCCTTTACCACATACATCACATTCATAAGGTTTATCACCTGTGTGTGTTCTCATGTGAATCTGTAAATTACTATAATTACTAAACCCTTTACCACATGCATCACAGTCATAAGGTTTATCACCTCTATGTATTCGCATGTGCTTCTTTAAATTACTATTATTACTATACCCTTTACCACATACATCACAGTCATGAGGTTTCTCGCTTGTATGTATTCTCATGTGATTCTCTAAATTGTCTAATTGACTAAACCCTTTACCACATACATCGCAGTTGTGAGTTATTGTATCGCCAAAGTGTTTTCTCATGTGGCTCTGTAAATTATATTGTCGACTGAACCCTTTACCACATTCATCACAGTTATGAGGTTTATCGCATGTATGTATTCGTTGGTGTCTTTGTAAATTACTAAGCCGACTAAACGCTTTACCACATACATCACAGTTATGAGGTTTATCGCCAGTATGTTTTCTCATGTGGCTCTGTAAATTATATTTTCGACTGAACCCTTTACCACATTCATCACAGTCATAAGGTTTAGCGCATGTATGTATTCGTTGATGTCTTTGTAAATTACTAAGCCGACTAAACGCTTTACCACATACATCACAGTCATGTGGTTTATCATCAGTTTGTGTTCTCGTTTGTCTCTTTAAGTCATAACCTTGAACAAATTCTCTCGAATAATCATCACAGTCATGTAGTTTATCACCAGTATGTGTTCTTGCGTGTTTCTGTAAGTCGCTACCTTGAACAAATTCTCTCGAACAAACATCACAGTCATGTGGTTTATCACCAGTATGTGTTCTCACGTGTCTCTTTAAGTCGCTACCTTGAACAAATTCTCTTGAAGTAACATCACATTCGTGTAGTTTATCACCAGTAATTGTTCTCGCGTGTCTCTTTAAGTCGCTACCTTGAACACATTCTCTCGAACTAATATCACAGTCATGCGGTTTATCACCAGTATGTGTTCTCGCGTGTCTCTTTAAGTCTCTTCCTTGAACAAATTCCCTCGAACTAACATCACATTTATGTAGTGTATCTTCAGTATGTGTTCTTTCGTGTGGAGTATCGTCGAGAATAACTAAATCCTCTATACCATACATCATGTGGATAAGGATTATCTCCAGTTGAAACGATGTTGTAGTAAAATAAAATAAAAATATATTAAGAAAAATACGAATACTAGTATTGAATGACCAAATGTTTGAATGGTCACAATGGTCAAGCAGGTTCCATAATCGTTTATGTTTCGATGTGAATGTAAACTGAATTTTGACAGTAGTTTTTATCATCCTTGTTCTGTACAATGTTGTTAATTGTCTGCAGGCTACATTGGAGTAAAGGTCGCTTAAGTTTTTGCCAGTGGAAACTTCTATTATTGTTTTATTCACAATATGACAATTTGACCGAAGGCTACATGTACGATTGTCAAAAATGATTTATAAAAAAATCACCATCCGACAATTGCACTCGTCTAAACTCGGTCGATTCCGTTCATATATAGATCTAACTATATAGGAGGAAAGCATCGGGTTCACTCGAGGATTGCCGATTGACGACAACTTGTCCAAATTGTCAAAGATGATTTTAAAATAAAATGTGTAGACTATCGATTAGGTGCACACTTGTCTGCATGTGTTTATTTAGTTAAGTTTCTATCCAATTTTCAGTGTTTTTTCTCATTACTTTTAAAGATAAGCGTCGTCTTTATTCACAACACTACTTATATAGATCAAGTTTAAACCGACTTACTTCTATAAGATGCAAATTTTATCAAAATTTAAATCCTCTGTCTGGAAAAGAATTAAAACCTATTTGTATGTATAGAAAAAGCTCTTGATTTGAGAGACCACTTTTATAATAGGTGGTATAGATACACATTTATATTTTATATTGGTGAGAAAAAATATGAAAATTAAAAATACTATGCTGTATATGTGAGTGGTATCACTATGAGTTTGTAGTGTTATAGTATCCATAGAATATACTTAAAATGTTAAGGTAATGTCACCTTTCATACAAAGTGCTTTCAAATAAGTTCCCAAATGAACCCCGGTGAGTTAGTGCTAATATAAGCATGGGTCAAGTTAAATATTGTATATAAGTATAAGTCATTCTTTCTTAAATATCTATATAACTATAGGTACTGAATTTCAGTGAATGTTATATTAAAATAGGTACGTTTTTTGAGGCAAAAATAGAACACCCCTACCAAGAAAATATCTATATTTTTGTTTGAAAACCATTTCGATATCCTCTGGTTGTATCGTAATGATACACATCTTTAAAAATAAGAAAGCTGAAATTTCTTTGGCTGATAATTTTCAGAACAGAAAAAAGAATGGAGTGTTGTCAATACCTTATAAGCAAAGCTTATACACATGATTTGCATTGTAAACAGCGGCGTAAGAGTTTCAGCACGTGGCTTTCCTCTACGATATAAAGAAAATACATATACATGTATATAAGAAAGCAGCAATTAAAGAAAAGCAGAGAAAGTCAATGACAAAAAGGACAAACAGTTTAAAGAGAACAAAAAGACCCCCATTCTTACTTCTGTTTTTGAAGACACTTCGGAATCCTTCGGTTTTAATGGTATCATACACACCTTCATAATATTAAAATTGAATTGATTTATATAATAAATACCAGAACGAATAGTCATATGGTGTGTTGTCAGATTCAAATATCAATCGTAGTCAAAGGATCTGGTTTTTAGGTAAAGATTGCATGAAATCCAATCAAAACCTTATGGTACTTACTTGATATCTAAATCTTCTAAGACTTATCACTACCTTTTTGATACACAAAATATAGTGCATTGAACATAACATTCTATACATCCTATCCACTAACATTTCAAGAAATTTATCGATGTAATATATGTTCAGATATTCAAGGCACCAAATGATGTTACACTTATCAAGAAAATTACATGACTTTTGCAAGGTGCAGGAATCTAGTATCTGCTCTAAAGTTATAAAAGATGTCATTGTTAGAGTCATCTCAATTTAAAAATTGGAGTTATCTTTCTTTGTGTAGAAATACTGTTAAATCAACTACAATTAATGCAATATTAAATTTTACTTCCCACGGATAAATGGAAGCAACCTTTACCGTTCAGTGCTTACAAGCACTTTGATTTTTTAATAAAATTGAAACGCTTGTCTGGGGTACAAGATTGTAAGCCTGATATTTTTGGCGATTTGTTTTCGGTCTATAGATCAATGTCTCGAAGTATTTGACACGAGGTGGATATATATAAAAGAAGATGTAGTATAAAATTGAGAATCAAAATGGGGAATGTGTCAAAGAGACAACAACCCGACCATAAAACAGACAACAACAGAAGGTCACCAATAGGTCTTCCATGCAGCGAGAAACTCCCGCACCTGAAGGCGTCCTTCAGCTGGCTCCTAAACAAATATATTTGCCAATGAGACACTCTCCACAAGAGACCAACTGACACAGAAATGAACAACTATAGGTCTCACTACGGCCTCCAATAATGAGCAAAGCCAATACCGCATAGTCAGCTACAAAAGGCCCCGAAATGACAAATGTAAAACAATTCAAACGAAAAAACTGACGGCATTTTTTATGTACTAAAATATGAACGAAAAACAAATATGTAACGCATCAACAAACGACAACCACTGAATTACAGGCTCCTGACTTGGGACAGGCCTATGCATACAGAATGTGGCGAGGTTAAACATGTTAGCGGGATCCCAACCCTCTCCCTAAACTGGTACAGTGGTTTCATAGTACAACATACTAGTACTTTCAAGGACTTATAGTCTGCAAAACGAAACCAATCTAATCTTTATTAAAAATACAAAACTCAATATCATTATGACAAACAAAATGCATATTTACAAAATGCAAACAAATGATAACTACACAAATAAATAAGTTAAGTTAAATACGGATAGATATTTAGATATGATTCTGATAAAAAGTATTTTAAAAGGAACTTGTTTTTGATAAGTGCTTCAGATCAACGTGTTATATATGAGGGCATAGATGGTGTTTTTCCGTTTCTGAATAATTTTTTTGTTCAAAACTATTCCCTTATCTTTATTTTTTGCCTTTTGTTTCATATCTTTATCTCTTTTGTTCATTTTTCGGCAGTATTTTCCCATAATGCTCTATTTTGTAAATAAAATCCAGATGCCTAAAATATTTACAGCACCAAATAGGACATGCATTCTATTTGCAAGGCAGAGGCGTGGAAAAATTGGAGTCACGCATGAAGGGTTACATAAACAGTTTGATGAGGCAATTTTACCAGTCTATCACTAAAAGGACGATGCGTTAGAAAACAAAACATGTTATCATTAAGAACATCTGAATGTATTAATAGACTAACTCGTTCATAATAAAACAGGCTGCTATCTCAATATATTTATAAAAGAACAGAAAATAATAAGATTATTGTCCCAAAATACTACTCTTTGATATCTGGACGTTTCCGTCTACTTTAAGAACGACTGATTTTCCTGTGGTATTTTCGGGACCGATCTTAATGGTTTTAGTTCCGCCACCACCACCACTTCCGGTACCTCCAGATCCTGCTCCTCCTCCAGGAGCACCACCGACACCTGTCAACTTTCTGGTCATGGACTCAACCATTGCGTCGCTCAATTCTCCGCCATTTAGCATCATAGCCATCATTAAATTATCCATATCAAATCCACCATGAACATTATTATTTATATCGTTGTGGTTGTTTAAGTTGTTGTTGTTTAATTTGTTGGTGTTCACGTTGTTTGCATTGTTGTTTACATTTTGGTTGTTATTGTTGTTGTTATTGTTGATATTAACGTTGTGCTGCATCCCGGTTATTTTCTGTTCTAGTCTTGCTACTGCTGTTTTGAGTGCTATTGCATCCATTACATCGAAAGCTCCTGGACTAGGAACACTAGGCACTATCGGAATATCAGGAAGAGGTGGAGTGTCCAATAGACTAGATATGTCAATATTTTGACCTCCCATTGCAAACTGTGGACCAACTACCTGACCAAATCCTCCAGCTACCATCGCAGCTTCAATCATACCTGGACGCTGAAATGCTCCAGCAGGTTTTTTGTCGTAAAAGTTTAAATTTATGTCACCTGTTCTTAATTTTGCTTTACCACCTATGGCATTACCTCCCTTCATATTAATTCGTGCGCCACCTGTGTTGACCTTTGATTTTGATCCACCGTGAGCAACATTTATTGTTTTCTGTCCAGTTGCACGACCAACAGTACCCACAAGACTGACCTTTTGCTTGTTAACAACCTTTGCCTTATTTTCCACTTTCTTTATAACATTTATAATTGGTCGTCGATCAAGAACGATAACTGGCTTAGGACGATTGAACACAACAGTGAGGGGTTGATCCTTCCTAATATTGACATCCGTTTTGGAATTTATAATGGTCTTTTTAACTATCTTTTTAGCCATATTTCCTTTGACATGTTTGACATATTTTCGTGCTGCATAGCCATTGTCATATCCATTGGGCATAACCGGAAGTCGTGAACCAAAGTTGCTATAACCTCCTCCACTGATTGGTCCATGTAGTGAATTATGTACATTTTTGCCACTTGCTAAATAGACTGGCTTGTAAACGTTCAATGGCTTTCCATAGTTAGGACGACTCTAAAAAATAAAGTAATGAGCATTAAAGCAACATCAGTTACTAAAAAAAATCAAGAATAAAAGCGTCAAAGTTTATAAGTTTAAGAAATATACAAAACATTTATACAAGAACCTAAAAGCAGATTTAGAAAAAAATTCTTTAAACGAATTCAACATGCACCGCGCGGAAATTTATTAACAAAGGCATTAAGGAACACATATGATTCTAAGATCATCTCCAATTTTTGGTGAGGTTCGTGTTGCATTCGGCAATCCTCGGTAGAATCCGCTACTCTCCTTCTATCACTAATTAGGGTACGGAAACGTCCGAGTTGAGACGAATGGTTCGTGTTGCTCGGTCTTTAGTTCTCTATATTGTGTTTTTATAGTGTTATTTGTGTTGGTGTTTACATGTCTTTTTTTTTTTAGCCAATATATATATATGTATATATCGATTTACTAGACTTATGAATTTAAATGTAACAGACTGCAAAACAAATAATTGGAAACACAATGTTAGTCTGTATAAATCGATGATTTGTGTACTTTTTTCCTATTCTTAATTTTTAAAACCATTTTTGTTAAAAGTATTTGCCCATCATTTACTATCACCCCCCCCCCCCCCCCCCCCTTTACCAGCAAGCAGACTAAAATATGATATTTAAACAAACTGTTTTTTTGTTCACATTTCTCAAATTAAACAATGTGTGTGGGTGTAAAGCAATAATTCTTCACAACTAACGCTTAAAAATTATTTGTAAATCGTACAACTTTATTCGTAATGAAATATTGCCCTCGAACTCAAGGTCTCGTGGATTATCGAGTTTTGCACATTAGACCATGTGCGTGGGTGTAAAGCAATAATTCACACTTAACGTGTGAAAATTATCTGTATATCGGACATATTTATTCGGAATGAAATATTGCCGCTGCTCGCATGATAAATGGCCACTAATAAAAATGATGAAACGTATAGTCATGTTTATGTTGGACATTATAACAATGAACCGTTTAATGGGTACATTTACATGAATACGCAACTAAGATTAATAAATAACTCCTGAACAGATTCAGATTGTTGACCTGATTTAGATCTCGAGTTATTTGATTTTGTCCTAAAATTAATATATTTACTCCATACTGTCAAACCTGTCAGACCACCTGTAACAAGCAGCAAAACCTATGTCAATTGTCAAAAGACCATTAATTTGAGGTCTGTTTGTAAAGCATTCTATATAGACTGAACCTGTATTTAAAGACAACCTGTGTTATGAGACCACTAGTTTTGCTCTCCATTTTGAGGTATCTTAAAACAGGTGTTACTGTACTTGTAACTATTTTATATTTTTACACCACTGTCCCAAGTTAGGGGAAGGGTTTGGGCGCCAGCAAATACGTTTAGACCCGCCACATTTTGTATGTGCAATTCAAACTCAGGAACCTGTAATTCAGTGGCTGTCCTTTGTTTCTGGTAATCATAGAATGAAATTCAAAACAGTGTGGCTGTGGCCATTGATTGACACATTAAATTCATCCATTGACTGGGACAATTTAGGTGAACGTTTGTATGTAACGACCACTGCTCACTATGTACTTTTTAACGACACTTAAACTATGGGGTCACCAAAGGTTCTCAACACCTTAATAAAGTAATTCGAAAAACTAATCAGAAATAACACGATGGTTTGATTTATATCAATTATATAAATAAAAACATAAAGGTTATTCCTGGTTAATTTTTTGAATTATTTTATAATTAAAGGCGTTAAGAAACCTTTGGTGACCCCACAGTTTAAATGTCTATCGTAGGTACGTCGTGACGGAACAGTGGTCGTTACAGACAAACGTTCATGTAAATTGTCCCAGTCAATGGATGAATTTAATGTGTCAATCAATGGCCACAGCCACACTGTTTTGAATTTCATTCTATTTGTTTTTGTTCTTTATTTGAAAGTTAAACCGATAAATCAGGCAGTTAATTATCTCGTTACTTTGAGTTGTTTTTGCACATTGTTGAAGGCCGTATAGTGATATATAGTTGTTAACCCAGATCTCACATCCTTACTGTTCTATCCCTTAATCCAAGGTTCCAACAAGTTTACCAATTATACCCTACATTCATAAAGCATATTTCAGGCTACTCTTTAGTATTCAGATATATTAGTTTTGAATATGTCCGAATGATCGAGATGGATTGTTTTAAAAAGTAGGCTTCAATATGAGTTTTATATAGACGAAATCTGCGAATTGCATACAAATTACAAGCTTGGTATCTTTGATGGCCTTATAAACAAAATAAAATATGCTATCAACTTATGGAAATTTGTTACTAGCTATACTGGTGTCTGCATGACCATCAATTCACCCATTCAAATTTCCAACTAAAAAAAAATAGTGTGTATTAATTTTGCTTTTGATCGATGCAACTGTTTTAATACTTAAACTAACAAAAGTTTTGTTGAAAAAGAAATATATTTTAACCGTTTTGGACAAAAATTTACTTGTCCCCGAATTTGCATTAACAATTGAGGACTATATATATATATTTCAAATTTCCATTTTTTTTAGAAATAGTTAGCATTTCACAAGACTTTAAACAATGGTTGAAAATTGTCATATAGAAAGATGATACATATCTCATTCAGAAGATATACCTGTTTTTTTTTCTGCCAGTTAAACTTCACAAAAACCAGGTATATGTTTTGAATTTAACATCATCTTTCGGCAGTAGACATTTTTCGCCAATTACTGTGAAAAGTGTTTTTCAGCGGTATCATTTGCGCCATTTTTTTCTTTCAAATGTATGAATTGTGCCAATTTACATATATACACATTTCTATCATACATATTTATGATAAATATATATTTGATGATAGTGCTTTGGTCCCTCAATCCGTATGGGCTGAAATCCCACCTACCGCAAGACTTACCAACAATGCACAAATGACATGAAGCAGAGGCATTCCACAAAAATAACAATGAATTACAATCAACTGTTTTATGGATCCCATCCTTTAATGTCTGTGTTTAAGGACAATATAGTAAAGCTACAAGCTACTTCATAGTTACATTAAATTGCGAAGTACCAATTAATTCAGCAGCAGTAAGAAGTAGACATCTTTCAGATATGGAAACATTTTAATGCCTTTCAAAAGCATGAGATATATGCAGAAGGAGTTTTGAGCGGCAGACACTTTGTGCGTGTAATATTACAAATTACAGCCTTTAATATAACATGTATTGTGTCCGTACATAGTTTTATTCTTTCAAAGTGTTTTTATAAAAAAATGACTCAAAATGACTCTAACTCTGCAAGTGTAAACTAACGGTCCCAAGCCCGGATAAAGGAGGAAGCAAGACAATTTTTCTTTTAATTTACGCCATCATATATTTTTGTTTCGGCGTAAATGATTCTAAGTGATTTTAAAACAAGTAACGCAAACGTAGCATTTTATAAAAAAAAAACGGTTGTGGCAAACTTGCTTCCGTTTAACTAAAGGTTTAATGTTTTTAAAGCTGTGAAAGTAACAAAAAATTACTGAATAGATATGGATTTTGAATTACTGGTCTGATCGACACCGTGACATGTGAGCATGCTATCCTGTGTGAAAAATGTATTTACAATCAATTGCAACTTCCTAAAAAAAAGATGTGGTATGATTGCCCTCCCCAAACCTGGGACAGTGGTATACTGACAGTACAACATAAGAACGAACTATAAAATCAGTTGAAAGAGGCTTATCTCATCGCATGGATAAACATACAAATACTACAAATACAAGTGGACGTGGCCGGGTACTTGTACATCCTAACAACAAAAAGACACTACGTACTGATCTGAGAGTACTCGCATACTGACAGCTAGTTCAAAGCCACTAACAATTTATTAAAAAATCATGCATCGAAGACTAAATATTTACCGAATATTTATAGTGGGTGTAGCATGAGTAATCACATTTCGACTTGTTTATTTGTTTATTTTTTTCTACTAGTTCAGACAATATTTTCCGAGACTATCGAAGGTAAAAAGACAATAAAACAACGAATATTATATATATAGTATGACAAAAACTTGGCGTTATTTACTAATCATGGATAAAACAATGTTGTGGACCTGAAAACCAATTAAGGCCATGAAGTATTCATAATTTTTTGTTTGTCAACAAGTGCAATATAATTTTGTAAACAAGTAAATATAAGAACTCCGTACAGTGATCTGTAGTTTTTTTTTAAACCTTTAACCTTGATCTGTAGTTTTTTTAAACCTTTAACCTTGAGTCGGTGGCGGAAAGTTGTCTCATTGGCAATCATACTTTTTCTTTTTTTCAATGAGGTTTGTAAATTATGAACTTTATACAGTGACCTGTAGTTTTTTAAACCCTTAACCTTTAATCGGCGGTGGATAGTTGTCTCATTGGCTATTATACTACATTTTTTTTCAATATAACTTGTAACTTTGTCTAACAATGTTAAAAGTTGAAGGTTGGACAAAAAGTTAACTACCGTTGTGTAGTGGAAAATATAATACTGCATTGTCCACATTTACACATAAGCTAAAAGTTCAAATTTCGGCAATTTAACCAGAAATGACAAGAATGTACAGAAATCGCAATTTTGCCTCAAATATAAGAATTTCTAAATTGTTATAATCAACCATTACCATAATTGTTACTTTTTAAAAGTCCAGTGGCACATATTTCATGTATTTACAGAATTTTTTACCTATATAGGTATTTTTTTAGAGACAAGTGTCTGTGGCTTGTGTTTTAAATGTATTGCTTGTTCTTGTGTGTGGCAAGTACTAAAAAAGTCGGAATCAATCAAAATTGCCTTTGTTCGATACACTCAAGTCAAGGTGTCTGATGTTGAAATTAATCAATCCATTTTGATACATCTTGTGATCAATTTATTTAGCAATCGTGTTCATTCTTAATATTGAAATGTAAGTTGTATTTGATGATAATACATAACATATATAAAGTTTGAGGATAAACACGGATGCGGCCACATTCATTTTTGACAAAAACCATCTGAAAAGTGAAATTGTTTGGCATATTTGATAGATTTTTCATATTTAAAAAAGCTTGGATCGGAGCGTTTTTTATGACTTAATCAGTTAAAATCTTTCACATAAATTAATTGAATCAACTGAAATAGACACTTAAGTGTTTAAAAAGTGTCAAAAAGCTTTCGTCAGATGAACCTGAAATTTGAGGCCAGACCTACTCCTTTGTTTTACATGCACACGTATAACTATTGCGGGTTTTATCCAACGCAATCATAGGTTTGAACGTTGTTTTCAATTTAGACTTGTTTTTTGTAAATTTATATATACATGTATGTAGTTCAACGTGACGGCTGCATTATTGACCGTACGCTGACCTAAAGTTGCAGAAATCTCTGCTGGATAGCTTTGTCTCTATTTTTAATATGTTTTGGTTTATTTTTATTTTTATGTAAATTTTAATGTCATCATTACATTGTTGTTATTATATGTAATTATCATGCATTTGGCCCTCTTATGGGTGTAATTTGTGCTTTAATAAAGAATTTATGCCATCGTAATCATATCTCATCTTCCTATCTTTATATGTTTATATATTAAAAACCATTGTCAATAAAATAATAAGACATATGATGCACCATGATAAAAAAACATATTTAAAGAAAGTTATTTTACAATGTCATTCGGACACGAAAGTTTAAAATTATGAATGATGCTTTTTTACAACTTTTTTCATCCGTGTAAGGAGTCTAAAGTTTGGCCATATCAGATAGATTTTTTTGGATCAAAATTATATTTGGTTTGCTAGTTTGTTTACATGGACACTTTTAATATGTTAATTTCAAAATATATTTATTCACATGCTGTCTAGACTAAGCCACAATTTATAGACACATGACTATATTTAAAGCTCATAGTCTTCACACGTGCTGTCGTTTGGTTTATTATTTCTTTGAGTTGTGTTTTCATTGTAGACATGTGTCTATATCTAAATAACATATTATGAACACGTGCTGTCGATTGGTTTTTAATTTCTTCGAGTTGCGGTCTCAGTTACGACTTCCGACGTTTCACGTGCTTAAAAGTTAAAGACGATAGTAAACACACGACAGCCCTGACGAACACCATTTTCATTTTCTAACTAAAGCTGACTGCTACTGTTGTAATGTTCCGGATGACATCATTGATATGATACCAAATATTTTTGCTAGAAATTTTCGTTTTGATGGTTTTTTTTAATTCCTATTTATCTTACAATTATAATACCTCATAACTTCATAAAAATCAATGCAAACAAAGTTTTAAAAAACCGGGTACGATCTTCTATAATGCTGTGTGAGTTTTAATTTATTCAGTTTGATAAATTTTGATAATCCGCACGTGGATAAGATTTATCTATATTGATTTACCAGTTTCGTCATTCGGAACAATGAACTCTGTATTTTCCATTAAATTGTAATAATATAAAGATTATACCACTTAATCCTATTGACTTCAATATTTATATATTATCGCTATTTTGTGCATTTTTCCTTTGATCTTTTTTTTTGTGATAATTTTCATATTATGCTTTTCGCTTGAGATGGAAAATTATCGCTAGAAACTAAGCATGCACGTGGTGTTGCTAATCAAATTGACATGAAATTGACAACGTCGTCATAGGTAAAATAGCGATAAACAGATTATCATTGTTCATCTCAACTTGATTGTCTTTCTCGCTTTCGCCGTCCCGGCTCAAGCTAGAAAATCAATCTCGTTGAGATGATCACCGATAATCTATAATTATCGATAGTTAATTTTCAATTTTTTTTAAATGCTCGGTAAACCTCGGTTAATCAGTGGATACAAATCACTGTTTGCGTGGTAGAATTTTTATTGAATTTAATAATATTTTGTAATGATTTGAATTATATATTTAGTGTTTGACTCAGTGATCTCTCAGAAGTACCTTTGTATTTCCAGAAAATCGGGTTGGATGTACCTCTGCTTTTTTTGTATTTCTGCTTTGATCGAATGGCAAGATTATAACCAGAATAAGTATATAAAATTCAAAATAAACTCTAAAATCCGTGCTTTTTTGTTGGTTTCTTGTAGCATTTGAAAATATTAAATTTTGATGAAGTTCCTGGTGAAGGTTAATTCAGAAAGGGAAGCGCTTCGGATGGTAGCATGTAATTTATTACGTGTGTTGTCATTCTTTATATTGTAAAATTGCCGCGTAAATTGTAACGTCTGCTAAATCTAAATCTAAAAATAACTTACCTTTGCAACATAAAGCGACTGTGAAAACTCACACAACTGCAGTAGAAAAAAACAACAAAGTACAAAATCGAAAATGTGATTTAAATCCATATCTCTACGTCTTGACCACGGACCAAGTGTCGACCTGACGTCAGATGAGGACAAAATGGACCCGAATGTCCAAACACAGTTCGTGACAGAATGTGTCACCTTCAACAGTCTAACTAGTAATACGGTTTTACCAATTAGCAATAACTCTGGACAGTTTACATTCACTTTGACCCATTTTACGTGTACTGTTGTAAAATAATCAAGTGGGCACATGTCGGAAGCCATATAATAAAAGACGCATAAATGACAAATGGGAAAAATATAGAAATATAATTATAACGACATATTTGTCCATCAATGATCTGTCCTGTTTTTATTTTTAATATTGCTTTTATTGGTCTGGATGGGGTCCTAATTTTTTTGGGGTTCATTTTCTCTATTCTCTATTCTTTATATTTTAGCACTAATGATTCCTCTCTTTATTTCAATATTTATATACAGTCAAACCTGCTCAAGAGACCACCTGTATTAAACAAAAACCTGTATTATAAGTGGATCTCATTGGGGGATTCTGAATCCGGATCCCGCTTTATGTCTTGTCAGATTCCCGTATCCCGCTTACACTATGTACGTAAGCAATTCTCATTTTTTTGTAATTTCCCGTGTCCCGCTAGACTTCATTTCCCGTTTTCACGGCACAATCAATTGACTTTCACGTGTCACGCTTACGAAAAATCGGCAATCCCGCGTCACGCTTAGACCCCAATGAGACCCACTTATAAGACCACTGATTTTAGATCCCTCTGTAGTATATTTCATACAGATTGGACCTGTATTAAAAGACCACCTGTCTTAAGAGACCCCCCCCTTTTTTTTTTATCTCCCTTACGTGGTCTCTTAAACAGGTTTGACTGTAGTTTATTGGTCAATTAAGAGGGTATAGATAGGGCCCTTTATTTTTGTATTTTTTTTTACCATTTTATCATTCTTTATTTGTGTTCATTGTTATTCTCCATTCTTAAATTAAATCTTAATATCCATTTAATTGTTTCTTTTCTTTTTTCTATCTTTCTTTTTAATATTTGTTGTATTGGTCTAATAAGAGGTTGGTTTCCATCGTTTGTGTTTTTTTTTTTTTATATATACCATTTTAATTATTTGAATAAATTGTTATTCTCTTTTCTGCATGTTCTATTCTTTCTATTCATTTTCGGGTCATCATCCCCCCCCCCCGTTTCACTTCAGTATTTGTTCATTATTCTTTATTCTGTAACCCAAATCCAGACCCTTATAATTGTACCTCAATGACCATCCATCCCTCTTTTATTTTCTATTTTTCTTTTATTAGTCTTATGACCACTTAAGGTCAAGTAACAGTAAATGGGTTATGTCACAGATTTCAGTAACATTTTGCATACAACTTTGGCTCGATGAACTACCACTGAAAATCGAACAAATAATGCATTTAAGGCTAATTCATCATTTGAAATATTACTGATTAAGGAGGTAGACCTAGGTTAAGGGAAATAACTCTTAAAATCATCAGTATGTTCGTGTCATCCATTTTCATAAATATCTTCTAAGCTTCTTAGATACATATATTATTTTCAATCTGTTTCAGGTAAATGCTTAAAATTCATTGAGAAAACTTGACTTTTACAAACACATAACTGATTTAAAGAGTTATCTCCCTGTACCAAGGTCTACCCCCTTAAATTCTTTCAAAATGGGCGAACATTTGTATCGAAAGCACGCAAAAGAGGCTCAAAACCATCTAAAATTTGTTTCAAAATTATGAAATATCTACTTCTACTCCATAGATTTTTTTCACAAAAAAAATAAAAGCGATAAATGCATTTCTTTTTCGATTTTCATTTGTAGTTCAACGAGTCATGGTTGTATTCACAATTTTCCACCATCAACCAGAGTACAAAGGAGGTGGATGTAAGCAGTTATATGTAACCGTAAACACTTTTACAAGGATAAAAAGCAATTCCAGATGACACTTTTAAAAAAGCCATGTCATGTGGTCTCATGTGATATTATACCACATCTTCTTTTTATACATATCTGTGGTTTTGTAATACTCGTTTGTTATATAGAGAGATCGATGTGTTTTTTAAGAGACATATATACATATAATACATATCTCCATTTTATGATTTTTAGGTACATGTATGCCGGTTTATGTCTCTGTTCTATAAGGTGACAGAGGTCATCAAAGAGGTCACATTAGTTGTAAATTGATAATTAACTGTAATAACGTTGACAGGAAATCAAATTAAGGTGTTTCCGGTATTAATACCACGTGATTAATACATGTAATACATGTCGTTAGTTACGCATACTTGTATTTTTTGTTAGGTGGCGGTATATCTTTATTTGACAGAGGACAAGTATCGATCGTTTAAATGAAAACAATTAACAGAGTTAAATGTTCCGAATGTAATATACTAGGTATGTATTGATCGATTTATATCTCGTGTTTCTTATAAAAAAAAATCGAACTGGTCTCAGCTGGTTTATTTTTATGAGACATCATGCAACGATCCTCCAAAAACCAAACCGCCAAATGAATGTTAATTAATTTACAGTAACTATTTATGTATCTTGAGGTTACATCTTGCCTTTTCTAATACCTATTTTTTTTGGTGTAATTACTCTAAAAATTTACTTCAATGAACTTTACATAGTTAGAGATCTGAGACCAAATACGTAAGCCTTGGTACAGTGCTGGTTTTTTTTACAAATGTTTCGTGGTTATTGGACGATGCAACGAAAGTTATTCAGGAAAAATTCAATCGGCAATCCTCGGGTGACTCCGCTTCTCTCCTTATGAGGTACGGAATCGACCGAGTTGTAACGATTGGGAAAAATATAATCTTCTCTACCATCACAAATAACGTTTTTGCTTGGATGTAAGGAACTTTTTGCAAGGTGACTTTGTCCTATTTCTTGACACCATGATTAAAATTTCTCACAATTGCGTTCATTTATAAAGTTGGATACTCTTGTTTTTTTACTTCTAGTCTGATACTCCGTTATTTCCAATTCTCTAGTTTTATCAATATAATGTCAATACTGTTTTGTCAGATAACTCCTTCGTGATTTTATTACATATTATATAAAATTTAATTAAGAAAAGTGCAATATTAAATATGGGAACCAGTGGCGGATTCAGGAGGGGGGGGGGGGGGGTTCCGGGGGTGCGCAACCCCCCTTTATTTTTGCCGATCAATGCATTTGTATCGGGACATATGTTTTGCACCCCCCCCCCCCTTTGCCCTGGGTGCCCTGGGTTAGCACCCCCCTTTCGAAAATTCCTGCATCCGCCCCTGGGAACAGTATATCTGCATCTTTTTTGTAATAGTTAATACATATGTTCCTGGTTAAACGTATACAGAATTTAGAGAAAATCAGTCCCAGTCAAATTTTTAATTGATTATATCATAAATTCAAGGACGCGGACCTGTCGGTTTTCTCTACTTCTAAAAAAGGAAGATGTGGTATGATTGCCAATGAGACAACTACCCCCAAGAGACCAAATGACAAAGAAATAAACAACTACCATAATGTGTCACCGTACGGCCTTCGACAATGAGCATAGTCAGTATATACAAAACAGTTTAAATAACGTTAAATTATATTGTAACAAATGGCAACTCTCTTTGAATACAAACAAAACTAAATCCATGATTTTTAGTCAGTCAAAACATAAAAGTGAAACATCACATATTTACTATGAGAATAAAGCCATAGAGAGTGTAACAGAATATTCATTTTTGGGAATGTTGATAAAATGTAATGGAAATTTATCACAAAGTACTTTAGAGCTGACAAAAAAAGCAAAAAAAGTATTTTTTGCAATAAAATCATATACTAAATCATTGAATAATCTACCTATAAAAGTAGCAAATAATCTTTTTGATTTTTTAGTAAAACCAATTATGACCTATAATTCAGAAGTAACATATTTGGATACATATATTTCTTTTCATCGAGCCAAAAGCAGAGCCTTAACTTCAGGAAAAGAAATTAATCAACTTGATTTTATAGACAAAACCCCCATAGAAAATATGCATCTTAAATTTTGTAAATCTACTCTAGGGATAAGAAAAAATGCATCCAATTTAGGAGCAAGAGTTGAATTAGGAAGATTGCCTATAGAATGTTTTATTAAAACACAAACCCTGTTATATTTAGCTAGACTATATAATAATAATATTAATCCATTGTTAAAGGAAGCTTTTTCTCTAGCACAGTCTCTAGATTTGACAGGAACTTACTCATGGTATACATATGCTAAAAATATTGTTAAAGAGACTAACGTTGACCTTAATATTCTTTCTACTTGTAAGGACATAAAAGATGTAAATAAAATAAAAAACGATATAAAGTTAAAAATGAAAAATAGATATGAAGATTTAATTCAAAATAAATTTCAAAACATCGATGATAAAAGTAAATTTTTTCTCTATAAAAAACTTAAAAAAGATTACAAACTAGAATATTGTCTAAATACATCTAATTTTCAGATAAGGAGATTAATCACTAAATTTAGAATAAGTGATCACTCCCTCTTGATTGAAAAGGGGAGATATTTTAAAATCCCAAGAGAGGAACGTCTTTGCCATAAATGTAAAATACTAGAGGATGAGAAATATTTTTTACTATATTGTGAGTATAATAAAACTCTAAGAAATGACTTTTTTCATCACATATGTACAGAAAATAATAACTTTAATAATTAAAATGAAGAAGAAAAAATTCATTATCTACTAAATCCATCATCGCCTTTACAAACAAATAAGTTAGGATCCTTCTTGAAAAAGTCATTAGAACTGAGGGCAGGGGACTCTTAACAACTTGTTTGTTGTTATAAATTTTAATGCTGTTGATATTTTGTATGTTTAATATGTATGTATATATGTTTATTGTGTTTATTGTATTAATATATGTTGGTCACAAACTGTAAAGTTTATATGACAATAAAATATTTGATTTGATTTAGTTATAAAAGGCCGCGCAATGACAATGTAAAACAATTTAAACGAGAAAAGTAACGACCTAATTTATGCACAAAAAATGAACGAAAAACAAATATGTAACACACAAACAAACGACAACCACTGAATTACAGGCTCCTGACTTGGGACCGGCACATACATAAGAATGTGGCGGGGTTAAAAATGTAAGCGGGATCGCAACCCTCCCCTAACCTGGGACAGTGGTGTAACAGTACAACATAAGAACGAACTATAAAAATCAGTTGAAAAGGCTTAACTCATCAGATGGATAAAAACACAAATACTTCAAGTGGACGTGGCCGGGTAACTTTTTAAGTTCTGCTATTTATATATTAATATTTAAAAACAGTCATTTCAAAAGCTATTAGTTATCCTCAAACAGAGAAGCAAACATTCTTAAGGGAGTTCGCTTCTCAGTTTCAAAATAATAAACTTTTCAAAACACTAG
The DNA here is from genome assembly GCF_963676685.1 of Mytilus edulis. Classification (NCBI taxonomy): domain Eukaryota; kingdom Metazoa; phylum Mollusca; class Bivalvia; order Mytilida; family Mytilidae; genus Mytilus; species Mytilus edulis. Next base: position 17,364,894 of record NC_092354.1, read on the forward strand.
TTTATATGAATAGGGGATCAATAAACTTTTAATGAATCAAAAGAGCCAAAAAATATAGTTCAATGTGCTTGTTTTCGAGATATTAGCCATTGCATTTTTTGCGGGAAAATGTTCTCTCTTGACTTTTCTTTGCTTTATCATTGACAAGTTTAAGTTCTCAAAAACTTTTAAAAAATAACTTAAATTTTACATATGGCTTATCATAATACATAATCAATACGGGGTTCGAAGGAAGGGCATAACAGTTCGTGGCCAAAATGGTTAAAATATCACAGAGCGTGCAGATACGATTTTGTTGGAGTCTATTTCAAGTGGGGAAAATACAGCATAAAAGAGCTGCACTTCCAATCCGCCACTGAAGTGTACGTAAATGCGAAATTTGAATACTTTCTTTAGATTATCCTGGCTGAAGGGATGCTTTAAGACTTGAAAAGGGGGGGGGGGGGGGGTGGGTGTGGCGAAATCTGCTGAAATACCTTTGCAATTATTTTGGGTGCATCGCAATAATATATCACCATGCATTGGTGTTTTGCCGATACTAAAAGACTAAAGAGATCACTATTCGGTAAAATTAGGAAACATAATACTATGAACTCTGAAATATTTGCAATGTAACTTTTAAAAACTTTCATACTACATTTCGTATTTCGTACAGTTCCGAAGGTTTATTAACATATTGCCAAACAGCTTTTTTACCTTTCTTGCAATCAATGTCCTGAGCGGGCGTAGTTATTTGTACACACCCAACTAGACATGGTAGACGTGTTTTTGAATTTATACATTCCCGGCATACAACGAAACGACTTTTATAGCATTCTTGTTATCAATGTCCTAAGCGGGCATTGTTGTTTATTGACGCACCAAAATAGACTTGTTTGTGTATTTATAGGACAGGGGACTCTTAAAATATTTACTTTTATTGTGTATATTAATGATCTTGTTGTTATTTTTAATTTTCATTTTGTTATGTTATGTCACATACTATAAATATGTAGTTTTATGGCAATAATGAATTGAAAAAAATATATATATATATATAATTCCCATAAAACCACATACTGCTTATAATTGTGCGTTGTAAACTTTAAAAAACCGAACTTCGGCCAAAACCGAACAAAATCGTAAGTCCCGAAGAGGTTCGGTTTGAACAGGTTTCACTTTATATATTGATAACACAGAAGACCTTGTGTGGTTTTCAACATGCTTCAAATATTTGCCACTAGACGCTTATTAAGCAATTAACAAGGCTGAGCAGATCCGCGCAGATAATTTACATTTTCAACTATCGAAAACACCGTACATAACTATTTGCCGTAGCCTTTGTCCACAAGCAGTAGCACTGTTTGATGACTGTTGATACACTTTTGTACATCGACAATAATTTGCTGTTTTAGAATCTAATGCATTCTGGGCAAAAGCGTACACCAAAAACGTTGTGATTGGTTTAAAACGTTCTAAACCGTGAATGGATTTTTAACCAATGACGTTACTTTATTTTCATTTTGGTGTACGAACAATAATATTACCCATAGTCAGTAGTCCTAAAGTTAGATTCCGAAAAGGCCAATTCTCATAGTATACTGATAAGTATTACAGTGAAACATGTTTAAAACGAACCTCTTCGGGACTTAAAATTTTGCAAGATTTTGGCCGATGTTTAGTTTTATCAGGTTCACAACGCATATAATTCAATATGACGGTGCTTACGAAAATGTTTGCCAATTTATACAGGTTATCGGTTTATACAAGATTCGGTTTAGTCAGCTGCCTGGTCTCACTGTACATTAGTTTTTTTTTTTTTTTTTTTTTTTTTTTTTTTTTTTTTTCATGGTTTTGTTTGTTAAATGTATTTTGTGTATGTTTATATTATTTGTCACAAACTTATTGTTCAGAGTTTATATGACAATAAATATTTGAATTGAATTGAATTAATCTAGACTTGGAATGGCTTACAAGCGGAGCACTTGAATTCATTTATGTTTTGATAGGGTTCGTGTAGACTGATAAGTGTGTCTCAAATCGTAGCTATCATACCAGGGGAAAACACTCGTCAGTCTAGGGTTCGTGTTGCGCTTTCTGTGTAGTGTATATTTTATGAACTGTTATTTGTCTTTTCGTTACGTTTTTACATGATCATTTCGTTGTCTGCTTTCATTCAATTTTGTTTTGTAGCATGATGACGGTCATGCCTATTGCGCAGGTTATTAATAACAGTTAGCTGTGACTTTTTAGTAAAAATTCGACTTGAAGTAAAACGATTTTTGATTGGAATATGAATATGATATTGATTGAATCGAGTATTATATTGAAAACAAAATATATTTTACATAAAATTGAGAATGGAAATCGAGAATGTGTCAAACAGACAATAACCCGACCATAGAGCAGACAACAACCGAATGCCACCAATGGCATGAATGGGTCGATCTTTAATGCAGCTAGAAAATCCTGCACCTGGAGGCGTCTATCAGCTGGCCACTAAACACGTATGTATTCTTGTTCAGTGATAATGGACGTCATACTAAACTCTGAAATAAAGTCCAGAGTGCTAACCATTACACCATGGAACCCTATGACATATTATAGAGAAGTTATATGTATATGAACATACGGGACGCACCGATTTATTATTTTCTTACTTTTATAACTTTCTTTCTATTCGTTACCGTATGAACACACTAGATATCAGATAATACGCCTGGGTGCATTACTCTACAACCAAGCTAACTGTTTTACGACCGTTTCAATTTTAGTGGGTGAAAGTGTCGGTATACATCAGTTTATTTTGGCCGATAGAAATAATACGTTACTTGCAAACTAAAATGCATACCCGTATTTATATAAAATTCCGATGAAATTTTTTGGCAGGTTTTTGAGTTGATCACTGTTAAGTACATACATTTCTATACTTTTGTTAACAGGTTCCATGGTGTAATGGTTAGCACAAGAAAACAAACAAGATTTACATGACAATAGCTTTATTGACCATGACCAACATGATGGTGTAGACAGAGACATTTGTATTCAAAGCAATGTCCATGGCCGCCATTGACGCAGTCATCCTGTTTACAGTCCTCAAAGTCGCTACATGCTGAAATAAAAAACATTAAAAAATATATTATGTACAATTAAATTGGCAATATCCCGTGCTTATAAATAATGATACAAAAAGGGATACAAAAAAGCAAAAACAAAGTAACAAAGTAACAAATCTTATGTTCAATAGTTGTCGTTTGTTGATGTGGTTCATAGGTTTTTCTCGTTTCTCGTTTTTTATATTAAGTTAAGACCGTTGGTTTTCCCCATTTGAATGGTTTGACACTAAGGCTAGTAATTTTTTGGGGCCTTTAAGAAATTTACAGATTGTTGTTCGGAGTGAGCCAAGGCTCCGTGTTGAAGACAGTACCTTGACCTATAATGGTTTAGTTTTATAAATTGTGACTTGGATGCAGAGTTGTCTGCTTTTATTCAATTTTGTCTCATTGGCACTCATACCACATTTTCCTATTTCATTCCACATAACAGTCATTCTTATTCACAAAACAAAGAGCGAAACCTCATTTATTCGTTAAAACAACCTACCATTGCCGAAATATTCCACACAGGCACATGTTGCAAACAAGCAAGTTGTATTATGTGTATGCGCACATCTTGTTGTTTTACAATCTGACGGTGCACCACAATGCTCACCTGTAACAGTTACAGCTGAAAACAGAAATTATAGAACGTAAAACATTTTGACATGTTCAGAGTTGTTTTACAATCTGACGGTGCACCACAATGCTCACCTGTAACAGTTACAGCTGAAAACAGAAATTATAGTACGTAAAACATTTTGACATGTTCAGAGTTGTTTAGTAATTACTGGTTTTTGTTTATGTGTCATTTGATCAAGTTAAGCCATTTCAATTGACATTTTATAGATCTTTATAGTGTGTCCGCAGTCATGCAGGAACCTGTTGTTCAGTGGTTCTCGTTTGTTGATGTGGTGCATGAGTGTTTCTCGTTTCTCGTTTTTTTTTATATAGATAAGTCCGTGTTGAAGGCCGTACATTGACCTATAATGGTTCATTTTTTTTAAATTGTTATTTTGATGGAGAGTTGTCTCATTGGCACTCACACCACATCTTCCTATATCTAAGTCCGTTGGTTTTCCTGTTTGAATGTTTTTGTTATTTGTTGTTGTTTTTGTTTTTTTGCCCTTCATAGCTTGTTGTTAGTTGTGAGCAAAAGCCCTGCGTTTGAATGTTTTTTAACCGATAATGGTTAACTTTTATGAATTGTGACTTGAGTTGAGAGTTTTCTTAATATATCTATTCTAAGACCACTGTATATATAGTCTCAGATCTAGTGAACATTTGATAATCTGGTTGTTGATAGTAAGCAAATATGAATTTCAACATCAGCTCAAATGTTATAAAAAAAGAACAACCTAATACGAATTGTGGGATCCCTACCCCCCTTATTTTAACGTTTGCAAAATGGTGAATTCAGTTATTCAACACTTGTCAACCCATTTTGCGTCATTAAACAAGATAAGATTTTTTAGTTTAAAATTAACATTCGCAACACTAGTACAAGTATATCGATCTCCCATCCACCGTAAGTTTTAAAATTGAAAATGTAAAGCGCAAAGCCCGTTACCGTATTTAAAGTGACAAAATCAACCGAATCGAACACTTCTGTCATATTCAAGACTTGATACAGGAATTTTTGTATGTAGAAAATGGTGGATTAAACCTGGTTTTATAGTTTAACTCTCAAATTGCAAAATACTCATAAATAAAAGACAATGTAACTGCTTTTAATGAAGATGTATATTTTTATCACTTTTCGAAATTGTGCAAATCGAGGTACCCCTCCGTTATACATGTACTAAGTTTACCTACGGTAACTGATTATTTCTTAAAATCGCCATATATACAATATTTGTATTATTTTTAGTTTTATAATTCATTTTCAGGACCTAGGTGTATGTACAACATTTTTGAGACATATCTCAACATGCTTGGTAATGATGGATGCTTTTATCGAAAACCTTTGGCTATGGTCGGAAATACAATCCGGTATGGAAAGCAGCCGCTTGGTGTAAATAAACTAGAAGGGTTAATGAAAGAGATGTGTCAAAAAGCGGGCTTAACTGGAAGTTACACAAATCATTCTGGGAAGAGGACGTGCGCAACAGCATTGTACAAAGCAGGATTAGATGAACAAACAATAATGGATCGTACTGGACACAGGTCGTCAGCTGTAAGGGCATACAAATCAAAAACTGATGAAATAGAGCAAAAAGTGTCTTCTGTGTTAAATCCACCAAGTATTGATACAGTTTCTATTACCCATAATGAATTGGAAGTTGAGGAGCCACCTTTCAAGTGTACAAAACTGGAACCAGTCAACACTGAAAATTCCGCAAATTGTCGTGACATTTCAACGCGCCTAAAATGTTTGAATGATATTACTAACACAAGTGGAACTGTAAATTTTAACAACTGCAATTTTTCTTTCACTTCAGGGGTTTCACTTCATTTTGTTTGAAGGGGCCAATTAGAGATTTAAGCAGGCCCAAACCTAAAACCCACGATTTTTTAAAAATTAGACGCAAAATCCTGCATTCTGGCGCATTCTGGGCATTAAATTACAGTTCTGAAAATGTCACTTTTACCACTAGCCCCCTTGTTTTTTTAAACAAAAAGGCTTAAAAACCTGCATTCCTGGCATAAAACTATAGTTCTGAAAATGTCATTTCTACCCCTCAATGATTTAAAAAAAAATTAGACACAAAATCCCGAATTCTGGCCATGGCATAAAATTATTATTGTTCTTAAAATGTCACTTTTACAGTACTACTGTTAATGTAGGCAACCTAAAGTTTTTCTAAGTCAATGAATGAATTATTATCTAACATCACCAGGTCAGAAAGTATAATATTGAAATATTTTCATTTTTATCACTTTAATAAGAGATTAATTATTATAATGATTGATGGATACAATTCAATGACACTTATGTATAACAACTTGTTATAGCTCTGATTCCTTTCACGAATTTGGCTATACTTTTTGGACCTTTTGAATTATAGCTCTTCATGTTTTATATAAGCTTTGGATTTCAAATATTTTGGCCACGAGCATCACTGAAGAGACATGTATTGTCGAAATGCGCATCTGGTGCAACAAAATTGGTACCGTTGATTTTATTACTACCACTGGGTCGATGCCTCTGCTGGTGGACTATTAGTCCCCGAGGGTATCACCAGCCCAGTAGCCAGTACTTCGGTACTGGCATGAAAATACGGATTTTTTGTGTTATTAAAATTTGCTGTTACAAAATATTAGAAATTATTATAAATTAAGGAATGTATCTCCCTCATGCAAAGCTCTGATTCCTTTCACGAATTTGGCTATACTTTTTGGACCTTTTGAATTATAGCTCTTCATGTTTTATATAAGCTTTGGATTTCAAATATTTTGGCCACGAGCATCACTGAAGAGACATGTATTGTCGAAATGCGCATCTGGTGCAACAAAATTGGTACCGTTGATTTTATTACTACCACTGGGTCGATGCCTCTGCTGGTGGACTATTAGTCCCCGAGGGTATCACCAGCCCAGTAGCCAGTACTTCGGTACTGGCATGAAAATACAGATTTTTTGTGTTATTAAAATTTGCTGTTACAAAATATTAGAAATTATTATAAATTAAGGAATGTATCTCCCTCATGCAAAGCTCTGATTCCTTTCACGAATTTGGCTATACTTTTTGGACCTTTTGAATTATAGCTCTTCATGTTTTATATAAGCTTTGGATTTCAAATATTTTGGCCACGAGCATCACTGAAGAGACATGTATTGTCGAAATGCGCATCTGGTGCAACAAAATTGGTACCGTTGATTTTATTACTACCACTGGGTCGATGCCTCTGCTGGTGGACTATTAGTCCCCGAGGGTATCACCAGCCCAGTAGCCAGTACTTCGGTACTGGCATGAAAATACGGATTTTTTGTGTTATTAAAATTTGCTGTTACAAAATATTAGAAATTATTATAAATTAAGGAATGTATCTCCCTCATGCAAAGCTCTGATTCCTTTCACGAATTTGGCTATACTTTTTGGACCTTTTGAATTATAGCTCTTCATGTTTTATATAAGCTTTGGATTTCAAATATTTTGGCCACGAGCATCACTGAAGAGACATGTATTGTCAAAATGCGCATCTGGTGCAACAAAATTGGTACCGTTGATTTTATTACTACCACTGGGTCGATGCCTCTGCTGGTGGACTATTAGTCCCCGAGGGTATCACCAGCCCAGTAGCCAGTACTTCGGTACTGGCATGAAAATACGGATTTTTTGTGTTATTAAAATTTGCTGTTACAAAATATTAGAAATTATTATAAATTAAGGAATGTATCTCCCTCATGCAAAGCTCTGATTCCTTTCACGAATTTGGCTATACTTTTTGGACCTTTTGAATTATAGCTCTTCATGTTTTATATAAGCTTTGGATTTCAAATATTTTGGCCACGAGCATCACTGAAGAGACATGTATTGTCGAAATGCGCATCTGGTGCAACAAAATTGGTACCGTTGATTTTATTACTACCACTGGGTCGATGCCTCTGCTGGTGGACTATTAGTCCCCGAGGGTATCACCAGCCCAGTAGCCAGTACTTCGGTACTGGCATGAAAATACGGATTTTTTGTGTTATTAAAATTTGCTGTTACAAAATATTAGAAATTATTATAAATTAAGGAATGTATCTCCCTCATGCAAAGCTCTGATTCCTTTCACGAATTTGGCTATACTTTTTGGACCTTTTGAATTATAGCTCTTCATGTTTTATATAAGCTTTGGATTTCAAATATTTTGGCCACGAGCATCACTGAAGAGACATGTTTTGTCGAAATGCGCATCTGGTGTAACAAAATTGGTACCGTTGATTTTATTACTACCACTGGGTCGATGCCTCTGCTGGTGGACTATTAGTCCCCGAGGGTATCACCAGCCCAGTAGCCAGTACTTCGGTACTGGCATGAAAATACGGATTTTTTGTGTTATTAAAATTTGCTGTTACAAAATATTAGAAATTATTATAAATTAAGGAATGTATCTCCCTCATGCAAAGCTCTGATTCCTTTCACGAATTTGGCTATACTTTTTGGACCTTTTGAATTATAGCTCTTCATGTTTTATATAAGCTTTGGATTTCAAATATTTTGGCCACGAGCATCACTGAAGAGACATGTATTGTCGAAATGCGCATCTGGTGCAACACAATTGGTACCGTTGATTTTATTGTTATCCATGCCAAAATAGAGTTCACCAGCAACAATTGTCCTCAAAATCTGATTCATCCTCAGAATAAAAAAATACTACATTGAGCATCATAATTTATTTCTGGCTTTATATTGTTGATAAAAGGTTACATGTACATGTAGTAGCAAAAACTCTGAACCTGACAAGAGGTTAATTTTATTTAGATAGGGACTTGGGACAATAAGAAAATTATGGTGCTATTTACATTTAAAACCAGATTCTTGTCCTACCTTTGAGGACCCCTAAAAAATTTGGACAGCACTTCCCCTGCACGCAGCAGTTTTAAATATCCCCCTTCCCATTATCCCGGTGGTATGAAAAGATGTGTAAAGAAAGAAGAAGAAGAAGTGCTGGCCAGGCTCATTTATAAGAAAACATGAGCTTCCACTTCTTCTTAATTTCATTTGATAGCTTTTAAAAGGGTTACATACCTCACAACTGAAAGTATTATGACCAGAAATATATCTATGATTTGGAACGGGACCTGTCAATGCAACTTTTCATCGATGTACCCTGTCCCCTTTTCGGATGCTCTGTAGTTGCCGGCAGATCGACGGGGCCAGTTGTAGACATCAATTAAACAGTAAAACTATAACGTCATTCAAACTGTTCCAAATCTTGTCAAACTACATAGTAATCCAAACCTTTTCTACTCTTTGACGTGGTAGTTGTTAAAGTGAAAAAAATCATGTAGTGTTCTGGGTGCTCCGTAAACGGAGGGATCTACGTACATACATACATAATGAAGAATCGAGAGCTGCGAGGGTACAGGCCCAAGACCACAATTAATGACCCCGCTTTTCGTTGTTCCCCGCTTTTCGTTGTTCCCCGCTTTTCGTTGTTCACGAATATAGTTCCCTTTAATTTAACTGTATTTCTTCTTAAATTTTTTTCTTTCCTTTTCTCAAACATTTCTTAGCTTTTATAAGGTGGAAATGAAAGAAGAGAGGTGAAATAATTTTTTAGATGTTTTATTTTAACTGATTTTGATATGGAAAGAGTGATTAGGTCAGGTGCAAAAAGGTGATATTTACAGTTTTCGGAACATCTCTTGACTTGTCCATAGGGGTATGGATGTGTATTGGCTAAATTTGTAAGTTGTAAACATGCAATGTTTCTGAAACTTGGACATATTTTTGGACTTGTACTGTACATTACACACACAAAAGATCTGCCAAAAAGAACAGTTAAATTTTTTTTTATGAGACAAAACGTTATAAAGAACTAATAGAGGAATTAATTGTGGTCTCGGGCCTACATACTATTCATTCAATCATAACAACGACAAACACGTGTGTCAAACAGGAAGTCTGAAATAACAGCCAATGAAAATCGTCGTTGCAACCGCATGTCGGTTTAAAATATAAACACAAATCTTCGAACTCCCTCGAACTCCGTTGTCATGATTTTGATATAAAAAGATCTCATAAAAAAAATAGGACTTTTTTTTTTTATTCAGGACAACTGAACCGGCCAGAAATTGAATTGAACAGGTCAAAATGGCCGGCGGCCGGTTCTTAATGAAAACACTGAGCAAGTATGGTACAACATAAATTTGCATATATTATACCATGGTTTTCCCTTGACACACTTTTTAAGCAAATTATTTAATTAAAACATCAAAGGAAAACATCCAATTTATGTTACAATGTACATTTAATTTTATATTTTATATTTTGATTTGTATGTACTCTGCCTTTAAGAAAACTTACCAAATAAAGTGCACAATAAAATTATTTTGACGTCCATTATGTCTTTGTCTGAAGTGTATCAAACTTTACTGATAAGTTTTAAAATGTGTTTCAAGGGCACGAGATTGAAAATCTCTATTAGAGATAGTTTCTTATTTTAGAAGTTCAATCTTTAAGGGCTAAACGGTGCAGCATTTTTCTTGATTTAAACATGCGCGGAATCGGTGTTTAACGGGGTGTTTTCAATAATAAGGAGCTTGAGGAGGACCTTATTTTGACAAAAAAAGTCCATAATTTTTACCTATAGATCATTTTTCGTTCCCATTTAGACTGTAACATACAGTTTATTGTATACGTATTTGTAAAAAAATACTTTAGTTCTACATGTATAGTACTTATATTTCAGTTTTAATGGCTATAATTCCTTTAAATGTATAATTTATTTAGTGTAAAATAAATAATGAGGATATACAGACAGTTGGACATTTTGGGATGCACAATGCAGCTTCAGATCCAGGGTTTTGAAAAGAAACGTTTAATTGATCATGCATTATTCAACTGTTTGACGAACGAGTAGCAATTTCTTAACATTATTCAAAGCTTTCGACGAGGGCTGATTCTCTATAGGGAGCAACCATTTAACGTCAAGACGGTGGGCGGAGTGGTTATGGTTTTTTGTTTGAGTCAAAGCTCGAACACATTCATTTACTTTTTCAACGCTGTTAATCAAGCTACATGTTCAAAATCTAACACTATAAAGTATGAAAAACTTGGATTCAGATTTTTTTTTTTGGTCCTCTGCTTGAACAAAATATTTTTCAGACTATTTGGGAATTAGAATAGTTTTTTGCGAATATAGTTCCCTTTAATTTAACTGTATTTCTTCTTAAATTTTTTTCTTTCCTTTTCTCAAACATTTCTTAGCTTTTATAAGGTGGAAATGAAAGAAGAGAGGTGAAATAATTTTTTAGATGTTTTATTTTAACTGATTTTGATATGGAAAGAGTGATTAGGTCAGGTGCAAAAAGGTGATATTTACAGTTTTCGGAACATCTCTTGACTTGTCCATAGGGGTATGGATGTGTATTGGCTAAATTTGTAAGTTGTAAACATGCAATGTTTCTGAAACTTGGACATATTTTTGGACTTGTACTGTACATTACACACACAAAAGATCTGCCAAAAAGAACAGTTAAATTTTTTTTTATGAGACAAAACGTTATAAAGAACTAATAGAGGAATTAATTGTGGTCTCGGGCCTACATACTATTCATTCAATCATAACAACGACAAACACGTGTGTCAAACAGGAAGTCTGAAATAACAGCCAATGAAAATCGTCGTTGCAACCGCATGTCGGTTTAAAATATAAACACAAATCTTCGAACTCCCTCGAACTCCGTTGTCATGATTTTGATATAAAAAGATCTCATAAAAAAAATAGGACTTTTTTTTTTTATTCAGGACAACTGAACCGGCCAGAAATTGAATTGAACAGGTCAAAATGGCCGGCGGCCGGTTCTTAATGAAAACACTGAGCAAGTATGGTACAACATAAATTTGCATATATTATACCATGGTTTTCCCTTGACACACTTTTTAAGCAAATTATTTAATTAAAACATCAAAGGAAAACATCCAATTTATGTTACAATGTACATTTAATTTTATATTTTATATTTTGATTTGTATGTACTCTGCCTTTAAGAAAACTTACCAAATAAAGTGCACAATAAAATTATTTTGACGTCCATTATGTCTTTGTCTGAAGTGTATCAAACTTTACTGATAAGTTTTAAAATGTGTTTCAAGGGCACGAGATTGAAAATCTCTATTAGAGATAGTTTCTTATTTTAGAAGTTCAATCTTTAAGGGCTAAACGGTGCAGCATTTTTCTTGATTTAAACATGCGCGGAATCGGTGTTTAACGGGGTGTTTTCAATAATAAGGAGCTTGAGGAGGACCTTATTTTGACAAAAAAAGTCCATAATTTTTACCTATAGATCATTTTTCGTTCCCATTTAGACTGTAACATACAGTTTATTGTATACGTATTTGTAAAAAAATACTTTAGTTCTACATGTATAGTACTTATATTTCAGTTTTAATGGCTATAATTCCTTTAAATGTATAATTTATTTAGTGTAAAATAAATAATGAGGATATACAGACAGTTGGACATTTTGGGATGCACAATGCAGCTTCAGATCCAGGGTTTTGAAAAGAAACGTTTAATTGATCATGCATTATTCAACTGTTTGACGAACGAGTAGCAATTTCTTAACATTATTCAAAGCTTTCGACGAGGGCTGATTCTCTATAGGGAGCAACCATTTAACGTCAAGACGGTGGGCGGAGTGGTTATGGTTTTTTGTTTGAGTCAAAGCTCGAACACATTCATTTACTTTTTCAACGCTGTTAATCAAGCTACATGTTCAAAATCTAACACTATAAAGTATGAAAAACTTGGATTCAGATTTTTTTTTTTGGTCCTCTGCTTGAACAAAATATTTTTCAGACTATTTGGGAATTAGAATAGTTTTTTGCGAATATAGTTCCCTTTAATTTAACTGTATTTCTTCTTAAATTTTTTTCTTTCCTTTTCTCAAACATTTCTTAGCTTTTATAAGGTGGAAATGAAAGAAGAGAGGTGAAATAATTTTTTAGATGTTTTATTTTAACTGATTTTGATATGGAAAGAGTGATTAGGTCAGGTGCAAAAAGGTGATATTTACAGTTTTCGGAACATCTCTTGACTTGTCCATAGGGGTATGGATGTGTATTGGCTAAATTTGTAAGTTGTAAACATGCAATGTTTCTGAAACTTGGACATATTTTTGGACTTGTACTGTACATTACACACACAAAAGATCTGCCAAAAAGAACAGTTAAATTTTTTTTTATGAGACAAAACGTTATAAAGAACTAATAGAGGAATTAATTGTGGTCTCGGGCCTACATACTATTCATTCAATCATAACAACGACAAACACGTGTGTCAAACAGGAAGTCTGAAATAACAGCCAATGAAAATCGTCGTTGCAACCGCATGTCGGTTTAAAATATAAACACAAATCTTCGAACTCCCTCGAACTCCGTTGTCATGATTTTGATATAAAAAGATCTCATAAAAAAAATAGGACTTTTTTTTTTTATTCAGGACAACTGAACCGGCCAGAAATTGAATTGAACAGGTCAAAATGGCCGGCGGCCGGTTCTTAATGAAAACACTGAGCAAGTATGGTACAACATAAATTTGCATATATTATACCATGGTTTTCCCTTGACACACTTTTTAAGCAAATTATTTAATTAAAACATCAAAGGAAAACATCCAATTTATGTTACAATGTACATTTAATTTTATATTTTATATTTTGATTTGTATGTACTCTGCCTTTAAGAAAACTTACCAAATAAAGTGCACAATAAAATTATTTTGACGTCCATTATGTCTTTGTCTGAAGTGTATCAAACTTTACTGATAAGTTTTAAAATGTGTTTCAAGGGCACGAGATTGAAAATCTCTATTAGAGATAGTTTCTTATTTTAGAAGTTCAATCTTTAAGGGCTAAACGGTGCAGCATTTTTCTTGATTTAAACATGCGCGGAATCGGTGTTTAACGGGGTGTTTTCAATAATAAGGAGCTTGAGGAGGACCTTATTTTGACAAAAAAAGTCCATAATTTTTACCTATAGATCATTTTTCGTTCCCATTTAGACTGTAACATACAGTTTATTGTATACGTATTTGTAAAAAAATACTTTAGTTCTACATGTATAGTACTTATATTTCAGTTTTAATGGCTATAATTCCTTTAAATGTATAATTTATTTAGTGTAAAATAAATAATGAGGATATACAGACAGTTGGACATTTTGGGATGCACAATGCAGCTTCAGATCCAGGGTTTTGAAAAGAAACGTTTAATTGATCATGCATTATTCAACTGTTTGACGAACGAGTAGCAATTTCTTAACATTATTCAAAGCTTTCGACGAGGGCTGATTCTCTATAGGGAGCAACCATTTAACGTCAAGACGGTGGGCGGAGTGGTTATGGTTTTTTGTTTGAGTCAAAGCTCGAACACATTCATTTACTTTTTCAACGCTGTTAATCAAGCTACATGTTCAAAATCTAACACTATAAAGTATGAAAAACTTGGATTCAGATTTTTTTTTTTGGTCCTCTGCTTGAACAAAATATTTTTCAGACTATTTGGGAATTAGAATAGTTTTTTGCGAATATAGTTCCCTTTAATTTAACTGTATTTCTTCTTAAATTTTTTTCTTTCCTTTTCTCAAACATTTCTTAGCTTTTATAAGGTGGAAATGAAAGAAGAGAGGTGAAATAATTTTTTAGATGTTTTATTTTAACTGATTTTGATATGGAAAGAGTGATTAGGTCAGGTGCAAAAAGGTGATATTTACAGTTTTCGGAACATCTCTTGACTTGTCCATAGGGGTATGGATGTGTATTGGCTAAATTTGTAAGTTGTAAACATGCAATGTTTCTGAAACTTGGACATATTTTTGGACTTGTACTGTACATTACACACACAAAAGATCTGCCAAAAAGAACAGTTAAATTTTTTTTTATGAGACAAAACGTTATAAAGAACTAATAGAGGAATTAATTGTGGTCTCGGGCCTACATACTATTCATTCAATCATAACAACGACAAACACGTGTGTCAAACAGGAAGTCTGAAATAACAGCCAATGAAAATCGTCGTTGCAACCGCATGTCGGTTTAAAATATAAACACAAATCTTCGAACTCCCTCGAACTCCGTTGTCATGATTTTGATATAAAAAGATCTCATAAAAAAAATAGGACTTTTTTTTTTTATTCAGGACAACTGAACCGGCCAGAAATTGAATTGAACAGGTCAAAATGGCCGGCGGCCGGTTCTTAATGAAAACACTGAGCAAGTATGGTACAACATAAATTTGCATATATTATACCATGGTTTTCCCTTGACACACTTTTTAAGCAAATTATTTAATTAAAACATCAAAGGAAAACATCCAATTTATGTTACAATGTACATTTAATTTTATATTTTATATTTTGATTTGTATGTACTCTGCCTTTAAGAAAACTTACCAAATAAAGTGCACAATAAAATTATTTTGACGTCCATTATGTCTTTGTCTGAAGTGTATCAAACTTTACTGATAAGTTTTAAAATGTGTTTCAAGGGCACGAGATTGAAAATCTCTATTAGAGATAGTTTCTTATTTTAGAAGTTCAATCTTTAAGGGCTAAACGGTGCAGCATTTTTCTTGATTTAAACATGCGCGGAATCGGTGTTTAACGGGGTGTTTTCAATAATAAGGAGCTTGAGGAGGACCTTATTTTGACAAAAAAAGTCCATAATTTTTACCTATAGATCATTTTTCGTTCCCATTTAGACTGTAACATACAGTTTATTGTATACGTATTTGTAAAAAAATACTTTAGTTCTACATGTATAGTACTTATATTTCAGTTTTAATGGCTATAATTCCTTTAAATGTATAATTTATTTAGTGTAAAATAAATAATGAGGATATACAGACAGTTGGACATTTTGGGATGCACAATGCAGCTTCAGATCCAGGGTTTTGAAAAGAAACGTTTAATTGATCATGCATTATTCAACTGTTTGACGAACGAGTAGCAATTTCTTAACATTATTCAAAGCTTTCGACGAGGGCTGATTCTCTATAGGGAGCAACCATTTAACGTCAAGACGGTGGGCGGAGTGGTTATGGTTTTTTGTTTGAGTCAAAGCTCGAACACATTCATTTACTTTTTCAACGCTGTTAATCAAGCTACATGTTCAAAATCTAACACTATAAAGTATGAAAAACTTGGATTCAGATTTTTTTTTTTGGTCCTCTGCTTGAACAAAATATTTTTCAGACTATTTGGGAATTAGAATAGTTTTTTGCGAATATAGTTCCCTTTAATTTAACTGTATTTCTTCTTAAATTTTTTTCTTTCCTTTTCTCAAACATTTCTTAGCTTTTATAAGGTGGAAATGAAAGAAGAGAGGTGAAATAATTTTTTAGATGTTTTATTTTAACTGATTTTGATATGGAAAGAGTGATTAGGTCAGGTGCAAAAAGGTGATATTTACAGTTTTCGGAACATCTCTTGACTTGTCCATAGGGGTATGGATGTGTATTGGCTAAATTTGTAAGTTGTAAACATGCAATGTTTCTGAAACTTGGACATATTTTTGGACTTGTACTGTACATTACACACACAAAAGATCTGCCAAAAAGAACAGTTAAATTTTTTTTTATGAGACAAAACGTTATAAAGAACTAATAGAGGAATTAATTGTGGTCTCGGGCCTACATACTATTCATTCAATCATAACAACGACAAACACGTGTGTCAAACAGGAAGTCTGAAATAACAGCCAATGAAAATCGTCGTTGCAACCGCATGTCGGTTTAAAATATAAACACAAATCTTCGAACTCCCTCGAACTCCGTTGTCATGATTTTGATATAAAAAGATCTCATAAAAAAAATAGGACTTTTTTTTTTTATTCAGGACAACTGAACCGGCCAGAAATTGAATTGAACAGGTCAAAATGGCCGGCGGCCGGTTCTTAATGAAAACACTGAGCAAGTATGGTACAACATAAATTTGCATATATTATACCATGGTTTTCCCTTGACACACTTTTTAAGCAAATTATTTAATTAAAACATCAAAGGAAAACATCCAATTTATGTTACAATGTACATTTAATTTTATATTTTATATTTTGATTTGTATGTACTCTGCCTTTAAGAAAACTTACCAAATAAAGTGCACAATAAAATTATTTTGACGTCCATTATGTCTTTGTCTGAAGTGTATCAAACTTTACTGATAAGTTTTAAAATGTGTTTCAAGGGCACGAGATTGAAAATCTCTATTAGAGATAGTTTCTTATTTTAGAAGTTCAATCTTTAAGGGCTAAACGGTGCAGCATTTTTCTTGATTTAAACATGCGCGGAATCGGTGTTTAACGGGGTGTTTTCAATAATAAGGAGCTTGAGGAGGACCTTATTTTGACAAAAAAAGTCCATAATTTTTACCTATAGATCATTTTTCGTTCCCATTTAGACTGTAACATACAGTTTATTGTATACGTATTTGTAAAAAAATACTTTAGTTCTACATGTATAGTACTTATATTTCAGTTTTAATGGCTATAATTCCTTTAAATGTATAATTTATTTAGTGTAAAATAAATAATGAGGATATACAGACAGTTGGACATTTTGGGATGCACAATGCAGCTTCAGATCCAGGGTTTTGAAAAGAAACGTTTAATTGATCATGCATTATTCAACTGTTTGACGAACGAGTAGCAATTTCTTAACATTATTCAAAGCTTTCGACGAGGGCTGATTCTCTATAGGGAGCAACCATTTAACGTCAAGACGGTGGGCGGAGTGGTTATGGTTTTTTGTTTGAGTCAAAGCTCGAACACATTCATTTACTTTTTCAACGCTGTTAATCAAGCTACATGTTCAAAATCTAACACTATAAAGTATGAAAAACTTGGATTCAGATTTTTTTTTTTGGTCCTCTGCTTGAACAAAATATTTTTCAGACTATTTGGGAATTAGAATAGTTTTTTGCGAATATAGTTCCCTTTAATTTAACTGTATTTCTTCTTAAATTTTTTTCTTTCCTTTTCTCAAACATTTCTTAGCTTTTATAAGGTGGAAATGAAAGAAGAGAGGTGAAATAATTTTTTAGATGTTTTATTTTAACTGATTTTGATATGGAAAGAGTGATTAGGTCAGGTGCAAAAAGGTGATATTTACAGTTTTCGGAACATCTCTTGACTTGTCCATAGGGGTATGGATGTGTATTGGCTAAATTTGTAAGTTGTAAACATGCAATGTTTCTGAAACTTGGACATATTTTTGGACTTGTACTGTACATTACACACACAAAAGATCTGCCAAAAAGAACAGTTAAATTTTTTTTTATGAGACAAAACGTTATAAAGAACTAATAGAGGAATTAATTGTGGTCTCGGGCCTACATACTATTCATTCAATCATAACAACGATAAACACGTGTGTCAAACAGGAAGTCTGAAATAACAGCCAATGAAAATCGTCGTTGCAACCGCATGTCGGTTTAAAATATAAACACAAATCTTCGAACTCCCTCGAACTCCGTTGTCATGATTTTGATATAAAAAGATCTCATAAAAAAAAATAGGACTTTTTTTTTTTATTCAGGACAACTGAACCGGCCAGAAATTGAATTGAACAGGTCAAAATGGCCGGCGGCCGGTTCTTAATGAAAACACTGAGCAAGTATGGTACAACATAAATTTGCATATATTATACCATGGTTTTCCCTTGACACACTTTTTAAGCAAATTATTTAATTAAAACATCAAAGGAAAACATCCAATTTATGTTACAATGTACATTTAATTTTATATTTTATATTTTGATTTGTATGTACTCTGCCTTTAAGAAAACTTACCAAATAAAGTGCACAATAAAATTATTTTGACGTCCACTAATACAATGTACATTTAATTTTATATTTTATATTTTGATTTGTATGTACTCTGCCTTTAAGAAAACTTACCAAATAAAGTGCACAATAAAATTATTTTGACGTCCATTATGTCTTTGTCTGAAGTGTATCAAACTTTACTGATAAGTTTTAAAATGTGTTTCAAGGGCACGAGATTGAAAATCTCTATTAGAGATAGTGTCTTATTTTAGAAGTTCAATCTTTAAGGGCTAAACGGTGCAGCATTTTTCTTGATTTAAACATGCGCGGAATCGGTGTTTAACGGGGTGTTTTCAATAATAAGGAGCTTGAGGAGGACCTTATTTTGACAAAAAAAGTCCATAATTTTTACCTATAGATCATTTTTCGTTCCCATTTAGACTGTAACATACAGTTTATTGTATACGTATTTGTAAAAAAATACTTTAGTTCTACATGTATAGTACTTATATTTCAGTGTTAATGGCTATAATTCCTTTAAATGTATAATTTATTTAGTGTAAAATAAATAATGAGGATATACAGACAGTTGGACATTTTGGGATGCACAATGCAGCTTCAGATCCAGGGTTTTGAAAAGAAACGTTTAATTGATCATGCAACTGTTTGACGAACGAGTAGCAATTTCTTAACATTATTCAAAGCTTTCGACGAGGGCTGATTCTCTATAGGGAGCAACCATTTAACGTCAAGACGGTGGGCGGAGTGGTTATGGTTTTTTGTTTGAGTCAAAGCTCGAACACATTTATTTACTTTTTCAACGCTGTTAATCAAGCTACATGTTCAAAATCTAACACTATAAAGTATGAAAAAACTTGGATTCAGATTTTTTTTTTGGTCCTCTGCTTGAACAAAATATTTTTCAGACTATTTGGGAATTAGAATAGTTTTTTGTGAAAAAAAAAAACCATAACATCCCCTCCCCATTTTGAGGTTAATGGTCGTTCCTTTATTAACTTCAGAACTTTAAATAATGACCATTCACTACCGTGTATAGTTTTTTTCCTTTGACACCGTTTTAAGCTATGTTGTGTACAACTTGTACTTATTCTCTGAACGAGTAAATTCTTTGAACACGCAATTATCAAATTTATTTATTATTTTAAAGAACTGTCAAAACCTATCGATTTTTCTTTCTTTCCCCTGATGATGATATGAAGAAATATTTTATATAGTATTAAAATATTTGTTCAGCGAAAAACCATACCCACCCTTTAAAAAAAATCACAAAAATACTGAACTCAGAGGGAAATCAATTCGGAAAGTCCATAATCACATGGCAAAATCAAATAACAAAACGTATCAAAAACGAATGGACAAGAACTGTCATATTCTTGACTTGGTACAGGCATTTTCAAATGTAGAAAACGGTGGATTGAACCTGGTTTTATAGCTAGCTAAACCTCTCACTTGTATGACAGTAAATTTCAGAGTAAGATGGTGCTTCCCTTATTTTCCAATTATTGATAGTGATTTGAGATACTGAATAAGAAACCATTTAGAGTTATCCTTCTTGGCATAGTTTTAAAAACATAGTTTACATTTATCATATTTTAGGTAGATGTACACATGACAAAAAAAGTCATATTATTGTTTGTAAATTGGACATTACTGTTGCTTTTAAAAGATTTAAGGTTAACAATGATTCATCTTCGCTAGGACGAGAGAAGGGGACTGGTCGCAACTCTTGGCGAGAGAAGGGGACTGGTCGGAACCCTTGGCGAGAGAAGGGGACTGGTCGGAACCCTTGGCGAGAGAAGGGGACTGGTCGGAACCCTTGGCGAGAGAAGGGGACTGCTTGCAACCCTTGGCGAGAGAAGGGGACTGGTCGGAACCCTTGGCGAGAGAAGGGGACTGGTCGGAACCCTTGGCGAGAGAAGGGGACTGGTCGGAACCCTTGGCGAGAGAAGGGAACTGGTCGCAACCCTTGGCGAGAGAAGGGGACTGGTCGGAACCCTTGGCGAGAGAAGAGGACTGGTCGGAACCCTTGGCGAACGAAGATGACATAGATAGTACTTTTCTACATTTAATAATTGCTTCCCGCCTTTATAAGAGGGTCTGGATGGGGTCTGTTATTCTGTAAACATTTAATTTTTACCCTTTTTTTTTTTATCTAATCTTCAAAAAATTAACCCCTTTTTTCTCTAATCTTCATTTTTTAAGTGCATTATTCTTTAATCATTTAACCACATCCAAACCCTCTTATAAAGATCAGTAAGTGTTTGTATGATGTATGTTACATGGTATGTCAGTCGAACAAGGTCAGAAAAAGAACGACCATTTAACTTAGAGAAGGGGATAGCTTATATGCTCTTTTTTCCATTGATATTTTTTCCGTATCATGGAAGCATCAAATTATTTATGTTTTAATTGAAGCTCAGAAAACTAAACATGAAATTCAAAGGTAAAACATTGTTTATTTAGAAGTTAGAAAATATTTTTTGTTATATAAAAAGCATAACACATCCATCCATTCAGTGTAAAATTTTCGTGTCTTGTGTTTCATTCTACATATTTAATTAGCATCACGATAACAAGAGAGTGCGCATGCTACATCAGCAATCTAGCTATTACCTTAATACATTTTGACTGTGTAGGTATATCTAAATTAATTCTGACTGAATTCTGATATTGAAATATTAATAGTATTGTTACATTAGACTATTTACCGGATTTGTTATAACATAAGCAACACGACGGGTGCCACATGTGGAGCAGGATCTGCTTACCCTTCCGGCGCACTTGAGATCACCCAGCCCTAGTTTTTGGTGGGGTTCGTGTTGCTTATTCTTTAGTGTTTTATGTTGTGTCATGTGTTCTATTGTTTGTCTGTTTGTCTTCTTTCATTTTTAGCCATGGCGTTGTCAGTTTATTTTCGATTTAAGAGTTTGACTGTCCCTCTGGTATCTTTCGTCCCTCTTTTTCTCCTTTTAAAACAAAATAATAACCTAAAATTTATTTTACCAATTAAAGTCATATTCAACACCTATGAAATTTACTGACTAAATGAAATATAAAGTTAAAGTAAAAGTATTATTATAATGATTGCTTTTCATACATGAAATATATGATATCCTAGCGGTTGTTTGAAAACACTACTTCTCTAATACACGAGTATGTATACATTTTTGTAATGGCCTGACCATTAAGTATAACCGACGATTGGGCTCAAGGAGAAAAGACTATCAGGTGCTGATACTTTAATTATGAACCAATCTGACATATGGTAAAAAGCTGAAAAACAAATAAAATACAATTTTACAATGTGTTCAATTAATGTTATTATAACGAAATGTCAAAGGTAATTGATAGCACAGTCCGTTGAATGCGAGAAAATGTTGTACTTTCAAGGACAGATAAATTCCAGGTATTTCACGGAGAAAAGGTTCAATCATACGAAAGGCAATTTGAAGGCTTCAAAAACAATGTTGCAAAGTTAACTCACTCTGTGGTTAGCCACGAATTGTGTCCTAGATGACGTTTGTCTTTGAAAAGTTCTCCAGAACTGGTATGACCTTGCAATGTTCAGTTTGAGAGAGGGAAAGGTAGCGACGGTACGATGTTTTAACGTTAAAGATGAATAATCCTCCTAGACTGGAACACATAAATAGATTAAGAATATAATCAAACGAACTATATAAATTACAGAACGGTGTAACAGAATACTCCCCGTCTGATGTCTATCTGATATCACTTTTCCATAATTTTTTCGAATATGAATACAAGATTTACACAAATGAATTAATCCCAATATAAATTGAATATATACAGGTGAAATGTCCACTATTTCGTGTGAGAAATATCAGATCTAAACGATTTTTCACAATAAAAGTTCCTAATAAGTACGTTCCACGTGAAACTGGGTAGGCACAGTTTCTTGTCCTTTAGAAGAAGGGTGTCTCGGACGACATTGTTGTGTTCTGTAGAATGTTCTATTACTGCTGTATCGATAATGGGAACTGTTTTCTCCAACGTAGTTAGACGGCGATGACGATCGACGATAGATCGAAGTATAACAAGAGTTAGTAGTTGGTTGTCTTCCGATTTGGCGATATGACACATCTTTGTGAGTATCAGACGAAATTAGGCGTTTCGTCATAACGTTCAATCCTGCAGATCTAGTCGCTCTATCTGTAGAGTGGCGTCCTCTATGTTTGATCTTGTCGTAGTAATGTCCAAGAAAGGGTGTTACTCTGTGACGATGTCCAGATAAGACTACTGGTTCCTTTTCACTTATATTCAAGTCAGATTTGGCAATACTGCTTCCTCCTCGTAGTAGACGTTTCTCATGCAATGGCAGATTGAGATTGGCAATAGGTCCTTCTTTCGGAATAGGTTTGTGAATGCTATTGATTTCCTCTCCACGAACTTTAAGTTCTGTTGATTTCGGATTGAAACTTTCTTTATCTATAGATTTTTCTATAGAAGTCACATATTTTGCTTTTAGTGACGCGAGTGATGTCCCTTTAGATGAATTTGTGCGTTTACCAGGCTTGGTACTAGGTCCTGTACATTCAAGGGATTGCATTGAATGCGATTTAGCGACCTTGGCATTCGAATGAAAGTTTGTGTCGTTATACTGAACAACAATAGGATTCTTGTCCTTGACGCCTATTTCCGGTCTTGAGGCAAGACGTTGTTCTGATTCCGTGATTGAAACGTTAGTTATCTTTGTGTTGACTTGAATAGGAGAAGTTTGCTTGTCAATGTATGTATTTCCAATTATGACCCAACCAAGTCTCAACTTTTGGGCAAATGGAGTTCGGGATGGTCCTAGGCGTTGTTCAAGGACGTGGTGTGCCTCTATAAGGTCCCTTCCAATAAGGAGAAGAATTTGACAACGTTCCTCTATTGGTGGAATGCTTCCTCTGAGTTCTTTCAGATGAGGATGATGCATTGCAACTTCAGGAGTAGGAATTTCGTCTCGATGATTGGGAATATTATTACATTCAATTAATGTAGGCAGATCAAATTGTACGTCACTATGTACAGATTTTATGACGAAATCTTTTCCTCTTTTCCCGGAAGTAGCTACTCTGCCGGAGCATGTCGTAAGAGAGTAGTTTTCAGGTTTCTCCCGAACGTTAAACAGACTGAAGAATTCAGGCGAGGCAAGAGACCGGTTGCTTTGGTCGTCAATAATGGCGTACATCCTGATAATTTTGTTTGTCTTGTCCTTGTGATACACGTCCACAGGTAATATCTTGGCATAAGATTTCTCGCTCTTATGATCTTTGTAGATCTCTGTGCAGATCGAACTTACAGAGGTTAACTTTGTTTCAGCTGACTCTGTCTGCTCCCCGCCGTAGGCTTGTCTGGGTGAGCTAAACTGGGAACTTTCAGATTGTTGTGGTCTAGTGATGTGAAGTGCTGTGGTATGTCGTTCACTTCCACACTCGTTACAACTGATACTTGCGTTGCAGTCCCGACTTCTGTGTGTGGTTGACTCACAACACTTGTAGCACACATTGTTTTGTCTTAACAGTTCCTTGCGTTCCTCGATTGGTTTGGCTCGGAATGCTCGGCATTCATTCAAGGTATGCTTTGTCTTGTGTATGATACACAGATTTTGTTGTTGACTGCTGTCTTCAGTTTGCTGTTCAACAGCCGTCTTATGGACGTTGACTTTAGAGTACGTCTGAGGTGTGAACCTTGGCGTAGAGTCTTTTGTATTTGGTGTTACTTTTGATCCAAAGATGAACCCAGGATCGTTCTTAATTTTGCTCATTTCCCTGATGAAGGCAGAGAATTCTGTGAATGGCGGAAAGGCAACTTCATATTTGGACTTGTATCTTGAAGCCCTTGTTATCCACTTTTCTTGGAGTCCGTATGGTAGTTTTTCCACAATAGGATTTATACCGGACGAAGAATCGAAATAAGCAAGCAAACATCCCAGCTTGGGATTTTCCTTGTGATATTCGATTTCTGATAGAATATCAGACAAGTCATAAAGACGTGCGTTATCTTTGTTCGTCAAGGTAGGAAAATTGACGAGTTTACTCGTGATAGAGGCTTCCAACATTTCTGGAGCACCATATCGCTCATCCAGTCTTTGCCATAACCTCTGTAAGCCTCTAGTAGGGTTGTTGGCATTTGATGCCCT
Source organism: Mytilus edulis (assembly GCF_963676685.1). Taxonomy (NCBI): domain Eukaryota; kingdom Metazoa; phylum Mollusca; class Bivalvia; order Mytilida; family Mytilidae; genus Mytilus; species Mytilus edulis. The sequence continues at coordinate 17,389,546 of NC_092354.1, forward strand.
AATACTCATGGCATGTTTACCAGACTCTGGCCCTAGCCACTTTATCAGTAGGTCTATTTGTTCCGAGTCAGAAACTTGTAATTCGTCTATGACGTTTTTGAAGCTAGATTTCCATGTATGGAAGGATTCTGCCTGGTCATTAAAATTTGTTAGCCTGGAGAATAATAGGTCTTTGCGTAAAAGAAATCTAGTTATCTCCGACGTGGGATTGATTTGTTGCTGGTATGCTACAGGGTTCTCTTCTATAACGTCTTGTTTTGTGCGTAAGACAGGGGTCGCTTCTTTAACACCCTGTTTTTGGTGTTCAGTAGGGCTCTCATCTGAAAGACCTAGTTTTTGTATGCCGGTTACTAATCCCAGATCTGGGATAAAGGTAACTTCCGGTGACTTATTATCGGAAGGCAAGACGGCAGATGTCTGTGACAGCAAGTTCGATGCCACGGATGGCACGAACGCTGGTGCTTCGTGACTCAGCTCGATCTTAACAGGAATTTGTTTTTTCTTTTGAGGTCCTGTTACTTCCTTAACAACAGTTGATACAGGAAGTTTATTGACGAAATCTTGCACACGCTGGAGCGGGTCTTCCTTTTCGTCAGGGAGATCGCTATACGCTTGGCTATCATCGTATTCCAGGATACGAGCCTCGGCCTCTGCGGCTGCAGCTTCTTTCTGTGCTTCAAGAAGGTTAAATTTGGCTTTAAGCTCGGCCTTTTCCCGGCTTACTCGTGCGGCTTCTTGTTGCATTTGAGCCTTCCTGCGCATAGCCTCTTGTTCTAATTGTTGTTCTAATTGCGTTTTTCTGTGAGCGGCCTCTTGTTCTAATTGCACTTTTCTGTGAGCAGCCTCCTGTTCTAGCTGAACTGTTCTCTGTGCGGCCTCATGTTTACGTTGAGCGACTTCTTGCTCCATTTCTGCCTGTTTACGACTGGCTTCCTGTTCCATTTCAGCCTTTTTGTGTGCTGCTTCCTGTTCCATTTCAGCCTTTTTGCGTGCTGCTTCCTGTTCCATTTCATTTTGTCTGAACAGGGCTTGTTCTTCTAACATTGCTTCCTGTTGTAGGATAAGGGCATGTTTTTCGACAAATGCTATCTTAGACTTTGCAGCCTCTGCCTTGGCTCGCTTTCTCCGTGCCAGGCTTGACATGTCTGACACGTTAGAGCTACCGCTGTGCGAGGTTTTCTTACCCCTTGAGGTCTTTGTTTTAGTTGATTTGGCCTTTGTTAGAGCGAGGCGATGCTCGTGTAGTTTTTCCATAACTAGCTCCACTTTGGACAGACGTAAATCCAAAGAGAGTTTACATGCATCAATTTCCTTTTGACTCTCCAATGTTCGGGTCCTTTTCAGAAAGTCTAGGTATTCATCTGTAAGCCTACGATAATTATTACAGGCTTTAACAAGTTTTTCCTGGACTGTTAGGAGTTGCTGGAGATCGTTAGGAGGCGTTGTTACTTCCAATAACTGGGATTCAATGTCTGCCCAGAGAGCCTCTAGTTCCTGACAGAACTTGTCACGTTTTTCAGTGAAAGCTCCTTGTCCTTTTTCCGTGAGGTCACGTACTCGCCTAGCCTCGGGAGTTTCATCTGACTGTGATGTATTAGACGGATTTTCTAATAGTTCAGGGACATCTCCATCTTGGGGCTGAATCTCTTCTTGTTGTTCCACATGACTGGGATCCATGTTGACTCAACGTTGTTGGGTTGCTGTCGAGTTCACACAAGATATGTAGTCCACTGTCAGTGTAAAGGTATGTACGTATGTACGTTGCTACGTTGTCGTTCCTTGTCTGGATATGTAAAGACAGGTTGTCGTCAATTTACTGTACGTCAAGGGATGACGCGTACATGCAGGGCTCAACAGGTAGGTTGCTGTGTAGCTGTGGAGTGGCGTTATCTGTGAGACACAACAGGCAAGTTGTAGACTTTTTACTGTAATGGCCTGACCATTAAGTATAACCGACGATTGGGCTCAAGGAGAAAAGACTATCAGGTGCTGATACTTTAATTATGAACCAATCTGACATATGGTAAAAAGCTGAAAAACAAATAAAATACAATTTTACAATGTGTTCAATTAATGTTATTATAACGAAATGTCAAAGGTAATTGATAGCACAGTCCGTTGAATGCGAGAAAATGTTGTACTTTCAAGGACAGATAAATTCCAGGTATTTCACGGAGAAAAGGTTCAATCATACGAAAGGCAATTTGAAGGCTTCAAAAACAATGTTGCAAAGTTAACTCACTCTGTGGTTAGCCACGAATTGTGTCCTAGATGACGTTTGTCTTTGAAAAGTTCTCCAGAACTGGTATGACCTTGCAATGTTCAGTTTGAGAGAGGGAAAGGTAGCGACGGTACGATGTTTTAACGTTAAAGATGAATAATCCTCCTAGACTGGAACACATAAATAGATTAAGAATATAATCAAACGAACTATATAAATTACAGAACGGTGTAACAGAATAATTTTTTTTACATTATTTACACGAGATCACTTCAGGGATTATTGTGCCCTGTACGCACTTGTGATCTACTCGCAGGCAAAATCCTTAAATTGTGCTGGTGATTGTACTACTCTTGCAGACCGTGTTATTATCTGTGTTTCTTTAACCCAAATAATCCAGTCGTTATATTCCGACTCACTATCGATCGCTACATTACCTCGAGAGGACACTGACCGACAGAGGGCGCTGAATCATTCTGGATAAATTGTCTTGATTGTTTATTTCTCCTGGTTCAAAGTAGGAATTGTCTCTTTTAATTTCTGTGTGTTCATTATTATCATCTTCTAGTGTGTGTTTAAGTTGGCGACGATTTTTACGTAAAGTTCGTGCTCCAACATCAACTTCGTACGATCTGATGTTGAAGTCATAAAACTTTGCTCAGTGCTTGGAACACAAAAATCATGCTTGAAACATGAATTCCAACATTTTGATTGGTTGATATTCGAGTACGAGTACACAAAACGAACTCCAAAGTTTTATGACCGCAAGGCCCGATGTTGACCTGTTGTTTGATAGTCCATTTCTTTCACTCTTTGTTGGATTTTAATGGTTGTATTCTTACGGTTCTCCATTTTTTAACGTTGGCAAATCTTTTGTTCTTTGATTGTACAGTGAAACCTGGCTTAACCGAATCCTCCACAAACCGAAAACCTGTATAAACCAAACACGTTCTTAAGCACCGTCATATCAAATTGTATGCGTTGTAAACCTGTTAAAACCGAAAATCGGCAAAAACCGAACAAAATCTCGTCCCGAAGAGGTTCGGTTTAAACAGGTTTCACTGTATTAGAGTTGTTGCTTTTGTTTTTGTTTCATTAATTCTGTTTGTACCTTATTCGGGGCAACACCTTTCGGTCTAAGAATACTTATATCACACGAAATACCAAGTCGTTCATGGTCAAAAGTAGGAATAGATCTAATGACATTTCAAAGTGAGAACTATCTAGTGACAGTAGACTTAAAAATACCTTTAAAATGCGATTTTAATGGTGGTGTACTTCGGGATAGGCAAATGGAGCTACCATATGATTTTAGGCGGACTAGGACGAAAAGTATTGTCCTGCATTTCTTTTAGTTGTACTCTCTGTCAAGCCTTTTTATTTCCCCCTCTATTCGGTCTTACTCCCCCCATAAAAATAAAATTCATATGGAAGCTCCCTTAGATTTGAACGAAATGTACAAGTCTTGCTTCTGTTGTCAAACCGTTAACAATTAACATCGAAGTATATAAAATATAAGTATGGCCTTGAAATTAAAAGTTACAGGACAAAGGTTTTACATCATACGGTACTACATGTATAGGTATTTATAACTAACGATTGGAAATCTAAAACCAACAAAAAACGATGTATTCTTATACAGCGATATCGTTGTCAAACATAACTTTAACGCTTTAGTATATATATTTAAGGATTCTAAAACAGCTCGATCGTACATGTAACAAATTACAACAAAACAAAATGTACAATTTATGTTCAAAACAATAAACGAATAACATATGATTTACAGCAACGAACGACAATCACTGAATTACAGTCATTTGATATTCTGGAAGGAATGACTGTACTGTTATGAGGGGGGCAAGGGGGGGGGGGGGGGGGTCCCCATTACAGCAAAACAGTGAATTGATTTGGTGAAAAACAGATAACAAGGAATTGAAAAGGGATAATAACAGATAACAGTAAATGAAATATGAAAATAAATCTGTCCAGGACCAATCAAGTAGATGACTCGTAGATCTTAGTATATAACTTGTGGTATGGACCTAGAAAATTGTAATTTGTGTAAAGTCTGTTATGATAAAAGTTCTTTTCCCTTTTTAAATAAATCATAGAAAAACGTATAACTCATAAGATTTTGGCACAAAAAATATAATCACGGAAAGAATGAATTGTTATGATCAAGAACTTTTTTCTAAATATTTTATAACCAATCATTTTTTGGCACAAAGTTGTGTGATATTCGGGTAATTATACATCGTCGGAGTTTTCCCTTAAGATAAATGTGCAATTATTCGGTTAATTGACACGCTAAGTACATTTTCTTTCGGAATTCCATTTCTAAATGAATTTAATTCTCCCTCGTTAAGACGTCTCGTGTCATTATTTCTAAATCTTGTAATTTATTACACAACTAGTCAATGTCAAGATAGATATTTTAAGATATAATTACACCGATCTATATGAAAGTGTTGAGATTTGAAAATGTGCGCTGCCTAAGGTTAGAAAGGGACAATTAAAAATGACTTTTTTCCCTTCAAAATCATGTTCATCAGTTATTTTAAGCTTGCTCATATTGGAATTTTTCGTTAATTTACTACAATATAAAAATGTCTATAATTCTGTAAACTGACACAATTCTACGCTATGCATATTCATTTAACGTGTTCTTTGTACTCATTCTTTTAACGAATTTTTCTCAATTATATCCGGTTAATTCAGAAATTATTGAAATTTTTGCAGGTTGGACAGGATACGGGGCACCGAATGGGACTTGCACTTTTTGTAATCAAAATCAATTTTGTGTATACAAAATTCAATTCTGTAGTTTTTGTCTTACAAAACTATGTGATACAAACTTGTTTTATGAGAACTTCAATTTTGTAATGAAAACAATCTTTTTGTAGACAAAATTCTTTTTTGTTGACAAAATTCTTTTTTGTAGACAAAATTCTTTTTTGTAGACAAAATTCTTTTTTGTAGACAAAATTCTTTTTTGTAGACCAAATTCTTTTTGTAGACAAAATTTTGTCAAAAAGGTATGCAAATATAAACTTTTGTTACCTGATATGGAAATTAAAACACAAAAGTCAATATTGTTTGAGACAAGAGAGACAAGATTCAATTTTGTTACCATGGTTACGACAAAATTCAATTTTGTGAAGAAGACAAAATTGGAAATTGTGTCACAAAAGTCGATTTTGTATGCAAATTAGTTCACAGAATCCAAACTAAACTAATTCGCATACAAAATTGCTTTTTGTCGCCCAATTTTCAAATTAAGTCACAAAAGTCAAGTCTGTGATACAAAAATTAACTTTGTCATGACAAGAGTAACTTTTGTCCACTGTAAGATAATTTTGTATGACAAAATTTAAATTTGTATATATACTTTTTGTTGAACAAATCTCACTTTTGTCCGTACAAAATTGAATTTCGAGTACAAAACCACAAAAGTCCCATTCGGCGCCTCGTACATGGATATTTTAAGATATAATAATAAGACCGATCTATATGAAAGTGTTGAGATTTAAAAAGGTGCGCTGCCTAAGGAACAATTTAGAAAGTTCGACAGGCTGTTTTTTTTCAAAATCATCTATCGACAAATATTAGTTAAAGCTTGCTGATATTGGTTTTGGTTATGAAGAAACTTCTACTGAATTTTGATACATACTTAAAAAAAAATATTTCCAAATCGCAGCTTCGCGTCAATTAAAGCAATAGGACATGTGGTTACAATTTCAAACATATGACACAGTGAAACCTGACTTACCCGAATCCTGTATAATAAACCGAAAACCAGTAAAAACCAAACATATTCGTAAGCACCGTCATATCAAATGATGCTCATTGTGAACCTGATGAAATCGAACATCGGCCAAAACCGAACAAAATCTTAATCACCGAAGAGGTTCGGTTTAAACAGGTTTCACGGTATATAAATAAGATGTAATACGATTGCCAATGATACAACTGTCCACCAGAGATCACAAGACGTAGAATCGAAAAACAGTAGGTTACCGAACGGTTTTCAACAAAACCCATACCACATAGAAAACTATAAGAGGCCCCGAAAAGAAAATTGTAAAAGAAACCAAACGAGAAAACTACCAGCCTGCATGATGTATGTACAAAACAATGAACGATAAAAAAAAATATGACATCCAGCGTCAAACGACATCCACTAAATTACAAGCTTCTGACATGGGATAAGCACATAGGGTATCACAAGCCCAGTACGTAGTCAGTGACATGAATTGTCATTGATATGGTTATATTTATAAATTTACTGTGTACAAATTTTTGAATTTTTTGAATTACTATAAGGCTTTTAAACCTCAAGCAGAGATCACCTTAGCTGTATTTGGCAAAACTTTAAGGAATTTTGGTTTTCAATGCTCTTCAACTTCGTACTTTATTTGGCCTTTTTATTTTTTTTGGATTCGAGCGTCACTGATGAGTCTTTTGTAGACGAAACGCGCGTCTGGCGTATATACTAAATTTAGTCCTGGTATGTATGATGAGTTTATTTACAGAATCAAACTCTCCGCCAGTTCCAGCTCCGATCCGCATACTACTCTACACTTATGGATGGAACAAAGGTGGCATGGTAGTATTTTTTAGTCCGGTCCATAAGGAATAATGATAGTGAAAAACACATGATATTTGCCCTCAGTAATTTTTTTTACGGAGATCAGATGCTTTAATCATTAAAGCTAGAGGCTTTTTTTACCCCATGTAAGATTTGCTCTAAATGCTTTGGTTTCAGAGTTACGAGGCAAAATCTACATTTACCCCTATGTTCTATTTTTAGCCATGGCGTCCATCTTGGTTGGTTGGCCGGTCACCGAACAATTTTTTTTAACTAGATACCAAATGGTGATTGTGGCCAAGTTTGGTTTAATGTGGCCTAGTAGTTTCAGAGGAGAAGATTTTTTTGTAAAAGTTAACGACGACGAGACGACGGACGCCGGACGCCAAGTGATGAGAAAAACTTACTTAGCCCTGTGGGCCAGGTGAGCAAAAAAAAAAAAAAAAGAACAGGGAGGGCTGACATTATGCAAAACATCGCTACATACTGTAGGTTGCATTTCTATAAATATTGACAATGAAATTTCCCATAGAAACTCCTTTTACAGCTAAAACTGTACCACTTTTACTATGAAGTTTTGAAAAAAAATCTTATCCAAGAATTAAAAGTTCATATGCACCACAATTTTTTTTAAGGTCAAAATATTGGGCTGTGCGGCATATTTTCAACGTTTATAGGCCCTGAACTTCTCAGAGTTTAAACTAACACTAATTTTCTAAACTACCCCTACCTCGAATGAATCAATGTAAACAATATGCACATGGATATTTACCGGTAACATTCCCAAGTTAAGTCACTGTGAGATAGAACGCAGGGAGCATAACTGGAACCAGTATGTAAACAATTAATTTTCTATGAATACTCAAGATCTCCCCAAAAGAGGCGTGTTTTGAGAAACAGCTGTATTTACGAAGTGCAACATGTATGTGTCTGTCGTTGTCTAATACTGTTGGAACTACTTTTCTTGTTACTTTTATCGACTCCTGATACTTACAATCAAAAGTTATTATTTAACTGTTGAGATTAATTGTATCTCTTGCAATTAAAAATGATTCATATATATTTTTATTGATATAAAAGATGTATTTAAACGATAACTAAATGCATGAAAATAATCATTAAATACAAAATATTGACTAATTTCGTAAACTGTGAACTAAAACCAGCTAATTCTGAAATTACGTTATTAATACAATCCCGACCAGGTCCGGATCAATGATGTGATGTTAAGAATGGTGCGTCTCTGAAAATGAGGAGTTAGAGGGCCATCTTTTGACAAAATATTATCTGTAATTGTAGCTATACATTATCTTTTTTTCTTTTTACTACGGGAAGGGAGAGCGACTGTGGATATCTGACAACACCATCTTTATAACTATACTGTGACATTATGCACTCAATTGGCCGTTTCAGAATCTAATGCATTCTGGGAAACATTTTCAAAAGTGTACACAAAACGTCGGGATTTGTTAAAAGCGTATTAAACAATTGAGATTAAACCAATGACATGACGTTATTTTCATTTTTGGGTACGAATAATGAGATAACCCATAGTAATTGAAGACATGTTGGTGACCTTGAAGGCTTCTGCTGTTGTCTGTTCTATGGTCGAGTTGTTGTCTCTTTTACACATTCCCCATTTCCATTCTCAATTTTATCGTTCTGAAAAGGCTAATTGAAAAAATGAAAGAAACTGATAGGTAATCTAGAAGGATCATCTTAAACATTATTCAGATCTTTCAAACAAACAGTGTAATCGATTATGTCCAGACATTGTCATGTTTAATCGGATGTTTCTAACAATCGATTTAAGCGGTTATGTCCAGACATTGTCATGTATTCAGATGTTTTAAACAATCGATTTAAACGATTAAGACTAGACATCGTCTTGTAATAGTTCATCAAGATTACAGCGAACAACACCAAACAAAGCACTTTAAAGTGTCTATGAAAGGTTTTACTGTCAACTTGTCTATACTAAAGAACTTACAATAATCTGTAATATGACAAAGATAGCGTAACTTGTCAATCAAATAGGATACTAAATATTATCTGTATTAAGGAAGTTCGCTGCTCAGTTTCAAAATAAATAGCTTTCCATAACACTAGTATATATTGAAAGGGGATTAATTGAGGAATCAAAAAAGGAAAAAAATATAGGGGTCAATATGCTTGTTTTCGAGATATTAGCCATTGGAATTTTGGCGGGGAAATGTTCTCTCTTGACTTTTCATAGCTTTATCATTGACCAGTTAACGTTCTCAAAAACCATTGAAAAATAAATAAGATTTTTTAATGCATTCAAATGGATAAAACCAGAGGATTTCGAGAATCTGACAAAAATTCCAAAACATGACAAGCAAACATCCTTAAAGAAGTTTTTGAATATCATTGTATGAAGATGAACTGTCTATATTGTGAAAGACATTGTTTTCCTTTCATGAATGCAGCCAACAAATACAAAAGAAAAGAAAATGTTCTTCTGTGATATTAAGACTGGGTCAATAGCACTGATGTGAAATGTTTAGTTTCCGAGGATACCATCTGACATGATATCCATGTTTGATTACGATAGCATAATGAATTACTTAAACATTGTGATAGTTTATGTACAAAAAAGGGGCTGTAACTCTCTCATGTTTGCTGACTTAATCAAGGGTGTGGAAATGCTATGCCCGACTCGCCCGACTGGTACATTTGAACAACCGGACAAGTAATTATGTTTGTCTTGGTTGCCCGTGGACAAGTAAAAAATATATACAAGACAAAGTTTAAATCCAATAAAAACATAAAATTAATTTCAAAACGTATAAAGTTGTTTAATTCATGTAAAAGAAAACTATTGTTCAGCAAGGACTTATACGTCCTTGTGTTCAGCAAGTAAAAACATCAATGTTCATGACGAAAATATTACATGATATCGGAAACAGAACGATTACCAAAATAAATAAAAATAAGTATGCGAACCCGAGTCGCGTAACATTGCATTGGCTTTGTCCATTGACCCGGGATTATCGATTAGGTTTTATCCATCATTTACCGGAAGTGTCATTTCTTTAAATTTGTATCGAGATTCAGATAAATACTTAATAAAAAGCTGGGCAAGCAAGACAATAAGAGTTATGAGTCGAGTAGAAAACCTTAAATGCAAATGGAGGACACAGAGAATTTAAAAAAAACGGAAGCGAGAATTCAGACATCGTGGATATATATGGAAATTTCGGAAAATAAATTAAGTTTTTGTTTTATTTATAGATGAAACGTCAACATTATTTGTTATCAAAGTGGTAAATAGAAGGGACGCTTTTATTGCCCATCAAGACAATAATAAATAAGAAAAAAAAACAAGTGTGTCAGTTGAGAGAAGCACCACAAAATCAATAGTTTATCTATTATTTAGTTTACCGTGATTTCTTCAATCACTGTCCTCAAATTTAGTATATCAGGCGCGGATCCAGAGGGGGGGGGGGGGGGTTCCGGGGGTTGGAACCCCCCTTTTTTTGGACGATCAATGCATTTGAATTGGGACATGTAATTGGAACCCCCTTTGTCCTGGGTTGGGAACCCCCCCCCCTTTTTAAAATGGCTGGATCCGCCCCTGTATATGTACCTACTGGCTACAATTTTTATTCAAAAACTGCTGCAAAATTGTCCTTAACATGTCATTTCATTGGTTGGTTTGCTGTTATGTTTCTGTCCCATTGAGGTTAACGCATTTCCTACTTTCCAAATTTTTTACACATACAGTGCTAAGTAAGAATCATGTATTAGCTAACAAGAAATACTTCAATATTTATTGGGATCATCAGGGCAAGTAAATTTTTTAGTATTACTTGCCCAGGGACAAGTGCTCACAACAAATATTTCCACACCCCTGCTTAAGGCAAAGATACAGTATATGAATTTGAAATTCTTCAACATCACGTCAACATCACAACAATGAATAGGAAAACAAACTGCCAATTTGCTACTTCTAGTACTCAGTCTTTTAATTTTAGTTTATGGTTGAAGCATAACATTATTATTATAAGAATTGAATGCTTCTATTTTGTAATTTTACAGGGTTGTTAAAACGTTGATCGTACGCACATTTTTAGTATGAAGGTATTCCGCGTTTCAAACAAATTGTGCTTCGGTAACCCTTTTGCATTCCGGCAATATAATTGTAAAAAGAAGCATTTAATTCTTAACAGATGAATTACATAAACCACGATAATCTAGACAAATTGGAGCCCTAAAGGAAAATTATTAACAAGACGAAGTTAGTAGGCCTATATGGAGCAACGACTATACATTTTGTACGTGCATTACGTGTGTACCAAGTAACCTTTTTGTAATTTGCACCTACCTACCCGCTGGTAACGTAGACAAATTAGACAAAAAAGAGAATATTAACGAGAACGTGGTTATATCATTAATGACATAACGTATACATCTTTAACATTTACGTTAACTCCATTAGGGAACATTTCTGTAGAAAGCCTCGTTTTCGTATTTCCCTAGATACAAAGAAATGCGACAGTCATTACAAAAACATCAACTTTGTTCTGTAGCTAATTTGTCTTGTTTGTTTTGATGATAAGCACAATCTGTTTATAAATCTTTTTACCTAGAGACAATCAATATTATTGACGGGGAACCAGTTTAGAATGTGATATATAGGGTAATTAAAGCTGGGAACAGTACATCAATATATATATATCCATGATTAAAGCAACAAATGGTTGAATTGATTTCCCTTTTTGTACTCTGTGCAATAACTTATTTATTAAAGTGTTGAAAATTATTTTGAAGAAGTGTGTTGATTTATAAACTGCGTACCCGTCAATTGAAGGGACTTAATGGTGTTGAGGGTCTCTGTGCTTATTTTCGAGCTATAAGCCATTAAAAATTTGGCGGGAAGTAATTCGAGAAGTGATACTCCATCAATGCTAAGACACGTACATTGTATAAGGTAAAAGTCCTAGTCAGCCTTTTTCCCGCCATATTTTTTTTAAAATTAAATATCTCTAAAATTCCATAACCTAAATATTAATAGTTTAACTTATTTTGTTCCTTTTTTATTTCACACGACTACATGTACAACCTTTACACACTGACTATTGGAGTTATTTAAAAATGTCACAAGTTCCCTTTCTTTTCAACTCTCTTGCTTAGTTTATATCCTAAATATGTAATGGTCCGTAGTGATGTTGTATGATATTTGTGGTCACTGGACATTCTGCAATCGATCGGCAATCCTCAGGTACCTGGGTTGAGTTCAATATCGTAGCACGTAGCGGCTACGTAGCCGCTATCAATTTCTATGTAACAACTAGTCTAAAGCTACACGTTCAAGAGTTAAAATCTACGTAGCACTACGTAGCTGCTACACTATTGAACGCAGCCCTGATAATCTCTTTAAAATCAGGGTTGAGTTCAATATCGTAGAGGCTACTTAGTGCTACGTAGATTTTGACTATTGAACGTGTAGCTATATACTAGTTGCTACATAGAGCTTTTTTCGTTCAGAGTTCAGAGTTCAAAGATTGCAGTTAACTTTGATTTCTAAAATTGATTCGAATTTGTGAAATTATTTTAAAAATAAATGGAATTTCCGATTTTTGGAATTTATGCAGTAATATTATAATTACTAGATTGATGTCTTATCAAAACAATATTCGATTATTTTCAATGATGCAGATTGTGAATTTTAAAAAAGACAGAAACACTTTATAAAACTTTTTTGAAAATTGTCATGGTGTAAAGCAACACATGCAAATTGTCCGTACATATTTATACAATTCACGATAAAATATTGAATGTTTCTCATGTTTGATGCTTTTATGTCTTTGATCAAAAGAAACGTTTTTTTCTTTTCATAATGGCTTTATTTTTAGTCGATTTACATAGGCTAGCCTTCAACACCCACAGCATTGCATACCATTACTCTAGGCGTACTTAATCAACAAGTAATCAAAAGCACAAATACAAACGCACATAAAAGAGAATATAAATATAAGTTTGTGATTTGAAATTCATGTTTTAAAATATAAAAACATAAAACGGGATCATTAGCATGTAGATAAATTTAATAATTATATCAATTTAATTTTTCTTTGATGTTTATGCACCTCCAAATCGGAATGAACACTATAACTACTATTAAAATCACAAATGTTCAAATTTATTTTATTATTTGAATTGAATACTTTTAAGATGTTTGATCGATGCATGCATAGATAATTTGTTTTAAACAAAGTTATGTAGCAGACGGCATAATTTTGTTTAAGCTTTTGGTACAATTATGGATATGTACTTTCATCATGATTTGAGAAACCCTTACAATTAAGTTGCATACATTTAAAGAAAATATTAATATATGAGATACTGAATATTCTTTAATGTGACAATGAAGAAACGACAAGTAATATGACTCTTAGACTTATACATACAGCCTTCAACAAGTTAAGAAACCAGATTGATTGATATGTGGTTAACGTCCAGTGGCAAATATTTCATACATTTGCAGGAACAAATTCGCAATAATATAAAAAAAAAGATAGGACTGGTGTTGTAACTGTGGTCGTATGGGAAAAGGTAGCCGGTGGAAAATAAGGGGATAATATTTAGATATATTTTTGATGGGGACAGAAATTTGAAAGATGTGTTACATGGGTTTATAACTTGAACAGAGAGCAAGGAACTCTCTCTACCAATCGTCATACTCGGAACTCGGCTGATTTCGTTCCTTAAAGAAGTTGAGTAGCGGTTTCATCCAATTATTGACAATTGTCTTTCTACACGAGGCGTCAGATTTCAACACACCAGTGTCCATAAGATTAATTCGTCACAAATCGTTCCACACAAAGTGCTCGAAAAAACAAAAGCATAACTACTTAGAAAAAAAGGACAACTGATGTGGGTTTCACGACTTGCGACAGTCGCGTGACCTTGTAAGGGTTAAACTGTAAGGCTTTTCTTCCAATTTTAGATCAAATTTATATAATCTTATTTCATATCCGTGTCGTGTTTAAACAGTTTTGAGTTAACCATTATCTAGTTCTAACCGTAATTGTTTTTTTCCGGCACATTTATTGGACGGGTTTATAGTACGGCGGCTTTGTGAAAAATTGTGAACATCCCGCTACAAGCATGAAATTTGGCATAGACCTTCCTCAACTAATACTCTTTTATTTCAGATAGGGAGGCATTTGAAAAAAAAAGTGTCACTTCCGGTAAAATCCAAAATGGCGGACATCATACTTAAATCACCCAAATATCGAAGGCTAGTGTGTTAAAAGGTGTTATTATCATGCTACTATCATAATATTTGGTACAAACCTTTGTTATGTACTACTTTTGGATACATTTAATAGATTAGATGTCTTTAATAACCCTGCTTCCGGTAAAATCCAACATGGCGGACATTGTACTTAAATAAGCTTATTTGTAATGGAGGGTAATAAATGCTTTTTTAACGTATTTGCTTCTATCATTACATTGTGCAGGAACCTTTCGTTGGTGCTTCTCACATTGATACAATGTATAAGACACATGTCTTAAAAACCCTTACTATTATTATCTTAAATTAAGGCAATCTCCATCTGCCCCTTAGCTTCAGACAAGATCAAGTTATATAACTAAGTTATGTTAAGGTAAATTTATGGAATATATCATGGTCTAGATGAAGGTTTCGTTATTTTTTTTTAAAATTCTTTTTTGACATTTCCCCTTTATTCCCTCTTCTTTATTTTATGCCTATTTTGCAGTATTGGTTCATCATGATCAACAAATTCTTTAAACCCCACCTAGACCCTCGTATGCTTATCGTTTATTTAGGTGTATTAAAATAGGTCGCTTGTCTCTTCTTTGTTTTTGTAAAATACTTAATCCTTCTTCTTTTCAAAAGAGTTTTTGGAATACATCTGAAGTTTGTTTTTTTTAGCTCACAGTATCAAAAACCTAGCAACCGGAAGCAATGAAAAAATAAATAAAGTGCAGTCTTTGTCTTACCATTGACAATTTCTTGATCAGATGTTATGTAATTATGGAACCTTTTAGTTTGTTCATTGAAGTGACAATCTGTTGGTTATAGGTTCTTCAGTGCAATCAATGGTCGTATACTGAACAACATAAAGATAATGCACCTTATCTTGTCGTATATAATTAAGTTTCGTGATTTCGTGTTTTTGCTAAAAAAAATCATATAAAGCATAACCTTCAAATTAATGTAGAGTCAGATAATTTACATTTTAGTGGCGACAAGGGAGACTTCAAAAAATAAAAATCTGAGATGAGTACAGAGGCGGATCCAGGTTGATAGTGGTGGGGTTCCGAGAATAGGAACCCCCTCTTTTACAATCAATGCTTTTGACTGGGGACATAGTTATGGTTGGAACCCACTCTTTTAAAAATGGCTTGATCCTCTCCTTAAGTAAATTTCAAACTTGGGAATAGACATTCTTATGCAACAACGTTTATAACGTCCATTTTGATTGGATAACGTCACTTTTTTTTTACATGGCATCAATTGACAATTCTAATGCAACAACGTTTGTAACGTTCATTTTGATTGGATAACGTCACTTTCTTACATGGCATCAATTGACAATTGATGCTATGGGGCGTACGCGCATGCGCAGACGGCATATGACAGATTTTAATTATGTGTTTTAACGTTGTTTTCTGTCAGTTTCATTAGAATGGAGATAACAATATTGTATTTTAAGCTCCGACGGCATCAATTGGGGATTTGATGGTCGCAAATACCCGTTTACTGTCTCCGCTAACGCGTCGCCAGTAAACTTAATTTGCGACCATCAAATCCCCAATTGATGCCGTCGGAGCTTAAAATACAATACAGTTATCTCCTAATTGATGCTATGGGACGTAAGCGCAAGCGCAGATGGCATATGACAGATTTTAATTACAAGTTTTAACGTTGTTTTCTGTCAGTTTCATTAGAATGGATAACGCGTCGCCAGTAAACTTAATTTGCGACCATCAAAACCCCAATTGATGCCGTCGGAGCTTAAAATACAATACAGTTATCTCCTAATTAGTTAGATTAAGAAACTGATGATCAAACTGTAGTTATTTCGATGTTTTCAGATGAACAGATACACATTACTTTGGCATTCACAAATTAGACAACTTTTAGGATCTATAAAAAGTGTTTTGAGATGCTTAACATTAAAATCAAGAAAATTAATTAAGACATTTTCAATGCATATATATACAAGAGGCTGTCACAACGACAGCAAACCGGATTTTCTTCATGTGTATTAACTTAATTGTCTAATATCGAGTTTCTTCTTTTATTTTTATTTTGAACATCGAGTAAAACTTTGTATGTCAAAGGAGTTTCAATAAATCAATAGGGTTTACAAAGCAAACGCGGATTTGTTTTCCACAACTTAAACTTATAACGGTCAGGTCCCTTACAGCAGACTAGACGATACGAAGAAGGTTGATACTTATCTTGTTATAAATACAGTGAAACCTGTTGAAGCCGAAGATATTCGGGACTTCAAATTTTTGTTCGGTTTTGGCCGATGTTCGGTTTTATCAGGTTCACAACGCATACAATTTGATATGACGGTGCTTAAGAACATGTTTGGTTTATACAGGTTTTCGGTTTATGCAAGATTCGGTTTAGCCAGGTTTCACTGTAGTTATTCTTCTCACAACGTGTTACCGAATTACATGTACTTCAATACAAATGTTTGAAACAATGTTTGTACAAAATATATTGACCTTAGTATTTTTTCAAATGAAGGATTGATTTTGTTGCCTTTATGTACATCATAAAACAGATACAGTGAAACCTGGCTAAACCGAATCCTCCATAAACCGAAAACCTGTATAAACCAAACACGTTATTAAGCACCGTCATATCAAATTGTATGCGTTGTAAACCTGATAAAACCGAACATCGGCCAAAACCGAACAAAATCTCAAGTCCCGAAGAGGTTCGGTTCAAACAGGTTTGACTGAATAAGGATGATAAGTGTCAAACATTAACTTTTTTTATTACATCAGTTTTTGGAGAAAATCTGACGATACATTAACCCGAACAATTCAGTCAACTTATTCCGCATTCGTCTCAACATGATCCTCGGAGAAATCGATTACGAGGTTCGACTTGATTATTCGGGTTAACCCAAAAGTGCATTCGTCAACAATATTAATTTTCCATGTTTTTATTTTTTTTAGGTATAAAACCAATAATTCATAGCACCATCGGTTTGTATGTTAAATTCTGCAATTTTGACCATTAATGGCTACTTTGTCTTAAGTTCAAATAAAGTGGCAGTTATTTCATGTCAAAACTTTACCTTATCCTGATTTATGATGAAAAAATCAACATACCTTGAATTGCATATTAGAGCGTACTAGTTTCCTGAAGTTTGATAGAACAAAAACAGGAACTTCTGATCTGAACAACAGGCCAAATGTGCTCTCCTGTCAAAATTGCATATACTTCTTTCTCATTAAAAATGATCTTTTAACAAGGGTTCTACAGTGATCCCAAGTCCACAAGCTTTCATTTGATACCAAAACTACCCATATATACCCACTATAGACAAAGATACAGCTACGCGTAGGAACTATTTTGTTTAAAATATGTACTACTTTCTATGTACTAATAACTGGTTCTATACCTATCCACAAAACAGTTCACTTGGGTTCCCTTGACTTGACCCTAATGTTTAAATTTTGTTGGAAGTCTGAACAAGCCACGATATGTTGAAATACGGAGTTGAGACATTCGAAATACGTAAAACGCCTCCAGGTAGATATTTACAATAAACTCTCCGAGGAGTCTGTTTAAGTCAGATCACTTTCCCTATCAAACAGAATACACTCATTTTAGGGAGCTACCATTTGATTTTTATGGGGGGGGGGGGGGGGGGGGGGGCTAGGATGAAATTTGAAAAAAATAGGCAGGACAGGAGTTTTGAGTAAAAAAAAAGGCAGGATGAGACACTTGCAAAAAAAAAGTCAGGACGACAATTTAGGTAAAAAAAAGTCAGGATAAACTAAAAAAAAAAATGCAGGACCGAACAGAGTGAAAAATAAAAAGGCAGGGCAGAGATTACAGCTAAAAAAAAATGCAGGACAAAATTTTTCATCCTAGTCCCCCCATAAAAATCAAATGGTAGCTCCCTTATTGTGTCTGTCAAAAATCCAGCCTTTATTCTCCATTCTTTCGACTACCTACCGTTCAAAAACTTCATAACTAAATAACTATTAATTTGTTTTCGTCTGTTAAATGTGTGAAATATTTGCAACTGGACGTAGACGGCAAGCAAGTGTTTTGTTAAACTTTTCGCCGAGGAAAAAATGTCACAATTACCAATTCAAAATGCGTTTTACAAATAAAAATAAATTGGTTTTGAATAACCAGATTACTACACACTGGCTTCGCTTTAGAAATCTACAAGTTTGAAGGTCATAAAGCTACAAATAATTAAGCGTACGGACCAGAATTTTTTCATATCTCGTCATCTTAAACAAATGACGAGATTTTGAACTGATGAAAAATATCAGAAAATTTATAATTGCAGATTTTTCATAAAGATTAAAAATTCAGTTATGAGATCGCTACAGGAAATGATGACATCCAATACATTATAAGATCTTACGATTATGCAATAAAATATTAATGGTAAAAGTCCATAAAACTAATTCGGAATAAAAACATGAAAAATCGATGAAAAAACGAAAAATCAACCTCGGGTCTTATCTGTTAGGACAACTAGTAAAGTAGTATGATAATTATAGTAGAGCGTTGCCATTTAATCACAATATTTGAGGGTCTGGAAGGGTTAACAGATTATAGAATATTTTACAAATGTCAGATAAAATAAGCTACATTGTATAAGAACTTATTATAAGAATGACGAATATTTTACAAAAAAACAAAACAACAAAAAAGAAAAAAAAAAAAAGAAAAAAAGAAAGAAAGAAAAGAAAAGATGGCCTGCTTAAATATGAAGAAAAGAGAAACATTGTAAAAATTAGAATAAAATTGAGAAAGGAAATGGGGAATGTGTCAAAGCGACAACAACCCGACCCTAGAGCAGACAACAGCCGAAGGCTACCAATGGGTCTTCAATGTAGCGAGAATTCCCGTATCCGTAGGTGTCCTTCAGCTGGCCCCTAAAAATATGTATACTAGTACAGTGATAATGGACGTCATACTAAACTTCGAATTATACACAAGAAACTAAAATTAAAAATCATACAAGACGAACAAAGGCCAGAGGCTCCTGACTTGGGACAGGCGCAAAATGGCGGCGGGGTTAAACATGTTTATGATATCTCAACCCTCCCCCTATACCTCTAGCCAATGTAGAAAAGTAAACGCATAACAATACGCACATTAAAATTCAGTTCAAGAGAAGTCCGAGTCCGATGTCAAAAGATGTAACAAAAGAAAATAAATAAAATGACAATAATACATAAATAACAACAGCCTACTAGCAGTTAACTGACATGCCAGCTCCAGACCTCAATTAAACTGATTGAAATATTATGTCTTCATCATATGAATATCAGACACAATCCCTCCCGTTAGGGGTTTAGTATCATACCAAGGCCGTAACTAGACCTAATATTTTAGTTAGGCCAAAAAATTGAGCCGAGCGAAGCGAGGCGAAGCGAGGCAAACATTTTTGGGAGGGTATGTCGGAATGAATGGTGCAAAATCCTGCATTTTAGGCATTTCCAGAGAGTTTGACAATGTTTTATGTTTGGACACTTTTTATATTAATTTTTCATTTTTAAAGACATTTACTAACACCAAATTTTTTATAACTTTACTTAAATTTATAAGTCAGATAAACATCCAAATATCAATTTGAGTGTCACCAGAACATAAAAAAACATCGATTCAGTAAAGTTTGCTAATTTTTTTATGGCCGGTTTCTTCAAATCGTTTCAATACATTTGGTCTGCTGACATCCTTATCGCGATGAACATTGAACATGGGAAGACAGCACAATCTCTTGCCACTCATACATGCCTATTCCCAAGTTTTCAGTCGTTTCAGGGGATTCTGTTGTTCTAGCGGTAGCTCACTATCATCAACACTATGATCATGATAATTGACATCTTCTTCCGATTCCTTCTCAATCAGCATTTTGGTAGCAGCATCGGTAGTAACAGTTTTATTTGCAAAGGGGAATTAAGCTTTCCTGTAAGCACCATCGGTAGTAACAGTTTTGTTTGCAAAAAGGAATTAAGCTTTCCTGTAAGCACCATCATACAGTCGTTGTTACAAGTTTCAAACTCGCTTTTATGCCGACAAAGAGTAAACAAACTATGCATGGATAGAATGAGATAAAATACATGTATAGATGATTCTACCTAGAGTTAGTTGACTTGTATGATATGGGTACAGGGGAATAAAACGGGTGTTTTTGCCGTTTCCATATAGTTCCGTGATTTTAAATTATTTCTGGGAATAGTCAGTGGTAAGATATTTTCAGTTCAAGAATCAATAAATTTAGGGGTTAGAGGTTTAGGGTTTAGGGTGTCCAATACCGAAACCCGAATATAATGACACGAAATTCCGAAGTCCCGATTTAGAAGAGACAAAATCTAAATAATGTCAAAATGGAACACGGGATGTTCTTTCAATGTATAAGGTTAAAGAAACATTGATAAAAACTAATCCATGCATGTTTCATGTTATGTATATTTTGTTTATCTGTAAGAGAACGAGTATGTTGGTGAACCGGAGAATATGCCCCTTGCGATGCCCAGTACTTGATTTGTCAGTCAATTTATAGTTCTCGGATTAGTTCCAATGAAGTTATATTCAGTACTCAGACTCTTAACCCCTGTTGTGATTATAAACACCATTAGTTTACTAGAACTATTCCTTCTTTACCTTCAGTATCGCTTTTCCTTTTTCTACAAGAGCCTGTTTTACCATAATCCATGATTGTTATCGTTACTATGTTAATGTAATCTGAGACTACTTTTATAACACATGTATGTGTTATAGTAGTCTCAGATGTAATCGAGAAACATCACCCGTTGAGATGCTGAGTTATATCAAGGAAAACTAATTTAAAAGGAATAATGACAACTTATAGAAATTAAGGTTGGGACAGAACAACAAATGACCATTCAGTTTCGTATTTAGTTACCATAAAAAAATCAGTGTCTAAACTTTAGTGAGGCAATTGCCTCACTTGCCTCAATGGTAGTTACGGCCTTGCATACTATCATAACATATATGAGAAGAACATAACCCGTGTCATGCAAACAACTGTTTTTTGAATAAATGTGTTTAGTTCTGATGCAAAGACCCTATAAGTGAATCAATATTAAAGCCAAAATATGCAATCTTTAATGACCTGACAACAGTATCGTAACTATATCCCTTCTTAATAGGTCTGTTTAAAGGTTTTGTAAGCTTTTGAGGTGAATACTGACATTTTTGTGCTTTGTAAAGAAAATTACCAAAAAAGATTGGATGTGAAATACCTGAACGTATAAGATGTCTGCATGTTGAGTCATATTTACGAATTATTTCCTTATACCGGTGATAAAGTTTAGTAAATGTTTTGACCAGTTTGTGATATCGGAAACCCTGGTGTAATAATTTTTCAGTAATACATAAATTTCTCTCGCTAAAATCTAATACGTTGTTACATACACGAGCGAATCGTACAAGTTGAGATATATAAACACCATAAGATGGTGACAAGGGAACGTCACCATCTAAAAATGGATAATTAACGATAGGAAATGAAAAATCATCTCTTTTATCATAAATTTTTGTATTAAGCTTCCCGTTAATGATATAGATATCAATATCGAGGAAAGGGCAGTGGTCAATATAATAATTGTTTTAAAAAGCAAATTCTTTTAACTTCGTTCGTTATAAGAGTTCACTCATACATGTATATTACATATTGCATTTTCAACACGTAATTGCAAGCTTGGCCGTAAAGACACCTGCAAAACGGTTCAGAAAATCGACGAGAAGCATTGTTCCAGAAAACGAGAGAGCCTAAATCAATTAAAATTTTCAGATTCTATAAAATAATGCATTTTGGGAAACATTTTCAAAAGTATACTATGTCACCGGAAAATTGCTTTTTTTGTAAAAAAACTTCGTTAAAATTGATATCCTCTACCATCCTGCGTTTATGTATTTTCAAATTCCTACTGTCACCCCCAACCCCACATGACAAAAAAATCGCTAAATTTTCTTATTTCTAGAGAAACAAGTTTGACATACATTGTACAGACGCATATATATACTGGTTTGATTTCACATTCAGATAATTAACCATGATAGGTTCCAATATTCAATCTGTGCAGTTATTTTATTTGCTCTAAATTGCTGTTATAATAACAGTTTTTAAAATTCATTGTTCGCCTCCAATAAAAAAGCATTCACACGTAAACGATATGCAATCATGATTTGGTAATTTCTGTTGTTATCCGACACTGTGAATATTAGCTGCAAAGGTTTCAATTTGACATTTGTTGACAGAGCAATTATGTCATTCGGAACAAGATCTTTATGACTTCCTAAAGGATGATTTACCATTTCCGGTTTGATTTATGACGTCGAAAAAGGTCATTATAAAAGTAATTCTCTGCAGACATCAAAGTGTCAGAGTCTATGGCATACCAAAGCGGTCAATATTCCAATAATGCAATTTTTAGAAATTGCAACTATGTCTAGTTTTCTTAATTTGGAAATTAGATATTTGCAAATCTGTACTTGTTACAGTAAATCATACTGCATTATTTAAAAAACAGCGAGAGAAAAATATGTTAGATTAATTTTGCTTCTTAAATTACGTTACAAAAACTTTCAAAGATACTAGATCACAAAATGGCCACAGCAGACGCGCGTTTTGGTTGATATAAGACGCATCAGTTGGCTGAAAGCACATCAGTTGATTGATCGATTAATTAATTTTTAACGTGGGGATCAGTTTTTATAAGTGGACCCGGAGAGAACCTTCTCTAGGTAAACTGTCAAGTCTAGTTGATTCAGAAATGATTCGAACACACCTGCCAGGGGCGGATGCAGGAATTTTCGAAAGGGGGGGTGCTAACCCAGGGCACCCAGGGCAAAGGGGGGGGGGGGGGGGTGCAAAACATATGTCCCGATACAAATGCATTGATCGGCAAAAATAAAGGGGGGGGTGCGCACCCCCGGAACCCCCCCCCCCCCCCCCCCCCCCCCTTGGATCCGCCACTGCCTGCAACATGTGGGATTGCATTGCCTATTTTTATATATAACTGTTGATTTGTTACATATTTTTGTTTTGTTCATTTTTTAGAACATAAATAGATAGTAAAATATTTGGCCTCACTCCCTATGGATTTTACTAGCCCTTTATGGATCCGTAAAGGGTCAGTAGCAAACCATATAACTTATAGAATGCGAAACAAAAATGAAATATGCTAGATACTCTGTTCATAATATAAAATATTATAACACGTAATATACAGTGTCTTGAGTTAATTTTTGGTGAATGTTAATATGAATACAACGATTGATTCTGAGACCATACATTAGAATGAATAATCTGTCTTTTTAATGTTCCGAATGGAACGACAGCGTTATTCCTGAAGCGAATAATTTTTTTCCAACCATGACTGTTTTCCCAGCATGCAATTCCTTTTTTTTTAAATTTTATCTGGTTTTGAAATGTATCTCAAGGACGCTTTTCAGATATTTGAATTTAAATAACATGATCAATAATTATAGGTTCTTTAGGTTACGAAAATTACTCTGCATTGTTTATGAAATAGCCTGTAACAATGAAATAAAGTAAAACAAGTACCATTCTGTGATTTATCCATCAGACTTCTAATTCATGACATGCTAGTGGCAGGAAACTACATTCAGTATATCTTTTAAAATTTTAACAAATTTTGTTATATAACACTCGATGTATAATAACTCAAAGCAGCTCGGGGAAAGAAACTACAAATTTTATTTTATAATTTGCAAACAAGCTATTTAAGACAACGTACTCCACCATTAACCGAATGACCTCCCATTTTAATGTTTTACATAAATCATTATGTGAGGTAATACGTTTTGTTTTATTATGTATTTCCTTAATTTAGGCCGAAACAGTTATATACAAATCTCCCATGTAGAGTTATCGTTCCTTTCTCTCTGCATGGGAGATTGAGATCATATGTGAAACATTTCTTTTAAATCTGCCTTGCATTCTATTGTTCATGCATTAGGACCCTCAATGGCCAAGTAGTCTTGGTTCATCACATGATTTCAAGAATTCGAATACAGTGAATCCTGTTTAAACCGAACCTCTTCGGGACTTGAGATTTTGTTCGGTTTTAAACGATGTTCGGGTTTATCAGGTTTACAACGCATACAATTTGATATGACGGTGCTTAAGGTGGTACACAACACTTTCACTAAAATTAATTTGGCTCGTTCATAACAAGGGTGACCGTAATTGGTTAAAAGATGACCGTAATTTGTAAAGGATGACCGTAACTTTTAAAGGATGACCGTCTATTCTAAGAAATATCCATAATTGCATTCATAGCTTTTTGTTGAGTTTGTCTCAATAGGGGCTCGATTAGCGGATATAAATATATTTAATCAATTTCTATATTTGCCGTATTTTGAGTTTATGACAATGACAGAAAATTGCATATTTCTCGTAAATAATTAAATATTTATTGATAACACCGGATCCGATGGAAATGCATAATTTATTTTGCATTCAGTTGGTTTTACTGGTATGTTTTCTGCTGATAGTCCTTTAGCTTTATAACCCCTAAAATGTTAACTCCCTTACCGTTGAACAGTTTCTTAATAGTAATCCAGAATACCAGCGTTTCTGGAACATATCTTATGGACTATATTGTTGACTGGGAATAAAACCTTCCGACATCCAGTAACAAATGAAAAGCAATATGTTCAATAAATATTCCATAAGGTATGGATTTCAATACGGAAATAAAGTCCTCGTATCGCCGTATCTCTTTTAGTATTGCTTCAATATTTGGCAATAGTTCATAAATATAAAAAAAGAAGAAGATGTGGTATGATTGCCAGTGCATGAGACAACTCTCGACAAGAGACCAAAATGTCACAGAAATTAACAACTATAGTTTACCGAACGGCCTTCAACAATGAGCAAAGTCCAAACCGCATAGTCAGCTATAAGAGGTCCCTAAATAACAATATAAAACAATTCAAACGAGAAAACTTACGACCTAATAAAGTTCAAGTTCAAGTTAAAGATACAAAAAAGGTAATAAAAATACGGATATTTCTTAGAATTGATGGCCATCCTTTAAATGTTACGGTCATCTTTTATAATTTACGGTCATCCTTCACAAATTACGGTCATCTATTTACCAATCACGGTCATCCTTGTTATAATAATATGTTACGGTCATCTTGAAAATATTTTAATCACGATTTACGGTCATCTTAGCGATTTTTTCAAATCCAATTTCCAGTTTCAGACACATTTCTCGGTAGTTATTTTCGATTTCCGTGTGAATCTTTTATAAATGTACATCGTAGCAATGTATGCTTTGTAAAGAAAATGATATAGAAACACTTAAACAGATAAAACAAATACTGACCTAATTTTTCATCCGACATCTTGGGATGACCGTGAATGCAGGTACGGTCATCAGCTTTTTTTTAAATTATCCCAGTGTGAATAGAGCAATCATTCTCTATAATAATAAGGGGCCCCAAAAATAATGTGAAACTTGTCACTGCCGTGCTTTTAACTAAAAAAACAGTTGTATCTAATTTTCATAACCTCTGCAGAAATACTAAAAAAATCTATGTTTAACGAACTTGATTTAACAGTATAAGGATTTTGCACAGTCAGCTCTATTTCATCTCTTATGAGCCATGGTTCTTTAGTTTTCACCAATGGTTTTGTCGTTAAGTTTTGAACTGTATATTTTTGAATCTGGCCAAAAGACCAATAAATTGAAAATCTTTATCATGTAAAGCATCTGCCAACTTTAAAGCTTTTCCCTATGTATCATGTGTATTTTTGGCGTGTCATGCTTTTAATTTCAACAGCTCGTATCTCAAATAAAAAATCGGTTACATCCTTTTTTTTGCCCCTGCAACTGAAAGTCAAAGGGGGGGGGATTATTTTACCACTGTCCGTCTGTCCTTCCGTCCGTCCCATTATTGGTATATAATTATTTGGCATAACTCCTATTGTTTGATTCCTAGGAGGTTTTCACTTTGCTGTCTGTTGAGTAGTTAAGCACGTACACTGCGCTTCAATAGAAACAATTCCCTTTTCAAACAATTTTATGTGACTACATGTCCATAATAAGATTATGTATTCCGTGTGCATTGAATGGGTTGACATGTCATAAAATGTGTCTATATTGTTGTATGGTCGATTAAAGCTTGTGTAATATGATTTTTTAAAATAAATATGAATTCATAACTACATAAAAGTCATGGCTCGTACAAGTGTTTCTTACCAAAAAAACTCAATTATCGTCCTTCAGGTCAAAGTTCAAGGTCACATGAAGGTCAAAATTTTAAGAAGGCACACCACCTCATGATGATACATCCACATGCCAAATATGTAAGGCCTAGGTCAAAAGGCAAAGAAGTTATGACCTACATGGTTGTGTTTTTCACGAAAAAAAACCCCATAAAGTTGACCTTGAGGTCACATTTGAAGGTTACACAAAGGTCATCATGATGCAAGACACTTAACCCTGTGATGATACATCCACATGCCAAATAGCTAAGGCCTAGTTCAAAAGACGAACAAAAATATGGCCATTATGTACTTTTTGAATAGATTTTGCTCTGATTTAATGAACCAATTTGAGGGTGGGGCGTAATTGAAACTTAAATACCAAAAAATCTAACGGTTAAATTTAAATTTGTTTTTGCAAGAACAATCGACTAGTATATCACTTTAAATGCTTAGTTTTATGGAAAAATTAAACGACACATTTTTTTTCAAAAAAAAAAAATCTTTTTCAAATACTAGCACAGCATTCACTTTTCGGGGCTGATTCTGATACCCCCTATTTAGTTTCTGGCAAAATTTTAAATCCGGAATAAAAGACTTACACGAAAGGGGTATCAGTGAACTAATATTCACCTCAGCTATCATTATTAGCTATGCTATTGTTAATTTAGGATTAAATTTTAAAAAATTTAACAAATTCAACCTTTTACCCATATTTTAGAAAATTCCAATTTTGGCCGATACTAGTATGTAAAATATCATAATGCCATATTTGAGTTACCAAATCTTTTAAACCTATGGTTCAAATCTTTTAAAATTTTTACAAGATGTTTAGGTTGGCCTAGTTTATCAATGAAAAAAAATTAAGCGAAATTAAACGACAGGATTTTTTTGGGGTATAGTGTTTGGTACCCCCTTAATTAATATTCCCATATGAACACAACGTCATTAAAACGTTCTGCTGATTTTACAGAGTTATCTCCCTGTAGTGTTAGGTACCACCTTAAGAACGTGTTTGGTTTATATACAGGTTTTCGGTTTATGGAGGATTCGGTTTATGGAGGATTCGGTTTATGGAGGATTCGGTTTAGCCAGGTTTCACTGTATAACACATTGTAGGTGTTTTTGAAACCAATCTTAATGATCTAGCATTTGATTTTAAGGGGGTTGAGGCGAGGACGAAAAGGGGGTGGGGGCTAAGACGAAATTTAAAAAAAAGGCAGGACAGATTTGTTTTGCCATGACGTTGTCGTATTGTTTTCGATTTATGAGTTTGGTAACTCTCGTTTCTATTTCAGAAAATGATGAAAATAAAAAAGGCAGGACAGAAGTTTGAGTAAATACAATGAAGAATTAGCAATTTGGCAAAGGATGGACTAATAAATTAAGGCAGGACCGAATAGAAGGAAAAATAAATAGGCAGGACAGAAATTACAATTAAAAAAATTGCACGACAGAAATTACAACTTAAAAAAAGGCATGCCATTTTTCATCCGTGGCTCCCTTAAAATCAAATGGTAGCTCCCCTTATTGACCAGGATTGTCAGCTTTCCTGCGGAAGATCGGATGTTTTTGTACATATCGGCTTCTCTGTCTTCCTCCAACACTTAATAAAATTGAGAATGGAAATAGGGAATGTGTCAAAGAGACACCAACTAGTTAGTAATAGTCGTTGGTCGCTGTCTATCATATACGATATGGGTTTTGTCCAATGATTGACCGGTAGTCCGACTTCATAGGCGGACCCGGAGGGGGGGGGGGGGGGGCTAGGATAACGGCCCCCTTACAACTACAGAAGGTCACCGAGGCAATGCAGCAGCGAGAAACCCCTGCACCCGAAGGCATCCTTCAGCTGGCCCCTAAACAAATATCTATACTAGAACAGTAATAATGGACTCCATACTAAACTAAAATTAAAAATCACGCAAGAATAACAAAGGCCAAAGGCTCCTGACTTGGGACAGGCGCAAACATGCAATAAAAACTAAAAACTGGATCAATAATCTGACATTCAATATGGAGCCTAGATTTCGTTAACCCGATTAATCCAGTCGTAATATTACGATCACCACAATCACTCCTCTGGTGGACAATGACTGTTAGGAGGCGCTCTTATTATTCGAGTTAAGATTTTGTGAAGTTCTATTTAAGACACCGGTTTATAAACGTCTGAGAAATCATAAAAAAACTTTCTAGACCGATTTGCTTATTCTTCATTAGAAGCAGTCTGAGAAACAACTCACGGTTTTTGGTGGGGTTCATTTAGACAAGTCTCTAGTTTTCTAGTTTGTATTTTGTGGATACATCACCAAGAGCCTCTATCATTATATATATATATATATATTTTTTTTTATACATACAAGTTATTGATTTCAACTTCATTTACATGTAGAAAACACGACATAACCCATTTTACACTACAAATAGTAAACAGATGAAATAGTGTCAACTGTGACAGTTCTTCCCTTGTTCTTCTGTTCTTCTCCGTGAAATAAGTTTCTTCTGTTTTTCGTGTTTTTTTTCTCGTGATAAATTTCTCCTGTTCTTTTTCGCGCGATTTTATGACACCAGCGATAAGTTTCTCCTGTTCTACTGTGTTCCTCGTTGTAAGTATCTCGTGTCATACTGTTATCCCCTTCGATATACGTTTTTCCTGTCACCTAGTATTCAACTTGTGACAAGTGTCTCCTGTTCTACTATTTTCTCCACGCGTTCAATTTTCTTGTCATATGGTTCTTTTCCTCGTGATAAGTGTTTCCTGTTCTGTCGTTTCTGCTAGTGATAAGTAGTCATTGTTCTACTCTTTTTCTAATTGTAATATGTTGGAAGCTGTTCTTATCCGATGATTAAGTTTCGTGTTTTTTTTTAAAACTATTTTTCCTCGTGATACGATTTCGTTCTATATGTTTTAATGTGCTACTCTTCTTCTCATAACAAGTATTCTTAAACTCTTCTAGTGATATTTTTTTATCAAATCTTCTCCGGGTCCCCGTGATAAGTTTTCAACCATTCACCTTCCCGTGATAAGTTTTCACCCATTCATTTTCCCGTGATAAGTTTCATCCATTCTTCTCCCCGTGATAGGTTTTCACCCATTCTTCTCCCCCTGATAAGTTTTCACCCATTCATCTTCCCGTGATAAGTTTTCATCCATTCTTCTTCCCGTGATTAGTTTTCATCCATTCTTCTTCCCGTGATAAGTTTTCATCCATTCATCTTCCCGTGATAAGTTTTCATCCATTCTTCTCCCCGTGATAGGTTTTCATTCATTCTTCTTCCCGTGATAAGTTTTCATCCATTCTTCTCCTCGTGATAAGTTTTCGTCCATTCTTCTCCCCGTGATAAGTGTTCATCCATTCTTCTTCCCGTGATAAGTTTACGTCATTTTTTCTCCCTGTGATACATTGTGTTCTCCCCATGATAATTTTTCTGTTGTGTTCTCCCCATGATAAGTTTTCTGTTGTGTACTCCCCTTGATAAGTTTTCTATTGTGATCTCCCCATGATAAGTTTCCTATTGTGTTCTCCCCATGAAGTTTTCTTTTGTGTTCTCCCCTTGATAAGTTTTCTGTTGTGTTCTTCCCATGGTAAGTTTTCTTTTGTGTTTTCCTCGTGATACGTTTTCTGTTGTGTACTCCCCTTGATAAGTTTTTTATTGTGATCTCCCCATGATAAGTTTCCTATTGTGTTCTCCTCATGATAAGTTTTCTGTTGTGTTCTCCCCATGATAAGTTTTCTATTGTGATCTCCCCATGATAAGTTTCCTATTGTGTTCTCCCCATGATAAGTTTTCTGTTGTGTTCTCCCCATGATAAGTTTCCTATTGTGTTCTCCCCATGATAAGTTTTCTATTGTGTTCTCCCCATGATAAGTTTCCTATTGTGTTCTCCCCATGAAAAGTTTTCTGTTGTGTTCTCCCCATGAACAGTTTTTTATTGTGTTCTTCTCATAGTAATTTTTCTATTGTGTTCTCCTCATGGTAAGTTTTCTATTGTGTTCTCCTCATGATAAGTTTTCTATTGTGTACTCCCAATGATACGTTTTCTGATATGTTCTCCCCATGATAAGTTTTCTATTGTATTCTCCTCATGGTAAGTTTTCTATTGTTTTCTCCTCGATAAGTTTTCTGTTGTGTACTCCCCATAATAAGTTTTCTATTGTGTTCTTTTCATGGTAAGTTTTCTATTGTGTTCTCCTCATGATAAATTACCTATTGTGTTCTCCCCATCATAAGTTTCCTATTGAGTTCTCCCCATGATAAGTTTTCTATTTTGTTCTCCTCATGATAAGTTTCCTATTGTTTACTCTCCTCGATAAATTTTCTGTTGTGTACTCCCCTTGATAAGTTTCCAATTGTGTTCTCCCCATGATAAGTTTTATGTTGTGTTCTCACCATGATACGTTTTCTTTTGTGTTCTCCCCTTGATAAGTTTTCTGTTGTGTTCTCCCCATGATAAGTTTCTTATTGTGCTCACCCCATGATACGTTTTCTATTTTGTTCTCCTCATGATAAGTTTCCTATTGTGTTCTCCCATGATAAATTTCCTAGTGTGTTCTCCCCATGATAAGTTTTCTATTGTTTTCTCCCCGTGAAAAGTTTTCTATTATGTTCTCCCTGTGGCACGTTTTCTATTGTATTCTCTCATGATAAGTTTTCTATTGTATTCTCCCCTTGATTAGTTTCCTACTGTGTTCTCCCCATGATAAGTTTGCTATTGTGTTCTCCTCATGGTAAGTTTTTTTATTTTGTTCTCCCTGTGGCACGTTTTCTATGTGATCTCCCATGGTAAGTTTTATATTGTGTTCTCCCTGTGGCACGTTTTCTATGTGATCTCCCATGGTAAGTTTTTTATTGTGTTTTCCCCGTGACAAGTTTTCTATTATGTTCTCCCTGTGGCACGTTTTCTATTGTGTTCTCCCCTTGAAAAGTGTTCTATAATTTTCTCCCCGTGATATCTTTTTCTATTGTGTTCTCTTCATGATATGTTTTCTGTGTATTCTTCGTGTGACCTCGTTTTCTATTGGGTTCTCCCCGTGAAAAGTTTTTCTATTGTGTTTCTCCATGATAGGTTTTCTGTTGTACTCTTCCTGTGACACGTTTTCTACTGTGTTCTACAATAAGGTTTCTAATGTGTTCTTGCCGTGTAAAGTTTTCTTTAATAGTCCCCCCTGTGGCACATTTTCTATTGTGTTCTCCCATGATAAGTTTTATGTTGTGTTCTCCCCGTGATAAGTATTCTAATTATGTTCTCCCCCTGAAAAGTAATCATGGTGTTCCTGTCTTGATA
Source organism: Mytilus edulis (assembly GCF_963676685.1). Classification (NCBI taxonomy): domain Eukaryota; kingdom Metazoa; phylum Mollusca; class Bivalvia; order Mytilida; family Mytilidae; genus Mytilus; species Mytilus edulis. The sequence goes on from NC_092354.1 coordinate 17,421,129, forward strand.
AGTTTCCTATTGTGTTCTCCCCATGATAAGTTTTCTATTATGTTATCCTCGTGATAAGTTTTCTATTGTAATTTCCCTGTGATGAGTTTTCTATTGTGTTCGATTTCTCCTCGTGATAAGTTTTCTATTGTGTTCTCTCCATGACAAGTTTACGTATAATGTGTTGTGTCAATGATAAGGTTTCTGTTGTGATCTCCCAATGATAAGTTTTCTATTGTTCTCCCTGTGAAACGCTTTCTAATGTGTTCTCATCGTGATAAGTTTTCTATTATGATCTCCCCACGATAAGTTTCTATTTTGTTCTCCCCATGATAAGTTATCTATTAAGTTCTCCTCGTGAAAAGTTTTCTGTTGTATTCTCCCCCTGTTCTTCTTTTTAAGATAAATAATCTACGATCTTGTCGTTGTAATAATCTACTTTTCTTAAGGTCGTAGACAGTGTTCTCCTTGAACATGAACATCACTCATCAACCTTCATATTATGTTGTCATGGGAATTTGTTCATAAACATGTGACTTCACCATTTTTCTTATGCATCCTAGTTTTGAGTTTTACTATAATTGTCATCTGTACGTTTTCTCGTGTGATTATCAACTACAAGGCCGAATAAAGGCTTTATCATATACATCACAGGAACGGGGTTAATCACCTTCATGTGTTCTCATGTGACTCTGTAAATCGCCAAGTCGACTGAACCCTTTACCGCATACGTCACAGTCATGAGGTTGTTCACCTGTGTGTATTCTCAAGTGATCCTGTAAAGAATGAAGGTGACTAAACCCTTTACCGCATACGTCACAATCATGAGGTTTTTCACCTGTGTGTATTCTCATGTGACTCTGTAAATCGCCAAGTCGACTGAACCCTTTACCGCATACGTCACAGTCATGAGGTTTTTCACCAGTGTGTATTCTCATGTGATCCTGTAAAGAATGAGGTTGACTAAACCCTTTACCGCATACGTCACAATCATGAGGTTTTTCACCTGTGTGTATTCTCATGTGACTCTGTAAATGTCCAAGCTGACCAAACCCTTTATCACATACATTGCAGACATGAGGTTTATCACCTGAATGTGTTAGCATATGAATTTGCAAATTACGATTAAGACTAAACCGTTTATCACATACATTACATGCATAAACGTTTTCACCTGTATGGGTGCGCATGTGAAACTGTAAATGTTGCGGCCAAGAAAAACATTTCGCACAAACACTACACGTATAAGATTTATCTCCAGTATGTGTTCTCATGTGTCTCTTTAAGTAAATACTTTGACTAAATGATTTAGCACATACATCACATTTATGACATTTTTCACTAGCATGTGTTTTCATGTGTCTCGTTAGGTAATTTCTTTGAGTAAATTCTTTAGCACATACATTACATTTATGACATTTTTCACCAGTATGTATTTTCATGTGTGTCGTTAGGTAACATTTTCGAGTAAATTCTTTGGCACAAGCTTCGCATTTATGACATTGTGAACCAGTATGTGTTCTCATGTGATTCTTTAGGAAATTTCTTTGAGTAAATTCTTTAGCACATACATCACATTTATAACATTGTTCACCAGTATGTGTTTTCATGTGTCTCGTTAGAACACTTCTTTGAGTAAATTCTTTAGCACATACATTACATTTATGACATTTTTCACCAGTATGTATTTTAATGTGTGTCGTTAGGTAACATTTTCGAGCAAATTCTTTGGCACAAACTTCGCATTTATGACATTGTGAACCAGTATGTGTTCTCATGTGAGTCGTTAGGTCATTTTTTTGAGTAAATTCTTTAGCACATACATCACATTTATGACATTGTGCACCAGTATGTGTTCTCATGTGTCTCTTTAAGTAAATACTTTGACTAAATGTTTTAGCACACACATCACATTTATGCGATTTTTCACTAGTATGTGTTTTCAGGTGAATCTTTAGGTAATTTCTTTGAGAAAATTCTTTAGCACAAACATCACATTTATGATATTGTTCACCAGTATGTATTCTCATGTGTCTCTTTAGGTAATTTTCTTTGGTAAATTCTTTAGCACAAACATCAAATTTATGACATTCAACAACAGTACAATCATCCTGTTGTCCAAAACCTGTCTCTGTGGTATCATTTTGATTAATCACCTTATCCTCCACCATATTCATCCTAATTATGAACGTTATCTTCAGAATGTGTCTTCTGTGACTCTATAAGGAGCAAGAGGAAAAAAGGTTAATGAAAAAACCAGGAATCAGTCCTATACTAATGGTTTGTGTAAAATACCGGCTTGTAAAGTTATCTAATGAGTACTCTATAAAAGCTATACAAGATGTCTAAACCAATAATCCATTTGCCAATTACCGATTTGATTCTGTTATTGGTCCGAGACCACAATTGTCGTCCCTTGATTTTCGTTGATTTTCGTTGTTCATAGTCCCTAGTGTTGACAGTTGGTTACTTGTCATTAATTTTTATACCCCTTCCAAATTTATTTCTCCATGTTTAATGCCTCAAATTGCAAGTAGGGAGGTGAAATTACACTGTAAAAATATTTGGGTACAGAATTGTAAAGGAAAGTAGTGATTTGGTCCAGCTGAAAAAGGTTGAAAATTAGTACTTTGGAAGCTGTCAAAAGATTTCAAGACGCCCTTAACATAAAATTTTCCATATTTTGAGTTAGAGGCGATGAAGTTTTCTATAATTTTGATATAATTTGTCCCAACAGTAGTACAACACACTGTAAAAGTTTCTTTGAGAAAGCGCAGGTGGGATTTTTTTTATTTTCATTTATGTTCTAAAAGAAATGCACTACGAAATAATTGTGTTCTCGGACCTATTACACATTTTTTAAATAAATTACTTCCCTTTGTCAATCGTAAACTGTTTCTATAGCGGACAAATAGCTTTTGCCAATGCAAAACATGATAAGTTGAAAGTGATGTATCGGCGGTTTCGTCCAATTTTGCATGAAAAATAACCTTTGGTGACAAAAGTATTTAGCTAAACAAAAACAAATTAATGTAATTCAAAGATTTGAAAAACTTAAAGGATACGCACATTACGCACAGGTAAATTTGCTCTTTCCCCTAGCTCTCCAGTAAAAATGTATGTCCCTCACAAGGGGCAACAACAAAAAGGGACCTCTAATTATAGGGACAACTACGGGAATTGGCAAATAGTGTAATCATTTTGTTTATTATCTTTGGTTACATCTTCTGACATTAGACTCGGACTTCACTTGAACTGAATTTTAATGTGCGTATTGTTATGCGTTTTCTGCATTGGCTAGGGGTATAGGGGAGGGTTGAGATCTCATAAACATGTTTAATCCCGCCGCATTTATGCGCTTGTCCTAAGTCAGGAGTCTCTGGCCTTTATTAGTCTTGTATTATTTTTAATTTTAGTTCTTGTGTACAATTTGGAGTTTAGTATGGCGTTTATTATCACTGAAGCTGAAGGACACCTATGGGTGCGGGAATTTCTCGCTGCATTGAAGACCTGTTGGTGACCTTCTGCTGTTGTCTGCTCTATGGTCGGGTTGTTTTATACATTTTTTTTGTGTGCATATTTTCAAGACTTTTTTTTATGTTTAACCCTTATTGACAAAATCACCAAATTTTGGAATGACGACCGACTACTGAGTGAAAACTCGGCTGGTTTTATACTTAACGATTGTTGTTTTCCTTCGCATTTCAAGTATGGTTTCTTGTGAAACACATTCTGATGAATAGTAAAAAAAGAAAAAAAAAAAATTTCAAAAGAATCAAACGAGAACATTAGGATATAGAAACTTGATGTACAAATGTTGCTATGCGATACATTCCTGGAGTACCAACTGCAATTAACAACTGGTTTCATACCTTTCAAACAAGTACAAAGTTGGAGAGCACTAAGGACCCAACTTTCAAAAACATTGTACCAAATACGGCTAAGGTAATCAATTCTTGGGATAAGAAAATCCTCATTTTACGAAAAATGTCTATATCTATCCCTTAAATGTGTCTTAATTTTCTCCTTCATTGGAGTAAGATTCGTTTAAGACATTTTTCGTAAAAACTGAGGATTTTCTTAAATATTATGACTCCTACCTGCGTATATTGTCTCTGTATGTCTGTATCTATCTCGTTAAATTATGTCCGTATTTTCTCCTTCATTGGAGAAAAATTCGTTAGACAGTTACAATATTTTGACTCCTATAGTCTATCTATCTGCTCGTGTCATCATGTTCTATGCATGTTAACAACCAATATTTATACACTATATTGAAAATAACATATTCAATGACATGTGAAATTTGTATTAATACTCTCAATAAAAAAATCACCTAGAGCCATAACGGCTTTCACTTTAATTCATATCAAGATAAAAACTAAGTTTAATTCAGTTCAATATGTATATTATTCAATACTAGCTTCTAGCAATGCTCTGATTATGACATTTTATAACCTGTAGCCATGACAGCTTTCACATTAATTGTTATAAAATTATTAAAAAAAAACAATTAAGCAATTAAATTTCATATTTTGTTTAAGTCGTTGTTTTTATTAATTAAGGAAATAATTGATGAACTATTTCTTTAGTGTAGTTTTCACATGGATATGAATCATATTTTTAATAGATAATATTTTAAATATATATTTTTTATATTTTTTTTTATATAACTGTTGATGTGCTACATATTTTTGTTTCGTTCATTTTTTAGAACAGAAATAAATAGTAAAATGCTTGGCCTCACTCCCTATGAATTTTACTAGCCCTTTTCTGGATCCGTAAAGGGTCAGTAGCAAACCATATAACTTATAGAATGCGAAACAAAAATGAAAGATGCTCTGTTCATAATAATATAGGGTTATCATGCGTGTAGCTACGTTTACGTCAAAACGCCCGGGCGTACACTTGAATTTTGAAAATAAAATAAATAATCGACATAGAATAAGAAAAACTAGTCAAAAGCACATCAGCCTTGTGCTTCTTTTTTAATGGATTGTAGTTTTGAATAAAAGGGACTAAATTTACTCAAATAGATCATTTAATATATTTGTTCGAATCTTTTGTAAAAGTCTGAATCCACTATGAATTCTACGTACTTTTCTTATAAATATAGCAATTCACTATCTTCTCAGATTCGATATGCTGTTTATATTTTTGTCGAGCCTGTGATTTATGTCCCAAAAACGAGACAAAGCGGCGTCAATATTTAGGTTCCGAATGTGGATAAAGTCTTTTGAATGAATCTCCGTGAAATTTTACGAAAGTTGTACAGAAACTGTTTATGATCAAAAGAGTATTCAGAGCAATATAATAATGCAATTATATCTTTAATTTCCCCGCATTTTAAGGACAAAATGTATTTCTTTCTGCAATTAATAAGTGGTCGAAGTTTGGGCTTACATTTTGTTATTTCTCAATTACATTAACTACTTGTCGAACCTTCATCGAAATTTATGAAAATGCCGAAGAAGCTTTTTCTATGACTAATGTCTAAAGCTAAAATTTTGAAAGCATTTGGTTTCGTTCATTTTTCTGTTCTTTTCTGATAGACAGATACCCACCCGGACTCTTCTTTACGCAATTAATTGTTTTACATGCTCAATTTATAAACCTTCATAGATTGTCGTGAAATATTCCAGATCAAGAAAAAAATATCAAAAGAAAATTTTAATTTTTAAAAAAAATCCCTTTAAAGGAATGATAAATTGATTCACTTTTTGTGGGAAGAAATCCTAGGTGTTCCAGATTTTTTTTATATTGCACCTCTTAGAAATATTTTTTTTCCCGTGTTCATAAAAATCTGCTTTTGTTGATTGTATGCTCACTCACGACACCCTTTTAAACTTATTTAAAAGTAATATTGGTTTGGACGTTTTCTCTAAAACCAACGACCATTAAGCTAGCTTCCAGTTTAACACCATGAATAAGTTAACATATTACAAAATTTAACAAAAAAAAAAAACATTTAGATTCAAAAGGTATGTTGTTATCAATGATTTTTTACTGACAGGAATAGTTAACTTATGGTATCTCATTCTCGATAGCTATCGGGGGCTTCGTCCCTTTCGAACCAACTACCAGCAGGTGCTTTAACATTGAGCGGTTTTCACCCCTCATATTCCTCGCCAAGGTTCGGGCGTACACGTAAAAATGACCCAGCTACGCCACTGGTTATTGCATGAATATTGGGGGAATTTTGTCCCGAGTAGAATTTTATATTGCACGAACTTGCGAGTGCAATATATGTTCTACGAGGGACAATATTCCCCTATATTCATGCAATAACCCTTTTATTGTATAGCAATATAATATTTGAAAGTAAAAATAGGTTTAAACTAAGATTTTTACGTTGATGACGTCATAATTTTGAAGATTTATTGCACTAGTGCAATTTTGGAATTTATTGCACGCTAACTTAGGTTGCTTTCTGTGGGAAGTTTTATATTGCTATGCAATAACATATACTATAAAGTGTCTTGGTTATGTATAATCTGGTTTTTTAATGTTCTGAATGAAGCGACAGCGTAATTCTTGAAGCGAATGTTTTTTTCCGAATTTTTTTTCGGAAATTCCCCAGCATGCACTTCCAGTGTTTTTATATTTTGTAGTTAATCTTAAAATCTTTCAAAGACGCTTTCAGATATTTGAATTTAAATAACAAGATCAATAGTTAAAAGTACGCGAACATTTCTCTTCATTAATTATGAAATAGCCGTTTGTAACAATGAAATAAAGTAAAAAAAAGGTATCTTTCTGTGAGTTATCTATCAGACTTCCTATTCATGACATGCTCACGTTGCAGGAAACTACATGGATGAAATTTGAAAAAAATAGGCAGGACAGGAGTTTTGAGTAAAAAAAAAGGCAGGATGAGCAACTTGGTAAAAAAAAAGGCAGGATGACAATTTGTGTAAAAAAAGTCAGGATAACTAGTAAAAAAAAAGGCAGGACTGAATAGAGTAAAAAATAAAACGGCAGGACAGAGATTACATTTAAAAAAAAAAAGCAGGACAAAATTTTTCATCCTAGCCCCCCCCCCCATAAAAATCAAATGGTAGCTCCCTTATAATTTGTGTACAAAACTATTACACATCATTTATTAACCGAATGTCCTCCTTTTTCCCAATGTTTTATATAAGTCATTATTATGTATTTCCTCATTTTAGGCCCGAATAAAGCATACGTAAAAATATCTTGTAAACCTGCCTTTCTTTCTATTAGTCATGCATTAGGACCCTCAGTAGCCAAGTAGTCAAAGTTTATATGACTTTAAGTGTTCGAACATAGCGAATTGTACTGTGGGTGTGTTCGAACAAAGTACATTGTAGTGTAAATGTGTTCGAACATGTAGATGTGTTCGAACATAGCACATTGTACTGTAGTAGATGTTTTCGAACATAGAACATTATACTGTAGATGTGTTCGAACATAGAAAATTATACTGTAGATGTGTTCGAACATAGAACATTATACTTTAAGTGTTCGAACATAGCGAATTGTTCTGTGGGTGTGTTCGAACAAAGTACATTGTAGTGTAAATGTGTTCGAACATGAAGATGTGTTCGAACATAGCACATTGTACTGTAGATGTTTTCGAACATAGAACATTATACTTTAAGTGTTCGAACATAGCGAATTGTTCTGTGGGCGTGTTCGAACAAAGTACATTGTAGTGTTAATGTGTTCGAACATGTAGATGTGTTCGAACATAGCACATTGTACTGTAGATGTGTTCGAACATAGAACATTATACTGTAGATGTGTTCGAACATAGAACATTGTACTGTAGATGTTTTCGAACATAGAACATCATACTTTAAGTGTTCGAACATAGCGAATTGTTCTGTGGGCGTGTTCGAACAAAGTACATTGTAGTGTAAATGTGTTCGAACATGTAGATGTGTTCGAACATAGCACATTGTATTGTAGATGTGTTCGAACATAGAACATTATACTATAGATGTGTTCGAACATAGAACATTGTACTGTAGATGTTTTCGAACATAGAACATTATACTTTAAGTGTTCGAACATAGCGAATTGTTCTGTGGGCGTGTTCGAACAAAGTACATTGTAGTGTAAATGTGTTCGAACATGTAGATGTGTTCGAACATAGCACATTGTACTGTGGATGTTTTCGTACATAGCACATTGTACTCTGGATGTGTTCGAACATAGAACATTATACTGTAGATGTGTTTGAACATAGAACATTATACTGTAGATGTGTTCGAACATAGAACATTGTACTGAAGATGTTTTCGAACATAGAACATTATACTTTAAGTGTTCGAACATAGCGAATTGTTCTGTGGGTGTGTTCGAACAAAGTACATTGTAGTGTAAATGTGTTCGAACATGTAGATGTGTTCGAACATAGCACATTGTACTGTAGATGTTTTCGAACATAGAACATTATACTTTAAGTGTTCGAACATAGCGAATTGTTCTATGGGTGTGTTCGAACAAAGTACATTGTAGTGTAGATGTTTTCAAACATAGTACATTGTACTGTGGATGAGTTCGAACATAGCACATTTTATTGTAGATGTGTTCGAATCATATCTTAACACTTAAAAGTGGCCACCATGATAAAGCCAAGATTGCTGAAAGATGCATTAAACACCAACAATCAATCAATCATCTGATATACGATACGGAGCCTCGATATGGAGACTAGATTTCGTGTAGTTCTATTTAAGACACCGGTTCATCAAACGTCTGACAAATCATTAAAAAAACACTTTCTAGATCGATTTGCTTATTCTTCCTTAGAAGCAGTTTGAGAGTCCACTCACGGTTTGTGGTGGAATTCGTGTTGACAAGTCACTAGTTTGTATTTTGTGGAAACATCACCAAGACCCTCTATCATTATACATACATGTACAAGTAATTAATTCAAACTTTATTTACATGTAGAGAACACGACATAACCCATTTTACACTACACACAGTAAACAGATGAAATAGTGTCAACTATGAGAGTTCTTCTCCTGTTCTTCTTTTCTACGTTTTGTTTTCTCATGATGAATTTCTCCTGTTCTTTTTCGTGGGATTTTATGGCGCCGGCGATAGATTTCCTCTGTTCAACTGTGTTTTCCTCGTTGTAAGTGTCTCATGTTATACTGTTATCCCCTTCGATATACGTTTTTCCTGTCACTAGTATTCAACTTGTGACAAGTGTCTCCTGTTCTACTATTTTCTCCACGCGTTTAATTTTCTTGTCATATGGTTCTTCTCCTCGTGATAAGTGTTTCCTGTTCTGTCGTTTCTGCTAGTGATAAGTAGTCATTGTTCTACTCTTTTTCTAATTGTAATATGTTGAAAGCTGTTCTTCTCCGATGATTAAGTTTCGTGTTTTTTTTTACAACTATTTTTCCTCGTGATACCATTTCGTTCTATATGTTTTAATGTGCTACTCTTCTTCTCATAACAAGTATTCGTTAACTCTTCCCTTGATATTTTTTCATCCATTCTTCTCCGGGTCCCCGTGATAAGGTTTCACCCATTCATCTTCCCGTGATCAGTTTTCATCCATTCATCTTCCCGTGATAAGTTTTCATCCATTCTTCTCCCCGTGATAAGTTTTCATCCATTCTTCTCCCCGTGATAAGTTTTCACCCATTCATCTTCCCGTGATAAGTTTTCTACCATTTATCTTCCCGTGATAAGTTTTCTACCATTCTTCTCCCCGTGATAAGTTTTCATCCATTCATCTTATCCGTGATAAGTTGTTATCCATTCTTCTTCCCGTGATAAGTTTTCATCCATTCTTCTCCCCGTGATAGGTTTTCATTCATTCTTCTTCCCGTGATAAGTTTTCATCCATTCTTCTCCTCGTGATAAGTTTTCATCCATTCTTCTCCCCGTGATAAGTGTTCATCCATTCTTCTTCCCGTGATAAGTTTTCGTCATTTTTTTCTCCCTGTGACACATTGTGTTCTCCCCATGATAAGTTTTCTGTTGTGTTCTCCCCATGATAAGTGTTCTGTTGTGTTCTCCCCTTTATAAGTTTTCTATTGTGATCTCCCTATGATAAGATTCCTATTGTGTTCTCCCCATGATAAGTTTTCTTTGGTGTTCTCCCCTTGATAAGTTTTCTGTTGTGTTCTCCCCATGGTAAGTTTTCTTTTGTGTTCTCCTCATGATACGTTTTCTGTCGTAAACTCCCCTTGATAAGTTTTTTTATTGTGATCTCCCCATGATAAGTTTCCTATTGTGTTCTCCTCATGATAAGCTTTCTGTTGTGTTCTCCCCATGATAAATTTTCTGTTGTGTACTCCCCTTGATCAGTTTTCTATTGTGATCTCCCCATGATAAGTTCCCTATTGTGTTCTCCCCATGATAAGTTTTCTATTGTGATCTCCCCATGATAAGTTTACTATTGTGTTCTCCCCATGATAAGTTTTCTGTTGTGTTCTCCCCATGATAAGTTTCCTATTGTGTTCTCCCCATGATAAGTTTTCTGTTGGGTTCTCCCCATGATAAGTTTTCTGTTTTGTTCTCCCCATAATAAGTTTTTTATTGTGTCCTCCTCATGGCAATTTTTCTATTGTGTTCTCCTCATTGTAAGTTTTCTATGGTGTTCTTTTCATGATAAGTTTTCTATTGTGTACTCCCAATGATACGTTTTCTGTTATGTTCTCCCCATGATAAGTTTTCTGTTGTATTCTCCTCATGGTAAGTTTTCTATTGTTTTCTCCTCATGATAAGTTTTCTATTGTGTACTCCCCATGATACGTTTTCTATTGTGTTCTCTTCATGGTAAGTTTTCTTTTGTGTTCTCCCCATGATTAGTTTCCTATTGTGTTCTCCTCATGATAAGTTTTCCTATTGGGTTCTCCCCATGAAATTTTCCTATTGTGTTCTCCTCATGATAAGTTTTCTGTTGGGTTCTCCCCATGATAAGTTTCCTATTGTGTTCTCCTCATGATAAGTTTTCTGTTGTTTTCTCCCCATGATAATTTTCCTATTGTGTTCTCCCCATGATAAGTTTCCTATTGTGTTCTCCCCATGATAGGTTTACTGTTGGGTTCTTCCCATGATAAGTTTTCAATTGTGTTCTCCCCATGATAAGTTTTCTGTTGTGTTCTTCTCATGATAAGTTTTTTATTGTGTTCTCCTCATGGTAATTTTTCTATTGTATTCTCCTCATGATAAGTTTTCTATTGTGTTCTCCCCATGATAAGTTTTCTGTTGTGTTCTCCCCATGATAAGTTTCCTATTGTGTTCTCCCCATGATAAGTTTTCTATTTTGTTCTCCTCATGATAAGTTTTATTTATTGTGTTCTCACCATGATAAATTTCCTATTGTGTTCTCCCCATGATAATTTTTCTATTTTGTTCTCCTCATGATAAGTTTTCTATTGTGTTCTCCTCATGATGAGTTTTCTATTGTGTTCTCCTCATAGTAAGTTTTCTATTGTGTTCTCCCTGTGGCACGTTTTCTATGTGATCTCCCATGGTAAGTTTTCTATTGTTTTCTCCCCGTGAAAAGTTTTCTATTATGTTCTCCCTGTGGCACGATTTCTGTTGTGTACTCCCAATGATAAGTTTTCTGTTGTTTACTCCCCATGATAAGTTTTCTGTTGTGTACTCCCCTTGATAAGTTTCCTATTGTGTTCTCCCCTTGATAAGTTTTCTATTGTGTTCTCCTCATGATAAGTTTTATTTATTTTGTTCTCCCTGTGGCACGTTTTCTATGTGATCTCCCATGGTAAGTTTTTTATTGTGTTCTCCCCGTGACAAGTTTTCTATTATGTTCTCCCTGTGTCACGTTTTCTATTGTGTTCTCCCCTTGAAAAGTGTTCTATAATTTTCTCCCCGTGATGTTTTTCTATTGTGTTCTCTCCATGACATGTTTTCTGATGTATTCTTCGTGTGACCTCGTTTTCTACTGTGTTCTCCCATGATACGTTTTCTATTATGTTCTCCCCGTGAAAGGTTTTCTATTGTGTTTCTCCATGATAGGTTTTCTGTTGTACTCTTCCTGTGACACGTTTTCTACTGTGTTCTACAATAAGGTTTCTAATGTGTTCTTGCCGTGTAAAGTTTTCTTTAATAGTCCCCCCTGTGACACATTTTCTATTGTGTTCTCCCATGATAAGTTTTATGTTGTGTTCTCCCCGTGATAAGTATTCTAATTATGTTCTCCCCCTGAAAAGTAATCATTGTGTTCCTATCTTGATAAGTTTTCTGTTGTGTACTCCCCATGATAAGTTTCCTATTGTGCTCTCCCCATGATAAGTTTTCTTTAATGTTATCCTCGTGATAAGTTTTCTATTGTAATTTCCCTGTGATGAGTTTTCTATTGTGTTCGATTTCTCCTCATGATAAGTTTTCTATTGTGTTCTCTCCATGACAAGTTGACGTTTAATGTGTTCTGTCAATGATAAGGTTTCTGTTGTGATCTCACCATGATAAGTTTTCTATTGTTCTCCCTGTGAAACGCTTTCTTATGTGTTCTCATCGTGATAAGTTTTCTATTATGTTCTCCCTGTGTCACGTTTTCTATTGTGTTCTCCCCTTGAAAAGTGTTCTATAATTTTCTCCCCGTGATGTTTTTCTATTGTGTTCTCTCCATGATATGTTTTCTGATGTATTCTTCGTGTGACCTCGTTTTCTACTGTGTTCTCCCATGATACGTTTTCTATTATGTTCTCCCCGTGAAAGGTTTTCTATTGTGTTTCTCCATGATAGGTTTTCTGTTGTACTCTTCCTGTGACACGTTTTCTACTGTGTTCTACAATAAGGTTTCTAATGTGTTCTTGCCGTGTAAAGTTTTCTTTAATAGTCCCCCCTGTGACACATTTTCTATTGTGTTCTCCCATGATAAGTTTTATGTTGTGTTCTCCCCGTGATAAGTATTCTAATTATGTTCTCCCCCTGAAAAGTAATCATTGTGTTCCTATCTTGATAAGTTTTCTGTTGTGTACTCCCCATGATAAGTTTCCTATTGTGTTCTCCCCATGATAAGTTTTCTTTAATGTTATCCTCGTGATAAGTTTTCTATTGTAATTTCCCTGTGATGAGTTTTCTATTGTGTTCGATTTCTCCTCATGATAAGTTTTCTATTGTGTTCTCTCCATGACAAGTTGACGTTTAATGTGTTCTGTCAATGATAAGGTTTCTGTTGTGATCTCACCATGATAAGTTTTCTATTGTTCTCCCTGTGAAACGCTTTCTTATGTGTTCTCATCGTGATAAGTTTTCTATTATGATCTCCCCATGATAAGTTTCTATTTTGTTCTCCCCATGATAAGTTATCTTTTATGTTCTCCCCATGTCCTTTTCAAGATAAATAATCTACGATCTTGTCGTTGTAATAATCTACTTAAGGTCGTAGACAGTGTTCTCCTTGAACATGAACATCACTCATCAACTTTCATATGTTTTCATGGGAATATGTTCATAAACATGTGACTTCACCATTTTTCTTATGCATCCCAGTTTTGAGTTTTACTATAATTGTCATCTGTACGTTTTCTCGTGTGATTATCAACTACAAGGCCGAATACAGGCTTTATCATATACATCACAGGAACGGGGTTAATCACCTTCATGTGTTCTCATGTGACTCTGTAAATCGCCAAGTCGACTGAACCCTTTACCGCATACGTCACAGTCATGAGGTTTTTCGCCAGTGTGTATTCTCATGTGATTCTGTAAAGAATGAAGGCGACTAAACCCTTTACCGCATACGTCACAATCATGAGGTTTTTCACCTGTGTGTATTCTCATGTGACTCTGCAAATCACCAAATCGACGGAACCGTTTTCTACATACATCACAAACATAAGGTTTATCACCTGTGTGTATTCTCATGTGATCTTGTAAAGAATGAAGGTGACTAAACCCTTTACCGCATACGTCACAATCATGAGGTTTTTCACCTGTATGTGTTCTCATGTGAATTCGTAAACTACATTTCTGACGAAACCCTTTACCACATACATTGCAGACATGAGGTTTATCACCTGTATGTGTTTTCATGTGAATCTTTAAATATCCAAGCTGACCAAACCCTTTATCACATACATTGCAGACATGAGGTTTATCACCTGTATGTGTTAGCATATGAATTTGCAAATTACGATTAAGACTAAACCGTTTATCACATACATTACATGCATGAGGTTTTTCACCTGTATGTGTGCGCATGTGAAACTGTAAATGTTGAAGCCAAGAATAACCTTTCGAACAAACACTACATGTATAAAATTTTTCTCCAGTATGTGTTCTCATGTGTCTCTTTAAGTAAAGGCTTTGACTAAATTCTTTAGCACATACATCACATTTATGACATTTTTCACTAGCATGTATTTTCATGTGTCTCGTTAGGTAATTTCTTTGAGTAAATTCTTTAGCACATACATTACATTTATGACATTTTTCACCAGTATGTATTTGCATGTGTATCGTGAGGTTACGTTTTCGAGTAAATTCTTTGGCACAAGCTTCGCATTTATGACATTGTGAACCAGTATGTGTTCTCATGTGATTCTTTAGGAAATTTCTTTGAGTAAATTCTTTAGCACATACATCACATTTATAACATTGTTCACCAGTATGTGTTTTCATGTGTCTCGTTAGAACACTTCTTTGAGTAAATTCTTTAGCACATACATTACATTTATGACATTTTTCACCAGTATGTATTTTCATGTGTGTCGTTATGTAACATTTTCGAGCAAATTCTTTGGCACAAACTTCGCATTTATGACATTGTGAACCAGTATGTGTTCTCATGTGAGTCGTTAGGTCATTTCTTTGAGTAAATTCTTTAGCACATACATCACATTTATGACATTTTTCACCAGTATGTGTTCTCATGTGTCTCTTTAAGTAAATACTTTGACTAAATGTTTTAGCACACACATCACATTTATGCGATTTTTCACTAGTATGTGTTTTCAGATGAATATTTAGGTAATTTCTTTGAGTAAATTCTTTAGCACATACATCACATTTATGACATTGTTCACCAGTATGTGTTTTCATGTGTCTCGTTAGGTAATTTTCTGTGGTAAATTCTTTAACAGAAACATCAAATTTATGACATTCAACAACAGTAGAATCATCCTGTTGTCCAATACCTGTCTCTGTTGTATCATTTTGATTAATAACCTTATCCTCCACCATATTCATCCTAATAATAAACGTTATCTTCAGAATGTGTCTTCTGTGACTCTATAAGGAGCAAGAGGAAAAAAGGTTAATGACAAAACCAGGAATCAGTCCTATACTAATAGTTTGTGTAAAATACCGGCTTGTAAAGTTATCTAATGAGTACTCTATAAAAAGCTATACAAGATGTCTAAACCAATAATCCATTTGCCAATTACCGATTTGATTCTGGTATTACACATTCTTAAAATAAATTACTTTCCTTTGTCAATCGTAAACTGTTTCTATAGCGGACAAATAGCGTTTGCCAATGCAAATCATGATAGGTTGAAAGTGATGTATCGGCGGTTTCAACCAATTGTGCATGAAAAATAACCTTTAGTGACAAAAGTATTTAGCTAAACAACAAATTAATGTAATTCAAAGATTTGAAAAACTTAAAGGATACGCCGCGCAGGTAAATTTGCTCTTTCCCCTAGCTCTCCAGTAAAAATGTATGTCCCTCACAAGGGACCAACAACAAAAAGGGACCTCTAATTATAGGGTCAACTACGGGAATTGGCAAATAGTGTAATCATTTTGTTTATTTCCTTTGGTTACATCCTCTGACATTAGACTCGGACTTCTCTTGAACTGAATTTTAATGTGCGTATTGTTATGCGTTCACTTTTCTGCATTGGTTAGAGGTATAGGGGAGGGGAGGGTTGAGATCTGATAAACATGTTTAATCCCGCCGCATTTATGCGCGTGTCCTAAGTCAGGAGTCTCTGGCCTTTGTTAGTCTTGTATTATTTTTCATTTTAGTTCTTGTGTACAATTTGGAGTTTAGTATGGCGTTTATTATCACTGAAGCTGAAGGACACCTATGGGTGCGGGAATTTCTCGCTGCATTGAAGACCTGTTGGTGACCTTCTGCTGTTGTCTGCTCTATAGCCGGGTTGTTGTCTCTTTGACACATTCCCTATTTCCATTCTCAATTTTATTAATATTGTATTGTCAACAACATTATCTGTTCATCATTAAAATGGCATTTAATAATTTGGTTCGTCCTTTTCTAATATATATAACGTGTATAATTTGGGAATTTGGTATATGAATGTGTACAGATCATACTGCTAGTACCATCGGCAAACTTCGGGTCTATCCGCTACTCTCCTTTGAAGGTATTGAATCGGCCGAGTTATAGCATATTGCTATTGCAATTGTTAGAACCAGGAAAAAAAATTCTACTTTTGAATATACTAGCTTAATTACATTTATAAAGACAGGAATATCCCAGAAAAAAACACAATTAAAGCTTCCAAATTCAAGTTACTGGCACATTTCCTTATTCCAAGTGCATATTTTCAAGACTTTTTTTATGTTTAACCCTTATTGTCAAAATCACCAAATACACAATCATTTTGGAATGACGACCGACTACTGAGTGAAAACTCGGCTGGTTTTATACTTAACGATTGTTGTTTTCCTTCGCATTTCAAGTATGGTTTCTTGTGGAACACATTCTGATGAATAGTAAAAAAAGAAGAAAAGAAAAAAATCAATTTCAAAAGAATCAAACGAGAACATTAGGATATAGAAACTTGATGTACAAATGTTGCTATGCGAATACATTCCTGGAGTACCAACTGCAATTAACAACTGGTTTCATACCTTTTAAACAAGTACAAAGTAGGAGAGCACTAAGGACCCAACTTTCCAAAACATTGTACCAAATACGGCTAAGGTAATCAATTCCTGGGATAAGAAAATCCTCAGGTTTACGAAAAATGTCTGTACCTATCCCTTAAACGCGTCTTAATTTTCTCCTTCATTGGAGTAAGAATCGTTTAATATTACAATATTATGACTCCTACCTGCGTATATTGTCTCTGTATGTCTGTATCTATCTCGTTAAATTATGTCTTTATTTTCTCCCTAATCGGAGAAAGATTCGTTAAACAGTTACAATATTATGACTCCTATAGTCTATCTATCTGCTCGTGTCTTCATGTTCTATGCATGTTCACAACCAATATTTATACACTATATTGAAAATAACATATTCAATGACATGTGAAATTTGTATTAATACTCTCAATAAAAAAATCACCTAGAGCCATAACGGCTTTCACTTTAATTC
Source organism: Mytilus edulis (assembly GCF_963676685.1). NCBI lineage: Eukaryota > Metazoa > Mollusca > Bivalvia > Mytilida > Mytilidae > Mytilus > Mytilus edulis. The sequence goes on from NC_092354.1 coordinate 17,438,359, forward strand.
ATATAAAAATAATAACTAAGTTTAATTCAGTTCAATATGTATACTATTCAATACTAGCTTCTAGCAATACTCTGATTATGACATTTCATAACCTGTAGCCATGACAGCTTTCACATTAATTATTATAAAATTATTAAAAAAAACAACAATTAAGCAATTAAATTTTATATTTTGTTTAAGTCTTTGTTCTCGTTAATTAAGGAAATAATTGATGAAATATTACTTTAGTGTAGTTTTCACATGGATATGAATCATATTCTTAATAGATAATATTTTAAATATATATTTTTTATATTTTTTTTATATAACTGTTGAGGTGTCAGACCACCAATTAAAAATCCCTATCTGTTCAACCAAATTTTGCAATTTTCACAGCTTTCTAAATATTTTACCTTAAGTTTAACTTCAAGGAAACCAGGTATATCCTGAATTGTACATGTATCACCTTCCTACATGCCAATTTTCAACCAATGTTTAAAGTCTTGTAACAAATTACTGATTTTGAAAAGACAGGTACTACCAAAATAACTCCCGGTTTTCTGGAAATCTTAAATTAGTGTACTATGTAGCGCATTAATCCTGAATTTTTAATGCAAACTCATAGACAAGTGAATTTTGGCTCAAAATGGTCTAAATATATTTCCCTTTCACCAAAAGTTTCATTTCTGCAAATTTGTTGGTTAGTTTAAGTAAACAATGACATCAAAAGCACTATTTTGTGTCAAAGTAGGACTAAACGTTCTAAATTGGAGGGAGTAATTGGTGGTCTGACACCTTGATGTGCTACATATTTTTGTTTCGTTCATTTTTTAGAACAGAAATAAATAGTAAAATATTTGGCCTCACTCCCTATGAATGTTACTAGCCCTTTATGGATCCGTAAAGGGTCAGTAGCAAACCATATAACTATAGAATGCGAAACAAAAATGGAAGATGCTCTGTTCATAATAATATAGGGTTATTGCATGAATATTGGGGAATTTTGTCCCGAGTAGAATTTTATATTGCACGAACTTGCGAGTGCAATATATGTTCTACGAGGGACAATATTCCACTATATTCATGCAATAACCCTTTTATTGTATAGCAATATAATATTTGAAAGTAAAAATTGGTTTAAACTAAGATTTTGTCGTTGATGACGTCATGAATTTTAAAGATTTATTTTGGAATTTATTGCACGCTAACTTAGGTTACTTTCTGTGGAAAATATTAAATTACTATGCAATAATATATAGAATCATATTCAAAACAGTGTGGTCCTGGCCATTGATTGACGACCTAAATTATCCCATTGACTGGGACAGATTAGGTGAACGTTTGTCGGTAACAATCACTGCTCACTATGTACTTGTTAAAGACACTGAATCTGTGGGGTCACCAAAGGTTCTCAAAACCTAAATAAAAAAATTCGAAAAACGAATCCGGAATAATACGATGTGTTGATTTATATCAATAATATAAATCAAAACATAAAGGTTATTCCTGAATAATTTTTCCAATTATTTTATTATTAAAGGCGTTAAGAACCTTTGGTGACCCCCCAGTTTAAATTCTATAATAAGCAAGAAGTGAGCAATGGTCGTTACAGACAAACGTTCACCTAATCTGTCCCAGTCAATGGGATAATTTAGGTCGTCAATCAATGGCCAGGACCACACTGTTTTGAATATGATTCTAATATAAAGTGTCTTGGGTATGTATAATCTGGTTTTTTAATGTTCTGAATGGAGCGAGAGCGTAATTCTTGAAGCGAATGTTTTTTTTTTCCAGTGATGACTTTTTCGGATATTCCCCCGCATGCACTTCCAGTGTTTGTATATTTTGTAATTAATCTTAAAATCTTTCAAAGACGCTTTCAGATATTTGAATTTAAATAACATGATCAATAGTTACAGTGTATATAAAGTGCGAATCCAGCTAGTTCATTTTCACGTCATATGCGGGTATGTCTATTGTAGAATAAAGGATCATGGGAAAACTGTATTTGTTTACGTTTTGAAAATACCAAATTAATTGATTTGAAGGAAAGTTTTTACATATTTTCATTGTGATATGTCTTTATTATGTACAAACATAGCATTAAAGTTCAAATAAGTGTTATAAAAGCAACATAATATAGCATATCGATTTTTGAAAGCGATCCATTTTAACTAAAGATGCGATGAATTATCACTGTTAGTGCAGTCATTTCTGATGTGGAATTTTCGAAGATGCGAGGAATTTTTATTGTAGAATTATGTGATAAATGCACTTGAAACAAATGAAAAAACTTAGTTGATGACTTTAAAATTTATGATAAATGTATTTTCAAATTGAAATACAAACTCCTCATTCATTCTTTATCAAATATATAGCTTTTCAAACTTGTAACAAAAACGCTTCTCAAAATGTCATATTGTATTCTTCAAATTACGTTTTTCCTTGATTTAAAAAAAAATTTAAAAGATATTTCTGTATTTTTTTGAAGTCAAAGATTGATATTGCGGAGTTTAAGTGCAGTCTGTGTAAAATAGAGACGAGTGCATTTGAGGACGTTATCTTCCACGCAATAAATACACTTGCGAACAGAGAAATATGCATCTTGAAACGCAATGGTGACAGAAAAGCTTATAAAAGATTAATTTCCCCAGTTGTACCCTCAACTGCTTCAATTTCCATATTCTGAAAAAGACAGTTTTGGTAGAACAAATGTTCTTGTCTCGATTGTTGCTTGCATGATTTTAACTGAAACGGTATGTGACATAAATTATCCACAGTCATTAAAACATGAAATGGAAGGTGTGGGCGAACTTTTTTGTTTGCATTGGTACGTGAAGTAGAGCACCCTTGATACAAAAAGAATTATCCGTAATGAACAGCTCGATACCAGAGGAGGATTTAGGAGGACAGGGGGTTGCCCCCTTTTTGGGAAAACATTTGGTTACTTTTATATGGAATCACTGGAGCGGGCCCCCTCTTAGGTAGTCATTTGACCCCTAAAATTTCTAGATCCGCGAGTGGATACTACCACAGAGGTCAAACAATGCACATTTGGGTAATTGTACACAACATGCATGCTACAATTCATGTTTGATGATCTTAAATCCTTTGGACCTCTATGTGGGCTATTTCGATAACTTGGTAAAAATCCCCAAACTGGATACAAGGTTAGATTCAGCATGTCAAAGAACCTCAAATATCCATAAGGTCTTTTGTCTATAAAAATGCATGCATGGGATACATTTGTTATTGAAGGCATGACTGTAACAATAGGATGAAGATAAAAAAATTATCTTATTCTGGGGTATCATGGGGGGGGGGGGGGTCTGATCCCTGATCCCGCTTACTATACTTTATCAGATTCCCGTATCCCGCTTATACGATGCAGTTCTCATTTTTTTAAATTTTCCGTGTCCCGCTATACTTTATTTCTCGTTTTCACGACACAATCATTTGACTATCACGTGTCACACTTACAAAAAAATCGGCAATTCCGCGTCACGCTTATACCCCAACGCGACCCACTATTCTACTCTTCTGACTCATATTAAGCCCATTATAAATATATTAAAAAAGTGTGTTTTTTATCCCTTTTTATCCCGTCTCGTTTCGGGTTGAGCCACAGATAGATAAGATGTCATATGTGACAATGAGACAACTCTCAAAACGAGTCACAATTTAAAAAGTATACCTTTATACGTCAAAATGGAGTCTTAGCTCACACCGAACAGCAAGTTATAAAGGGCCCCAGTGTAAAACCTTTTAAACGGGAAAACCAACGATTCAATCTTTATCAAGATGTACGTAATTAGTAGTGAAGTGTCATGGAAATGGATAAAAAACCAAGGATATTGAAATGGATAAAAAAAACAAGGATAAAGATCCCTATACGATTCATAAGAAATTTTAAAAATGGAATACATTTGAAATAAATTTTATTTCTATTGAATTTATTTAGAGTGTTTTAAAACCAAACTTTCCTCCGTAAGTTAAATTTTATCAAATCCGTCTCTTACTTTATCTATTGTTTGAGCAAGTCGGCTAAATTAAGGCTTTACAGCTAATTTTCTAATGCATGTAAAGCAAAACTTTGGTTGACTTGATTGCTTAGTTTGTATAATTGTTTATACAAACTTTGTAAATAAGATTGACATCTTTAAACAATATGTATCGGCATAGTTTAACCTGTATTTATATAATTATTATATTTGAATTAAATTGGGTGTTATCATAATGATTGTACAAAAAAAAACCAAAGCAAGCACGCTAACTGAAGTCTTGCTTTACATGCTTAAAAAATACGCTGTAATAGATAAAAAAAATAAATATATCATACAGTGAAAATCTCATGATAAGTTTTCTATTGTGTTCTCCTAAAGATGAGTTTTCTATTGTGTTCTCCCTGTGGCACGTTTTCTATGTGATCTCCCATGATAAGTTTTCTATTGTTTTCTCCCCGTGAAAAGTTTTCTATTATGTTCTCCCTGTGGCACGTTTTCTATTGTATTCTCCCATGATAGGTTTCCTATTGTTTACTCCCCTCGATAAGTTTTCTGTTGTGTACTCCCCTTGATAAGTTTTCTGTTGTGTACTCCCCTTGATTAGTTTCCTATTGTGTTCTCCCCTTGATAGGTTTTCTATTGTGTTCTCCTCATGATAAGTTTGCTATTGTGTTCTCCTCATGGTAAGTTTTATATTGTGTTCTCCCTGTGGCACGTTTTCTATGTGATCTCCCATGGTAAGTTTTTTATTGTGTTTTCCCCGTGACAAGTTTTCTATTATGTTCTCCCTGTGGCCGGTTTTCTATTGTGTTCTCCCCTGGAAAAGTGATCTATAATTTTCTCCCCGTGATATCTTTTTCTATTGTGTTCTCTCCATGATATGTTTTCTGTGTATTCTTCGTGTGACCTCGTTTTCTACTGTGTTCTCCCATGATACGTTTTCTATTGTGTTCTCCCCGTGAAAAGTTTTTCTTTTGTGTTCTCTCCATGATAGGTTTTCTGTTGTACTCTTCCTGTGACACGTTTTCTACTGTGTTCTACAATAAGGTTTCTAATGTGTTCTTGCCGTGAAAAGTTTTCTTTAATAGTCCCCCCTGTGGCACATTTTCTATTGTGTTCTCCCATGATAAGTTTGATGTTGTGTTCTCCCCGTGATAAGTATTCTAATTATGTTCTCCCCCTGAAAAGTAATCATTGTGTTCCTGTCTTGATAAGTTTTATGTTGTGATCTCCCCATGATAAGTTTCCTATTGTGTTCCCCCATGATAAGTTTTCTATTATGTTATCCTCGTGATAAGTTTTCTATTGTAATTTCCCTGTGATGAGTTTTCTATTGTGTTCGATTTCTCCTCGTGATAAGTTTTCTATTGTGTTCTCTCCATGACAAGTTGACGTTGAATGTGTTCTGTCAATGATAAGGTTTCTGTTGTGATCTCCCCATGATAAGTTTTCAATTGTTCTCCCTGTGAAACGCTTTCTAATGTGTTCTTATCGTGATAAGTTTTCTATTATGATCTCCCCACGATAAGTTTCTATTTTGTTCTCTCCATGATAAGTTATCTATTAAGTTCTCCTCGTGAAAAGTTTTCTGTTGTATTCTCCCCCTGTTCTTCTTTTTAAGATAAATAATCTACGATCTTGTCTTTGTAATAATCTACTTTTCGTAAGGTCGTAGACAGTGTTCTCCTTGAACATGAACATCACTCATCAATCTTCATATGTTTTCATGGGAATTTGTTCATGACTTCACCATTTTTCTTATGCATCCCAGTTTTGAGTTTTACTATAATTGTCATCTGTACGTTTTCTCGTGTGATTATCAACTACAAGGCCGAGTAAAGGCTTTATCATATACATCACAGGAACGGGGTTAATCACCGTCATGTGTTCTCATGTGACTCTGTAAATCGCCAAGTCGACTGAACCCTTTACCGCATACGTCACAGTCATGAGGTTTTTCACCAGTGTGTATTCTCATGTGATCCTGTAAAGAATGAAGGCGACTAAACCCTTTACCGCATACGTCACAATCATGAGGTTTTTCACCTGTGTGCATTCTCATGTGTCTCTTTAAATATCCAAGCTGACCAAACCCTTTATCACATACATTGCAGACATGAGGTTTATCACCTGAATGTGTTAGCATATGAATTTGCAAATTACGATTAAGACTAAACCGTTTATCACATACATTACATGCATGAGGTTTTTCACCTGTATGTGTGCGCATGTGAAACTGTAAATGTTGCAGCCAAGAATAACCTTTCGAACAAACACTACATGTATAAAATCTTTCTCCAGTATGTGTTCTCATGTGTCTCTTTAAGTAAAGACTTTGACTAAATGATTTAGCACATACATCACATGTATGACATTGTTCACCAGTATGTATTTTCATGTGTCTCGTTAGGTAATTTCTTTGAGTAAATTCTTTAGCACATACATTACATTTATGACATTTTTCACCAGTATGTATTTTCATGTGTGTCGTGAGGTAACATTTTCGAGTAAATTCTTTGGCACAAGCTTCGCATTTATGACATTGTGAACCAGTATGTGTTCTCATGTGATTCTTTAGGAAATTTCTTTGAGTAAATTCTTTAGCACATACATCACATTTATGACATTGTTCACCAGTATGTGTTTTCATGTGTCTCGTTAGAACATTTTTTTGAGTAAATTCTTTAGCACATACATTACATTTATGACATTTTTCACCAGTATGTATTTTCATGTGTGTCGGTAGGTAACTTTTTCGAGTAAATTCTTTCTCACAAACTTCGCATTTATGGCATTGTTCACCAGTATGTGTTTTCAGGTGAATCTTTAGGTAATTTCTTTGAGAAAATTCTTTAGCACAAACATCACATTTATGACCAGTATGTGTTCTCATGTGTCTCTTTAAGTGACTACTTTGACTAAATGCTTTAGCACACACATCACATTTATGCGATTTTTCACTAGTATGTGTTTTCAGGTGAATCTTTAGGTAATTTCTTTGAGTAAATTCTTTAGCACAAACATCACATTTATGATATTGTTCACCAGTATGTATTCTCATGTGACTCGTTATGTAATTTTCTTTGGTAAATTCTTTAACACAAACATCAAATTTATGACATTCAACAACAGCAGAATCATCCTGTTGTCCAATACCTGTCTCTGTGGTATCATTTTGATTAATCACCTTATCCTCCACCATATTCATCTTAATTATAAACGTTATCTTCAGAATGTGTCTTCTGTGACTCTATAAGGAGCAAAAGGAAAAAAGGTTAATGACAAAAGCAGGAACCAGTCCTATACAAATGAACACACTTTTTCTATGTATAGAAAAAGGCTGGTAAAGTTATTCACTCTATCAAAATATAGTCTAGAAGTCTGAAACAAATACTATAAAGTCTTATTAATAAATATATATATTTTTTGCACCTTTCTTGAAATTATATGAAGCTATGGCCCCTTAAATAAAACTAATTTGTATTTTAGGTTAATTTTTGTAAAAAAAATATATAGGTTTTTAATTGTTTTTGGCATAAATAATCTTGGCAGCCATCTACGACCAAAACATTTTTTTAAAAGATATATTGATGAATTTATTTTCATTTTTAGCCATGGCGTTGTCAGTTTATTTTCGATTTAAGAGTTTCTTTGACTGTCCCTCTGGTATCTTTCGTCCCTCTTCTATATCAAAATTGAAATATTTTGGTTACAAAACATTTTGTTTGGATCATAGGTGACTACCAAGTTTTTCTTGAAGCTTTTAGGTCTAAAAATTGCACAAAATCAGCGTATTTTGACAAAATGTCCCCAAAAATGTCTACTCTGGAGAATATTAAGTACATTTAGGAAAATAACTGATTTTTTTAGCATAAAGGATTTTCCATTGTGTGCCATAAGTGAACCTTGTCCTTTATCTGTTCATCACTAAAATTCGTCCTTTTCTACAAATATAATTGAGGAGTTTGGTTTATGGATGTGTACAGATCATACTTTTATTGCAATTGTTAGAGCCAGAAAAAAATCTTTCTACTTTTGGATACACAAACTCAATTATAAAGACAAGAATATCCCTGACATTAACATTACATGATGATTCAAGAAAATGAGGTCAAGGTCATATAAACCAAATAAGAAATACATGTACACCTCACAATCATTCAATGACTAAATATAGTTCACCTATTGATTATAATTTCTAAGAACTAGACTTAACCTAAAAACTAAACATTGGCCAATGAACCATAAAAATGGGGTCAATGTCAGATGAACCATGTCAGGCAAACATGTACAGCTTAAATTTTTTTTCTCCATACAACAAGTATATATTTGACCGGCTATTGCTTATAGTTTACGAAAAAACAGACCAAAAACATAAAACTTAGCACTGTCCAATGAACCGTGAAAATGAGGTCAAGGACAAATAAAACCTGCGAGACTTGCGTATATCATAACAAAATATTTGTATGCACCAAATATAGCTGACCTATTGCATATAGTACTAGAAAAAAAACCCCAAAAACTAACAGAATTAGTTTGACCGCTGATCCATGAAAATGTGGTCAAGGTCAGATGACACCTGTCAGCCAGACATGCACACCTTACAGTCCTTCCATATTATTAGTTACATGGTGTGTTAGTGACTTTATACGATATATATATATGGGGTCCGTAAATTCCAAATGGGGTAATAGCGAAGCTTATAGTTCCTGGAGTACCAACTGCAATTAACTACTAGCTTTATACATGTTAGGAACATGCTTAAAATTCGTATATATTAAAAGCTAGGCCAGAGAAAACTCCAACGAAAAAATCCACGGAATCGATTGATAAGTACCAAAACTTTTGAAATTGTTAAAAAAAATCACCCAAAAACGTTTTTTTTTCTTCAAATTTGTCATTTGATTTTAAGGCAAAGAACTATCTATCAATAATATATTATAAGGTACTCCTTCTTCGGAGGAAGATTTGTTATACATTTACAGTATGATGATTCCTACCTGCGTATATTATCTCTGTATGTCTGTATCTATCTCTTCTAATTGGGTCTATGATCCTCCTTAATTGGAGGAAGATTCGTTTACAGTTACAATAATTTGACTCCTACCTACTTAGTATCTGTATCTGCTCGTGTCTCCATATTTTATATTCCATAGTTATACCCTTTATTGAAAAAACAAAACAATACGCAATAATATATGAAATTTGTATTAATACTCATTAATACTCTCAATAAAATAAAATTAATTGTATAACCTAGAGCCATAACGGCTTTCACTTTCATTCATATAAAAATAATTACCGAGTTTGATTAAGTTCAATATGTAACAATTCAATACTCATTTCTAGCAATACTCACATTATGACATTTCATAACCTGTAGCCATGGCAACTTGCACATTACTTATTATAAAATTAAGTAATTACATTTCTTATTTTGCTTAAGCCTCAGTCACACTGTCACGTTTCATTCCGTTTTAAAATTCTACATTTCAACTACGTTTTGAGTAAAAATGTCCCTTTATTTTGAAAGGTAGGTTTTACAATCATGAATACTAGGATTGTGCTACGTTCATATCACGTTTTGCTACGTATTAGTACGTTTCCACCACGCATTGATACGTTTTGATACGTAGTAAGCACGTCTTGTTACGTTCCGCTAGGCTTTGATACGTATGTACTAGGTTTCTACTTATAACGAAAAAAAACCCAGAAAGTATTGTTTTGCAAAATTTACTTCTAGATACTAGCTTTTGATTGTAAACTAGCTGTTGTCTACTTTTTGGTACAAATCCAGGATAGTTTAAGAAAGTAAAACTAAATATGCGGATAAACAGTTTTTTAATTGCATCTGGATACTAGCTTATGATCATAAACAAGATTATGTCACGGTCAAGTGTGGTGGAAATTTCGGATAGTTTGAGAAAGACTTAGTTATTAAAATGTAAAAAAAAACTTTTAATCACTGAATGAATATTTTGGGACGACGACATCTTCAAAGACTTGATAAAAAGGGGGGCGGGTTGGGGTGGCTATTATAAAAAGTCAACTTAAATTACAATATAAAACATTTTTACACTAAATAATAAGTTGACATCCTTTGAGACATGCCACCTTAAGGTACCAGTCTTGTATTACAACTCCAGTTTCCGGTGCAAAACATGGAGGGAAACAAAATAGTGCATTTTTTTTCTGAACTCATTTTTTTTCTGTTTGATTATAGGTTTATGCTGAATTGAAACATATATATAGACTTAAAAAAATATTGCATCTTTTGGGGGATATTAATCCAGGAAAGTGGAAGGATATCATTTTACTGGAAGTGGTGCGGCCTATTAAAAACAGCAAACAGAAAGTAGAAAAAAATGTTTTGACTTCAGGGTTACGTAACTTTTTATTCTTCGTGGCAAGACTCACTGTTTTTCGTAACTATATCCCTTCTTAATAAGTCTATTCAAAGGTTTTGTTAGTTTCTAAGGTGAATACTGACATTTTTGTGCTATATAAAGCATATTTCTATAAAAGAATTGGATGTGAAATACCTGAACGTATAAGAAGTCTGCATGTTGGGCTATATTTACGAATGATGTTCTTATACCGATGATAAAATTCAGTAAATGTTTTGACTAGTTTGTAATATCGAAAACCCTGGTGTAATAATTTTTCAGTAATACATAAACTTCTCTCGTTAAAATCTAAAACATTGTTACATACACGAGCGAATCGTACAAGTTGAGATATATAAACACCGTAAGATGGTGACAAGGGAACGTCACCATCTAAAAATGGATATATAATTAACGAAAGGAAATGAAAAATCATTTCTTTTATCATACATTTTAGTATTAAGCTTTCCGTTAGTGATATAGATATCAAGATCGAGGAAAGGGCAGTGGTCATTGTTAGTATTAGCTTTATTTAAAGTAAGTTCAACAGGATAAATGTCTTTAGTATACATACTGAAATCGTCATTATTGAGAGCAAAATTTATCATCCAAATATCTAAAAGTATTATTAAATTTGTTTATCAGATGTTGTTTCGATGGGTCTTTGTTGATTTTTGTCATAAATTGTAACTCATAGCAATACAAAAACAGGTCCGCAATAAGTGGTCCACAGTTAGTCCCCATTGGAATTCCGATAACCTGACGATATACGGAATCTCCAAAGCGAACAAAAATGTTATCTAGTAAAAATTCAAGGGCATATATAGTATCAAATCATGTCCAATTGACATAACTTTTTTGTTTATTGCAACTAAAAATGACCTAACAGAGTTTGAACATATATATTCACATTCTGACTTTTTAAATGCCCATTTAATTAGGTGTGTGATTTTTTTCTTTATGAGAATGTGAGGCAATGTGGTATACAGGGTAGAAAAATCAAAACTTTGAACAGATTCAAAATCACCAATTTAAGCATGCAATGGAGTACTTCGAATTCCAACGAGTTCTTGACACTCCAAAAGTAATTAATTCCACTATTTTCGAAGGCCTTATTTGAACAATTTATTATCAGGTTTTTGATTGTATCAAGTGTACTGGTAAGAAGAATAGACGATGTAGTAGACTAGTGGAACAATGGCTTGAAGACGAAATCAAATTATATTTGTTGGGTGTTTTGTGTAGTTTCGGAAGCCAATACATAGTTGTATCTTTATTTGCCATATAAGTAACATTATACTTGTGACATAATCAAAAGTAACAACAACAATAAAATAAGTGAGTTGAACAGATGTCAACATTTAAAAAAAAAAAAACATTTATTTTCATTATAAATTTTATTTATTACCTTTATTAGTTGTTACTTTATCATATGGTACAAAAATCATTCAAAAAATTCAATTCGTGTTGTCCACAGATGACTGTTAAAATGTGTATATCATGGAGAAAGCTCCAAATTATCTCCCTTTGGTGCAAAAATGCCATTTTGGGGGCATTAAAATTGAAATATCTTTTTTTAACTCAACGATGACCTATATTTTTTATTATAATTTTCAAATAAGCTGTACTTAAACTAAACTTTTGTAAAATGTGAGCGATTTCTGTAATTAAGTTCTTTTTCTATTTCGATATAACCTCTATTTTTTCTATTAGTTCAACAGAAAAAAGTGCCTCTACGAAAATGTATGTTTCTTTCGAAGCCAGGTAGTGAGCGTTAATCAACGCTGACCCCATGTTTTTATTTTGTTTTCTTATTGAGTAAAAGATAACCTTTTTATAGAAAAATATAACAAAATCCTATAATACAAAAAAAATTGATTTAGACCGATATGCGCGAGCCCCCTTAAAGTCATAACACATACCCTAATAATGAGTAAGGCCAAATTTGGTCTATGAATAGCATAGCCTTTGTCTTATTAGGATTAAAATTAATAAGCCAAATTGAATCTTTAAGATCATACTGAAATTTGTTCTTAATCCCTACTTGAGACATCCTCTATAGTGTAAGGGCAGATCAATCTAATTGAAATATAAGGGGCCTAATGTGGAGACCGGGGGATTCTCATCACGATTCACGAGTTGATTTGTTTGTCAATCACGATTCACAGAAAATAAATTTCCATCATCACGGATCACGAAAATAAAAAACCAAAACAAATCTGTAGAAAAACGGATCACGATAGCGAAAATGCGCCTATCAGGAAGAACGAAAATAACCCATCAGGCCCCTCTAGTATAACGAAATCAGAGATTAATATCTTAATAAGATTACAATCTATGTGTGTATTTCAATAGGTTCTTTAATAAAACTAAGTTCCCCGCTGGCAGCAATCTGTGACTTGCTAAAAAGCAGTTTTTAAATTAAATTTGACAGCTTCAAGTTTTGTATTGATTTATGCAACTATTTATTAATATTTATTATCTAGACTTCAGTCACTGACACATATAATATAAGATCTTTAATAAAAGCTTTGCTTAATTAATTTCTCCATTCCAATTGTTTAAAAAGGTAGATTTTTCATTCTTGTCTTCGTAAAAAGTGATAAAAGAAAGAACTACAAGGCTCAAATGTTTTAATCCAACTCTTTAAATTTATTTAGATAAAAAAAATTTGTTCTCCCAAAATCAAGTGTACGCCCGTGTGTACGCCCGGGCGTTTTGACGTAAACGTAGCTACGTGCATGGGCTACATAGTACATGTAGTAATAATACGTTGTCAGTACCTCGATCATTATGAACATTCATTCCATGTTCAAACTTGGTTTAACTCTAAAGGAAAACATTTGATTTGATCTCCCATAGAGTCTATCGTTAAACAATAACTCCATTAAGGAGTCGTAGAACGATTTCCTCTATGATATTGCCCTAAAAATACAAAAGCGCGCCATTTTTCAGTAGACGTCGGCCGACGCAAAATAGTCCAATTTTCGGCGTAGAACTACTGAGCGCCGCCGAATCACATTTTGGCAAAAAAGGCACATCCGGTTGTCCTACTGTAATTGACCGTTTCAGAATCTAAAGAATCATGAACCAAAAAATAAAAACTACGTCACGTCATTGGTTGAATTTTCATTGTTTATGACCTTATAATTCTTATATGATTTGCATATTAGGGAATACGTTGACATGATTGGTCGAGAGAACTTCCAGTAGTTGATCTTGACGTTGGTTATTTTTCGATAGACGTCGTTGACCGAACTTCTTTTCGTAACCAATGTAAACAAAATGACGTTACAAATTTTATTTTCTCTGCACGTTAATCTTTAAATAAGATAAAACACAAAAACATTCGTTTGAATGATAATAAAAGTTTTTGCAGTTTACTTTTTATCAGATGAGTCATTTTTTTTGCGTTAACCAACAAATTTATTCATGCGCCAGGCCTATTCAATGTCATAAATATACAATTTACGTGTGATAGAGGTAACGATTGTGGGAAAATATATTTCTTATCTCAATTTTTAAAGTATTATAAGGATTAAACGCCTATTTAAAGGAATTTATTAGTGTATAAACCGGACTTGTTTTGTTTGTGAGTGACTTGGTCGAATTTATACACCAATAAATTCCTTACAAAGGCGTTTAATCCTATATTAAACCAATCAGGACGTTTTGGTGTACACTTTTGAAAATATTTCCCAGTATGCAACGGCGAATTGTAGATCCTGTCTTGCTGATAATTTTTGCTTATTTGAGTTTTATTTACATTGTAAATAAATATCTATTACGATTTTAAGATATAAAGCAAAAACACAAAAACAATGTTATAAATCATCATCAAAGCCGGGCAACAACTCTTCTAAGGAGTTGACTGACAATTTAGATCATTGCTTGTAAAACTGCAATTTCAAGTTTCTCTGTTGTTTTTTTTTTTTTTTTTATAGTTTTCAAGAAAAAAAATATAAAAGAGTACGATTTTTCGTTCAAGAGCAATTACTCGTCTTCTGACAGTTTGACGTGTTCGGTCAATTGGTAGAGCTCAACATTCTGTCAGATTTTATCTTTTTATATCTGTTTTCAAAAAAATAGACACACCTCGAATTTTCCCCTATGTTCTTTTTTTAGCCATGTCGGCCATCTTAGCTGGTAGATGGAATCATCGGACACACTTTTAAACAAGCTTCATCAATGATAATAGTGGTCAAGTTTATACTTATTTATTCTTTTATTTCAATGATCTTTTGTTATTCACAATCATGAATGTTATGATATCATATGGAACGCCATAGCTGTCTTATGTGTCTTTTTTATTATAATAAGGTGGGTTTGTATTATACGAAGGTGCTTTTCTATTATACGAAGGTGCTTTTCTATTATACGAAGGTGATTTTTTATTATACGAAGGTGCTTTTCTATTATACGAAGGAGGTTTTCTATTATACGAAGGTGGTTTTCTATTATACGATGGTGGTTTTCTATTATACGAAGGTGGTTTTCTATTATACGAAGGGGGTTTTCTATTATACGATGGTGGTTGTCTATTATACGATGGTGGTTTTCTATTATACGAAGGTGGTTTTCTATTATACGAAGGAGGTTTTCTATTATACGAAGGTGGTTTTCAATTATACGAAGGTGGTTTTCTATTATACGAAGGGGGTTTTCTATTATACGATGGTGGTTGTCTATTATACGATGGTGGTTTTCTATTATACGAAGGTGGTTTTCTATTATATGAAGGTGCTTTTCTATCATGTGGATGAGCTTTTCTATTATGTGGATGTGGTTCACGTGATTAACCAGAAGTGTGGCGTGTCACATGATTTGAAAACAGGGACGGGTCAATTGCTAATAAGATATGGAAAAATCTTAAATCAAGAAAATCAATTAAGTCTTTAAAAGTTTTTATAATAGAATAGAGGGACACATTTAAATGTTTTAAATCAAATCCAATCAAATCAAAATCAAATAATTTTATTGCCATATAAATCAAAAACATGATCAGTGACAAACATAACACAATGACATCATTTTTTCAAATATTCCTTCATCGAAATTTGCATGCGTTTTTTTTTTATAATGACCCATATGAGAACACACATACAGCATGCTCAGGTGATACACCTTACCTACTGACTGTAATGTATGAGGTAAAAGGTTCATTCGGCAATCCTCGGTATAATCCGCTACTCTCCGGAATCGGCCGAGTTTTGACGAATGGTAAAATGTTTAGTCAGCATGGTATTTTAAAGAGTCATACGAGAACACCTACAGGTGATTTTATGGACATAGCTGTCTTATGTGTCTTTTTATTATAATAAGGTGGGTTTTTATTATACGAAGGTGCTTTTCTATTATACGAAGGTGGGTTTTTATTGTCCCTCTATTCTATTATACATGAAGTATGGAAGCAACTATATTCAGAAATATGCAATGGGAAAAATTAAGAGTTCCTTCAATTTTAAGAATTTTAGGTCATCCTTAATTGATAGAATTGTGTCAATGGTGTTACCAATTTAAAACATACTTTAGGTACTAAATATTATTGTTAAATATCAAACAACTGTTCCAATTTGTTGTTAAGGTTAACATTACTACTTATTGACATTATTCATTCTGTTTAAAAATTAAATTTCAAATAAATTGTAATTTGTTGTATGATTAACCGTCTAATTATTGCCGTTTTTTATATTGAAAAATACCCTTAAACAGAATAAATGATGTAAAATGTTGAAGACTGAATGGTTAGACCTTAAAACACCTTCATTTATTATAAAAAATAAAAATTATTGCATTTTTTTTTATAGTAACACCATTGACCCTTTAGTAACTTCAATGACACAAAAGTATGATCACCATTTACAACAAATTTCAAATTTTACTTTTATTAAGTACTAAACTCAACACAAAGAACACTGAGCAAAAGAAAAGGAAGTAAACATAATTCGTAGGCTAAACAATCTTAAATTATGTATGTACTAAGGTGAGGTTTTGGAATTTGTGTCAAATGTTCGGACTCCTTGGTGTTTTTCCATATAATACAATGTAAAATATTTTGCCCCATAACACCCATTTATTTTTTCATATAAGACTTAGTAGCTCATTAAAGGTCATTTACCAAAATTTTAGAAGATTCTTATTTTTCTTTCTCTTGTTTTGAGACCTAATAATACCAATGCAAATATAAGGTAAAAGTAAGAGTCAGCCTTTTCCCGCCATTTTTTAAATCTCAAATATCTCGAAAAGGAGGTCCATGACCTATCAATATTTTTAGCTTATTTTTATCCTTAATTGATGCTCTATCAACTTCTAGTATCAATTTTAACTTCTTAATTTATTAATTTTTACCTAACCTCACCTAAGTACATCCTTATATAACATAACATCAATAACTAAAAATCTTAATGGTGTTACTAAATAGTCAAATGATAGTGTCATTGGTGTTACCAGCATACATCAGTATTTGAAAAAATTGTACATGTAACACATGATACAGTTGGAACATTGTTAAATAAGTATAATATTATTCTCCCAAGTTCATTTTAGAAGGTAAAATTCCTCTATACAAATAGCAAAATCTTCCATAAAATATCCAGTAAGTTGGATTAAACGTTTACCTAATCATCCCAATACAGTTTGATTTATATATTCACTTTGCTATTTCGTTCTTGCACAGTGATATAGTTCATTTTGCGTCATCCCATATTCTAGCAAAGGGAGATTATCTCAGCATCACCGTTACATTTATTAATTTAGTAATAGAGATATGAAAGACATTGTAATCTTTGTAATGCTAATGAACTTGGTGATGAGTTTCATTACTTATTCAAATGTACCTTTTTCAACAATGTAAGATCATGTAAGAGCTAAATTTTTACCTTTAAATATTATGTAAAAACCCAAATGTTTTAAAATTTAAAGAATTGATGAATACATCAGATTTATTTACACTTACTGGAATAGCAAAATTTTGCAAAAGTGTTATTAAAACCTTTTAATACATGTGCTTAATCATGTTACTATATGTTGTACTTCCTGTCAAATATTTGTATTAATTATATATATACTATTATTGCACCTTTGTTAACCATGTTGTTCTAATGTAAATATGTTCACACTTTTATTGTTTGTTAAAAAATGTTGTACTGACATACCCCATGTGGGGGCTTTAGTGAAATAAAATGTCTTATGTCTTATGTCTTATGTCGTACATAAAATAGTTAGCTCGAACTGTATGATCCTGTATGAATCTGATCTTTATATTAAAAGTGCATAAATGGTTCACATATAGATCTTATCTAAACATTAAACAGTATCAAAACAATAAGTGCATTATAGTATATAACAAAATATGCGTGCAAACAGAATCAATAGGCAACATATGCTTGTCTACCGTCTAATTCTAATTGCTAATATTTACTGATTTTACTGTATTGTAAATTCCATTCAATTCAATTTTATTTATTTTTTAATATTCAGCAGAAAACAGTACTTCTAACAATTAAATTGAACTAATTTGATCTGACGTTGACACACGGTAATCACTCTCATGTTTTTATTTACATCGATGTCAATCATCCGGTAAAGATGAATATTCATTACTACCCTCGGTGGTTAACGTCCCTCGATGGTTAACTTTAATGCCGACCCTTTAAATTACCTTGCTCACTAAACGCTTTACCACATACATCACCGTCATAAGGTTTATCACCTGTATGTATTATCATGTGTCTTTGTAAATGATAATGACTACTCAATCCTTTACCACATATATCACAATAATGAAGTGAAGCACCTGTATGGGTTCTGGCGTGTCTCAGAAAAGTATAATGATGACCAAACCCTTTACCACATACATCACAATAATGAAGTGAAGCACCTGTATGGGTTCTGGCGTGTCTCAGTAAAGTATAATGATGACCAAACCCTTTACCACATACATCACAATAATGAAGTGAAGCACCTGAATGAGTTCTGGCGTGTCTCAGTAAAGTATAATGATGACCAAACCCTTTACCACATACATCACATTGATGAAGTGAAGCACCTGTATGGGTTCTGGCGTGTCTCAGTAAAGTATAATGATGACCAAACCCTTTACCACATACATCACAATAATGAAGTGAAGCACCTGAATGAGTTCTGGCGTGTCTCAGTAAAGTATAATGATGACCAAACCCTTTACCACATACATCACAATAATGAAGTGAAGCACCTGTATGGGTTCTGGCGTGTCTCAGTAAAGTATAATGATGACCAAACCCTTTACCACATACATCACAATAATGAAGTGAAGCACCTGAATGAGTTCTGGCGTGTCTCAGTAAAGTATAATGATGACCAAACCCTTTACCACATACATCACAATAATGAAGTGAAGCACCTGAATGAGTTCTGGCGTGTCTCAGTAAAGTATAATGATTACCAAACCCTTTACCACATACATCACAATAATGAAGTGAAGCACCTGTATGGGTTCTGGCGTGTCTCAGTAAAGTATAATGATGACCAAACCCTTTACCACATACATCACAATAATGAAGTGGGGCACCTGAATGGGTTCTGGCGTGTCTCAGTAAAGTATAATGATGACCAAACCCTTTACCACATACATCACAATAATGAAGTGAAGCACCTGAATGAGTTCTGGCGTGTCTCAGTAAAGTATAATGATGACCAAACCCTTTACCACATACATCACATTGATGAAGTGAAGCACCTGAATGAGTTCTGGCGTGTCTCAGTAAAGTATAATGATGACCAAACCCTTTACCACATACATCACAATAATGAAGTGAAGCACCTGAATGAGTTCTGGCGTGTCTCAGTAAAGTATAATGATTACCAAACCCTTTACCACATACATCACAATAATGAAGTGAAGCACCTGTATGGGTTCTGGCGTGTCTCAGTAAAGTATAATGATGACCAAACCCTTTACCACATACATCACAATAATGAAGTGAAGCACCTGAATGGGTTCTGGCGTGTCTCAGTAAAGTATAATGATGACCAAACCCTTTACCACATACATCACAATAATGAAGTGAAGCACCTGAATGAGTTCTGGCGTGTCTCAGTAAAGTATAATGATGACCAAACCCTTTACCACATACATCACAATAATGAAGTGAAGCACCTGTATGGGTTCTGGCGTGTCTCAGTAAAGTATAATGATGACCAAACCCTTTACCACATACATCACAATAATGAAGTGAAGCACCTGTATGGGTTCTAGCGTGTCTCAGTAAAGTATAATGATGACCAAACCCTTTACCACATACATCACAATAATGAAGTGAAGCACCTGAATGGGTTTTTGCGTGTCTCAGTAAAGTATAATGATGACCAAACCCTTTACCACATACATCACAATAATGAAGTGAAGCACCTGAATGAGTTCTGGCGTGTCTCAGTAAAGTATAATGATGACCAAACCCTTTACCACATATATCACAATAATGAAGTGAAGCACCTGAATGGGTTCTGGCGTGTCTCAGTAAAGTATAATGATGACCAAACCCTTTACCACATACATCACATTGATGAAGTTTTTCGCCAGTGTGTGTGTACATCACCACCCGCACTAAACCTTTTATCACATACATCAGTCATAAGGTTTATCACCTTTATGTATTCTTGTGTGAGTCTTTTAATTACCTTGCGCACTAAATCCATTACCACATACATCACATCCATAAGGTTAGTCACCTGTATGTATTCTCATGTGTCGCTGTAAATTGGAAGACGTATTAAACCCTTTCTCACATACATCACATTTATGACGTTTTTCGCCAGTGTGTGTTGCCATGTGTATCTTCACGTTACTTCCATGTTTAAACCTTTTAACACATACATCACAGTCATAGAGTTTATCACCCTTATGTATTCTCATGTGAATCTTTAAATTACCATGCTCACTAAATCCTTTACCACACACATCACAGTCATAAGGTTTGTCGCCTGTATGTGTTCTCATGTGTCTTCGTAAATGACTGAGCCGGCTAAACCCTTTACCACATACATCACAATCATGAGGTTTTTCTTTAGTATGTGTTCTCTCGTGTATATCACCCTTATGTATTCTCATGTGTTTCTTAAAATGACCTTGATCACTAAATCCTTTACCACATACATCACATACACGAGGTTTGTCGCCTGCATGTGTTCTCATGTGTCTCTTTAAACTACCAAGCTGACTAAACCCTTTACCACATACATCACAGTCATGAGGTTTGTCCCCTGTATGTATTCTGTATGTCTACGTAAATGACTAAGCCGACTAAAACCTCTACCACACACATCACAATCATGAGGTTTATATCTAGTATGTGTTCTCTCGTGTATTTTTAGTTGATTACCTCCAGAAAATTCTCTAAGACAAAAATCACATTTGTGACGTTTTCCAACAGTATGTGTTCTCATGTGTCTCTTTAAGTAACTACTGTGACTAAATTCTCTCGCAGACACATGACATTTATGCAGTTTATTACCGTCCTGTGTTCTTATTTGTCCCTGTTGAGTACCATTAATTGTGACTAAATCCTGTGTTCTTATTTGTCCCTGTTGAGTACCATTAATTGTGACTAAATCCTGTGTTCTTATTTGTCCCTGTTGAGTACCATTAATTGTGACTAAATCCTCTACCTCGTACATACCATCCTGTGTTCTTATTTGTCCCTGTTGAGTACCATTAATTGTGACTAAATCCTCTACCTCGTACATACCGTCCTGTGTTCTTATTTGTCCCTGTTGAGTACCATTAATTGTGACTAAATCCTTTACCTCGTACATACCATCCTGTGTTCTTATTTGTCCCTGTTGAGTACCATTAATTGTGACTAAATCCTCTACCTCGTACATACCATCCTCTGTTCCTATTTGTCCCTGTTGAGTACCATTAATTGTGACTAAATCCTCTACCTCGTACATACCATTCTCTGTTCCTATTTGTCCCTGTTGAGTACCATTAATTGTGACTAAATCCTTTACCTCGTACATACCATCCTGTGTTCTTATTTGTCCCTGTTGAGTACCATTAATTGTGACTAAATCCTCTACCTCGTACATACCATCCTGTGTTCTTATTTGTCCCTGTTGAGTACCATTAATTGTGACTAAATCCTCTACCTCGTACATACCATCCTGTGTTCTTATTTGTCCCTGTTGAGTACCATTAATTGTGACTAAATCCTCTACCTCGTACATACCATCCTGTGTTCCTATTTGTCCCTGTTGAGTACCATTAATTGTGACTAAATCCTCGACCTCGTACATACCATCCTCTGTTCCTATTTATCCCTGTTGAGTACCATTAATTGTGACTAAATCCTTTACCTCGTACATACCATCCTGTGTTCTTATTTGTCCCTGTTGAGTACCATTAATTGTGACTAAATCCTCTACCTCGTACATACCATCCTGTGTTCTTATTTGTCCCTGTTGAGTACCATTAATTGTGACTAAATCCTCTACCTCGTACATACCATCCTGTGTTCCTATTTGTCCCTGTTGAGTACCATTAATTGTGACTAAATCCTCGACCTCGTACATACCATCCTCTGTTCCTATTTGTCCCTGTTGAGTACCATTAATTGTGACTAAATCCTTTACCTCGTACATACCATCCTGTGTTCTTATTTGTCCCTGTTGAGTACCATTAATTGTGACTAAATCCTCTACCTCGTACATACCGTCCTCTGTTCCTATTTGTCCCTGTTGAGTACCATTAGTTGTGACTTAATCCTCTTCCTCGTACATACCATCCTGTGTTCTTATTTGTCCCTGTTGAGTACCATTAGTTGTGACTTAATCCTCTACCTCGTACATACCATTCTGTGTTCCTATTTGTCCCTGTTGGGTACCATTAATTGTGACTAAATCCTGTGTTCTTATTAGTCCCTGTTGAGTACCATTAATTGTGACTAAATCCTTTGTTCTTATTTGTCCCTGTTGAGTACCATTAATTATGACTAAATCCTCTACCTCGTACATACCATCCTGTGTTCTTATTTGTCCCTGTTGAGTACCATTAATTGTGACTAAATCCTTTGTTCTTATTTGTCCCTGTTGAGTACCATTAATTATGACTAAATCCTCTACCTCGTACATACCATTCTGTGTTCTTATTTGTCCCTGTTGAGTACCATTAATTGTGACTAAATCCTGTGTTCTTATTTGTCCCTGTTGAGTACCATTAATTGTGACTAAATTCTGTGTTCTTATTTGTCTCTGTTGAGTACCATTAATTGTGACTTAATCCTCTACCTCGTACATACCGTCCTCTGTTCCTATTTGTCCCTGTTGAGTACCATTAATTGTGACTAAATCCTGTGTTCTTATTTGTCCCTGTTGAGTACCATTAATTGTGACTAAATCCTCTACCTCGTACATACCGTCCTCTGTTCCTATTTGTCCCTGTTGAGTACCATTAATTGTGACTAAATCCTCTACCTCGTACATACCATCCTGTGTTCTTATTGTCCCTGTTGAGTACCATTAGTTGTGACTTAATCCTCTGTTCCTATTTGTCCCTGTTGAGTACCATTAGTTGTGACTTAATCCTCTACCTCGTACATACTATCAATATGGTTTACCTCTAGTAAATATGTTTGTTCCTGTATGTCTCTGTAAGGAAAAAAAAAGAAGACTTAAATATATATTTTGTAGATATTGTTTAGGTGCAAACAAAATCAAAGATGTGGAACATATTCTATCATAATCATATGGCAATTAATGCAATTAGTGACTCTTCCATGTCGGTTTTGAACATAAAACTAAATATTTAATAAACAACTCCTAATGCTCAGGTTGGTTGTCATATTGTGCAACACAGTTGATAATATTGGGAAAACATAGAACTTCTTTTGTCATACAAAACACTGTCGAACATCCAAACATACTATCCACACTGATATGTGTCCACACTTGTTAAGTGCAAAAAAAAAAGATCTTTAGGTTCTAGACGCTGTATGAATGTGTACAAATTAAACTATAATGCCGCTGAATTGCTATATAATGTTTCGTAGCATTTTATTCCTGTAAGACCCAAACATGCAGTTAATTAAAAAAGAATCTAGACTTTATGTTCTTTTCGTGTATCTAACTTTTGTTTTGGTAAATAATAAATTACTTATTGAAATATCAGGTAACAAACCCGCATTAATTGCTTGGACAAATGAAATATCAACTTGGACAAAATGGCTACCGCTTGAAAAATGACTGTGTAGCGATGGTTTTATAGAATCTACAATTTTTGAACTCACGAACAATGAGGCAAATTTTTGTTCTTTCGGTAGATGTTATTATCTCACATTTTTTAGACATTTTTAGCTATTTTTATACAACTACCTTTTAGCCGTTAATTCAACGAAAAACGTCATTAGACATTTTTCATATTCCAGCTTAATATGCAGCCACTGGGTCAAACGAAATTCGACGAAAGAACGGCTTTAATTTAACCAAGAACTGACACACTTTGTTGCTTCTGCCAAGTTTCGGGAAGATCAGAGAATAAGAAATAGGATCACTATATAGATAAGAGTTACCACAGTTGTTCAAAAATGTAACGTTGGACATCCGGTTTTTTTTTTATATAGCTTTGTTGTTTTTATCCATAAATATACTAGATATTACTAAGCATATGACCAAGAGCTATAAGAACAAAAAGGAAAACATATACTAAATTAGTTTTATAGTGGTTAGTGTTTGATAACATTTTATTTTGTTTTGTGGAGGAAATTTCGAAGATTCTGTTTTAAATCATAGGGGTTGTGTCAACGTATATTTGTTCCACCTAACAGAAGTTCCAGTGGAAACTTTATTATAAACAATGTCATAATACCTGTACCTGATGGAACAAATATTCCATACTATTTATTCAGTTAGGAAGATCTACAGTAACTGTAACATTTATTCCTGTGGAAGTAATATTCCAGAATATTCTTTCCATTTGGAACTTACATTATGAAGGAACTTCTATTCCGTGACAGTTGTAGGAACAGCGTGGGTGACGTTAGAGCAAGAATGTATTCTCCTTTAGATAATTACTAGAACACACCCGCGAAATCGCGGGCATATACAGCATGTAAACTGTTGTACTAGGATGATTTTTTGTAAAAGATATTATGTCTGGGGAATTTCATATAAGGTATCAAAGGCCCTCTCCCTTTTTTACAAAGTCCGTTATGTGCTTCCTTTCTGTTAAATTCAATTATTTTTCGTGTTTCTTGCCTTATACAACAATTAGTCTTCCCTTTGCTACAATTTTTTTTTGGTAAAAGTTAAATTAAATAAAAAATTTGCATCGCTTCAAATATGAAATAAATGAAACTGCTTATAGACCATTATTATTCTAATTGCTTCTAGGACAATCCATCAGTGCTTTTCCTTTTGAGAGCCCTATTAACATGCCAATGGTAGGATTTGAATCTCGCATAAATGACTAAGGCTCATTTGAGGGGTGGTCTTAGAGGCCTTGATCCCGAAAACCCGTGCTTAAAAACATGAAATCCCGAGGTGCGTATTTTAACGAAATTCATATCCCGACATTTCGAAATTAAAAAAAAATATTCCCACATCCCGTAAAGATTAATCTCGAAATCCCGAGCTTAAAAACACCCGATCCCGAAGTCCCGAAAAAGGTCCTGCCTCCCTCTAGTCTCTACCCTACTTTCATTTTTGCCAAATCACTACTTTCACTTTCATTTTCATTTTCTACTATTTCGTATTTCGTATAACAATTATGGTTCTTGCGATCTAATTTAAAACACCATGATATGGAGAACGCTCTGATTAGCTTATTTATTTTTCGATTTTTGTTATCTATCATACGATTGGTTGTTTTAAACCTGAAGTCTTATCTATGACTAAAAGTCAGTCTGATGACGGAATCAATATCCAGACTCCTTTTGGTGTCAGACCACCAATTACTCCCTCCAATTTAGAACGTATTAAAAGTAGCCCTACTCTGACACACAATAGTGCTTTTGATGTCCTTGTTTATTTAAACTAACCAATAAATTTGCAGAAATGAAACTTTTGGTGAAAGAGAAATAAATCTAGATCATTTTGAGCCAAAATTTACTTGTCTATGAGTTTGCATTAAAAATTGAGGATTAATGCGCTCCATAGTATACTAATTTTAGATTTCCAGAAAACCAGGTTTTTGTTTTGGAGTACCTCTGTTTGATGGTCAGTTATTTTGTTAGAAGGCTTTAAAGGTATGGTGGAAATTGGCATGTAGAAAGCTGATACATGTACAATTAAGGATATACCTGGTTTCTATGAAGTTAAACTTAAGGTAAAACATTTAGAAAGCTGTGAAAATTGCAAAATTTGGTTGAACAGATAGGGATTTTTAATTGGTGGACTGACACCTTTATTGACGTTTTTCTCCAAAAATAACTCAATCTGAATAATCATAAGAATGGATGAAAAATGCGACTATACATGTTACCTATAGAATATAGAGACATGGTGATTAATCAATCGTGGAAGGAAGAGAAGAGACACACAAAATGAGGTCTTCTCGTTTAATAGTATAGATACTCAATTTTGTAAATAAACTCCTAGATAAATAAGAGTCCACCTGGAAAATCAAAATAAGTGTTGTAGATACGGACTTAGAATGAAGAATTGAATTGTAATTTTGTCGTAAAAAATGTTATAACAATGAACTTGCACAAAGATATGAAAAAGTACATGACAACAAAATATCATTTAATCATCAAAACAGAAAAGTCCTAAAATAAAACCAAAAGAACTGAATATAAAGAATGATATTTGTCATGTGCAACAAAGAAGGATGTTGGTGCTTGATTGGGTCCTCAAAGTTTTATCTTTAAAATCATAAGAAAAACATTTAAGTCTTAAAGACAACAATCACAGGAACTGGTTGTTGCTTAAAACGAAGATTCGATACACTTACGTTTTATCATTTAATTCCAAGCAGGCAACAGTTGAAGGACGCCTCCGGGTGCGGGAATTTCTCGCTACATTGAAGACCTGTTGGTGACCATCTGCTGTTGTTTTTTTCTATGGTCGGGTTGTTGTCTCTTTGGCACATTCCCCATTTCCATTCTCAATTTTAAAGAATAATACATTATGAGGTACTCCTTCGTTGGAGGAATATTCGTGTTAAATTTACAATTATGACACCCACCTGCCAACTGTATCTATGTGTTTGTTGTATGCGTTTTTTTATTAACAGCCATAGCATTATTTATACTGTATGTTTTAAACTAACAAAACTCAATAACATGACACATTTTTAGCAATACTCTAACTAAAACACATGTCATAACCCGTAGTCATAATTGAAAGTCACATCATCAATCAATATGAAATTGTATTACTCATATTGTTTCATTCTTGCTTTCCCTTTAACTTATTTTTCACACCTTGTATTAAAAATTGGATATCGTGTTTTTATTCCAGATAAATAGATCACATCTTTGGTTATTATTATAATTATAGTCTGAATTATAACCCGTAAGCATTATATCTGTAGGTATAGGAATATTTAAAAACAAATATAGACAATAGACAATATTTATTAGTACAAACACATTTACAATAAATGGTTATGGCATACATGCATACGCCATTGAGATAATAAACTGACAATTATTAAATTTACTGTAATTAAATGAGAGTGACATATGCATGCAGTGGTAGTCACACGAAAAAAAATAGACTATAAAAACGTGTGTGTAACTAGACGGTTAACTCACTATCAATGTTCATGAACAAAATAATAAACAGAAAAAAATAGTATACATATTAAAAAAATATAAATTATACAGATTTTCTTAATAAAAAACTGCTATTCAAAAGTGTGGTTATATGCCTCTGTGTTATATATATCTGAATGCAATTTAATAGAATTGAAATTAAGATAAGTATTAATATTTTGTAAATAGGTATCCCTCAATGTTAAATAGCATGGACAGACTGGGAAGAAATGGTATTCATCCTCAATTTCTTGTCTGTTACAGGATAAGCAAATGCGTTGATTTCTTTCAATGTTGGTACATAGCGCCGCCTTTCTGAATTAATATTTTGTAAATAGGTATCCCTCAATGTTAAATAGCATGGACAGACTGGGAAGAAATGGTATTCATCCTCAATTTCTTGTCTGTTACAGGATAAGCAAATGCGTTGATTTCTTTTAAATTTACTGAGAACTGATCTGTCAGTTTTATTTTTACATATGTCACAAGTGTGGACACAGATGAGTGTGGATAGTATGTTTGGATGTTTGACAGTGTCTTATGACACAAAAGGAGTTCTGTGTTTTTCCTATATGGTGTTATTAACTGTGTTGCACGGTGACAACCAATCTGAGCATTAGAAGTGATATTTTTTTTTTTTATGTTCAAGACAGGCATGGAGGAGACAGTAATTACATTAGTTACCATATGAATATGATAGAATGTGTTCTACGTCCGAAAGTTTGATTTTGGATACATTTTGTAGCTAGGAGAGCAACACATAATAGGTTCATTTTTTTCACGTGTTTTTTTTCTAAATGGGAGATGATATCTAGATTTTGAGAACATGATATAAGGAGCCTGTAACTCAGTGATTGCCGTTTATTTATGTGTTACATATTATTTATTTTTTAGTTATTTTTTAACATAAATAAGGCCATTAGTTTTCTCGTTTGAATTGTTTTATATTGTCATTTCGGTGCCTTTTATAGCTGATTATACGGTATTGGCTTTGGTCGTTGTTTATGGCCGTACAGTGTCGTGAGTGACCTGTAGTTGTTAATTTCTGTGTCGATTTGGTCTCTTGTGGAGAATGGTTTCATTGGCAATCATACCACATCTTTTTTATATGTATTTGCTTACTACTGGTATGGTTCTATTTATATTACTTTGTGGTGGATCGTCAGTATCATTAGTAATTTTTTTTGTTAAAATGTCGAATTGTTCCTCAGATTAGAATACATTTATTGGTTTTTAGTAATGGCAATGCCTGACATGATGCTTGGGGCTAAATGAGCTAGGGTGTAAACCTCTATGCCGATTTATATAAATTCTTTGATTATTTCTCCTCCAAAGCTGGTCGAGGCAAAGAAAAATTTTGACCAATATGAAAATGATTTCACCAAAAGAACCTTTGTGAGCATGCTTCAAAGACTCATAACTGCTCCAAAAGTAATCTGATAGAATTTCAAGCATGTCTAGCAGATATTATCAACATCTACTTAATTAGTTATAGTATTCAAAAGGTATTGCAAAATTATTCCTTTTCATTTTTTGTTTTGTTATATGGATACAAATATAAGTGAAACATGTACCAATACAATATTTGTTGTGGTATGGAAGTGTAGTAATTAACATTTACTGTACATGTAGCAATGTTAATTCACACAAATTAAGAAATAAACAAATGAATGGAACAGATGCTCCACAGGGCGCAGCTTTATAAGACCGCAGAGGTTGAACCCTGAACGGTTGGGGTTAGTATAGACACAACATTCAAGCTGGATACAGCTCTGAATTTGGATTGTGATTAAATAGTTGACACAGCTTAGGTTTCTGACACAGAATGAATGTGGTCTAATGAACTGAAAATATTTTTTTTTCTTTTGAGCAATTCACCAAGCTGTTGAATATTAATCCTTTAAAAAAAATATACTTGAGGTAATTTTCTTTTTAATTTCTGAAATCTGAAATTAGAAAAATTTACCCCCCCCCCATTTATGAGGTTTATCACCTGTGTGTGTTCTCATATGTATCTGTAAAGAATAAAGGCGACTAAACCCTTTACCACATACATGTACATCACAGTCATGAGGTTTTTCACCTGTATGTGTTCTCGTGTGTCTCTGCAAATTACATAACTGACTAAACCGTTTACCACATACATCACAGTCATGAGGTTTATCACCTGTATGTGTTCTCGTGTGTCTCTGCAAATTACATAACTGACTAAACCGTTTACCACATACATCACAAACATGAGGTTTATCACCTGTATGTGTTCTCGTGTGTCTCTGCAAATTACATAACTGACTAAACCGTTTACCACATACATCACAAACATGAGGTTTATCCCCTGTATGTGTTCTCGTGTGTCTCTGCAAATTACATAACTGACTAAACCGTTTACCACATACATCACAAACATGAGGTTTATCATCTGAGTCTGTTCTCATATGTATTTGTAAGCTACTACGCTGACTAAATCCTTTACCACATACATTACAGTCATGAGGTTTTTCACCTGTATGAGTTAGAACGTGTCTCTTTAAACGGCTAGGCTTAAAAAAATATTTTAGCACATACAGTAAAACCTGACTAAACCGAACCCTTTCGGGACTTGAGATTTCGTTCGGTTTTGGCAGGTATTCGGTTTCATCAGGTTCACAATGCATAAAATGTGATATGATTGGTCTTCAGAACAAGTTTAGATTAGACAGGTTTCCGGTTTATTCAGGGTTCGGTTTAATCAGGTTTCACTGTATATCACATTTATAAGACTTATCTCCAGAATGTGGTTTTATGTGTCTTTTAAGATTACTTTCTCGAAAATAATCTTTAATTCAAACGTCACATTCATGAGGTGCATCCCTATCCTGTGTTTCATTTTGAATTTGTACTGTACTATTACTCGCTAGATCATCTACCTCATTACTCACTAGATCCTCTACCTGATTACTCACTAGATCATCCACCCCATTACTCACTAGATCCTCTACCTGATTACTCACTAGATCCTCCATAAGACTAAACCCTTCACAATATACATCACATTTATGAGGTTTATCACCTGTATGCGTTCTCATGTGATTTTGTAAATCACGACGCTGAATAAATCCTTTACCACACACATCACAGTCATTAGGTTTATCCCCTGTATGTATTCTCATGTGTCTCTGTAAGCTATTACGATGACTAAACGCTTTACCACATACATCACAGTTATGAGGTTTATCACCTGTATGTGTTCTCATGTGAATCTGTAAGTCACCACGCTGCCTAAACCCTTTACCACATACATCACACTCATGAGGTTTATCACCTGTATGTGTTCTCATGTGAATCTGTAAGACTCCACGCTGCCTAAACCCTTTACCACATACATCACATACATGAGGTTTATCACCTGTATGTATGCTTGTGTGATTCTGTAAATCACGACGCCTAATAAAGCCTTTACCACATACATCGCATTCATGAGGTTTATCACCTGTATGTATGCTTGTGTGATTCTGTAATTCACGACGCCTAATAAAGCCTTTACCACATACATCACATTTATGAGGTTTATCACCGATATGCGTTCTCATATGACTCTGTAAATGACCTAACTGACTAAACCGTTTATCACATACATCACACTCATGAGGTTTTTCACCTGTATGTGTTCTCATGTGTCTCTGTAAATGACATAACCGACTAAACCCTTTACCACATACATCACACTCATGAGGTTTTTCACCTGTATGTGTTCTCATGTGTCTCTGTAAATGACATAACCGACTAAACCCTTTACCGCATACATTACAATCATGGAGTTTTTCACCTGTATGTATTTTCATGTGAATCTGTAAACGGCTAGGCTTAAAAAATATTTTAGCACATATATCACATTTATAAGACTTATCTCCATAATGTGTTTTTATGTGTCTTTTTAGATTACTTTCTCGAAAAAATTCTTTACCATAAATGTCACATTCATGAAGTGTATCCCTATCCTGAGTTTCATTTTGTATGTGTACGGTACTATTACTCGTAATATCCTCCACATCATTACTCGCTAGATCCACCATCTCATTACTCGCTAGATCCACCACCTCATTACTCGCTAGATCTACCATCTCATTACTCTCTAGATCTTCCACATCATAACTCGCTAGATCCACCATCTCATTACTCGCTAGATCATCCCCCTTATTACTCTGTTGATCATCCATCTAATTACTCATTGGATCCTCCACTTTATCCATGCTAATGATTAGGCTCCTGTATGTCCTGTATGACTGTAAGAAACAAAAAAAATCGAATGTTAAGTCTTAAAAGACTGACCCTCCCTTCAAATGACAGTTGTGTTATAATGATTATAAGAAAGCATAAGATCAGTAGAACAGGGTAGCGCGCTAGGGTTTTGGTATTTGGTCAACGTAGAGCCGTAGAGCGGGATATATCACGCAGGGTAGAGCACTAGGTCTTTGGTATTTAATCAAGGTAGAGTCGTACCATTACAGTACTAAAGTTGGCAGATGTAAATACATGTAATATAAGAATGGAATACATAGTGCTCTGGGGCTCTGTCTCAACCAAATACCAAAGACCTAGTGCTCTAGCCTGCTCTACCGGGCTCTACTATTTTCTTATCATCATTGTTACACTACTAGCTAAATATAAGATCTCTGTTTTTCATACAGTGATTTTGGTGTAACGTACTGGACATTTATTAGTCTGTATGTTTGAGTAGAATTCTGCTTCAATAATATTTTTGACATGTATAAGTAATAGATATTTCTTACTGGTGCATATCTAATTAATTTTCTTATTCATTTTTTGCATATATATGATCAAAACCAATCAGTCAAATGTCAATATTGCAGTATAATGATGTACTCCTTCATTGAAAGAAGATTCATTTTACCGTTAAAATAATGACTCCTTCTTGCATATTATATCTACATGTATCTCTGTGTGTCTGTAGTGTGTGTTCTCCTTCATAGGAGGAAGATGCGTTTTACAGTCACAATTATGATTCCTACCTGCCGTCTGTGTATATATCTCTTTGTATTTAACAGTCACAATTATGATTCGTTTCTGCCGTCCATGTACTAGTATCTATCTTTTTTTTGTCTTGAAGTTTCACATTCACTATCAATGTTTATATTAAAAATTGCAAAAACACAGTTCTAATAATACTCAACTTACATGACATATTTGTAGCAATGCTCTAATTAAAATGTCATCCTATGACCTGTAGCCATACATGATGTTCTCAGGTAAAAGGCCTATTCGAAGTTTCTATCAGAAGTGCTGTATTTTATGTTATTTTATTCCTTAGAGAAATTGAATCAAATTAACCGTAAAAAATAGGGGGTCACGTACCATTTAAGCTCAAAATTTATTTTTAAACATGACTTGTATGTGAAAGGGACAATTTTCCAATGAAATGATAGGGAAAATAGAGGTGTTGACATAATTTTATCGGAATATCTAAAAAAACGTCCTATGACACTTGGTCAAAAACTGTGATGTAAAAAGCTGAAATGAAGCTTTAAAGAATGAGCAAATAAAAAACATAGATCACCGATAAGAAAAACAATTATTTTGCATTAAAACCCAAATTTTTGGCCGGAAAATGGTAAAAATGGGTGAAATGTCATTTTGAGCCTTTTAGAAATACACATAATAACAAAAATATTCTTTATGTGACATAATTACAATGATCTAACATTTCTAATCAATCAAAATATTTAATAAAATAATATCGAATTTATAAAAAACTCACACGACAAGTACTGTTTGAGTGCAATGTAATTCATGCGTGACATTATGCGCAGTCGAATAGTCCCGATCTACCTTAAGCGTGACGCGGGATTACCATTTTTTTGTAAGCGTGACGCGGGATTACCAATTTTTTTGTAAGCGTGACACGTGAAAGTCAAATTATTGTGCAGTGAAAACGGGAAATGAGATAAAGCGGGTCACAGAAAATTACAAATACAATTTAAATTGCTTACGTACAAAGCGAAAGCGGGATACGGGAATCTGACAACACAGTAAGCGGGATTCGGGATCAGACCCCCAAAACAAGACCCGTACAGAAAAGATAATAACGGAATAAAAGAGTGTAGAAAAAATGGCTCACAAATACAAAACACAGAATAATAGGTCAAAATAATGGAGAAAACTAGGGTTCTTAGATATAGAAATATAGAATAATAATGGGCACTAAATCATTTAATTGAATTCAAGAATAAAAAAAAGTGAAGGATCCCTTTTTAGACCTTCATACAATGTACGCGTAAGTGATAAGATATGGCGGATAATAATGATTCATATAATCCATTCTTACATTTTCTCCATGTAATTATCTGTTTAAACAATTTCATGATATTAGTAAGTAATTTACATTAATTTTGATTAGATTTTTTTTTGGTTTCATTAACCATGTTAACCTTTCAACTTTTCCGTGTTTTATTTTTAACATATATAAAAAATAAAGCGTTAAGTATTTTTTTATTGTGACACAGTCAATACTGTTTGTCATAGCTTCATATGATTAGGTTGTAAAATTTTGACCTTCAGTTTTCACGTTTTTAAAAAAATTTATGGCCTGACTTTCATTTACTTAAATTGTCATCCTGCTTTCTTTCAAAGTATCTCATCCTCTCCTCCTTTTTTTTTTTTAACTCAAAACTCCTTTCCTGCTTATTTTCAATGTTCATCCTAGCCCTCCCATACAAATCAAATAGTAGCTCCCTTAGTCGCCAAAATGTAACCGTTACTATACTTTAAAAAAAATGAAATGAGCGTATACACATAATATTATTTATCTATATGAATTGAAGGCGCAATTACTACATATTAAATACATCGTCTACCAAAACCAATAACAACAACAACAAAAATCCATCGGCAATCCTCGGGAGAATCCGTTACTCTCTTTTTGAAGGTACGGAATCCACCGATTTGTTACGAATGCCCCTCCAATTAGTGCCCGTGATTATTTATTACGTGAATATATGCAGGCCCTCTGTACAATGTTTCCTCATTCGTCTCAAATCGGCCGATTCCGTACCCTGATAGAAGGAGAGTAGCGGATTCTACCGAGGATTGCCGAATGAATGTTTCCTATGCTATTATAAATTACTCAAGAGTACCAATCTCCCGAGTTATCGGTCTTTGCTCTCATGAGAGATTGCAAGAGTACAAGACCTTAAGTCGGTTTTCAATTTGAAAATTTAATCA
The DNA here is from genome assembly GCF_963676685.1 of Mytilus edulis. Taxonomy (NCBI): domain Eukaryota; kingdom Metazoa; phylum Mollusca; class Bivalvia; order Mytilida; family Mytilidae; genus Mytilus; species Mytilus edulis. The sequence goes on from NC_092354.1 coordinate 17,472,679, forward strand.
CCCCTGGCCAGTATTTAAAAGTATATGAACTGTAAACTTTGAACTTGACCTTTATCTGTTTATAATATTGCTAGTGTATCCAGGATCTAACTACTCTTCTATGCTTTCAAATATTTAGCCAGGGGATTTGGACAGCCCTACACTTGCTGAAAATATTAATGAATTTTAATTCCGAGAGTTAGATTCCATTTTGACTGTTAAAGTCAAAGACTGAGGACCCAATTTATCCCCTTTAGACATGATCCGGTGATTTTGATAGCTAAGAGCTCGTCACTTTTGTAATTTACGTTACTAAACGGTTTTCAAATCAATTTCGTCACCTCGAGACCAATCGGCAATACTCGGGTGAGGGTAAATTCGCTACTCTTCTTCTATTTACGGAAACTGCCCGATTTATGACGAGTGACATAGAAAAATCCTGGCATCAGAGATCACAGAAATCCAGCATGTTAGATAAAAAGATAGTTCAATCTCATAAAACCATGCAATTACAAAGGTTACAGAGATGTTCAAAATTAAAAATGCATAACATTTCGGATGAGATAACATATAAAGGAATATACATGTATAATATTGAGAATGGGAATGGGGAATGTGTCCAAGAGACAACAACCCGACCATAGCGCAGACAACAACCGAAGGCCACCAATTGGTCTTAAATGCACCGATAAATTCCCGCACCCGGAGGCGTCCTTCAGATGGCCCGTAAACAAACAGTGACCGTCTACTGGGTCAGTGATAATAGACGTCATGCTAAACTCAAAATTATACACAAAAAAATAAAATTAAAAATCATACAAGACTTAAATCCACCGAAAGGCCAGAGGCTCCTGACTTAGGACATGCGCAAAAATGCAGCGGGGTTAAACATGTTTTTTTTGAGATTTCAACCCTCCCCCTTTATATCTAGCCAATGTAGAAAAAACAAACGCACAACAGTACTTGCAGTAAAAATCAGTTTAAGAGAAGTCCGAGTCCGATGTCAGAAGAGGGCACAAAAGAAAATAAACAAAATGACAATTATACTTAAATAACAAAGCACTACAAGCAGTTACTGACATGCCAGTTCCAGAACTTAATTATAAACTAAAATTATGAATGTCTTTATCATAGATTGATATCTGGCACATTCCCTCCCATTAGGGGTTTAGTATTGTACCATCATACACCATCATAAAACATACGAAAAGAACATGACCCGTTTCATGACAACAACTGGTTTTAAAATAAATGTGTTCAATTCTGATGCAAAGATATATTAACATATAAAGGAATATAGATATATAGATATATAGATATAGGTTGCATTTCTGAAAATATTGAAAATGCAATTTCTCATAAGAACTCCTTTTACGGCTAAAACTGTACCACTTTTACTATGAAGTTTTGAAAAAAAAATCTTATCCAAGAATTGAAAGTTCATCTGCACCAACATTTTTTTTCAAAGGTAAAAATATACACTGGTATTAAAGAGATAATAGTAACTGCAATTACGAGTATCCCAATATGGCGACGGTAGATATAGGTAAAATCTTTATACTCATTTTTCTTAAATGTAGCATGCTTTTGTCAATAGTTACTCAGCTGCAAGGTTTATCTATACCATTACATCATATTTGAATCGTAACGGTGCACTGGAATCGTCTGAGCGCTTTGAAAATTGCCGTTGAAAAATTCGGTATGATAATCGTAACTCTATGGTATTTTTCTTCTTTGATAATCGTAATTTTCTCTATCGGATAATAGTAACTGAAACATAATAAATGTGTCTTTCAGCATTCAATGGTATTTTGTGTGTTAAAAATGCAAATGTCAAGTTTAACAATGACATAAACGTATATAAAAATAAATGAAGAAACTTACAGGTTAATATCTAGGACAAATTTACCTATATATATATATATATATATACAGTCATGGGACTAAAGTGAGTTCCCAGTAAAAAAAAGTCCTATCATTTCAACTTGTATATCTATCTATAACTGAAAACAATATGCATAACCTTTTAGTTTAAACATATTTTACTTGCAAAAGTAGCAAAAGGGATTGGACAGAAGTTATAACAACATTAGAGACGTCCTCTCCCAATATAAATATAAACACAAAGTACATTAGATAATGGCGAAAAAAAACACAACATAGTAGTAATGCATGTAATACATACTTCAAACAAAAATTAGAAATAAAAAGAAAAAAGAAAAAAAAATACAATATAATAAGGAATAATAATGAAACAACTAGACTGAAGTGAAAGGTTGTGAAGTAGAAATTTAGAATGTTAATTGACTGCTTTAAATCTTTGTGTTATTCTGATATAAGATTGTACGGACTCAAAATGTCTTTGTTTTGCTGAAAAGAAAGGTCACCGTCACCAGCTAAAAGAAGCTCAATGGATGTAGCATAACTTTCTAATTTTGAAAACAGTATTTCTCTGGCTTCGTTGTGAAGAGCGCACTGTAAAAAATAGTGTATACTATCCTCAACAGGGTGGCCACAGCTGCATGCGGGACTGGGTTTAATATTAACACGATGTAAATCTGAATTTAAAGAACTGCACATATTTCTCAAACGTGTATGAATGATATTAATTTTCTATCCCCACAACTAAAATAGGAAGGTGGCTGTATCAATTTGGACTTCATCTTTCGTTTAAAAATATTTATGTTTTGGACGTACGTATGTCGGGGGGAAGGCTATTCCATTCAAAAGTAGTGGATGGGAAAAAGGATTTTCTAGTTCTGTCTAGTCTATAACCGGGTACTACATAATTATTACTGTTTCGCAAATCGTAGTTAGATACTTGACCAACAAGCGGGGGCATTAAATCACAGAGATAATCAGGGGCAGTCTCATTATGTATCAACAAGCGGGGGCATTAAATCACAGAGATAATCAGGGGCAGTCTCATTATGTATAGAATAGAACATATTGAGCATTCTGGATTTTCTTCTGTTCACAAGCAATTGCCAGCCAGTTTCAAAATATATAGCTTCCCGACTAGCAAACACGGGCAACCCAGTTACTAACCTCCCTGCTTCTAACTGAACATGTTCTAAATTGTCGGCTTCTTGTTGAGTACAACCATCCCATAACTCACATGCATATTCCATAACGGGTCTTATAAAAGTTAAATATATACGAGCAAGATAATTTCTATTCAATACATATTTCAATTTTTTAAGAACATTTAATCTCGTGCTTGCACACTTTAAAATATTTTCTATATGTGTATGGAATTTATCATTGGAATCAAAAGTAATCCCTAAGTGTTTATGACAGGAGACAAATTCTACTAATTGGTTTTGAAATTCTATTTCAATATCATCTAAATGAAGTATGGCAGGAGAATATCATAGCCTTTGTCTTATTTAGTTTTATTAAGAGGCCACTATGCCATACCCTATCAAAAGCTTTCGAGGTATCACATAATATAAGAGATGTTATACAGCGATCATCAAGTGACATGCATATCCTATAATAAATTTCTATTAGCTGGTGAACCTTTTGATATATACATGTACCTGTTAAAGATACGGAAAATGAAGCAGCTGTCGAGACAGCTATTGTGGTAAGTAGATATTTTGATTTTTTTCAAAGTTTCAATGTTGTGTGCGCGTTTAAGTCCGTTTTTGTTTGGTTTTTTTTAGGGGGAGGGGGAGGGGGGATTAGCTATATCCCATATCCCAAAAGTGCAATCCTTTCAATTCATTGCTCAAAATGAAAGTCACGTATACCACATTTTCATATGTCATATATATGTTTTGCCTCCAATATCACGTTTATATTAAAATTCTGCGCGAAATGAACAAAAGTTTCCGTCAATAACTTTATAACTGCATTATCGGATTTAACAGTTGATACCTTTATCAGTAGATACAAAATGTATGAGTGTTCATATTTCCCTTTTCCTTATAATTCAATAAATATAGCCGTCCATTTTTTCCCCTTTGATTCCCTTTTTTCTATTTTATACTGATATAATATATGATTTTAAAAATTTACTTCAAATGTTTTGATCAAATACCCATGTATTTTAGGACGTTTCTTTAAACAGTGTGTATGGTAAAGGATCTAAAATAGTTACAGTTTATTGTTACTATTGTTTATTGTTACTTTTGTTTATTGTTACTTTTGTTTATAGTTACTTTTGTTTTTTGGTTTTTTTAGCCTTACCTATAGTCTTAATACGAAGCACTTGACGGACTGAAAAAAAACACACACAAATATGTATATTGATAAATTACATCAGAAGGCATAACATGTACATCATCACAGTCGGAACTTGTTTAATTACAAAGATTTTTATAGATTTTACAACAAATATTTTGTGCTTCAGAAAAATACATGACAATTAGGTTAGGCTAATTTTTGTTTTCATTTAATAGAAAATAACTTATTGTATGGCAAGTATGCAAATACAAAAATGTTCCTTGTTTAGTACCTTCAATATTTGTCTCTACAATATCTTCCATGCATATGTATGCATCATACTTTTCATATACCGAGTATTTATGAATTTTTGAATTAGTTTGTTTCTAATATTGCGGAATATGCGTTATTTTATTCTCCACTTTGCAGTCATTCTTTGAATAAGTATTCCTTGTAAGACAATTTAAAGCCACATCAACTTCAATTCTTCATTTTCGGGCTTTTGGCCAAACTATAAGAGAACACAAATCCATGTTTGTCAAAGAACTCCACGTTACTTAATTTCATAATACACAAAAAATCCCAACCTTTCTCTATTCTTATATAGCATTAACTGTTTAAAGGATGTCATATTGTTATAATTCAAAATTAAATTTGTGTTGTTTATAGTTATTTTCTGAGATATCGAAATTTCAGTGACAGTCATGAAGTAGCTAAAATGCCAAAAAAATATAGTATGATTAACAACGAGACAACTTTCCACAAGAGACCAACATGACTCAGATATTAACAAAAATAGGTCACCGTACGGCCTTCAACAATGAGCAAAGACCACACGGCATAGACAGCTATAAAAGGCTCCGAAATGACAATGTAAGACACTTTAGACGAGAAAACTAACGGCATTATTTATTAAAAAAACTAAATTTTATGATATACTAGTATGTAGATATAGGAAGATGTGGTGTGAGTGCCAATGAGACATGCAACTCTCTATCCAAATAACAATTTATAAAAAGGTAAACCATTATAGGTCAATGTACGGCCTTCAACACGGAGCCTTGGCTCACACCGAACAACAAGCTATAAAGGGCCCCAAAATTACTAGTGTAAAAAAACAATAGCATAACATCACAACATAGAAAAACACACGTTAAAATATCAATTGGCAGACTTAACTCAATCAAAAAACATAAATTAATACACATATGTAGCTGTTTTCCTAAGAACTGTTAATAATATATGCATAAACAGAAATGTCATAAGATGTTGGAACGTTTCGTAAATAATTCATCGACATAACTTCATTATATGCTATTAGGTATATGTTTTAAGTGTCAATATCAATAAAACACTTTCCAGTTACGATTATCTTTCCATTTTTAAATACCATAATTACGATTATCTTTTTTTCCGAGTTACGATTATCATCCCGAATTTTTCGACGGCAATTTTCAAAGCGCTTAGACGATTCCAGTGCACCTTTACGATTCAAATATGATGTACTGGTATAGATAAACCTTGCAGCTGAGTAACTATTGACAAAAGCATGCTACATTTAAGAAAAATGAGTGTAAATATTTTACCTATATCTACCGTCGCCATATTGGGATAATCGTAATTGCAGTTACTATTATCTCTTTAATACCAGTGAATATAGGGCTGTGCGGCATATTTTCAACGTTTAAATGCCCTGAACTTCTCAGAGTTTAAACTAACAATATTTTTCTTAACTATCCCTACCTCGAATGAAAGGTTACCACTGATTTCAATGTAAACAATATGCACATGTTTATTTACTGGTAACATTCCCAAGTTATGTCTCTGTGAGATGGAACACAGAGAGCATAACTGGGAACCAGTATGTAAACAAAATAAATTTTCTATGAATATTCAAGATCTCCCCAAAAGAGGCGTGTTTTGAGAAACAGCTGTATTTACAAAGTGCAACCTATACTTATGATACAGTCAAATAAAGTTGTATAAAGAATTCGCATACACTTGCACTTGCATGTACATCTCAACTCTTTAACGAAGTACAAGTATAGCAATATAGGGATCATTCCAAGACCTTTTCTCAGTCAAAAAGTAGATACATAAGAAACATATTTTTGTTTTATAATAAATCATTTTATAATTATTTGTCCTGGATTAAAACCATAAAATGTAATTTTCTTGCTAAAAAACGTCATCTACAAAATATTGCATTGATGAACTATTCACTATTGAAAGTATGATCTAATTATATCGTAAATTATAGTAAAATGTATTGATTATTAAGCATAAAATTCTACTGATTTCATTATAAAGATATTAAAATAGATTTGATTAATTCACGGCTTATTTAAAACAAATCTGTTTTTTGTCACTAAACGTTGAAATGATAAAAGTGCAGGAAGTTCTAAATATGTTACAATCATAAAAGATGCATTTTTTAAAAATTTGTTTAGGACGCGTGGCGACAATGCGTAGTAAATGATTTATATGCAGGAGCTATTCTTTTGTCAAATAAGTTATTGAAGTTACCTTTTATATTGGAAAAAATAATAATTATACACTGTACTTCTAAACATAAAAGTTAATAAATTATTGAAGCAAAGAAAATAAGCCATAATATGCAAATTCCCAATTGACAAAAAACAATAAAACAAATAATGACGTCTAAAAACTTGAATGTGTATTTTTTGTATTTCAAAGTTTAAAAATTGCTGAACTTTTTTTACTCATTTTATACATGAATACAAGAAATTCACTCTATGACTTTTATCAAAAAGAAATTACTATATTTGATCGTTTAACCGGAAAACGAAAGTAGTGAGAACATAGAAAGAGATCGTGTAATAAATATGTTCAGACGTCGTAAAATAATTTGAAACCAATTATCTATTTCGGAAGCTAAAAAGATCAGATTTTTCACTTCATAATTGGTCTGTCAACACTCAATAAATTTTCGATGATATAGTATATTTCCTTTCGAATGCTATTTGCTTAGGGGTCATCCATAATTGTCAACCATTTTCCAAAGTGTACAAAACGTACACTTGGGGGGAGGGGGTTAAAAAATCAACATTTTTACCGTACGCTTTTTTTTTATTTCCAGAATTTATTTCGTTTCCGTTGGGAAGGTCGATGTATAAAATCGAGAATTGGCTTGGGCGTGTTTCTCTTCTTATTTCTTCTTTATTATTTTCACTTGATGATATTTATTTCGATATCATAATTCTCCTTAATCCGGATTGAACGATTAAAAGATCAAATCATATGAAAACTAAATCTTTCAAAAATGTAAAATTGTAATTTTTTTTAAACGAAACGTTTGCAAGCATTTCTCAGTACCCCCGATTGTCAATTTCACCTGCATTATTATAAATCGTTATCGTTTCACTCTGTTTAATAAACAAAACTGATGGAAACACTAAATTCTTTGAATGTTTTGATTTTGACAAGACGCCATTTTGTGAAAAGATTTTAAACTGGTCCTTCGATTAATTTCCTTGTAATGTATTCATAAACAGTAAACCAATAAAACGGAAGTAAACTTATTTTTCTTAGTATAAGCCTCCTTTAATTAGGAGCACCTCCATATGAAGTTTAACCTTAACCTTAAAAATTATCCAATATATGTACACGTTACAGTATATATATATAAACGATAATAGTGCCATGAATGGCATATTTACAGGGACCTTTTAAATAGAAATACAGGCGGGAAATTTAAAAACTTAAAATGTTTTAAAACATTACACTTTTATTGATTGCTGTCTTGAGCTCTGATTCCATCAACAACTGTCAGTCCATACTTTACCAATGCAATATAACCATGCATTTCCCTTTCTTTGGTTCTTAGCATAGTTTATGTGCCCTTTTGTTAATCTTTTGCATGCTCTAGGTGCCCTTTTTAATTGGAGTTCCCACTGTGTGATAGGGGAAACACTAATCTTTGAACTCTTTATTCTAACAAAACACAAGCATCACAGATAGATGTCATCAAATAAAACCGTCAGATATGTTTTAGTTTATTTTCAATGCAAATTTCTATATTAAACTAAAATATAATAAACAGGATCTTCTTTTTATTAAGAATGTTTGATTCCTCTGTTGAAATCTGAAAATGGTTGATGTACACTTTTTGAGGGAGGGTGGGGGGTCTGAAAAAGTGTACGTTTTGTACACTTTGGAAAATGGTTGACAATTATGGATGATCCCTTATGTTGAAGTATGTATCCTATATTCCTGTTGGTTTTCAGAACAAGGCAAATACATCTAGAAACAATAGAGGGTCTAGATGGGGTTTCAAGAAAAGAGAAAAGTTGCATCTTAAAAAGGTACGAAATAAAAGGCAAACTAATAATTTAAAACTGAATTATGAAAAAAACAGAGTGATAACGTATGGCGAATAGTGGACCAAAACAATATATTGATAAATAACATACACGAAAATGACATAAAAAATGGATTACAGTAATGCAGACCATGCATACATACAGACCCTCAGAATAAGACGTATGGCAAATATAGTGAATCAGACATTCAGACGTGAAAACAATATCAATTACACAGTTTTACTTAAAAACAAAACTGGTTTATAAATTGGTCGAAATAATAATTAATTATTCATAATTTACATGGATATTTTTCATTTAAATCAGAGACGTTTTGTTTCATGGAGTTTGTTTTAGTTTTGAGACTATTGTATAACCATAATGAAAAATAAACAGTTGGTGTGTTAGTTTCGTTGACAGATATCACTTTTATTTTACACGTATAGCAATATAGGCCGGGATCATTCCAAGACCTTTCCTCAGTCAAAAAGTAGATACATAAGAAACATATTTTTTTTTTATAATAAATCATTTTATAATCATTTGTTCTGGATTAAAACCATAAAATGTATTTTGTTTTTGCTAAAAAACGTAATCTATATAATATTGCATTGATGAACTGTTCACTATTCAAAGTATGATCTAATTATATCGTAAATTATAGTAAAATGTATCAGTATTGATTATTAAGCATAAAATTCTACTGATTTCATTATAAAGATATTAAAATAGATTTGATTAATTCACGGCCTATTTAAAACAAATCTGATTTTTTGTCACTAAACGTTGAAATGATCAAAGTGCAGGGAAATTCTAAAAATGTTTCACGATCATAAAACGTGCATTTTTATAGATTGGTTTTGGAAGCGTGGCGACAATGCGTAGTAAATGATTAATATTGACAAAAACAACAAAAAAGTAATTACGTTTAAAAACTTAAATGTGTAAAAAAAATTAAAGTTTAAAAATTGCTGAACTTTTTTTTACTCATTTTATACTTGAATACGAGAAATTCACTCTATGACTTTTATCAAAAAGAAATTACTAGTACTATATTTGATCGTTTAACCGGAAAACGAAAGTATTGAGAATATAGAAAGAGATCGTGTAATAAATATGTTCAGACGTCGTAAAATAATTTGAAACCAATTCTCATTCGTTCGGAAACTATAACTTTTCGTTCGGAAGCTAAAAAGATCAGATTTTTCACTTCATAATTGGTCTGTCAACACTCAATAAATTGTCCATGATGATATAATTAAGCACCAGTATATTTCCTTTCGAATGCTATTTGCTTATGTTGAAGTATGTATCCTATTTTCCTGTTGGTTTTCAGAACGAGGCAAATCTGACACCGAGAAAATAAGAGGGTCTAGATGGGGGTTCTAGAAAAGAGAAAAGTTACATCTTAAAAAGGTACGAAATAAAAGGCAAACTAATAATTTAAAACTGAATTATGAAAAAAACAGGGTGATAAAGTATGGCGAATAGTGGACCAAAAAAAATATATTGATAAATAACATACACGAAAATGACATAAAAAATGGATTACAGTAATGCAGACCATGCATACATACAGACCCTCAGAATAAGACGTATATATCAAATATAGTGAATCAGACATTCAGACGTGAATACAGAAAACAATATCAATAACACAGTTTTACTAAAAAAACAAAACTGGTTTGTAAATTGGTCGAAATAATGATTAATTATTCATAATTTACATGGATATTTTTCATTTAAATCAGAGACGTTTTGTTAAATGGAGTTTGTTTTGATCTTGAGAATATTGTATAACCATAATGAAAAATAAACAGTTGTGACGAATGCTAATTGACTATCCAGCTTGAAACATGCTATACAAACAAATCTTAATATACAAGATCCTTATTAGATTTACGTAGGCAAGGCTTAAAAAACTTAAAAAGCTTATTGATATGTATAAGAAGTTGAGTATGCCAGATTTTGAAGGAATTTATAAAAGTAGATTTAAAAGGGAAGTAACCCCAATGATTACCATCTATTATTCTTTATTTCGTTAAAATATAATTTATAATCACAATTTACAATTGGGTATAGTGTTTTTGTTGTTGTTTAATATGTCACAAACTGTATAGTTTATATGGCAATAAAACTTTGAATTGAATTGAATTGTATTGGATTATATTTCTTTTCAAGGACGTAGCGCATCGCCTGGCAGAGCGAGGCGATTTTTTTAGGGGGTTCGGGTGGAAACGGGAGGAGTATATTTCAGCATTACTTTGAGAGAGGTCAATATATTTATATAAAAAAAGAAAAACCGAAATGATCGAGTTTATTTTTTATTAGCTAGCCTAGTAAGTAACAAAAAAAGTTTCAATATTAAAGTTAATCTCTGTTGGTCAACCAAAACTTTCCGATTCTTCTGTGACCTGTACTATTGAAAAGCTTTGTCAACTGCATCATTTCTATGCACATGGAGCATGGCAAGTCCACAAAGCCTGTCACCACCCATTTTCCGTTTCTTAGGTTTTCATACAAATTGGTACAGAGAAGACTAGACCAACATTGTTACTTAACCGGATTTTTGACGTGATAATGTCACAAGTGATCACAAGTTACCTGTAAAAATTCCGCTGGAAGACATGTCAACCTACCTGGACACATTATTCTACCAATTTTCAAGTCTTTGGTTTGACCACCGGGGTTCGAACCCACGACAAACTGCACTAGAATCAATGGAACACACTAGCATACATGTACAACCAGACAATGCTGATCATAATCAGAAAGAGAAACACGAAAAAAATATTTTCAAACAATACCAAAACTATATTTCATACTTTTATTAAAGATAAATAAAAATCATGAATTGCTTTATACATTAAAGACTTCCATAGAAAAGGCGCTTCATGATTTTGTTTAAATTAATTATAAATAGTTATTATATTTTTGGTCAATGAATTATTTTATTGATGAGCATTTGTTGTTCAGTGAGTTGATAGTGTAAACATTGGTAACTTTAGCGTTATCGACTAAAAAATAAACCAAGGAAAGTAATAAGCCAGCATACTTATAGGGGGTGTTTATACTCATGAGTTACCCTTTTCATCTTTTTCTCTCTTTAAAGAACCCGTCTTCAACCAGTTTTGTAACCATGGTAACGACATTACGATTTGTTTCAATTTCTTTATTTTGATTTGTATTCGGAACACTTATGTTTTTACCGTCGCCGCTATGGTAAAAACTGCAATCGCTGCTGCAGATTGGAAACACTGTATGTAGTGTGCCGGTAGATAATTTGAAACTCGATACTCGCATATTAATAATGTAAAAAACATAATTGGAAAAAAAAATATGACACTTCTAAAGTTTGGTCGCCGTTTAAAATTTCTCTTCCTACAGCAACTAATAATTTCTAATTCAAACATGTTAATATACATTTTATTGATAATCATTTCGCTTCAAACAGCCTCTGATAATTTCTAATTTAAACATGTTGAAATAGATTTTATCAAGAACCATTTCGATTCATACTACAGCTACTGCATGATTAATGCATGTTAAAGGAAATTCTATTGACAACATTTTGTTAAGAATCAACATTTCAACTGATAGTTAGAAATAAACATCTATCATTTAAATTTGTATAAAGTTTATTAGAAAGAAGTTTAAACCCTGCTTTGACCTGTATACAAATGTATATGCTTCTTTGAAATACAAGATAATAACAGTCAAGCCTATTATTTTGTCTACTTGGGTGATTTGTGCAAGCATATTTAATTAAAGTTCACAGCAATTTGTTGTATTCCCTACCAGAACACTTCTAATATACACAATTTAGATATGATTTACAGCTGCATACACTATTTGTTGTATTCACTACCAGAACACTTTAATATACACAATTTTGATATTATTTGCCTCTGTTTATTTTTGCAATAGCTAAAGTTTACTAGTTAGTTTTCCTTCTTTATTTATCAAAGAAGTGTCAATTTCACTGAGAGATTAATTCTTATTATTCTATTTAGCGCTTACTGTTTACAGATTGTCAGAAAATGGTATTTTTATTTTCGAATCAAGATATTATAAGATTATGTGCCAAAACCTGTAATTTCATTCTTAAACGACGCCGAGAAGTTTTATATTGTAAATAATAATTAAATACTTTTGTTGTATAATTTTACCATTCAGGTTTAATATTTATCATGTACATATACATATTCTTTTAAGTGATTATCGTCTCTCATAAATCTGTACAGATTGGCTTATGTATACAAAATGTATCTTTTATAAATGTATTGTGTAATTTTATACATAAGGTGAGACGTAAATAAAATATAGAATTGAATTGAATTGAATTGTTTCTGAAAGAATCTTTCAATCCGCTTTGTATTAAAGACAACATAACACCATCTTTCGTCCGTCATTAGTGCAAAGCCATGTAGTTTGAGCATTATGGTTAGTTTCATTATAATGTCAGAGATTTCTTTATTGTTTTAGAGTTACTGGTTGTTATTTGTAGAATACCAGATACATATATTGCTTACAATTTGATATTCTACTAGAAATATAGAACATTTTTGTCAAAAGATATTATACAAATCACATATTTTTATTTAATTAAAGGAGATTTTTAAAGTAATTATTTTGACAATCAGAACTATTATTCATTCGTAACAAATCGGCTAATTCCGTACCTTAAGGTGGTACCTAACACTACAGGGAGATAACTCTGTAAAATCAGCAGAACGTTTTAATGACGTTGTGTTCATAAGGGAATATTAAGCTTCTCAATGATCAAAATAAGTGTTTGTCAAACTGCTATATAACCAGTGTAAGTTTTCTGATTAAACGGTTGGTTCAAATTTTTTGAAATTTTTATATTTTTGTCAAAGGGTTAAAGTAAATACTTTGTCAAAATTTTAAGAAAATTAAACGAGCCAAATTAATTTTAGTTAAAGTGTTAGGTACCACCTTAAAGAATGCTGGAAAGAAGCAGAGTCACCCGATGGTAACCAATTGAAATATAATCATTATTGGATTAAATAGATAAGATGTATGTATTCACAAACTACCTAGATAAAAATCCGATAATATCGAGGAAAACTATTGCTAATTCTTTTAAATGTAATTCTCTATCAAAACATTAAAAGTTACAAAGTATCTAACACATTCGACTATTTTGTTTCAAGTAAAATTTAGTGCCTTCAGTTCAAAATGTTGTTAAAATGATGAAATGCCCAATACATTCCTTCAAATGTTACTTTGGTGCTAATATAATTTTATGTTGTTCTGTATTGATCATCGAAGTGTCAATTGATTCTTACTACTCGGTTTTTTGGAAAGAATATTTCAATACCCTTTGTAATAAAGACAAGATAACCTCGTCTCTCGCCCGTCATTGGTATGGGCGTTATTATTAGTTAACATAGCATAGATTCTTTTTGTTCTAGAGTAACTGGTTGTTATTTGTAGAATTCCAGATACAAATATTGCTTACAAATTATTTGTGGGAAATATTTTGTTCATGATATAAGGAATCACTGAAGCATGACTTGAGCGGACCCCCTTTACGTCAGTCAGTCCCCCATTTTACAAAAAGTTCTGGATCCGCCACTGTACTAAATAAGACTGCGCTTACAGAAAGGTCATTAACCTATAAGTTTGTGGTGTCACAGTCTTGTTATTAAATCAGTTCTTGTTTTATATTACAAAACTCTAAAGGTTTCCATTTTACTTGATAAAATCTTTAAATCCAAACTAAAGTTTACAATTATACACACCGTCCTGTTACATTATAACAGACACCTTCGTGATAAATTCACTTTTTCTTTATTATAAGTCACCGATTTAAATTAAGCTGTCAATCGTCTGTGAGTTTTCCAGTAATGACGTTCAAAAGGATTTTAGAATTAGATTTTTGTTAGCGGAGGGGGTTCTCTTTTCTTTGATTTTAAGACCATCTTTCTGTATTCTCAATCTATTTTGCCCATTTTTAAATATTTGAACACCCCATAATTCTGTGTTCTTCCATTTTTAACATTAAAGGAGATTTATGATGATTGCCATTGAAACAACTATCCCCCAAAGATCCAATACATTTGCCTTTTTCAGTTTTTCTTTATTTTTTCGCCCTTTACATTTAGCACTCTTTTTCGACAAGGATTGACAGCTTTCTGGTCGAAGATTGGTGATTCTCTCTTAAAACTCCAGCTTCATTAAGAAAACTGAATTAAATACCAACAAACAATATAAGCCTGATATTAGGACACTTTCTGATTTTAGAGTCATGTCTCAAACTGAAAGTTTTTAAAGATCAGATTTGCTACTTTAACATTTATGTTAATTTTCATCTATAAAAAATGACGCATATTTTTTTTTCATTTTTTTTTCATTTGTACTTTTAATTTCTTTACCAGCATGATCTTTGCATTCTTCAGATGTGTTCTTGTATGATTTTTAATTTTAGTTTCTCGTGTATAATTCTGAGTTTAGTATGATGTCCATTATCACTGTACTAGTATACTTATTTTAGGGGCCAGTTGAAGGACACCTACGGGTGCGGGAATTCTCGCTACATTGAAGACCCATTGGTGGCCTTCGGCTGTTGTCTGCTATATGGTCGGGTTGTTGTCGCTTTGACACATTCCCCATTTCCTTTCTTAATTTTATTTTTATTTACTAATTGGTGGAAGTATCAAAGACAAGATCGTCATGTTTTATCTTGTTCTATTAAAAACAATAATTAATATTCTTGTCTCAGTTCTGTGGTCTGGTCTAGTCATATTTTTATCGATACACCATTATTTGCTCATTGGTTCTTCTTGTGTAATTTTTAATCTTTATACTTATCTAAATTTATGACGTACGATTAATGCACTCTAAATAGGGCCAATCTTCATCTGCATTTTTATCAAAGGTTTAAATTTAGTACAAAATTCACTAATAAGTTCTTATTAAGTACTAGACAAAATAACCTTAAACAATTTTCATTTTTATGATGTATAGTGTCTAGTCTAGCACAATCCTCAACCATCCTCATGTCCTTTATCAAAAGTAACAATGTGTACGGCATCATTTATTCTTTAAACCGGTCAAAATTTTTGGGTTTTTCTCTCAAATGCAATCGACATATTAATTGAGTTTAGCAATGAACTACACATTTAAAATATGATAAATATAATGATCTGAGATAAAAATTATGTGTCAAACGTATTTACTACAGGAGTCCATCGATTATATACAGCGCTGGACTTTACAGCAACGGCGTTTAACTTTTTAAAAGTTTGTTTATCGCTTGATAATACATATGAATCGCTGCAGATTACAATTTCAAAACTGGAATTTGAATCAACAACGCTGGGCTTTAAATCTCCAGCGCTAGACTAGATCTACAGCACTGGAATTTTAAAGAACTTTAGCGCTTGACTTTTAATACACAGCACTGGAATTTTAAAGAACTCCAGTGATTTACTTTAATGTACAGCGCTTGCTTTTTATATAACTACAACGATTGAAGTAAAAGTACAGCGCCGGGCACTATATCTCTAGCACTTGAATTTAAAAACAACAACTCTTTATCCGTATGAGACAAACAAGGTGCCATAGAAAATAAACTCAGAGAACCAGTAACTGGTGTGTTTGTTTCGTTTTTTTTGTTCATGGGCCATTTGAAGCCCACCTCCGTGTGAAAGAGTTTCTTTCTGTGTTGGTGGGTTTGTGTAGTTTTTGCACTGTGGTCAGGTTATCAACTCCTTGTCACATCCCTATCTCCATTTCCATTCTCAATTTCATTTTAATTTCTACTCAGTAAGATCGTTGTATTATTCATATGTTTTTTACTATCTGAGGTCCGTATCAAAGAGGTGTACACCAATTTTTAATCTTTGTTCTTTAAAATCTTTTTTTTTCTTTGTTGTCCTGTCTTATCTGCTAATTTGTTTTCTTTTCGTCTCAACAGGATTCCCTTATTGGTTCATCTTTGATATATAAGTCTAACTTAAGACAATCCTCGTTTAATCCTTTTTTTCAACTTATACGACCACATTTGTCCTTTATATAGGTCAAAATGGCTGCAGTTTTTCTCTCTCTGAAAATCTTTTTATTGATTTGGTTAATTTGGATTTATCGCAAACAATTTACAATGTGTGTATTTAATACAATTATGTAGTTAAAATTAAAAGTTTACAAAATTATTTTTTACGTTCTAATGATTTTTGAAAAATTATATTGGAAATTTAATAATAAACTAATAAAGTCAACGCATCTAAACTGTATGATTTACATTATTGAAGGTACGGTAGAGGGCGTTTATTTATTAAGTTGTCGAGAACAGAAGACATAAAATTAAATATCTATATTTGAATACAAGAAGATTTGGTATGAGTGTCAATGAGATAACTCTCCACCAAAGTCACCTTTGTAAAAGAAAGCTATTATAGGTCGAAGTGCGAACATCAACAATGAGCCTTGACGCACACCGAACAGCAAGCTATAAGGGACTCAAAAAATAAAGATGAAAGAAAACCAATATGTTTTGGAGCACAAAAGTTCAACTGTTGATATAAAGCAAATGCTTTGACAAAAACTAGTACAATCTTGTGTTATCCGACAAAATGGGGGACCAGAAAAAGGATGTCGGATTTATAGTCAGAATACTCAGGTGTCGGATTAGGCAGATTGTACCGTAATATATTTTTTTCAAAGTTTTAGAATTAACCATTCGACGATTCAACTTAACTTACTTTGTCTTACGTTAGGAACCCACTTAAACACTTTCATGACATTTATACATATGCATATATATGTGTTTTGGAAATACAATATAAATACAGTAAAGCACATTATTTTGACTATTTGACTGTTTTGTGCAAGTATATTTAATTACAGACCACAGCAATTCAATGTATTCCCTACCAGAGCACTTCTAATATACATGTTATTGAGGTATGATTTACCACTGCACACACTAATTGTTATATTCCCTACCAGAACACTTTAATATACACAATTTATATATTAGTTACCTCTATTTTTTTTGCAATAGCCAAAGTATACTAGTTAATGTTCCTTCTTTATTTACCAAAGAAGTGTCAATTACACTGAGAAATTGATTCTTATTTTTCTATTTAGCTCTAAATGTTTTGTAAAGAATATTTCAATACCTTTTATAATACAGACAAAATAACATCGTGTCTCGCCCGTCATTGTTGTGAGCATTATCATTAGTTTCATTATAATGTCAGAGATTTCTTTATTGTTTTAGAGTTACTTGTTGTTATTTTTAAATACCAGATGCATATATGTAAATTGCTTTCAATTTATAAATTCTACTAGAAAAATTGAACATTTTTGATATGCTCGAAAGAGACGAATTTTGAAAATTTGCTATTTTTTCATTTAATGTTGAAAAAGTTTTCCTTAAATGTTCTTATGTGTTGGTTAATGTTATTAAAAAAATACGCATATCTTTGTGTTGTTGTTATTATTTGGTTCTTTTGTTTTATTTTTTTTTGTGGTATAAAGGACAACCCCGTGGAAAAGTCAGCATCAATCTAGGGAGCTACCATTTGATTTTTATGGGGGGCTAGGATGAAAAATTTTGTCCTGCATTTTTTTTATAGCTGCAATCTCTGTCCTGCCTTTTTATTTTTCACTCTGTTCGGTCCTGCCTTTTTTTTTTAGTTTATCCTGACTTTTTTTTACCTAAATTGTCGTCCTGACTTTTTTTTTTGCAAGCGTCTCATCCTGCCTTTTTTTTTTACTCAAAACTCCTGTCCTGCCTATTTTTTTCAAATTTCATCCTAGCCCCCCCATAAAAATCAAATGGTAGCTCCCTTAAGTCCCCATGAATCAGTATTTCTTAAATGAGACAGCTATTCACCAAGGTTCCACTGAAGTGGATGTAAGCAGTTATATGCAACCGTACGGCCTTTTACAATGAGAAAACTCCATACCATAAAGTCGGTTATAAAAGGTCTTGAAATGAAAAAAATAGGGCACAATTCAATAGAGAAAACTAACGGCAAAATTTACGAAAAACGACAATTATGACAGACATGAACCAAAGACAGCCACTGAACTACAGGCTCATGGCTTTGGACAGGCACATACAAAATGTGGCGGGGTTAAAAATGCTTGGAGTGTGAAAAAATGTTCAAAATTTATCTTGGTTTCAAACAAAAAAATACTTGGAAGGAGAAAAGTTTTATTCTGTCCAATATTATAGACAAAATTTCACACAATATTTCATTACATATAAGGAAAAAAAAACATCATTGGAAGTTAACCAATCAGTTTCAACTGTCAGTGTGTGTAAGCTTTAGTAACCACGCAATCACAAGTTTCCAAAATATTTAATGAAAACACCAAATAAAGAAATAGTTGTGCTTGAACATACCAAAGATATGTTAATGACAAAGAACTTTTTTGACTTCTATTAAATGTAGGATTAATTTCCTACAACTGTCAAATTCGAGGGAATATTTTTTCTGTCCTTTTTCGTATGCAACGATTTGGTGGTATTGCACCTACAAAGCCAATAACTAAATTTCACATCCAACATCCAATAATATTCTTAGTTACATTATAAAAACTGTAAATCTAAACCATTTTACGACACAGTTTTTAATCAAGAATGTCCAGTACCATTTTCTTTAAACGCCTCCGTGATATATTCATTTTTTTTTCTTTTATGCAACTGATTCAAATTAAACTGTCAGTAACTTTTGTCTCTGAGAGGATACTGATAATGACTTTAAAAAACAAAATGTAAACACGAATGTCTAGATAAGGTCCTTCAGTTCTCTATTCTTTGTAATTTCAATCCATTTTTCTGTATTCTTTATCTTTGTGCGAAATATATCCTATTTTGTATCTCTTGACGCCTAGTTATCTTTATGTTTTAACACTCCATGATTCTCTATTTTTGTGTCTGCTATTGATTATTATTTTGTATTGAAAAAAAGGATATAATGGAAATACAAAAGCAGAAAAAAAACCGAAAGATCCATTTCCTTATTTTTAAGGTACAAAATGTATAAGCAATAGAAAAATTGGCTGGACATTATTTTCTTCGGATTTTTCACACATTTAAGAATTGGTATCTTTTCCCCTTCAAATTTATAAGAATTACAGGTGTTGATAGGACTTTCAAAAATGTTTGAAACTATATGTAACGAAATTAAGAAAAGTAAAGTTTGGGTTAGCGGTCAAAATATTTTAATGACATCAAATGGATAAAACCAGAGGATTCCTAAATTTGAACAAGATTAGCGAACATCCATATTTGAAGAGTATTGATAGTTTTCTTATCAATGGTTGGTCATTCTCTCTTGCAACACCTATTTCCAATGGTAATTCAAAAAGTAAAATCACAGAAAAACTGAACTCAGAGGAAAATCATATCGGAAAGTCTCTAATCACATGGCAAAATCAAATGACAAAACACATAAAAAACGAGTGGACAACAACTGTCATATTCCTGACTTGGTACAGGCATTTTCAAATGTAGAAAATGGTGGATTAAACCTGGTTTTATAGCGCTAAACCTCTCACTTTGTACGACAGTCTCTTCGAATTCTGTTATATTTACAATGATGCGTGAACTAAACAGACATGATAAATAATATAGTCAAAATATGGGTACAGCAGTCATTATCGTGTTACAATTTTAAAAGAAATAATTTAATAGAACACAAAAGCATCTATCAAATTAAAAACACATATATTGATGCGCGTGTCTGACGTCAGAAAATTTATACGTCACAAACTGATAACCATGATATAATCTTGAAAAGGGGGGATGGCGTTTAATACCAACAAAAAAATACACTTTAGAGAAGTGCCTCAAAGTTTTATACGATCAGAGTTGGTAAAACATAAACATTAATTGAACATTTAATATATCTTGTAAAAAGCAAAATCATAAAAATATCGAACTCCGAGTTTTTCTTATAAATTTACATTATACATGATACGAAAATTGACAATGGAAACTTTCTAACTTTATTAACAATTATCTTAAAATTACATTGCAAATAATCCGAAAATTGACACAGAAAATCTTTCTCCTTTGTATTTATTTAAAATTTGCACTTATTTCTTAATAATCAGCATGATCATTATAATTTTCTTCAGATGTGTTTTACTAATGGATTGCCGTATCAAAGAAAGGATCATCATGACGTTTTATCTTGTACTATTAAAAACAATAATTAATAAGTTTTTCTCTGTTCTCTGGTCTGGTCTAGTCATACTTATTCTTATCGACCCAATCGAACTTGCTGATTGGTTCTTCTTGTGTAGAATATAAATATTCTTATCTAATTTTCATCTTTATGACGTAATGTTAATGCAGTCTAAATTTGGACAATCTTCATCTGCATTTTTATCAAAGTTTAAATTTAGTACAAAATTCACTAATTAGTTCTTATTGAGTAGACACAATAAACTTTTCATTTTTATGATACATAGTGTCTAGTCTACGCCAACCCTCAACCATCCTCGTGTACTTTTATCAAAAGTTAAGTTTTTGTATGACATTATTTGTTCTTAAGGATGTACTTAGGTGAGGTTTTGGAATCTGTGTCAAATGTTCGGACTCCTTGGTGTTTTTCAATACAATACAATGTAAAATATTTTGCCCCATAAAACCCATTTATTTTTTCACATTAGACTTAATAGGTCATGAAAGGTCATTTATCAAAATTTTAGAAGATTCTTGATTTTCTTTCTTTTGTTTTGAGATCCAATAATAACAATGCAAATATAAGATCCAATATATATAAAGTCCGAGTCTGCCTTTTCCCGCCATATTTTAAATCTCAAATATCTCGAAAAGGAGGTCCATGACCTATCAATATTTTTTGCTTATTTTTATCCTTAAATGATGCTCTACCTTCTTATAGTACAACTTTAAATTCTTAATTCTTAATTTATTAATTTTCACCTAACCTCACCTAAGTACATCCTTAATAAATGCGGCCAAAATGTCTGGTTTTCTGTAGTATGCAATTGTTTTATTTAATTCAATTTTTATACGTCCGTTTGCAAACGTTATGGCATACCGTTGTTCGTCCATCGTCAACTTGTCGGACAATAACTCAAAAACATATTTTAACCAATTTCTATGAAACTTTTGTGAATTTTTGATATCTATAGACGTGAGCTTCCTTTCCTTTTTTTTTTTATAAATTGAAGAAGTTACGCTTACGGCTTATGCGGTTTTATTCATTAAAAGGGGTGATTTTTCAGTTTTGCAACAATAAATAAAACTTTCATGAAAATTTGGTGACTGGTTGATAATCTATTTCAAGTTTGTCATACATTTCTGATATGACATTGATAAGTCAAAAATTCACAAAAGTTTCATAGAAATTGGTTGAAATATGTTTTGGGGTTATTGTCTACTAACTGGTTCATATTTAGAACATAGTCTAACTTAAGACAATCCTATTTGTCTAAAAAAAAATTCAATTATTCTTTATTTGGTGTCTTGGCTGATCTTTCCTTTTTTTCTTATCGTATCAACACGATGCACTAATTGTTTATCTTTGTTATATAAAGTCTTGACTTTAGACAATCCTCGTTTACTCTTTTTTTCAAGTTATACGATCACATTTGTCCATTTAGTAGGTCAACATGGCTGACTTTTTTCTTTCTCTGAAAAAAAAAACCCCAATCTGTTTATTGTTTGGGATCATTTTGGTTTACCGTTAACAGTTTGTATTGTGATATTCATTACAACTATTTAATAAGAATTCCATGTCAACAAAATAAGTTTTTACGTTCTAATGATTTAAGAAAAATTGTATTGGAAATTTATTAATAAACTATAAAACTCAACGCAACTGAACTTTATGATTTGCATTATTGACGGTAAGGTAGAGAGCGTTTTGTAATAATATGTCCAGAAGAGAAGGCATCAAATTGAATTTCTACATTTGAATAAGAAGTATACAAGAAGATGTGGTATGAGTGCCAATGAGACAACTCTCAATCCAAGTCGCAATTTGTAAAAGTAAACCATTATGTAAGTCAAAGTATGGTCTTCAACACGCAGCCTTTGCTCACACCGAACAGCAATCTATAAAGGGCCCCAAAAATAAAGTCGAAGAAACACAATATGATTTGAAGCACCAAAGTACAATAAATAGTTATCAAAGGTACCAGGATTATAATTTAGTACGCCAGACGCGCGTTTCGTCTACATAAGACTCATCAGTGACGCTCATATCAAAATATTTATAAAGCCAAACAAGTAAAAAGTTGAAGAGCATTGAGGATCCAAAATTTCAAAAAGTTGTGCCAAATACGGCTAAGGTAATCTATGCCTGGGATAAGAAAATCCTTAGTTTTTCGAAAAATTCAAAGTTTTGTAAAGAACAGGAAATTTATAAAAATGGTCACATTATTGATTTCAAGCAAATGCTATGACAAAAACCCGTACAATTTTGTGTTATCAAAAAAAATGAGGGACCAGAAAAAAATGTCGGATTAAGCAAGGTGTCAGAATACACGATTTTTGGCTTAGACAGGTTACATTGTAATATATTTGTTTATGAGTTTGAGAATTAACCATTGAATTTCGATTATTCAACTTAACTTAATTTTGTTTTACGTTAGAAAGAAACTTAAAACACTGTTTATGCATACATGGTTTTTTTTAAATACAATATAAATACAGTAAAGCATATTATTTTGACCCTTTGGCTGTTTTGTGCAAGCATATTTGATTAAATACCACAGCAATTTGTTGTATTCCCTATCAGGACACTTTTACTATACACAATTTATATATGATTATCCCCTGCGCACACTATTTGTTTTATTCACTACCAGAACACTTCAATATACACAATTTAGATACAATTTGCCTCTGTTTATTTTTGCAATAGTCAGAATTTAAAAGTTAGTTTTCCTTCTTTATTTACCAAAGCAGTGCCAATTACATTGAGAAATTGATTCTTATTATCTATTTAGCGCTAAATGTTTGCAAATAATCTTTCAAAACCTTTTGTAATAAAAGACAAGAGAACACCGTCTCTCGTCCGTCATTGGTGTGAGCGATATGATTAGTTTCATTATAATGTCAGAGACTTCTTTATTGTTTCAGAGACTTCTTTATTGTTTCAGAGACTTCTTTATTGTTTCAGAGTTACTGGTTGTTATTTGTGATTTCCAGATACCTATATACTTATTGCTTGATATTTTATAGAAATATATATATATAATTTGCTCCAAAGATATACATACCATATGCATTTCATTTATTAAGCAGATTTTTAAAAGTTATTATTGACAACCAGAATTTTCATTCATTCGTCGGAACCATTGGTACTTGAGGATGGGACAATATTTGTTTGCCCTCCCCCTTTTTTAGCATTTTTCTATATTATAAGAACACAAATATACTACAAATATCTTGTATTTGCTATTAACTATCAATTCAAGGTTTACTTTCCACAGCAGGCACTGATATATTATACAGAATGTACAAAATGTACTTAATGGCAACGCTTTAACACTTATTTGTATTTTTTTGATTATATGATTAATAAAATTTTGACAATATCTATATACTTCTCCGTCTGCAGAAGTGTCATTGGCCTATATTTCCTTGGCGTCACGGTCTTGTTTTTAATACAGTTTAATACATTCAAAACTCTAAAGCTGTCATTCTTTACCTGATAAAATCTTTAAATCCAAACTACAGATTGAAATTATCAGCATCGTCCTGTGACATTTTGTCTTTAAACAAAGCAGACACCTTCGTGATAAATTCGCCTTTTCTTTATTTGAAGTCACCAATTCAAATCAATATCTCAGCTGTCTGCAGAGAGAGTTTGTAAGTATTTACGTTGCAAGGAATTTTTAAGTGATGGGATTCCTGAATCATTGATTTTAATTGAAACACAAAAAGGATATGGGTTATCCATCCAGAACACTAGATCAGTATACATGACTGACAGCAAAAGACAAACAAAAAACGAAAGAAAAAACTCTTTTAATTGCTGTACTTCATTTCAAAGTCAATGTGAGGCTTTATAACGAAGCAATTAATAATAATAAAAACAAACTCACATCACTGCAAGATTAAGATAGTATTTGCAAAAATAATTTAGATGTATATACGTAATCTGGCCTGATAAAAAATAACACTGGAAAGTAGTACATGCACGTATGAAAAATAAAAAAGTTCCCACGTTTAAGGGACATGTATCAGGTGACTGGTGATCCTTTTAGAACACAATACCATTTTTCTTTATTCTTTACCCATTTTGTTCATTATTTATATTTATCTGAACACTTAAAAATTCGATATTCTTACATTTTTTTGCCCATTTTTTGTTTAATGTTTAATTTTTTGACATTAAATACTAGCACTTATACAGACTCTTCAATATGAGTCTTTATTGGGGGGTCTTCATTTATTTTTCATTTTGTTTTTTCTCGGGATTTTTATCCCCCTTTTTTTTGGTCCTAAATACTTGTAATGGGAAGTTGTAAAGAAGTGTCTAAAATTTTTGAAAGATCAGATCTAGTACTTTAACAATTAAAAAAAATACATAGAACATCGTTTCGAAAAGCAGAAAAAAAATATTCTCATTTGTTTGTGTTTTTAACATGTTATCCACATGATCATTGCATTCAGTCACTTATGGGTGGAAGTATAAAAGAAAGAGAAAGGATCGTCAAGTTTTATCATGTTCTATTAAAA
This sequence comes from Mytilus edulis, assembly GCF_963676685.1. NCBI lineage: Eukaryota > Metazoa > Mollusca > Bivalvia > Mytilida > Mytilidae > Mytilus > Mytilus edulis. Next base: position 17,497,855 of record NC_092354.1, read on the forward strand.
CAATAATGAATTATTTTTCTTTGTTCTCTAGTCTGGTCTAGTCATATTTATTCTTATCGACTCAACATGATTTGCTGATTCGTCGTCTTGTGTAGAAAGAATAAATTTATCACCTAATTTTCATCTTTATGACGTATTGTTAATGCAGTCTAAATTTGGACAATCTACATGTGCACTTTTATTTAAGTTTAAATTTGGTACAGAATTCCCTTATTAGTTCTCATTAAGTAGACACAATAAACTTATAAAATTTTCATTTTTATGATGTACAGTGTCTCGTCTGCGACAATCATCAAGTTCCATCCTCGTATACTTTTATCAAAAGTAAAATTATGTACTGCATCATTTGTTCTTTAAACCGGTCAAAATATCTGGATTTTTTCTGGAATGCATTCGTTTTATTTGTCAAATTTATATACGTCCGTTTGCAGACGTTATATTATACCATTGTCCGTCCGTCCGTCCGTCCGTAAGTCGTCAACATGTCGGACAATACCTCAAAAATACCTTTACCAATGTGCATGAAAATTTTGTGAATTGTTGATATCTATCGCCATGAGATCCCTTTCATTTGTTTTTATAAATTGTAGATGAAACTTGTACGCCTTATGAGGGTTTAGTCATTAAAAAAGGGAGATTTTCTAGTTTTTGGACAATAACGCAAATTTTCATGAAATTTTGGTGACTGGTTGATATCTGTTAAGATATTAACATTCTTTTCGTTTTGGTATGATATCGAGAAGTTATTGAACCTTTTTTCTTTGAAAAGACGATAGGCATATCATGCACTCATTGTGCAGCTGTTTATTAGATTTAGAATCTGATAAATGTAGAGATATGAGATGTAAATAATATGTCAACGTTTGTACAGCGTTTGACATTCAAATTACCCACAGCGCTCGACTTTACATACATAGCAATCGATAGACTTTGTATATATCTATACAGCATCAGACATTATATTTGCAGCTCTAGAATTTGAAGCTACAAAACTTGGCTTTACAACTCCAACGCTAGTCTTAGCAATGCTTGACCTTAAATGTACAGCGTTGGACATAACATTGCACGCACTGAGCTTTGAATCTCCATGCTTGATTTGATATCTACAGTGCTTGATTTTAATTGAAAAAAAACGACTCTTTATCTTAATGAAACAAACAAGGCTCCGTAGAAAATAGAATCAGAAAAAACATGTTACAGTTGTTTTGTGTCATACGTTTTAGGTAAGGGGCCAGCTAAAGCCGACCTCCAGGTCCGGGACTTTCTCACTGTGTTGAAGACCAATTGGTGACCTTGGGCTGTTTTTTGCTCTTTGATCGGGTTGTTGTCTCTTTGTCACATTTCCTTTTTCAATTATATTTTAATTTCTGATCAGCATGATCGTAGTATTCTTCAGATGTCTTTTACTAATGGAGGATCGTATCATAGAGATGACCAGGAAGTTTTCAACTTTCGGTTCTTTGAAGAAGAAACAAAAATAATTAGTTTTTCTATGCATGGTGTCTTGGCTAATTTTCTTTTTTGTCTTTTCGCCTGTTTTACTAATGGAGAACCGTATCAAAGAGGTGACCGCTGAGCTTTAATTATTGTGCTTTAAAAAAAATATAATAAAAGATGTTTTTCAATGTATGGTGTCTTGGCTGATCTACTTATTTTTTTCTTATTGCCTCAACATGATTCCCTAACTGGTTCATCTTTGTAATATAAAGCATGACTTAAGACAATCCTTGTTTACTCCTTTTTTTTCAAAATTTATAAGACCACATTCGTACTTTTAATAGGTCAACAAAATAGCGAAAAAAAAACCTATTAGTGTTATTATATAAGCTACTCGTAAACAATTTACGATGTGAATAATCAATACAATTATTTAGTCAAAATTTCAATGTTAACAAGAAAACACAACTCTTTATCTGTATTAGACAAACGAGGCGAGACGAGAAAAATCTGTTGTGTTTATGTCATACGTTTATTGTTTCGGGGCCAACTGAAGCCCGCCTCCGAGTGCAGGATATTCTCACTGTGACGAAGACCTTGGGCTTTTTTTTTCTCTTTGGTCGGGTTGTTGTCTCATTGATGCATTCCCTATTTCCATTTCCATTTTTTCAATTCTATTTTAATTTCTGATCAGAATATCCATTGTATTCTTCAGAAGTGTATATCATAGAGGTAACAATCCCGATTTACTCTATGTTCTTTAGAAAAACAATCAATTAGTTTTTCTGTGTTGTCCTGGCTGATCTTCTCTTATTTTTTCAACATGGTTTACTAATTGGGTCATCCTTATAATACATGGTCTCTTTAGACAATACTCGTTTTCGTTTTGTTTACTAATGGGGGACTTTATCAAACAGGTGACCACGAAGCTTTAGTCTTTGATTAAAAAAAAATAATTTGGTGTCTTGGCTGATCTTTCATTTTTTTTGTTATCGTCTCAACACGATGCACTATTGTTCATCTTTGTTATATTAAGTCTGACTTTAGACAATCCTCGTTTACTCCTTTTTTATACGACCACATTTGGCCTTTTAATATGTCAAAATGGCTGAGTTTTTCCCTCTCTCTGAAAAATCAATCTTTTTATTAGCTGAGATAATTTGAACTTATCTTAAACATTTTACAATGTGAATATTCAATACAATTATCTAATAATAAGTGCCATGCTAACAATTAAGTTTTTACGTTCTAATGATTTCAGAAAAATTGTATGGAAATATATTTATAAACTATAAAATTCAACGCATCTGTATGATTTACATTATTGATTGTAAAGTAGAGAGCACTGTGCTTTGGATCTCCATGCTTGATTTGATATATACAGTGCTTGATTTCAATTAAAAAAACTAACTCTTTATCTTAATGAAACAAACAAGGCTCTGTAGAAAATAGAATCAGAAAACACTTGTTACAGTTGTTTTGTGTCATACTTTTAGGTAAGGGGCAAGCTGAAGCCGACCTCCAGGTCCGGGATTTTCTCACTGTGTTGAAGACCAACTGGTGACCTTTGGCTATTGTTTGCTCTTTGATCGGGTTGTTGTCTCTTTGTCATATTCCCTTTTTCAATTCTATTTTAATTTTTGATTAGCATGATCGTAGTATTCTTCAGATGTGTTTTACTAATGGAGGATCGTATCATAGAGATGACCAGGAAGTTTTCAACCTTCGGTTCTTTGAAGAAGAAAAAAAATCAATTAGTTTTTCTATGAATGGTGTCTTGGCTAATCTTCTTTTTTATTTTTTCGCCTCAAATGATTTACTAATGGAGAACCGTATCAAAGAGGTGACCGCTGAGCTTTAATCTTTGTGCTTTAAAAAAAAATCATTAAGAATGTTTTCAATGTATGGTGTCTTGGCTGATCTACTTATTTTTTTCTTATCGCCTCAACATGATTCCCTTACTGGTTTATCTTTGTAATATGAAGCATGACTTAAGACAATCCTTGTTTACTACTTTTTTTCAAAAATTTATACGACCACATTCGTACTTTTAATAGGTCAACAAAAAAGCTGAAAAAAACTAATAGTGTTATTTTATGGGCTACTCGTAAACAATTTACAATGTGAATAATCAATACAATTATTTAGTCAAACTTATAATGTTAACAAAAAAAACCCCACAAACTCTTTATCTGTATTAGACAAACGAGGCGCCGTAAAAAATAGACCCAGAAAAATCTGTTGTGTTTATGTCATACGCGTTTTGTTTCGGGGCCAACTGAAGCCCGCCTCCGAGTGCAGGATATTCTCACTGTGATGAAGACCTTGAGCTGTTTTTTTCTCTTTGGTCGGGTTGTTGTCTCATTGATGCATTCCCTATTTCCATTTCCATTTTTTCAATTCTATTTTAATTTCTTATTAGCATATTCATGGTATATTTCAGTTGTGTTTTACTACTGGAGATAAAATTGAGAATGGAAATGGGGAATGTGTCAAAGAGACAACAACCCGACCATAGAGCAGACAACAGCAGAAGGACCGTATCAAAGAGGTAACCATCAAGATTTACTCTTTGTTCTCTCTTTAGAAAAACAATCAATTAGTTTTTCTGTGTTGTTCTGACTGATCTACTCCTTTTTCTTATCTTTTCAGCATGGTTTACTAATTGGGTCATCCTTAGGGAGCTATCATTTGATGTTTATGGAAAGGGGGGGGGGGGGTGTGGCTAGGATGAAAAATTTTGTCCTGCATTTTGTTTAGCTGTAATCTCTGTCCTGCCTTTTTTTTTTTTTTTTTTTTTTTTTGCAAGTGTCTCATCCTGCCTTTTTTTTTACTCAAAACTCCTGTCCTGCCTATTTTTTCAAATTTCCTAGCCCCCCTTAAAAATCAAATGGTAGCTCCCTTATAATACATAGTCTAACTTTAGACACTTCTCGTTTTCTTTTTGTTTACTAATGGAGGACCTTATCAAACAGGTGATCACCAAGCTTTAATCGTTGTTTTAATTGTTTTTCATTTTGTGTCTTGGCTGATATTTCATTTTTTGTTCTTATCGTCTCAACACGATGCACTAATTGTTCATCTTTGTTATATAAAGTCTGACTTAAGACAACCCTCGTTTATTCCTTTAAAAAAAATATACGACCACATTTGTCCTTTAAATAGGCCAAACTGGCTGGGTTTTTTCTTTCTCTCTGAAAAACCGATCATGTTAATATTTGTTACTATTTGAGTTCATCGTAAAAAGTTTACAATGTGAATAATCAATACAATTATTATTATAATGACAAAATCAGCTGTTACGTTCTAAAGACTTCGGAAAAATTGTATTGGAAATTTATTAATAAACTATACAATTCAACGCCTCTGAACTGAATGATTTACATTATTGAAGGTACGGTAGAGAGCGTTTAGTTATTGAAGTGCCCAGAACAGAAGTCATCAAATCGATTTTTCTATAAGTGAACAGGATCTTGATGAGGTCCTTTTTTTCTATTTTTTTTTAGACATTTTGTTATTCTTTAATAAGCTTGCCTATCATTCACTTTAAAAAAAGTTTTTGAACCCCATTACCCACATTTTTTTACTTTATTTCTCTATTGTTTATTTTTCCATTTGTTTTCCCTGTTTCTGCCTATTTTGATAATTATTTTCTCTCATGAAAATTCCATCATAAGTAGTTTTAGTTTGTTACCCCGATTTTGTTTTTTGTCCATGGATATATGAGTTTTGAACAGCAGTATACTACTGTTGCCTTTATTTTATACCCTCATGAACACTAATGTATGCCGGGATTACATTTGAGGTACTTACATGCAAATATCATATAATATCGATTAGGGCAACACTAGAGGGCGTCTGATTTTAACTGTTGTGTGTGCTGATACTGGCAACTGTGTTGTTCTTATTTTTTTGCCAGTCGACACTAGAGGTCGTCTAACTTTAACTGCTGTTTGTGTCGATTGTGGCAATTAGAGTGAAAGATTTTTTTTTAAACTGAAGTATCAATCAGTATAAATCCATTACAACACCTGAAATCTGGGGTAATAATTATTTGTCAGCAACCGCAAAGCGCAAAAATGTACACAGACGTTAATGAAATAAATAAAACAAAATAAAAATCAAGAAACACATTGTTGTCTGATATGTTTGTTTTAAAAATTTGAAAATCATATAAAGAATTAAACAGTTAGTTTTCAGTTTGAATTGTATCTAATTTATCTTTTCGGGCCCTTTTATAGTTGACTATATGGTATTGATTTTTCTCAATGTTGAAGGCCATGCAGTGAATATATTTGCTTATATCCCCGTCATTTGAACTCTGTTGGGTTGTTGCCTCGTTGACAACCATATCTCATCATTTGTATATAGAGAATCAGAAGAAAAGGTATTGTCCTTGTAAATCTGTCCTTTATATAAATTAAATGAAGGATATTATAGTTATCAAAGGTACGAGGATTATAATTTAGTACGCCAGACGCGCGTTTCGTCTACATAAGACTCATCAGTGACGCTGATATCAAAATAGTTATAAACCAAACACACACAAAGTTGAAGAGCATTGAGGATTCAAAATTCCAAACAATTGTGCCAAATACGGCTAAGGTAATCTATGCCTGGGATAGTAATAGTTTGAAAAGCAGAATACACTTGAGTAATTGCTTTTTTTTTTACAAGTTATCATGCAGTATGGGATAAATCTCATTCCATCTTTTGTATGATACACAGTTGCATTCAAAGAGTATTGGTTTTCATGAAAGACTGGTTAAGTTCTCCATTTCCACCATAGACACGGGATAACACTGGCAACGTGGTATTATGTGAAGGTTGGTTCCTGAATATTTTCTTCCCCAAAGGATTAGGCGATATACATTATTAATGTTATAGCTAAGAAATATTCAGACTGTTCTGTTTGCAGTTAACATCAGTGAAAAGTTGGCTCATTGTATGATTTCACTGATCTGCCAGTAATAGTTGTCAAGGAAGATTTTCTTCTTTGCAATGTAAAGAATTTGTATGAGTTGATTTTCTATGCATAGACGTAACATGGTGTTTGCTTTTTGTCGAGCCTTCAACTTTTGTCGAAAAAGCGACACATAACGATCCTACATTCCGTCTTCGGCGGCGTCCACAAATATTAACTCTCTGATTAAAATGTTTAAAAATTTTATAATTTTCTGAAACTATCCTTGATTTCTACCAAACTTGGACAGAAGCTTTAGAAAAGGAAAAAAAATGTTTTTCCATATTTTACTTATTTAAAGATTAAGTTTTTCTGCAAGGAAAAAATACATTTACTCGGTGGTTGAAGTTTTGAAAATGTGAATAACTTTCTTAAACTATCCTGGACTTCTATTAAATTTGGACAGAAGCTTTTTTATAATTATAAGATAGTATCCAGAAGTAAATTTTGTAAAAAAAATAATCCTGTTTTGCCGTATTTAACTTATAAATGGACTTAGTGTTTTTACCAGGAAACATTACATTTACTCTGTGGTTAAATGTTTTAAAATTTTAAAAACTTTCTTAAACTATCCTGGACTTCTTGAATTCGGACAGAAGCTTGTGTATGATTATAAGAACGTATCCAGAAGTAAATTTTGTAAAAATCTTGTTTTTTTCTGTACAAATGTATTTAACATATAGCCGGACTTAGTTTTTCTGCTAGGAATCATTACATTCAGTTTGTGTTTAACGATTTTAAAAATCAAAAACTGTCTTAAACTATCCTGGATTTGTACCAAACTTGAACAAAGCTTGTTTATGATCAAAAGCTAGTATCTATAAAAATCATTTGTTTAAATTTCGTTCCTGTTTTTCTAAACTTTACTTATAAATTGATTTATTTTCTCTTCCAGTTAACATAACATACAGTCTGCAGTTTTTAAAACATTTATCAGATTCATAAAGTATCCTGGATTTTTACCAAACTTGGACAGTAGCTTCTTACAATATATAAGTATCACATAGCTGAAATGGTGATAAAGCAGATTGTTACCCCGAGAAAACATTGTCAACCAGCCGCGGTTGACAATGCTTTTTCAAGGGGTACCAATCTGCTCTATCACCCTCTCAGCTATGTTTTATTCAATGTATTATACTGAATGTCCTAATATTATAGTTCTTTACAGATTAATATTATTTTAAAAGTATTTTCTATGACGTCACGTACATAACAACGTTAAGTGTATAAGAAAAAATCGTAGGTCAATGCAAATTTTCAAAAATGATGAGTTTATAATAAGGATTTTTCTCCCTTAAATCTTTTCAAAGACAATCCCCATGCCTTACGACAATTTTCGATGCATTTCCGGCAAAAACTTTGGTTTTAGTGAACATCACTTGTGCGTTTAGGGCCTCGGCACTTCTGTCTCCATGTTGAGCGGGTGGTTGGAAAACCATGATGCTATATTGCACGAATTATTCGGCAGGGATTAAGTACCTACATAATAAACATAAGTGGTAGTTTATCCTACACAATGACGACCACTAAGACGCTAGTTGGACGTTAATATTGGAGGGATACAGACGATCCCCTCTATCTGGTAAATGAAGTCATAAAGTCGCGCATAATTGACGAGTTTTTCCCGGTGACAGATGAACTCGAAAGTAGTCTATTACACCACTTATTGTGGACCTGTTTTTGTGTTGCTATGAGTTACAATTTATGACAAAAATAAGCAAAGACCCATCGAAACAACATCTGAAAAACAAATTTAATAATACTTTTAGATATTTGGATGATATTTTGGCTCTCAATAATGACGACTTCAGTATGTATATTAAAGAAATTTATCCTGCTAAACTTACTTTAAATAAAACTAATACTAACAATGACCACTGTCCTTTCCTCGATCTTGATATCTATATCACTAACGGAAAGCTGAATACTAACATTTATGATAAAAGAGATGATTTTTCATTTCCTATCGTTAATTATCCATTTTAGATGGTGACGTTCCCTTGTCACCATCTTACGGTGTTTATATATCTCAACTTGTACGATTCGCTCGTGTATGTAACAATGTTTTAGATTTTAACGAGAGAAATTTATGTATTACTGAAAAATTATTACACCAGGGTTTTCGATATCACAAACTAGTCGAAACATTTACTAAATTTTATCATCGGTATAAGGACATCATTCGTAAATATAGCTCACCATGTAGACTTCTTATACGTTCAGGTATTTCACATCCATTTTTTTTTGAAATATTCTTTATAAAGCACAAAAATGTCAGTATTCACCTCAAAAACTAACAAAACCTTTGAATAGACTTATTAAGAAGGGATATAGTTACGATACTGTTGTCAGGTCATTAAAGATTGCATATTTTGGCGTTAATATTGATTCACTTATAGGGTCTTTGCATCGGAACTAAACACATTTATTCAAAAACCAGTTGTTGGCATGACACGGGTTATGTTCTTCTCATATATGTTATGATGGTATGATACTAACCCCTAACGGGAAGGATTGTGCCTGATGTTCATATGATGAAATCATAATCTTTCAGTCAGTTTAATTGAAGTCTGGAGCTGGCATGTCAGTTAACTGCTAGTAGTCTGTTGTTATTTATGTATTATTGTCATTTTGTTTATTTTCTTTGGTTACATCTTCTGACATCAGACTCGGACATCTCTTGGACTGAATTTTAATGTGCGTATTGTTATGCGTTTACTTTTCTACATTGGCCAGAGGTATAGGGGGAGGGTTGAGATCTCACAAACATGTTTAACCCCGCTGCATTTTTGCGCCTGTCCCAAGTCAGGAGCCTCTGGCCTTTGTTAGTCTTGTATTATTTTAATTTTAGTTTCTTGTGTACAATTTGGAAATTAGTATGGCGTTCATTATCACTGAAATAGTATATATTTGTTTAGGGGCCAGCTGAAGGACGCGTCCGGGTGCGGGAATTTCTCGCTACATTGAAGACCTGTTGGTGACCTTCTGCTGTTGTTTTTTTCTATGGTCGGGTTGTTGTCTCTTTGTCACAATCCCCATTTCCATTCTCAATTTTATTTGTACACCAGACGAACGGTTTATGTCAATAGACTTACCAGTGGGAGTTGCATTAAAACAGTGGAAAGGCAACATTAAAACATAGTTACAAAGCATTGAAAACTAAACCATCAAAAATGATATGACAATTTTTTTTACCCCGGTTAAAAAAACCTTGTATAAAAATGACACCTAACATCCACGTATTCCAACATCAATTCGAATTCTGATAGCAAACAATCTAGTTCGGAAGACTCCGTATACGTACTATACGTACTTTATTGTAATTATATTACAAAATAGTATTACAAGACTTACAATTGCTTTACATCAATCCGACACTAATATAGTGTTTGGCGGTTTTTGTATTACAACTTTGTATATAAATGACACCTAACATCCACGCGTACCAATATCTTTCCAAATCCCGAATGCAAATACAAACTTATTCGGAAGACTCCATATACATTGTATTCAATTGTAATTAATTTACAATATTATGGTAAAAAGGATGCTAGTATCACTAGACTTGTAATTGCTTACAACAATCCAATTAAATAAACAACATTACACAAAATTGGAATATTTTGACCTAAAAGCACTTAGATGTAATATCAATATATATGTCAAAGGCATGTACAACAAAGGTGGTATAGATTACTCCACATTTAATTACCTTAATAATGGTAATCAAATTGATTATGGGTCTGGGTATATGCACATCTTGCCGAAAATACACCGATTAAATGAATCGGAATTAGTAAAAATAAATAAATATGGGTTTACTATTGATAACATAATGCCGCCATGTCGGCCAATCATATCTCAGATTGGTACTGTCACAGAATTTATTGGACGCTATATCGATTATTCTTTAGTACCTATGGTACAAAAGCAACGCACGTATATACGTTGATCTATTATATAAGTTGGAAAGAATTAAGTCTAATGCAGATTGCTGACTGTGCAGTTTTGATGTAGTATCAATGTACACTAATTGCCCGATTGACGAATTATTGTCGGCAGTTAGAATATTAATTTCGTATAATCAGTTTGACAAATCAGATTTCAAAATCAAATGCCCACCGACAGATGTTTTAATCTATCTCCTCAAATCAATTTTAGAGAACAACATTTTTGATTTTAATGGACAGCTATATAAGCAAACAATAGGAGCCGCAATAGGAGCCGTGCATAGCCCGGAAATTTGTGATATACTCATGTATAAAATAATGAAAGAAATTCTTTCTAAGTTTGAACATAGAAAAAAAATATTTGTCTATGGAAGGTATCGTAATGATATTATATTAAAATATCACGGGGATTCGAAGGAAATAAAGGATTTGCTAGAGTTAGCAAACAATTACATCCGTTCCTGAAATTCACACTAGAATTCTCATCTAAAGAAATAATATTTTGATGTTAATATTTTCAAAGGAACTAGCTTTTCTAATGAAAATATTTTGGATGTGAAAACACACTTTAAACCGACAAATGCCTTCCTTTATCTATATCATAAAAGCTGTCACAGTAGACATGTGTTTGCAGGGTTTATTAAGGGCGAAGTAATCAGATACATTAGAAAAACAAACAATGATGTTGATTTACAATATATTTTGTTACAGTTCAGATTGAACTTAATAAAGGAAGTATATAAGGAGATTAAAATCGAAAAGTACATAACTGAGGCATTATCATGTAATAGATCTGATTTAATCAGAAAAAAGGCCAAAAAAAACACAAAGGAAATTCCTTTAGTATTGGCAACGAAATATAATCGATGCATTCATAAATTAAAACAATGCTTTAGTAAACATTGGGATCTACTAAAACAGGATGCAGTTAGCAACGAACTATTTTCAAGCAAACCAATAATAGATTATAAAATGCATACACATATTGCAGATCTATTGACAACGACAAAATTAAAATAAATTGATATAGGTAGATCCCTGATGATGGCGGGCCTAACTTGCTTAAACCCTTTCATAAATGTTATACATGTATCATTAGCATATAATACAAAAACCGTCGAAACACTATATTAGTGTCGGATTGATGTAAAGCAATTGTAAGTCTAGTAATACTAACATCATGTAATCAATATTTTGTAAAATAATTACAATAAAGTACTTAAGGGGGTTCGCGGGTCTAAATCATTTATATAGGATTTCTCTATATTTTTCTATAAATGAACTTTATCTTATAGTTGATAGAAAAATGAAATAAAAAAGTGGGGTCACCGTTCATTTGCGCTCACAATCTGCCTTCGAAAGAAGCATACATTTTTGTAAAGGTTTTTTTTTCTGTTGAAGTAAGAGGAGAAATAAAGGTAATATCGAAAAAAAAAAAGAAATTTATTACAGAAATCGCTAAAATTTTACAATAATTTAGTTTTAGTACAGCTTATATGGAAATTATATTAAAAAAGATAGGTCACCGATGAGTTGAAAAAGATATTTCAATTTTAGAGCCAAAAAATGGCACTTTTCCACCAAAGGGAGATAATTTGGAACTTTTTCAATGATGTATACATTTTGAAAGTCATCTGGGGCCAACACGAATTGATTGTTTTGAATGATTTTTGTACCATATGATAAAGTAACAACTACAAAAGGAAATAAATAAAATTTGAAATGAAAAACAAATGTTTGATTTTTTTCTGAAATTTTTATACCCTCGAGCCTCCTTAATAAATATAGTATGTATACGGAGTATTCCGAACTATATTGTTTTCTATCAGAATTCGGATTGATGTTAGAATACGAGGATGTTAGGTGTCATTTCTATACAAGGTTATTCTTTAAAATAATTTACGGCTTGGAGTAATACAATTAGAACCAAGAACGTATTTGCAACAGGGGCGAGAATAGGAAACCCCCTAAAATCCCATGATTTAACATTTTTAAGGAGATATTAAAAAAATGATAATTTACATATATACCTGTCTCCATCAAGGAAATCACTCCAAACCGATCCCTCATGGACATAGTTTGCGAATTATAGAAAAACAAAACAAATCGCATGCATATACAACATTAAATTAGTATGATTATTAAAAAATAGGATAAGATATAAAGGTAAAAACAAACAGTTAATGATAATATCTTTTATGCATAACGATATCATTATACATAGAAACAAACGTCTTGTGATACGCATCAAGTGCATTGAAATAACGTGAGATACGGTTATAAATGGTCAAATCTGTGACGTCAAACTCCCGCCAAATGCCGAGTTAGTGTTGGACAGTTCACATATAATGCAAAATTTACAGCATTAGAGCATCAAAGATACAAAGTGTGTGGTTCTATTGATATAGTAATGGTATCAGAACACTCCTGGGGTATTTATATTTACTTTATAGGGGTTCTAAAGGGGAAATTCAGTTTAACGGTCAATTTTTCATGAGAATTGTATTGAAAAAATGAAAATAGAAACTTTATGGGTACCCCTCTTTGCTTGACTTTTATATGTTTGATTAAAGGGTTGTATTTTCTACAATGCAGAGTCCTAGTTTTTGGATTATTTGTTTCTAAATGAATTTATAGGTCTCCTAAAATGAAAGGTGAAATGAGGTTTGGAACCCAGCAGTTAATTCAGTATATCTTCTAACTGGAGGCATATATCGAAAATCTAAGACACGGTTTTGTTAATTGTATATGTTTGATTGAAGGGATTTTTACTATCATTTGACACTGCCAATTTCATCCAAGTTGGAAGACCATTTTTTTGGCAATTAATGAGCTATATTATGAGATTTATCAAACCGAAAGTAAATTTATACGTAGATTGAGAAAGAGTTATATTTCAGCTTTAAAATGAGTTAAAGATTTAAAAATCTATTGAGTAGTTTTGGAGAAATTAATCTTTCAAAACTGTTGATTGGAGTCGGAAAATGCTGACTGTAGTGTTACCTTAAGCTGTTGGCTTGTCTCTCTCTTGTGACAACAAATAATTACTATCACTTTATACGAAGTGACATTTTGAAAACGTCTGTCACGTGATGTTTTATCAAGAGAGTCACATGATGTCTCATCAAGAGAGTCACGTGCTGTCTCATCAAGAGAAATAGTTACAGAGTACCAGACAAATATTATTGAAATACAATTATTATAAATAATCTACATACCAATGGGAATTAGAAATAACAAGTTTACAGAGGTTTCCTTTAGTTTCGTATTGTCACTAATAAGAAACATAAGGATGAATACAAGAAAAATTGACTTCTGATGTTAATGTATATAAAGTATGATAGAGATAGACAAATTATGATTAGAATCATGTTGTTTGGTCTTCCGTGTTCTATTTAATATTTTGTGGACTTGTTTGTCTTCGTCGTCGTTTTTGGTTTTGCATTATATCTTCGACCAGTGGGACTCCACAGAATATTGTTTAAGCAACGAGTATTTTTACCTTTATGTCTTTGTAAGCGTTATTCACTGGGATTTACTAAGAGTATGGAAACAATGTGCTCTTAACTGCCAACATTATGGGGTTAACCTTATACCAAAGCTGTCCGTTTGTCTGTTACAGTCTATTTTTAAAAAAGTTTTGTTTTGAAGCGGTCATATTGCTTTTTACATCAACAGAAAAAAATGAAAAGTAAATTAATACTGGATCGCTAAAAATAAATTAAGTACTGTTCAGATTGAACGCTTGCAGTAACTTCAGTATTTTTCAACAGCCCAACAGACAATTACAATTTGTTATTTAACTGAACGTTTAAATAACATCCAGTTGACAGTTAAAAATAATATTACAATCGTGATGATTTACCTTTTGTACATTGCAACTCATACCGCATCTTCTTTTCTATACTTAATAAATATGTCTGAACATTAAATGATTAATTATCAAAATAGCATAATAACATCAATTATTTGCCTTGAGCTGTTCAGACCAAAATGGCCGTTTCAGACTGAAATTGATTTACTAGAAGATCAAATAATGTAATAATATGGGAAAAGAGTTGAAATGTTATATCAAGTTATTTGTAAAAAAAAAGGCGAAATATACAAAAGAGATATTAAACATAAAGTTCGAAAACGAACTCCGAACTAACAGTTTAAGCAACAACATAAACAACTAGACTGAGCAAAAGGGCCCTACCCTTTCAAAAAAATAAATAAAATAGGATCTCAGATGCTTCGGAAGTTTACAAATTCTTAATGCATATTTGTACTGTTGCTCAAACCCCGTAATAAGTTATCACTTGCGTATGAAATTAATGCGTCCGATGTATAAGAGCCTACGATTGCTTTTTAGAACCAAAACTTGGAGATCGGAAAAATACAATACAGATTTTACTTCTGGTTAGAAATGAATTCGCCGCTCCAGAATATGATGCATTATTGATAATATTTTAAAACGCAAAAACGTTGTGATTGGTTGAAATCGTCCTAAATCAATCAGTGAGGTAACGTCATTATATTTCGGTGTACGAACAATGAAGCTAACCCTATCTTGTCCTTTTAAATCTGAAAGAGCGAATAACAAGAACTATTTTCCAGAGCACCATAAAATTATCATAAAGCGCAATCTCTGTAATATCTAGATATTTACTTCATCTGTGAGTGCTATTGAAATGCACTCATCTAAATGTTGTTAACCTTGAAGCATCAAAAAATTCATTTTTATATTATCAAATATTTTAGTAGGAACATAACATGAAATTATACAGCCTTTGAGAATACTTCGATATAAATCATCAGATTTAAATATATTTCTTTGAATTCCAAATTATGAATGATCGTGTAAGGGGGTGGGTCTTCTTCAACAGCTGTCAGCACTAATCGATCTACGTAAGGGGGACATGTGTTGGGAGTTATTATGTCTACAAATAGAATATATACACGTATTAGGACATAATCTCCCATTGGTACTTCAAATACCATCTGATTGTTGTAAGAAACATGAAAATTAAAAAAATAAATGCCAGAGTTTCGTAATACGTTTGTTGAAGTTTTTCCATCAATATATAGAAGTTAATCTAATACAATTGCAAATGAAATACTTAGAAATAACAGAAACTAGATCCCGCTGATAAAATATTTATCCTGATTTAGAGTAATTTCTCGCAATTTGATTGGCTGATATTATCCTAATAAATTTTTATTGCGTCAATCGGAATTATCTCCCTTATTTATTATGTTAATTGAAATTAGCTCCCTTATACGATTGACCTAATAAAAAATAATAAAATTTGAGTTGCTTTATAGTCCTTGTATTTTCTATTTTTCACAGTTTAAGATTAAATATCTAGAATATAGTTGGTTGATATTATCCTAATATTAAAATTGAATATAATAATATGTTACATAACAAAATCAGGATAAATTCGTTACACAGTGTTCAATTTCGCCTCACCTGATATGAATTTTTATTGACCGGATAAATTCTCGTATTAGGACAATTACACACTGTGTAACTAAAAATGCAGGCTACCGTATGGCCTTGAACAATGATCAAAATACATACTATTTAGCATAATCTAAACATGTGTATTGTGATTTTCAACAAGGGAAGTTTAATATGTTTATATAATTTCTGTTTAATGTGATTCTCACGTTATAAACGATACATTAACTCCTGAACAAGATAATCAAGTCAATCTAGCATAAATTTGACCCTAACCTTTAAGTAATTGCAACAGAAGATTTTTAAGTTTTAATCTTTAGTATTATATCCCAAATATACACAGAAAAAAGTCCCATAAAATCTAACTTGAGGAAAACTAAAAATTCATCATTTTAAAATTCCTATGGAGATTTGCATTGAAAAGGGAGATAACTCTGCAAAAAGGCAGAATATCAATACAAATTGATACAAAATTCTAACTTTACCGCTTCTATTCAACAGAAAGTATTGATTCTTGATATTTTAGCCGTCTTTAGAGTATAACAAACAACTCTAAAGGTGTTTTCATATCTTTTATCAAGATACAACCTAGATTTCATAATTTATTAGTTGACCATGTATAAGATTTTTCAGCATGTCCAGGTAAAGAATATCAAATTGAAAAACTAATTAAGAATAGATTTTTCTATTTGAGATTTAAAAGTTCTTTAGACAAGGTAGATGCTGAACAAATGTAATTAACAGATATACACATTATACCAAATATTCACATTATTTTTTCAAAATGGTCACAAAGCCATAAATTTGCAATTTCTTAAATGAAACATGTGTAAAAAAATAAAAATACCCATAACACTTTAATTTTGTATATTTCATGAGCAGAAGATTATATAATATTGTCAAATATGAACTTACAACCCCATCAAAGTATCATACTTTACATGAATTTTAAGAAAATCAACCAGTATCATCTTTATGGCTATGACGATGTGGTAACATTTTCTCTTATTACAATACATTTTTTAATTAATTACAAATTCTACAATGATGTATGCATATATTCAATTAAGGCAATAACACAACATTGACTGCTTTACCACTATTTTTGATATTTTTACCTTTTATGTCTGTTTGTTCACTCATCGTTGTCAATTTAATGAAATTTCATACAACTGTCATACAAATGAGAGGTTTATCTAGTTACAAAGCCAGGTTTGATCCATCATGTTCTACATAAGAAAATTGATGTTCAGGTATAAGACAATTGTTGTCCATTCGTTTGATGTGTTTGAGCTTTTGATTGTACCATTTGCCTTGGGATTTTCCGTTTCGAACTTTTCTTGGAGTTCAGTATTTTTGTGATCTTCCTTTTGAATCGGAACGCAGATTTTCGTCATATTATATTACAGCTTCTGGTATTATTTTTGTTGATACAAATGATGAAATGAGTTAACCTGAAGACGCAACCAGTCTGGTTTTATTAACAAACTATTTATGTATCGTGTCTCTTATGGGACAAAAGTTGTGTTAAAGTCATTACTATTTTATAAGATAATCATGTAATATTCTCACTGGAAAATACTGATTAAGATTAAAAGTGTCCAGCTTTATAAACCGTGTCACATTTCTAAATTAAAAAGTAAGTAAGACGTATTTTTGTCAAGTGATTCCAATTTTTAAGTATTTGGAAACCATCAAGGTCAAGGAGAATTGAAGAAGTGACGGAAATGTTTATTAAATCTGAAAAACAGAAAGAGAATAATCATTAGGGAATCATTTTTCATAGCACCTGAGATCACTCCTAGTTTCTGGTGGGGTTCGTGATGCTTAGTCTCTGGTTTTCTATGGTGTGTTTTGTGTGCTATCTATTATTTGTCTGTTTCTCTTTTTCTTTTTAAGCCATTGCGTTGCCAGTTTGTGTTCGATTGATGAGTTTAAATGATCTCTGGTATCTTCCGCCCCTCTTTTATCTTCCCAATCCGCTCAATAGTCATCACTTCTGAATTGTCTTTTGTTATCTTTCAATTAGTCATAACAGTTTACACAACTTTCAATTCTTCGAAATACTAAAAATTTCCTGCATCAGGAATAGATGAACTCAGTCAATTTTGGCAAAACCTTTCTGAACTTTGGATCCTCAATGCTCTTTAAATTCGTACTTTATTTTGACTTGATATCTTTTTTTGATTCGAGAGTTACGGACGATATTTGTTATCAATAGTCAAAACACGCATCTGGCGTACAAACAAACTCATCATAGATACCAGGATTCAATTTTCTATTTTCGTCTAGAAAAGACCCATAATAGTTATCAGAGGTACCAGGATTATAATTGAGTACGCCAGATGCGCGTTTCGTCTACATAAGACTCGTCAGTGACGCTGATATCAAAATATTTATAAATCCAAACAAGTACAAAGTTGAATAGCATTGAGGATCCGAAATTCCAAAAAGTTGTGCCAAATACGGCTTAGATAATCTATGCCTAAGTTATAAAAGACCAAATTAAGTACCAAGTTGAAAAGCATTGAGGACCAAAGTTCCTAAACGTTTTGCAATGTGCACCTAAGGAAGGTAATATATTCCTGAGATAGAAAAGCCTTTAAGTTAGTATTTCAAAAATTTCAAAGTTTTGTAAACCTGGAGTACAAAATATCAATCATGATGAACATGATTAAGTTATTTAAGATCATTATCATATGCAGCACAATTTGATATCCTCCCTTTATACTGTATAACTTGACTTCCAATAAAGACAATTGCAATACAAAATATTCTATTCATGTGAGTCTACCTCACATACTAGCATAGAGATACATTTTGGAATTTGAAATGATATAGTTTTCAATTCAATTCAAATGGTTTTCGAAATGAAGATATCTTTATCGCAAATTTTGGACTTATTTACCACGGATTTAATCCGGAAATCGGCGATAACGGATTTAATTCGTGATAATGATACAAAGATTTGTAAAAAAAATGTTAATGACGCCAAAATATCAGAGCATCCGTACCTCATCAAACTATTTGCATTTTCGTGTTTTAAGCAATTTGTTTTGTTTGTGTGTGAATGCATTATTAGACTGTCATGATAGACAAAGTATTTGTTAACGATGCCTTAACACAAGAAATAAAAAAGACAGATAAAGACGTAGATGTGCAATCTTCCCCGAATTTATGATGAGTTTATTATGTAACTTGAATCCTATAGGACTTCATAAGAGCAATGATCGTAGTAATGTGTTTGTTGAACTATGCTGTGTCTGTTTAATAGCTTAATGTACAGTGAAACCTATTTAAACCGAACCACTTCGGGACTTAAGATTTTGTTCGGTTTTATCAGGTTCGCAACGCATACAATTTGATATGACAGTGCTGACGAACATGTTTGGTCTATACAGATTTTCTGTTTATGCAAGATTCGGTTTAGTCAGGTTTCACTGTATAACGTTTCAGAATCTTTGTCTATTTCTTTCTAATCAATCTAAATTCCTGCTAGGATTCTCCTGGAAATTCAGATAGAAGAAAAGCCTTTTGAAATTCATCTAAGCTACAAATCATGAAATATTGTTCTGCATTGAATTCATCATTGGTACTCGAATCACAATAATTGAAAGGCCTAACCGAAAACGAAGTTGAAGAGAATGTTTTACTATTTATTGGGTTGTGACATGAGTAACACGACATGTGCTACATGTGAATTAG
Organism: Mytilus edulis; assembly: GCF_963676685.1. Classification (NCBI taxonomy): domain Eukaryota; kingdom Metazoa; phylum Mollusca; class Bivalvia; order Mytilida; family Mytilidae; genus Mytilus; species Mytilus edulis. The sequence goes on from NC_092354.1 coordinate 17,517,356, forward strand.
GATCTGATCACCCTTCTCGAGCACCTGACCTCATCCCCAGTTTTTTGGGGGTTCTTGTTGCTAAGTCCTTATTTTTCTATGTTGTGTCTTGTGTACTTTTATTTGTCTGTTTGTCTTTTATTTTTTGGCCATGGCATTGCCATTTTACTTTTCGATATATGAGTTTGAATATCCCTCTGGTATCTTTCGCCCCTCTTAAAGACTATAATTTGAAAAATACTGATATAGATATTGGGAAATCTGGAATCTTGGAATAAATTGTTGACAATGTGACACATCGAAATTTAAGTCAGACATTGTTTAATAAAGGTAATTAAATTATACGTATTGAGCATTAATAAAAATGTATACGCAAAGTAAAGTGTTCCCCTTAACATTATTAACGTTACTGCTCTTAAATTAATGATTCATAGGTGATACCCCTTTAATACAGTACAATTTACGAAAATGACATGTTTTGCATATTTCCAGTGAACCAAGCGAATAAACTCATCATAGATACCAGGAATAAAATTTTATGTTTACGCCATACGCGCGTTTCGTCTACAAAAGACTCATTAGTGACGCTCGAATCAAAAATGTTATAAAAGCCAAATAAAGTACGAATTTGAAGAACATTGAGGATAAAAAATTCCTAAAAGTTTTGCTACTGGGCTGCTGATACCCTCGGGGAAATAAATCTCCACCAGCAGTGGCATCGACCAAGTGGTTGCAAATAAACTCATCATGGATACCGAATAAGAATGCAATATTATTTCTGTTTGCCTTCGTAATTTGGATGTATATTGGTCGTTTTAACTATCTCAACTCTAATTTTTCTTTGTTTAGCGGATTTTTATTTAACATGAAACATTTATTACTAATGATGAATTTTTAAATACAAAGTGTATGTGCTTGTCCAAAGTCATGAGCTTGTAATCAGCAGTTAACGATCGTTTCTTGCTTTTTATCATACAAACGTATTACTGAAGGTCATATGGTGACATAATGGATGTTTTTTTGCACATCTTTTTGGTATCTGGTGGTGATTTGTCTCACTGACCAAATACCACATTTTATTTGATTATTTCATCCCAATGTTATTTATTTGATTTTGACATAAATTCAAATGATGTATTTTTTACATGTTTTAGCTATGGCTGTTTGAATAAGATAAATAATTGTTAATTTTCGAAACTAATGGAATGTGCGAAATTGTTTGATATCAGTAAGAAATTTAATTACAAATTTTAACTTATCTATCTTAGAAAAGGAGTCTTATTTATTTTAAATAACGACCAACTGTATACGTGATTTGAATACCAAATATTAATTGATTATTATTTTTGTCGGTGTTTTATTTGTAGCATATACGCCTTCGAAGTTTACCATTAAATTTTTTATTTTCTATTTTCGACTTATGAGTTTGAAAGTATCATTTGCCTCTCATTTACCAAAATTGAGTGTTTTTTTTATTAGAAGTTTGCATGTTTGGTGGATGCATAATCGTGCTTCTCCAATTTTTGTGCTTTTTTCACATTTCCTGTGAAAATTTGTTCTCCTCACTTGTGAAAAATCTGTTCTCGGCAAATGATTGGTTTAAATTTAACTGTGACGTTAAATTTTCTTGTTTTATTCAGAACTCTCTTATTGTGACGTCGTGAAAAAAGGCGACCATGCCTGATGACGTCACATCAAAGTACACAACTTTAAAATATGTAAATCATGAGTTCACTCTGTATAATTGTTGCCAAGGTAAATGTGAAAACAGTCTTTTTTATCATAATAATCCTTGAAGTAAAATCACAAAAATCCCGATCTCCGAGTCAAATTCAAATCAGAAAGTCCCTAATCTAATTGAAACAGCAAAAGCAAACGCTCAAACACATCAAACGAATGAATAACAAGTATCATATTACAAACTTGAGACTGGCATTTGACAATAGTTGCAAAGGAAAATGTGAAACAGCTGATTGTCTTTTTATTTCAATCCCGTAAAATGCTGAAAAAAACCCACTGAAAACCAACTCTAACTCTGCTGACTTGTGTCAAATTAACATGTCTTTTTGTCAAATTCTGATATGGTTTTAATCTATCGACAATTAGATGTGTGGACACAGTAATTATATTTGCTTATACAGTAAAACCTGGCTAAACCGAATCCAGCATAAACCGAAAACTTGTATAAACCAAACAAGTAATTAAGCACCGTCATATCAAATTGTATGCGTTATGAATCTAATAAAACCGAACATCGGCCAAAACCGAACAAAACCTTAAGTCCCGTAAAGGTTCGTTTAAACAGGTTTCACTGTACTACAACTTATCGATCTGAAATCACGATTGCACTCTTAGAATTTCCGAACATTGTTACAACTTAAGATGCTAAAATGAAACTTTATCATCCACGTATATTTATCGGAATCAATTATTTTACAAAGATCAATAAATCACTTTGATATCATTTATAAAAAGAATCATCGGATATTTTGACAAAAAGAAAACCGATTGCACTCTTAGAATTTCCGAACTGTTATGATGCAATAAAGGTGTATAATCAATGTATACTAATCAGATAATATTTAGTTATCAGTTATTATTCATAAAATATTGAATATTTTGACAAAAAAAAAATCTGTAAATAGTTAGATCTTTATAATCAACGTATATTATATAAAATGTTGTTATTAAAAAAATCTACAATTTTATAGTGTTACAACATCTTATGATGCTATGATAAATTTATATCACCAACGTACATTTGTAGGACTCGGAGATGCGATGGTCCCTACTCTGAGGTGGGATGGTTTAGCATGACGTTAAAATATTGTGACGTTTTGAAATACAACAAAGATTCGAAGCAGGATGATATGGCTGTAGATGAAGGTTTCATGCTAAAAGAGGAAAGGGAGTGAAAAAGAAAGTAACGAACATTTCAAGTCCTGGAAAGTTTGTTGCATTACATGTGGAGGCAATTTATTGGAAGCAAAGCGCATGAAAGATAAACTTGATCAGCAAATGGGTGAACCAGTGTTCGGAATTATGCCACAATTTTTTGCACTATAAATAAAGTATATTTATTTGTTATCTATTAATTTTGATTTATCTTTAAGTAAGCACCACATGGACAACTTAATAAATCGAAAAATGTTTTGTTATATCAAGTTGATATAATGTAGTTTTATTTTCGAGATAGATCCTCATCTGTAATAACACCGTCGCTCTAGTCTTATTTTTATTGTGACTACTGTGATAATTGTCTATAACCTGACGCCCTACGTGTACTTTTTAGAAATTTATCATCACCATACTAATGCGTGTTAATCGGTAAAACATAATTGAAATAAGATGAAAAAAACATTATTTGTTTTTATTTGACCTGAACAGAAGTTAATAGATTTACCAAATACGAGGATGGCAAACTACGATTGTCATATTTAAGGGAACGACTGACAAAACATATATTTTAAATCCAAGATTTTCCCAGTACCTTTAATGAGTTATTTCTTTTTTTTTCTATTTGAAATAAATGCATCGAAAAACTATACAAAAATCATAGGCGCAATGCATGAAAAACAAATTCTGACCAAAACAAAACAAATAACATTTAGAAGTTAAATGGTTGCTCCTTTAATGATACTGTTTCATTTAAACATCTCGTGTCTATTTTGCTTGTATAATCAATGTCACAGACAGACCATCGCACGTAACCACCATCGCATTTCAGAGTTGCTATCAACAAAGCTAACACCACCATCGCACTTCAGCGTGTAAACCATCTCACTTCAGCGAGGACCATCGCACTTCGGCGTGACCATCGCGGTTCGGAGTACCATCGCGGTTTCAAGTCCTACACATTTATCTGAAAAAAATATTTAACAATGATCAGTTATCACTTGTTCTTCATAAAATATCGAATATTTTGACCCCTCAAAAAATCTACAATTTTATGGTGTTTTATATGTCACGTAATTTTATGGTATTAAGTCAATGCACTATCGATCATTTTAACTGACAGAATTAAGCTGCTAATTGACAGTTACTGTACTTTACTATATCGTTACGTCGATTAATGAATCTAATATTTTATCTGTAAGAGGCCACCTATCATTTTAGCTTAATCTAGTAATTTGTTATAGAGCTTGTTAGTGTCACCACGGGCATTCTTGAAGATAATCTGTACTTTTCAGAAGAAATATTAATTTACGTGTTACAGTTCTTTAAATATATTCAGTATCTATTCAAAATAACTAATACCCAATTACAATATTGAAAAATTAAATTAAAAAAAATATCGAACGCCTAGGAAATTCAAACCTAAATGTATCTAATCAAATGGAAAACTCAAATAGTCAAACATCTCAAACGAATGAAAATAAAATGTCATATTCCTGACTGCTTTGACTTTTGTGCTGACATGAATTATCATTGATATGGTTATATTTATAAATTACCTGTTTACACAATTTTGAATTTCTGAAATACTAAGGCTTTTCTACCTCAGGCATAGATTACCTTAGCTGTATTTGGCAAAACTTTTAGGAATTTTTGTCCTCAATGCTCTTCAACGTCGTACTTTATTTGGCCCCTTTTAAACTTTTTTGGATTTGAGCGTCACTGATGAGTCTTTTGTAGACGAAACGCGCGTCTGGCGTATATTCAAAATTTAGTCCTGGTATCTATGATGAGTTTATTGATATATATGCAATTCACCAAGTATTCGATTATTTTATATCGTTTAAATGTTATAGTACATAATTTAAGGTTTATATCTATATCAAACTATGTATGCAAGTGTTTAACATTCCCTTGTCATCAACTGTTTAAATATTTTGTATTATACAAATGATATAGTACTTTTTTTGTTCAAATTTTCATTTAACTATTTTGTCCGAGCTGTCGACGGGGAAAGTTTAATGAGGAAAACATGGACATTCTAAATAGCAACTTCCCTGGAACTATAACGTTAATCATTTGTCAATTACGACACAAAATACTCGTTACTTTGGCGACATGTTGAAAATATCATTGTTTCTTCAGCGAATTATTTGTATGTATTTTTTTTCTCATTTTTAGCATTACATCATTCTGATGGAGAAAAAAAACCCTCAGATCTCAATTTCCTTGAATTATTTATAAAGACGCAACTTTCTTACTAGTATTACATTAAAACAAATGTTCTTCCTCGATTATCGGTTCAGTTTGTCAATCAATGTTATGAAAACATGGAATATTAAAAGTTAAAAGATACAAAACGATATTAAAGGTAATATTATACATGTTAAACATAGCAAACTTGATAATGATTCCCATTTGAAAACATGACTTCAATTTTTAAGGAAGTAAAACTCAGGTGACAGATATTATTGAAGAAGAAAAAATATGAAAGCCGGTTTTTATCAGTCACTTTTTTAAAAAGATACATTGACTGCTTTAAAATTACTAAATGCCTTAAAACTTAGTAAAGATCTGCGTGTAATGCGATACGATGCCGGTCAGTTATGGACAGAAAGTACAACTAGGGTAGAAAAATTACCATGCATAAGGGTGCAAAATGTGCTCATAGAAAAAAATAAAAAGTATGTACGAAAATAAACTATAAGACAATTGACGTAAGGATGATTGACACCTGTGTTCAGCACGTTTGACGTAAGGATGATTGACACCTGTGTCAAGCACGCTAAGACAATTGACGTAAGGATGATTGACACCTGTGTTCGGCACGCTAAGAAAATTGACGTACGGATGATTGACACCTGTGTTCAGCACGCTTGACGTAAGGATGATTGACACGTGTGTTCAGCACGCTTGACGTAAAGATGATTTACACCTGTGTTCAGCACGCTTGACGTAAGGATATTGACACCTGTGTTCAGCACGTTAAGTTAATTAATAGCGGTTTAATTTGGTACAAGATAATCACCGATCTTTGGCAAGAAAGCCGGTAATCCATGTCAATTCAGATCGTAGTCAAAATCACCTTCCCTAGAGCAAGGTCTGAATTAAATTATTGATTTTCGCATAAGGAAACCCCCCCTGATTTTAGATAACCATATGTGACTTTTTGCAGTTTTGACCAAACCTTTCCGCATTTTTGGTCCTAGAAGCTCTTCGGCTTGATAGTATTTTTTTGTGATATAGCTCTTTACACATTCAAAAACATAAACATCACTGATTTACAAACGTTTTGTCTTTTGTATTTCTTTACGAATCTGATAAATGAATCAAATAACGCTTCGAGCACACACACTCATATTATCAAAACGGGTTAATTTCGACATATCATAAATGATCAACCAAATAGAAGTTGAAAAAAAGATATTCAAGACAATATGTGGAAGATTTCCATAGAGAGAAAAACATCCACAAGTCACGACACGACAATACGACACATGTCCGGAAAAAAAATACAAATATATCGATGATTCACTAATTTTAATACCAATACAAGATAAAATTGTTCACAGTCACATGCGCATGAAGACAAATTCGAATCATTTCCTGTAAATGTATTTGTTGACGTCAAAACATTTTTTAAGACGTACACATAATTGCATATCTTCACGTAATTGACTTTTACAATGAGAAACATACATCTTACTATCGGAATTCCGTCAAGATATATTTCCTTTGTTTTTGAAATATAATGACAGAAAAATTTATCATGTTGAAATTAACACGTTTTGATTATATGATTGTGCGAGCTCGAAGCGTTATTTAATTCATTTATCAGATTCGTAACTTGAATTACAAAATCATTTCACTGATTACAATTAATATGCCACAATCTTTTAAGATCATATTGCTTAATCTAACCGGGATTGTGGCGGGTTTTTAAAAAGTTTTTTTTCGATTTTATTTTTATCTATTTTAAAGGGGAAGTGGTAGGGGAAGTTTATAGTGTTAACTAGTTATTAGAAACCTTTCAATTGTTTTAGACTCATTCAATGTATTAAAGTACGTGGGGACAATCTTTTGGGATTTAATTTTTTTTTTTTTTAGTATTCTATTTACTTTGTGTGTAGAACTTGTTTCTTTGTTTGACGTTCTAATGATCTAAAATTTAATTTTTTTTTAACATAGCAATATACCTCTTTAACTATACTAAACCTTTCAGATTTAGTGGCTAGTCAATTTTGTTTAAATCGTATTTTTTGACTTTTTGACTTTAGTTTTTTTTAGTTTTTTATTCGTGCTTCTCAATATGCTTTGAAAACGAAACGCGCACCTGTTGTATGAAATTATGAGCCTGTTTCTTTGATAAGAACCCTACAAATTAAAGTCAATAATAGTATTCGGATTAGAATGGTTTATAGACAAACTAATTTGGTTTCGACTAATACTATATAAAACCCAAGTTGATTTTTAGTAATCACAAGAAAGATCACAATTTGCAGTCCTAATTCCCTTTTTTAGAATAGGGAAAATTACTTATTATATAAATCTTTAAGTATGGGACGAAACAAACACAGATATTGTCGGTTGTTCAAGAGGGCCATGACACATGATCATGATGTTCTGGTAATTATTTAATTTTTAGGCCAATTGTCTTAGTTTTTTGTATGTACGTTATCCTCTATTCTTCATACTTTACCACCTTATTATTTTTTTTTATATGTGATTTGTTTTAGCGTCACTGATGAGTCATATGTAGACGAAACGCGCGTCTGGCGTATCAAATTATAATTCTGGTACCTTTGATAACTATTTTCTAATCAATTCTGATAACCCAATTTACATCCCCATTAATATAGATTATGTTTTCTTATATATGTATCAGAACAATTTAGTACTGATAACTTATCGATGAATACAATATAATTAATATGTGTCTTAATAGTGATGCTGTGATTGACACTGTTTGAATTAAAATGGTCTTGATGGGTTTTTTCAATTCTGCATTTTATAATTATACAAGCTATTTTTCTATTCATTATGGATTGTGCTCTCTTTGCTTCAGCAACCTATATTTCTGTTTTGATTATTGTTTGATCTTCATTCCCATGTTTTTTAAGTATTTTATTTCACACTTTTTTCTATTATTTTCTATTCCGTGAGCCTCATTTGTGACATGCAAAAAAAAAAAAAAAAAAAAACCAACCTGGAAAAGAGCAGATGGTATGCCAATAAAACATAACAATTTTGCACCTTACCAGAGAGAGGAATATTGATAGAACAAACATTGACACACAATAAACCATACCAGCTTGTATCAATTCCTTTCAAGAGGCAATTATCACGTAATGGTTTATATCTTACTTAAGGCGCTATGTTCTGTGTTCCTCAGTTTATGCTACAATACAGAAATACTGAACAAATTAATATTTTATCATTGATATTCCACAGTTTTATCTGATCTTTAGCAAGAGATGCAGCATGATTTATATGCATGGTATTTATCGGTCAAGCTCAAAATTAAAATATTAATTAACTATATTTTTTTTAAGAAATACTCATAATTTTTTTTTATACCAGTTATTATTTTCCTGTCCAGACATCTTTCGTTGAATACCAAATCCTGGTCAACTTTTTTTTTCTTTTTTATTTCTCCAAAGAATAGTAAGACATTAAAATAAACAAGAAACATGACAAACTGTTTGATAGAAATTGTATTAATATGAAATGAAACTAAAGGCAAATAATATGAATTTTTAAACTAAGTATTTGATTATTATTCAAAACAAGGTTGGATGCGAAAACACTTCCTGCAATTCGAATACTCAAAAAACAAATCATAACAAAAGTAGAAAAAAATATTTCAACGAGAGACTGAAATTCTTTTGCAATTAAAATTAAATCTATCCTACTAGCTTGTGTCTTATCCTTTCTTCTCCATGTAAACTGTTGTGTGCTTTTATGTAAAATACGCCAAATATCTATAAAAGTATGATTTTTCATTAGAACTTTTAAACTATTAACAGGCTCAGAAAAATTCGTATTTTTATTTAAGCTTTTCCTATCAAAAGTCTTCAACGCTTCATTGAAATCGCCGGCAACCAGAGTAATGCCTATATAATTTTCTTTTATAAAATTGTTCACATTTTTAAAGAAAGAATTTCTATCTGTTCTATAATTTGGCGCGTAAAGACAAACTAAAGACAATATTACATTGTCCATTTTCACATTTAATAAAATAAGTCTTCCGTCGTTATCGCAGAATTTATTAATTACCTCAATGTCTGCATATTTGTTGATACCTATTGCTACCCCCTACTTGCCGTAGTTCCATGACTGCAAATTATCAAGTGTTTTCTTTACGATGTACAAAGGCTTCCAAGTAAGTTATTTAAATAGTTCAAAATGCACAATCCCTTTTCCTCGATACCTCCTCCCATACCGTAAAACTGAATATCCACGATGTTTCGTTTTTCACACAATAAGTTCTTTGAAAATGTATAAGTTTTAGCATACAATTGAACAGTCCATAGTTTTTACACTTACATTTTATAGCCCTCTGCTCTTTATATATGCAAAAATAGTAAAGTTCGTTCGCTTGTTTCAAATTAAAACATTTCCAAAGAGTTGTTTGTTTACGCACTCATTTTGCGTTAATAAATTCGAGGCTTAGGAAATTTGACCGAGATGGCTCAGAATTTCTTACATACAAAAATATTAAAATGTGCAACGATTTCAAGAAGAAGTACACGAAATCTCTATAGAGATATATAGTCTAGTATAAACTGTTGTTTCGCTGTGTTGCGTCTGGATTATAGAATTGTTTTGTAACATTATCTGAACATTCTAAGAAATCTAGCTCATTAATTGAAAATAACAGTCATTTTGAACAAATATGATCATCATTAATTTATCAATGGACATTTATCAACCGGAATTTATTACTTAAATGACGTCGGTAATAATTTAGTGCAGTATTTCCCCGATATTTCTAAAAAATATATTGTCAAAATCGTACAATACGGTTAACAACATATTTACGTTCAAAGAAATTTATAGTGTATGATAGTATATGTGTGACTTCTAACACTAGTGCAAAAGATTCAACAAATATGTAATGATAATGGAAAAGAGAGTCAATACATACCGGAGGGACATTCAAAATCATAATTCAGAGACAAACTGACAATGCCATGGCACAGAACGACACAAAAACACATACACTATAGACAACTGTAGACTAAGCAACTGAAACCAAACTATAAACCGAAAGTAATATCAATTCACCGTTTCAGAATATAATGCATCCTGGGTAATATTTTCAAAGGTGCACACCAAAACGTCCTGATTGGTTGAAAATGTCATTAACAATGGAAATTTAACCAATGACGTGACGTTATTTTCATTTTGGAGTACGAACAATGAAATTACCCATGATGCTTTAGATTCTGAAACGGCCAATTGCTTTCAAGTTGTATGCAGACCCTGTTTCACATGTGACACTGATCGCGGTACTCCTGTAAAAAACAATGAAAATAGTTTTCAAGCACAACGATACGATACTGGAAATTCTATCGAAATTAAGGAATATATACTAGTAATTAACTCCTCCACCTAAAGCTCTTATGTCTTGCTCCACTTTTCTGTATTTTTAAACAAATGAAAAAAGTGAAATAAGTTGGAAACAGCTAGTGGATAAAAATATAGTATAACGACATTTAAAAGCACCGATAATCATAAATTCCGACATATGAAGTCAATACAGCTTAAGGATCAAACTCTGAATTACAAAATCATCAGAATAATATCGAACAAATGAAAGTTTGGAAACATTTTATTCATTAAAGTGACCTTGTCAATGATATTTTATGTCAATAAATAGCTTCTGTTCATTTACTTTTGTAAACACTTCGCTAAATTAGTACTGAGCACCTGAGAATGCCCCCAGTTTTTGGTGCGGCTCGTGTGATTAGTCTTTTGTTTTCTATGTTGTGTGTACTGTACTATGATTTGTCTGTTTGTATTTTTATTTTTCGCCATGGCATTGTCACTCTATCTTCAATCTATGAATTTGACTGTCCCTCAGGTATCGTTCTTCTCTCTTTTCTGACTACTTCGGTTTTGACACACGAGACACGAGTTTGAGAGTTCCTGATAGAAGTTAACTTGAATAATCACTTGGGCGCATCACATATATATAAACTGCCATTTTGATTTTTTTTAATGTTGATTGCATTCATCGTGCAGTGTAAGGTACGATTCTTGTTGTCACACGATTAAGGAGGTAAAGAACACCAAAAGGATTAAACTTATTTAAAATTGGCTAAACATTTTAATCACTAGTAAAGAAAAACCCAGCTACATTAAGATCACAATAAGTGTTGGCAAGCTATTAATTATTCAATAAAATCATTCCTGTAAATTGGTTGGATCACACTTAAAGAACATAAGTTATTTTATTAAAATTTTATGATGATCAAACGTGTCAAATCTACTTAAGTTAAAGTGTTGGCTACCGTCTTAAAAATTTATGGTTGTTTTTCAACATAATAGGCAGTATAAAAAATGTGTAAATTATTGATACACAACTTTTTTTTTCAACACTTAATGATCACCATGTTTTCATTCATAAAAGATAATTTGAATCGAATCAAGTAATATGGAAATAATTGTTTAAACGGAAATCTTTCAGAGATTGCGTCCGAAAAAAATGACAGGAACCATCATCAATAAATATGCGCGATAACGATTTATAAATTAGCGTGTAAGAAAATATATTACTTAGTTTACAAAAGTGAACGAACCGCTTTAAAAGCATAGGAAATCATTTAACTTTCAAAGATAGATGAACCAAAAATAGTACAGTATTTATGTGCGATAAAGATTTATGCGTTTTCTTATATTGATGTGTGATAAAGATTTATACATTTACTTTTAAGAAATGATATTAGTATCACTGAAAACGAAACAAAAATTAATTTGTATTACCATGAGCATCAAAGGAAAGCAAATTCAATTTCAATTCAATCGCGTAGTGGAATTAACTATTTTCGGAGTCTTATAAATTCTATATATAAATTTTGGACTAGTTTAAATCTCGGTCTATTTCTTAAATTTATTCTTACATACTTTTGATTTTTTAACCCTGTATGCTAACATTCCCATGAAAATTTTAAAATTGTTTGTACGCACATTGAACGACAAATTTATGTGACGTATAAAATTTTCTGACGTCAGACACTCAAATCAATAAATGTGTTTGTTGATAGTAGATGTTTTTGTGTTCTGTTAAATTGTTCCTTTTAAAATTGTTATACGATGATGACTGATGTACCCATATTTTGACTATTTTATTTATTGTGTCTGTTTATTCAACGCATCAATGTAAAAATATCGGAAATTGATGAGACTGTCATTAAAGTGAGAGGGTTAGCGCTATAGAACCGGGTTTAATCCACCATTTTCCACAGTTGAAAATGCCTGTACCAAGTCAGGAATATGACAGTTCTTGTCCATTCGTTTTTGATGCGTTTTGTTATTTGATTTTGCCATGTGATTATGGACTTTCCCAATTGATCTTCCTCTAAGTTCAGTATTTTTGTGATTTTACTTTTTAATATTAAAGACAAACTAAAACTGGTTCTTACTTCAAACATTTTGCGTACTTGTAGTGTCTAACATAAAGTACATCAGTTATTATGTGTAATAACAATTTATAAAAAAGGTAGTCACATCACAGATCGAACATAAATGAAGGAATAGTGAAAAAGCAAAGAAAATAAGCAGGGTAAATGTAATCATTTTCGCTAAAAGGTAAGCAAATATATATACATATAAATAGATAGCAACAGTCAGGGGCATTACTTAAACAAGTAACAATAAAAATTACCTATACAAGTAATGTTGAAAACGAGGCTATTTTAAATATTACTTATATAAGTAAATTTTCTGAATATTATTTTTATAGGTGTCCAATAATACAGATTTTACTAGATGTAACAATTTTTCACAGTCATCTGGTTATTTTTCCCATGACATATTAAATCTAATCTATCTGAAACACTGATTAACTTTCTGACGCACTTATCTTTCATACCGACGATTCTTGGTCAAAGATTGGTATCTTGGGACAATTAAATTGTCATTTTCCTCCAAAATCTTGAAAGTAGACTGATATAAATAGATAGATACTTGTGAATTGATCAAGACTTGAAGTTATTTATAATTTGTAACCCAAATCAAGTACAGATGTACCTTAAATAAGTTTTGATACTAATTTTATCAAAAAAGTATCAAATAACTTATAAGAGTAATATTTTTGTCATTATTTTTAAAGTAACCCTTCATCTCTATACTCCTCTCAAATAAAATAAATTCTTAACTTTATGATATGAAATGATGTAAAAACTCATGAAAACTACATTTAGACTATGCTTTTATTGAAATTTAAAATAACTCTATTAAGTATTTTTTTTATTTTCCCAAACAAAAATTACTTATATAAGTAACTTAAAAAAATTACTTGTTTAAGTCACGCCCCTGACTGAGCAAAGAATGAATGAACAATGCAGATTATAAGTAATTATGTATGATAAAGAGTGAAGAAAATAAAGTTATATCACTGATATCCAAAATTGAAAAAAGAAAAAAAGGCAAGGGAGATTATTTCAGCTTGAAAGGAAGGTAAATAGTTACAAAAAAGAAGAAAAAGAATAGAACAATAACAGCGTCCAAACGAGATTTTGGGTATATCATTAGTAATAATGTGGAATAATGATGTAAGAATAATAATGAAATAACTGACTTAGCTTGTGAAATTTTTTAGAACAGAATAAAAAGCAAAGACAAATCAATTGCTGTAAGCATCAAAGGAACGCAGTCAGTTTAAGGTAGATTGATGGTATACCGCCATCTTGGATTGTACAATCACAGTACAAAATCGGTCTAGTTATTTGCCCAAATCAGCAAATTTGGAAACAGATTTGCAATTTAATGGTTAGACTTTTATTTATATAAAGAAAACTTGCTAATTTATTGTATTCTTCAAAATATTTTAACAAATATCAACGTTTTTGGTTTTTTAAATCATTTTTTTCAAATGAGCCATTTAAGGGGAGATAACTCTTTTAGCACAAAATTTATACTGGGCTAATAGGGAAATTTTTTATTTTTACTTGTGGCAAGAAAACAAGTTCGGTGACACCATGTTTTCTTTTTATTTTCTTAAAACATATTATAAAACCTATCTTCTCACAATTTTTTTCAAAATTCTATCTCATAGAATTTTTTTTATGCACTGTTATGTGTTTTTTCATGAACAAACTAACCAAATTTAGGCAATTTTCAACGAATCATAGCTTGAAAAATAGCACGGTGACCCATACTTTTTATTATATTTTTGAAAACAGCATAGGAAAATCTTCATTTTGTCAAATTATAAGAAAATTCTGTCTCAAAAAACATTTACTTATGATCTACCTTAACTATGAAAGAAATGAGTAAATCAACAATAATTGTACATCAACATATACTAATACCGATAATGATTTATGTATCCATGCGTTTTACTGCCCAGCTGGTATCTTTCGTCACTTTCTTATGCAGTTACTCATAAGCAAATATAGTGAAATCATTAATTAAAAAAAACCCCAAAGAAACAAATTAGAAAGTAAGTAAGTATTATAAGAAAACAATATTCAAAATATAGGTGTTATATAGTAATATGACTAATTTACAAAACAATTAAATAGAGAAACATTTCAAAAAGCATAGAAAATATTTTCATATACTTTCTGTGTTAAAGGAAAGCAAACAAACATATAGAAATGTAAAACCAAAAACAAAAGCAAAATGTTCGTTTGAGGTTTTTGTATGCTTTTAGTTATAACGTTTGAAAATGATTTTAACATACACAATGCACTTTTATAAATATAGTCAAACCAAGGTTTTCCACCAAAAAAAAAGGAACAAAAGAACACAAAAAAGGGAAATAATATATAGTTTCTTTCAGCTTCAAAGGAATGTTACAGTATAACAAGTAGAGCACCAGTGGCGCCCGATTAAGCTTTGCTCATGTCATCAGTTGTTACGTGTGATAAAGATTTACACATTCACATTCACGAAAATATACTTAATCACTTATATAACAAACATGACGAAACAGAACAAAATTAAAGCAATTCAACAAATAACGACCTACAGTATACATGATTTGAATACAAAAC
This sequence comes from Mytilus edulis, assembly GCF_963676685.1. Classification (NCBI taxonomy): domain Eukaryota; kingdom Metazoa; phylum Mollusca; class Bivalvia; order Mytilida; family Mytilidae; genus Mytilus; species Mytilus edulis. Next base: position 17,532,454 of record NC_092354.1, read on the forward strand.
GTTATTTTATTTCTATGTTTGTCGTTTATTTTTTTAGCATGTACGCTTTCGAGATTAACTTGTAAATAGATATAGGAAGATGTGGTGTGAGTGCCAATGAGACAACTCTCCATCCAAATATCAATTTAAAAAAAAGGTAAATCAGTATAGGTCAATGTACGGCCTTCAACACGGAGCCTTAGCTCTCACCGAACAACAAGCTATAAAGGGCCCCAAAATTACTAGTGTAAAACCTTTCAAACGGGAAAACCAACGGTCTTATCTATATAAAAAAACGAGAAACGAGTAACACGTATAAATTACATAAGCAAACGACAACTACTGTACATCATATTCCTGACTTAGGACAGGTCCAAACATTTGCAGCGGGATTAAACGTTTTGATAGTACGAAACCTTCTCCCTTTTTCTGAAACAAGAGCATAACATCACAACATAGAAAAACACACGACTAAATAATGATCAGTTGTCAAGTAAAACTATGGAGAAAGGAATGAAACGATATACCCATTTATATTGAAAAGAAACGAAATATATACAAAAGGGATATTCAAAATCATCAGACGAAAACGAACTGACAATGCCTTGACAAAAACCCCGAAAAGACAGTATAAAGTACAACACAGAAAACCTGACTGAGCGACACGAACCCTGTAAAAAACCTCGAATGATGTCAGATTTTTTAAGATTATTACGCAGATCCTGCTTGCATACGTTGCACCTGTCGTGTTTCTCATGTAAGTACAAATCCCATTTATAACAAGTCACAAATCGTAACGGAATGCATTTTTCGATATATAAGAGCTTACGTTTGCTTCCAGCGGGCAATACTTTGAGATGATCAGAAAAAAAATAGACGATAAAGATGTGACTTCTTGGTAAATATAAATAAGCCGTGCTAACAAGTACACCAAAGCGTTCTGGTTGGTTTGAAATACACGAAACAATTCAACCAATGACGTAACATTATTTACATTTTGGTGTTCAAGAAGACCCATAGTTCTCTGGATTGTGTAAAGGCGAATTTCAAGAATTCTTAATCTTTATCTTTAAAACCTTGAAAAATTAATTGAGTGCTCTCTCTGACACTCATTAAAACGTTATTAACTTTCGTGCACTTAAGCTTTCATTTTCATATAACAAATCTTTAGTAGGAAGTTAAAATTAAGATTAATTATTGCGGAAACCTCTTTCGGCTATCCCCGTTTCTTTTTACCATTTATCTTTATAAAATTTAAAACTTTTAACACGATATCGGAAATAAATTCACACAAATATCCATGTAAATGTCTCTTGGGAAAACTTCATAAAATTATGCAACGTTTAGAATACTTGATTGATAGAAATCATCAGACTAAAATATATTTCTTTAAATTTAAAATTATGAATGATCGTATAAGGGGGTAGACCTGTTAACTTTAACAGCTGTCTGCACTATTACATCTACGTAGGGGGATATGTGTTGAGTAAATAGAACTACAAATATATTAGATATATATATATATATATATGCACATAATTCCTCGTTGATACAGAAAAACGCCATATACGCTTTGTAAAAAAAACCAGACATTTAAAAATAAAATACTTTGTTACTGCAATTTAAATGAAATTTAAATAATTGAACATCACAAACCAAACCCCGCTGATGGTATACGCTGGAAACCGTTTTAAAAATCACTCAAAACGACCCATCGATGACATAGTTATTTAGAAAACAAATAAAGGCAACAGTAGTATACCGTTGTTCAAAACTCATAAATCCATGGACAAAAAACAAAATCGGGGTAACAAACTAAAACTGAGGGAAACGAATTAAATATAAAGAGAGAACAACGACACAACATTAAAATGTAACACACACAGAAACGGACTAAACATTAGACAAAATTCCATGAGAATAACAAATATAACATCAAAACCAAATACATGAATTTGGGATAGATAAGTATCGTGACACGTCTTATAGTAATGTGAATCCACACTCAAAAATAAGAGAAAACAAACGACACAACGGAAACACAACGTTAAAATGTAACACACAAAGAAACGAACTATAATATAACAATGGCCATATTCCTGACTTGGTACAGGACATTTTTAAAGGAAAAAATGGTGGGTTGAACCTGGTTTTGTGGCATGCCAAACCTCCCTCTTTTATGGCTATGTAAAATATAACATTAAATGACAACATAACATTACAGGACTACAATAAAGGAGAACACAATTGACGAAGAAACACACGAATTATAGCTAACAAAAGGCAAGTTTAAAATTTTAAAACGCCAGAAGTGCATGTTGTCCACACAAGACTTACTAGTGACGCCCAGATACAAACGTTTGAAATCTGAAACAAGTACAAAGTTGAACAGCATCGAGGACCAAAAGTTCACAAAATTTGTGCCAAAAACGGCCAGGGTTTTCTGTTAGGTACCAGAACAACCCTATTAATAATTTATACTTTTGTAAACAGTAAATTTTATAAAATGACTAAAATGTTAAAACTGAAGTATAAACTAATTACAGGAAACAACCGAAATACATTACATAACCCGACAAAATGCAACACAAAAATTAGACACATCCGAATAAGTTAAAACCTCAACGCCAAGTGACGTCATATTTGAAATTGTAAAAAATGACAAAAAAAAAAAAATTCATGTCACATTTGATTTTGTAAAACAGATCATCAAAAAATAAAAACTGACGTCACATTTGAATGAATAAGATAGAATTAGGATTGATTTAAGATTATGTTTGAACTAAATACTGATATTAAATTTAATAACAATGCACATTTCAATACTTAATAGCAAACTAAGGCAGCAATTAACTATATTATATAGCTATGTCCGGTTTGTTTTGAATCTAACTTCAAACGTAAAACATCGTACAGATTACGTTGAACAAAATGAAATCTAATAAAAAAAGGTGGTGATTAATTTTCTTTACCATAACACATGAATATAATAGAAAAGACGTCATCACATTTGTCAAATCCGATGAGAATTACAAATATAACATTAAACATTTAAACTAAATGCATAAATGTGGGATAGATAAGCACCGTAACACGTCTTATAGTAATGCGAATTCACACTCAGCAAAAAGGTCACAATCTGGAATAAGTCACGTTTGTTAATTAAAAGATTAGACGACGTAATGAAAAACCACAATCTACCATGTGGTAAAAAAAAATATTGTATGTGTATAAAACATTCAGTTAGAATGACTGTTCAAAAAGCTGGTACAAATGTAAGATACCAAAGTATAAATAAATGTTAATGTTGACATATTTATATTCATAACGATATTATTTATACATACAACACACCAGTTTTACACGTCAAGTGAATTGAAATAACGTAAGAGTGTTATATATGGTATCTCTGATTAGTATCTAAAGATGATGCCTTTTATTGGAAATCAGAATCGACTTCAGCTATTGGCTTGTCTCTCTCTTGTGGCAAAAAAATAATCATTATCACCTCATACAATATGACATTCTGGAAACCTCTGTTACTTGAGTTTGTTTCGTGTGTAATATGTACGCTAGCGAGAATCGGTCCCAAAATATATATATTTAGTATGTTAATGGTAACTCTGATTGATATCCTTAGATGTTGGAAATCAGAATCGACTTAAGCTAGTGGTTTGCTTCTCTCTTGTGACAAAATATAATGAGTCACCTCATACGAAGTGACGTTCTGAAAACGTCTGTCATGTGATGTTTTATCAAGAGAGACATAAGGATGAAAACGATAAAAAAATAACGTCTGATGTCAATTGGTTTGATAGGGATAGGCAAAAAATTATGATATGAATCGTGTTGCTCAGTCTTCCGTTTTTATTGAAGTGAAGTGTTGACTTGTTTGTGTTCATCGTCGTTTTTGGCTTTGCAATGGCATTGACTTATGTGGATTTCACAGTACATGTTTTATTCAAATTGGTATTTTTATGTTCCACCTATGAAAGTAGAGGGGCATTATGTTTTCTGGTCTGTGCCTCCGTTCGTTCGTTCGTTCGTCCGTCTGTGCGTCCGTCTGTGCGTCCGTTCGCTTCAGGTTAAAGTTTTTGGTAAAGATAGTTTTTGAAGAAGTTGAAGTCCAATCAACTTGAAACTTAGTACACATGTTCCCCACGATAGGATCTTTCTAATTGTAATGCCAAATTACAGTTTTGACCCCAATTTAATGGTCCACTGAACATAGAAAATGATAGTGCAAAGTTCAGGTTAAAGTTTTTGGTCAAGGTAGTTTTTGATAAAGTTAAAGTTACATCAATTTGAAACTTAGTACACATGTTCCCTATGATATGATCTTTGTAATTATAATTCCAAATTATAAGTTTGACCCCAATTTCACGGTCCACTGAACATAGAAAATGATAGTGCGAGTGGGGCATCCGTGCACTATGGACACATTCTTGTTACATTTATGTGTTTAATAACGCCACACTGCGCGGCGAAGATTTACCTTTTTTACTTTGTGACTTGGAAGAAGATTGTGACTTATTTGCACTCATACCACGTCTTCTTATCTATACTTAGTAGATATGTTTGAACATTAAATGATTAACTTTCAAAATAGCATAAAAACATAGATTATTGCACAGTCTTCTAGGAGCTGTTCAGATCAAAATGACCATTTCAGACTTAAATTGATTTACTAGAAGATTGATGTAAAAATATGGAAAAAGAGATGAAATATTATTACAAAACAGGCGAATTTCAACAAGGGGATAGTAATCCTGAAACCCGAAAACTACGAATTTCAACAAGGGGATAGTAATCCTGAAGCCCGAAAACTACAAATTTCAACAAGGGGATAGTAATCCTGACGCCCGAAAACTACGAATTTCAACAAGGGGATAGTAATCCTGAAGCCCGAAAACTACGAATTTCAACAAGGGGATAGTAATCCTGAAGCCCGAAAACTACGAATTTCAACAAGGGGATGGTAATCCTGAAGCCCGAAAACTACAAATTTCAACAAGGGGATAGTAATCCTGAAGCCCGAAAACTACGAATTTCAACAAGGGGATAGTAATCCTGAAGCCCGAAAACTACGAATTTCAACAAGGGGATAGTAATCCTGAAGCCCGAAAACTACGAATTTCAACAAGGGGATAGTAATCCTGAATCCAGACTCAGTTTAATTAACAAATTAACAAAATAGAAAACTAGATTAAGCAACAGGACCCCCTACCTCCCCCCCCCCCAAAAAAAAACCAACAAAAAACAGGAAGCGATCTTAGATGTTTCTGAAGTCTACAAATCATTGCTGCATGTCTCAAGAGACCTGTCCTGTTGCTTAAATCCTGTAATTAGACATCCCTTGCATATGAAATGAATGCGTTTGATGTATAAGAGATTACATTTGCTTTATAACCGAAACTTGGAGATGATCTGAAAAATACAATACAGATTTTACTTCTGGTGAGAGATTAACTTGCCATTCCAGAATATGACGCATAATTAATAATATTTTAAAACGCGTACTCCAAAACGTTGTGATCAGTTCAAAACGTACTAAACAATGAATATTCAACCAATGAGGTAGCGTCATTGTATTCCGGTGTACCAACAATGAGGCTAATCCTAGTCCTTTAAATTTGAAAGGGCGAAAACTATTTTCAAAGAACACCTTGCAATAACAATACAGCGCAATTATATCTAGATATATACCCCATCTGTAAGTGCTGTTTAAATCACACTCATATAAATGTTGTTAATTTGATGCACCAAAGCAATTATTTTCATTTCATTAAATGTTTTAGTAAGAAGTATAATAAGTTTAATTAATACAAAAACCACGTTCGACTAACCCAGTTTCCTCTTATCATTCATATTTGTGAATTTTTTAAACCGAAAATACGATTTTGAAAATAAATTTAAACTATCCTTCTAATAAATGACTCAGGGGAAAAAAAATAATACAGCCTTCGAGAATACTTCGATATAAATCATCAGATTTAAATATTTTTCTTTGAATTCTAAATTATGAATGATCATGTAAGGGGGTGGGTCTGCTTACTTCAACAGCTGTATCCACTAATCCATCTACGAAGAGGGACATGTGTTGAGAGTTAATATTTCTACAAATTGAATATATACACGTATTAGGACATAATCTCTCATTGTAACATCAAATACCATCTGCGTTTAATAAGGAAAATGACAATTGGAAAAAAATGTCAAAGTTACGTAATACGTTTTTTGAAGTTTTTCATTAACATGTAGAAAATGATGTAATATAATTGCAAATGAAATGACGGCATTTAACAATGAACAAAATACAGACTATGTGTCATAATCTAAACATTTTTTATTGTGATTTTCTACAAGGATAGTTTAATCTCCTTTAGAGAAAATATTAGTGTTCACTCCTGGCCTTGCAATAATACAAACGTCGGGCACGACTTATGTACTCAAACTCAGATATCAGCAAATCATAATACCAAGAAACCTCTTACACTTTAACTAAAATAAATTTGGCTCATTTAATTTTCTTAAAATTTTGACAAAGTATTACCGTTGACCCTTTGACAAAAATATAAAATTTTCAAAAAATTTGAACCAACCGTTTAATCAGACAAATTACACTGGTTATATCGCAGTTTGACAAACACTTATTTTGATCACTGAGAAGCTTAATATTCCCATATGAACACAACGTCATTAAAACGTTCTGCTGATTTTACAGAGTTATCTCCCTGTAGTGTTAGGTACCACCTTAAAATGGAAAAATTACGAAAATGTTACGGAGTGGCACATAATTTCTGTTAAGGTGATTCTCACGTTATTAACGGTACCAATGCATCTAGTACAAATGCACATTTTGGCAATTATTGCCATATTAGTGATGATCGAGGTAAAAAAAAATATAATACAAACGATAAAGAGCTGTAAAAAATAAACACAAATAAGAGACAAATCCGGTTACAAAATCAGAGCTTTGCATGATGAAGATATATTCCTTTATTTGAAACAAATTTTTAAATGTTATTTCATGAAACATCAATCAAATGATATTCGCATTTTCCCTCCTGTGCCGATATACTGGATACTGGTTTGGTGAAACATGGGGGATGAAAATCAAGAAGTGGTATCGACCCACTTGTAATAATAACATTAATCTTTGTAAACAGTAAAAAAACCTGAAATGAGAGTAAAACTCAAAACGGATAGTCCCTATATATTTTATCGAAACGAAGATTATCTTCATATACTATTACAGCTTCTGGTATTCGTTTTGTGTATACAAATGATAAATTGAGTTACCTTGAAGACGCGACCAGTCTTGTTTCATTGACAAACTATTTATGTATCGTGACTCTTATGGGACAAAAGTTGTGTCAAAGTCATTACCATTTTATAAGATTATCATGTAATATTCTCACTGGAAAACACTGGTTAAGATTTAGATGTGTTCTGTTGCAAAACCGTGTCACTTTTTCAAATTAAAAAAAATAATTGAAGCGTATTTCTGTCACGTGCTTTCAACTTGTAAGTGTTTCAAATACCGTTAAGATCAAGAAAAATAGAAACATTTTAAAAAGTAATGGAAATGTTTATTAATCTGAAAAAAATAAAGAGAAGAATCTATTGTCTCAGTCGTCGTGACTTCTGAATTGACTTGTATAATCTTTGAATTGGTCATAATTATAGATTGACTTTGTATTTTTAGAAATTCTGGGTATTTTCTACCCCATGAATATATTAACATAGAAGTTTTTAGCAAAACTTTCATAATTTTGCTCTTCAATTTCGTACTTTATTTTGAATTTGTTTTTTTAATCTTGTTTTATTCAAGAATCACTGATGCGTCGTTTTATTGACAAATACGTGCATATGTCGTACGAAATGTTTATCATGGTAGATTTGATGAGTTTATCTACGATCTTTTTAATCAGCGTAGTTTATTATCCTTCCTTAATACTGTGTAAATTGTCATTCTTTTCAAACTGTTTATTTACAAACAAGTTTTCGAATGTTTTTTCTTAGAAGCCTATTTTAAATATAAAAATATATTTGGTATTTGTATTAGAGAGAATAATCGTTAACAAGAATTATATATAATTCGTTGAAACGATTAAACTTTGCGATAACGATTATGTAGAATTAGGTAATAGCTATTGTTGCAATTCGCAATCAAGAATTAAAATAGTTTTTTTCTTCAGAATTATCTATTCAAATGGTTTTATTGAATTGAAAACATTTTAATCACCAATCTTGGATTTCTTCAATAAGGATTTAATGCGGAATTCGGTTATAACGGATTAATTCGTGATAATAAACTACACAAATCTGTCAAAACAAATGTTTGTAATGACAAAATGACAGAGCACCCGTACCTTGTTAAACAATTAGTATTTTCGTGTTTTTAAGCAATTTGTTTTGATCGTGTGTGAATGCATTATTAAACTGTCATATTATACAATGATATACAAAATATTTGTTTACGATGTCTAAACACAAGAAATAAAGAAAAAAAAACCGATAAAGACACAGACATGTAATCTTTCCGGAATTTATGATGAGTTGATTATGTAACTTAAATCCTACAGGACTTCATATGAGCAACGACGGTAGTAATGTTTCTGTTGAACTGTACTGTGTCTGTTTTATATTCTAATGTACAACGTTTCAGAATCTTTAGATATAGAAAGATCTGGAGTGAGTGCCAATGAGACAACTCTCAGTCCAATTAACAATTTATAAATTAAAGTAAACCATTTAAGGGCAATGTCCGACCTTCAGCATGGAGCCCTGGCTCACACCGAACAACAAGCCATAAAGGGCCCCAACATTTCTAGTGTATTTATTATTTGCATGTTATGTGATTGCATAATCATGCTTCTGTATGTGTTAAAATACCTTTCTGTCGACTTTTAAACTCTGTATATTGATAAAGGCTAACCACGATGTAACAGTAAAATCTATGTTATCTGATTGACTCCTCATAAATTGGTTGTTTCTGCAAAAAGCTATGGTATTTTGAAAATATAATGTATATCAAACATAAAAGCGTATTTCTTCAATCTTTTTAACTCTATTATGAGCAACATATATTTCTCGGAAACAATTATTTTACAATGATAAATAAGCATTTCTTATTCATAAAATATCAAAAATGTTGACAATTCAAATATGACGTGCTTCTTTCGCTTTGTAAACAACACCGTGATAAAGTTCTCGATATATCTATTCTTAGTGCAGACTCCAAGATGTACACAAATGGCTGTTTAAATATGCCTCCCACGTAAATCCACATGTATCGTAACCTATGTGTAAACGGTTGTGGATTTCGCTGTGTTAACAATTACAATTGAATAAAACCCTACAGAACATTTATTCTGATCCTGACGGCATAACAAAAAGAATTTACACATTAGACAACGGAAAAATGGACAAAAACAAAATAAATTAAAATTCCGCGAAATTCCAGTAATGCCGTTTTGGCGCATTAACGTCATTTCAAAACATGACGTCATACGAAAGAAAACGTCAAAGCTGAAGTTTTTTCTATTGCGTTTGCCTTCTAAACTCGGATACAATTGCATTAAAATAAAGTATTTAGGTAGGTGTTGCTTGTTTTCCGTTCTATCGCATTATTCGCACATTTACTGATTTCAGCAAGTCAACATGGTGGTCCTTGGTTACAACATGTCAACAGTGAATTTGACGGTAGCTTACGATAAAAAATGTAAATTTATAATTGCAAATGTTGGGTTTACTGAGAAGTAAAAAAAGTAATCACATTTTTTTTCTAGCGGTAAGTTAAGAAATCATTCATGCAGGTTTATTAGATTTGTTTTACATTTATCGAACAGTGGGTAAAATAGAACAGCCACACACACGGTATACCCATCATCGCTTCAGTTTTTTAATGATCGTATTTGTCCTATTAGAATCGATATAATTCATGGAAGCCATATATTTGTTGTAAATTTACACATGGCCTCGGCCGTGATATTCGTAAATTTTATCCCTCGCTAACGCTCAGGATAGAATTCGAATATCACGGCCCACGCCATGTGTAAATTTCAAACAATTCTATGGCTTCCATGAATTATTTCTTAAATATACTATTGCACTCTTAGAATTTCCGTACATTGTTAGATGTCATGATGCTATAAAGGTCTATTATCAATGTATATTAATCGAAAAAGAATCCAAAACCAGTTATTATTCATAAAGTATCGAATATTTTGACAAATTAAAAAAGATTGCACTCTGTACATTGACAGATGCTATGATACTATAAAGGTCTATCACCACCTTATTTTTATCTTAGCCAATTATTTTGCAATGATCAATTATTATTATTATTCATAAAACATCGAATATTTAAACACAAAAAAAAAGAATCTACTATCAACTAGTTAACAATGACCAATTATCAGTTATTATTCATACAAAATCGAATATTTTGACCAAAATAAAAAGATGCGACAATTTTATGGTGCTACACTATGCCACGTCATTTCATGGTATTAAGTCAATAATATGATACTATAAAGGTCTATCAACACCTAACATTTTAAAAACCATTACCAATAATCGATTATTATTCATAAAATATCGAATTTTTTGACAAAATACAACACGATTGCACTTATTTTCCTAACATTTACAGATGTTATGATGCTTTTAAGGTCTATCCACACCTTACATTTTAAAAACCATTACCAATAATCGATTATTATTCATAAAATATCGAATATTTTGACAAAATACAACACGATTGCACTAATTTTCCTTATATTGACAGATGTTATGATGCTTTTAAGGTCTATCACCACCTTTTATTTATCTTAGACAATTATTATTATTATTATTCATAAAACATCGAATATTTTGACAAAAAAAAGATTTTACGATGTTATGATGTTTAAACATCTGATGGTGCTATTATAAAAACTTCATCATCAACGTATATATTAATCGGAATCAATTATTTTACAATGATCAATAATCGCTTAATTTTCATTAAATATCGAATATTTTGACAAACAAGAAATAAAAACACGATTGCACATCATACGATAAATCCCCACCTTATATTGATCTGAAACATTAATTTTGCAATGATCAATTATTATTATTCATAAAAAATCGAATATTTTGACCAAAAAAAAGGATTCTACAATTTACCGGTTTTACACCATGTCACGTCATTTTGTGGTATTAAGTCAATGCACTATCAATCATTTTTAAGGGACACAGTTAAGCTGCTAATTGGCAGATCATGTACTTTTTCTATAGCGTTACATCGTTTAATGAATCTAATATTTTAGCTGTAAGAAGCCACCTACCATTTTAGCTTAATCTAGTAATTTGTTATACAGCTTGTTAATGTCACGACGGTCATTTTTAAAGATAATAACAGTGAAAAGTTGCACTTTATTCTTTACTTTTTTCTCCTCCACGAAAAGCTCTGATTCCTTGCTCGAATAAGATTAATCTTTTCTGATAATTTTGCTTTATGAACCTTTCATAGTTATTGTTCATAAAATATCGAATATGTATCGAAGAAGATCATAACGGTGAAAAGTTATATTTGAATCTGTAATTTTGAGAAGAAATATTACGTTATGTGTTACAGTTCCATAAGTAACTCCAGAAGGTATCCAAAATACTCAATAAAATACTGAAAGGTAAATTAACAAAAACACCGAACGCAAAGGAAATTTAAATCTGAAAGTCCCTTATCAAATGGAAAAATCAAATGGTCAAACAATTCAAACGAAAGAAAAAAATGTCATATTCCTGACTTGGTACAGGTAACTGCTTTGATATATATGCAATTGTATAACATTTCCTTTTCACCAAGTATTCGACTATTTTATATCGTTTAAATGTTACACTACATTTTTTAAGGTTTACATCTATATCAAACTATGTATGCAAGTGTTTAACATTTCCTTGTTTTAAATATTATGTAATATACACATGATATTGTGTTCTATTTTGTTCAAATCTACATTTAATTATTTCATCCGAGCTTTTCTTATGAGAATTATCTGTCGACGGGAATGTTTAATGAGGTAAACATTGGACAAATTTGCAGAATAATTCTTCCGGTTATACTGTTTTGATGTATGCAGTAAATCATATTTCCTTGTCACCAAGTACTGGACTATTTTGTGTCCTATAAATGTCAGTTCATGAAATTATAGTGCATAATTTAAGGTTTATATCTATATCAAATTATGTATGCAAGCGTTTAACATTCCCTTGTCATCAACTATTTAAATATTTTGTATAATACAAATGATAAAGTACTCATTTTTGTTCAAATCTACATTTAACTATTTTATTCGAGCTTTTCTAATTAGAATGATCTGTCGGCGGTTAACGTTTAATGAGGAAAACATGGAAATTCTAAATAGCAAGATCCCTGTAACCATAAAGCATATCATTTGTCAATTACAACACAAAACACTCGTTACTTTGGCGACATGTTGAAAATATCATAGTTTCTTCAGCGAATTATTTGTATGTATTTTTTCTCATTTTCAGCATTACATCATTCTGATAAAAAAAGATAGATCTCTATTTCCTTCAATTATTCATAAAGACGCAATTTTCTTACTAGTATTACATAAAACAATCGTTACTTTGGCGACATGTTGAAAATATCATAGTTTCTTCAGCGAATTATTGGTCTGCATTTTTTCTCATTTTCAGCATTTCATGGAATATCAAAAGTTAAAAGGTACAAAACGTTATTAAAGGTAAACATTATACATGTTAAACATAGCAACCTTTTTAATGATTCCCATTCGAAAACATGACTGTCAATTTTTAAGAAAGTAAAACTCAGGTAACAGATATTATTGAAGAAGCAAAAATATGAAAGGCCGTACGGTGACCTATAGTTGTTAATGTCTGTGACATCTTGGTCTCTTGTGAACAGTTGTCTCATTGGCAATCATACCACATTCTTCTCTTTTACATGGTACATGGACTGTTTTAAAGTAACTAACTGCCATTAAAAAATATTAGATTTGCGACAGTGTAATGCGATACGATGCTAGTAAGCTATGGACAGAAAAAAATACTAGGGTAGAAAAATTACCATGTCTAAAGGTACAAAAAGTGTTCCTGCAAAAAAAAAAAAAAAAAAAGTATACAAGAAAATAGACTATAAGACAATTGACGTCAGGATGATTGACACCTGTGTTCAGCACGCTTGACGTAAGGATAATTGACACCTGTGTTCAGCACGCTAAAAGAGGGACGAAAGATACCAAAGGTACAGTCAAACTCATAAATCTAAAATAAACTGACAACGCCATGGCTAAAAATGAAAAAGACAAACAGACAAACATTAGTGCACATGACACAACATGGAAAACTAAAGAATAAACAACACGAACCCCACCAAAAACTAGTGGTGATCTCAGGTGCTCCGGAAGGGCAAAGTTAATTAAAAGCGGTTTAAGCCTTTTCAACTGATTTTTATAGTTCGTTCTTATGTGATACCACTGTTCCAGGTTAGGGAAGGTTGGGATCCCGCTAACATATTCAATCCCGCCACATTATCTATGTATGTGCCTGTCCCAAGTCAGGAGCCTGTAATTCAGTGGTTGTCGTTTGTTTATGTGTTAAAATTTTTGTTTTTCGTTCATTTTTTTTATATAAATAAGGCCGTTAGTTTTCTCGTTTGAATTGTTTGACATTATCATATCGGGGCCTTTTATAGCTGACTATGCGGTATGGGCTTTGCTTATTGTTAAAGGCCGTACGGTGACCTACAGTTGTTAATGTCTGTGTCAGTTTGGTCTCTTGTGAACAGTTGTCTCATTGGCAATCATACCACATCTTCTTTTTTTAATTTGGTACAAGATAAACACCGAACATTGACAGCAAAGCCGCTAATCCTAGTCAATTCAGATCGTAGTCAAAAGCACCTTCGCTAGAGCAAGGTCTGAATTTGATTATTTATTTTCGCATAAGAAAACTCCCGTGATTTAAGATACCCATTTGTGACTTTTTGCTGTATTTGACAAAACCTTTCGGCATTTTTGGTCCTAGGAGCTCTTCGGCTTGATAGTATTATTTGTAATATAGCTCTTTACATATACAAAATCTTAAACATGACTGATCTTCAAACGTTTCGTCTTTTGTATTTCTTTACGAACTGATAAATGAATCAAATAACGCTTCAAGCACAACAAAACACACGACCAAGCGAAACAAACGCCAGAAAAAATACAAATATATTTAATGATGTTCTAATTGTAATATCAATAACAGTCACTTTTGTTCACATTAGATAGTAACATACGCATGAAGACAATTCGTATTATTTCCGGTAATGTTGATGTCAAATATTTTTTTAAGACAAAACAATTAAGGCACATCTTCACGTAAACGGCTATAACAATCAGAAATATACATCCTACTATCGGAAGTCACGATATTTCCTTTGTTTTCAAATTTTAATGACAGACAAAACATCATGGATACAGGAAGATGTGGTATGAGTGCCAATGAGACAACTCTCCATCCAAGTAACAATTTATAAAAGTAAACCATTTATTATGGGTAAAAGTACGGCCTTCAACACGAAGCCTTGGCTCACAAAGCAAGCCGTGGAGGGCCCCAACAATTACTAGTGTCAAACTATTCAAACGTGAATCATGGTTAAATTACAAAATCATTTCACATTTTAAAACCTTGCTGCTCATATCAACTAATTTCTTGTCACAATCTCATTGAGAGAATATTGCTAAATTTTACAGGTTTTGATTTTTTAAAGGTTCTTTTTGAATCTTTAATCTTATTTTAAGAGGTAGGGGTAGGGAACGTTTGTAGTGTTTAATCTTTATTTGAAAACGTTCAATGATTTAAGACTCATTCAATGTATTAAAATATGTGGTTAAAACTTTTTGGGATTTAATTTTCAGTTCCGTTTAATATTATATTTACTTTAACTTAGTATTTAAATCAGGCAAATGAGGATCCTTCAGTTTCGTTTTAATTTGCAATTAGTATGAAGAACTTTGTTTGACGTACTCTATTTTTATCTCATTTGAAATGACGATCTTACACATGTGTATTTGGAATTTGTTTGTTTGACTTTTTTTTAATTGAATTGAACTAAAAATCAAAGATTTTTTTAACACAGAAATATACCTCTTCAACTATACTGAACCTTTCAGAATTGATGGTTCATCAATTTTGTTCAACATTGTACTTTATTTGACTTTTAAAGTTTTTTATTCGTTCTTCTCAATATGCTTTGTAAACGAAATGCGCATCTGGTGTATGAAATTATAAGCCTGTTTCTTTGAAGAGAATTCTTAAAATTAGAATCAATAATAGTATTCTGATTAGAATGTCTCATAGGCAAATCAATTTGGTGTCGACTAATATTATATACAACCCAAGTTAATTTAAATAATCACAAGAAAGATCACACATTGCATCCTAATTCCTGTTTTAGAATCGGGAATATTACTAATTAATATATAAATCTTTAAATATGGAACGAAACAAACAGGTTTCTTTGGTTAAGTGCCTTGAAGAATGGTCATCACCTTCTAGTAATTCTTTAATTTTTAGGCCAATTGTCTTATTTTTGTTGGTCTGTTATTCTCTCTTCTTTATATTTTACCACCTTAGTATTACATGTATTATTTATATGTGATTTTTTTGTATCTATTCGGATAACCCCATTTACACCTCCATTAATATAGATTATGTTTTCTAATAAATGTCACTAAACAATATCAGATAATTAACATGTGTTTAAATAGTGGTGCTGTGTTGACATGTTTTTGATAAATAAGGGTCTTGGTTCTTCAGTTTTGTTTTCTTTGACGATTCGAGCTATTTTGCTATATTCGTTATATATCGAACCTAGTATGTTCTATCCTTCATATTCAACACCCTATTATTTATTGTTTGGCCTACTCTTCTGTATTTTTGATAAAGCAATATTCGATCTTTTAATTT
The DNA here is from genome assembly GCF_963676685.1 of Mytilus edulis. NCBI lineage: Eukaryota > Metazoa > Mollusca > Bivalvia > Mytilida > Mytilidae > Mytilus > Mytilus edulis. The sequence goes on from NC_092354.1 coordinate 17,548,423, forward strand.
TTATTTAATGATGTCTTTCAAGGGGTGTCCTTTAATTTTTTATATTTTAATTATGCAAGCCATTTTTCTATATTTATTATAAATTGTGCACAGCATCTTATATACTTCATATTTAGCACCCTACTTTTATTTGTTCTATATTGTTTTACCTACTTTTCTCTATCAGTTATTTTGTAAGCTAGTAAGCTATATAGTCTGCACATTTGCCCGTTATTCTCTTTTCTATACACCCCATTCAGACCCTCGTTTGTGACGAAACTGAAAATAACCTGGAAAAGAGCAGATGGTATGCCAATAAAACATATTATAACAATTTTGCACCTTACCAGAGAGAGAAATATTGACAGAACAAACATTGACACACAATAAACCATACCAGCCTGTATCAATTCCTTTCAAGAGGCAATTATCACGTTAATGGTTTATATCTTACTTAAGGTGATATGTTCTGTGTTCCATAGTTTGTGCTAAAATACAGAAATACTGTACAAATTAATATTTTATCATTGATATTCCACAGTTTTATCTGATCTTTTGCAAGAGATGAAGCTTAATTTATATGCATGGTATTTATCGGTCAAGCTTGAAATGGAATATTGATTAACTATTATTTTCTAAGAAATGTACTACTCGTAATTATTTTGTATACTAGTTAATATTTTTGTGTCCCAACATCTACAGATGCTACCTAATTTTGGGTCAACTAATTGTTTCTTGTTTGAATTTCTTCAAAGAATAGTAAGACACCTGAATAAAAAGGAGACATGGATGTCAATTCATAGAGTATGTTTGATCAAAATAAAAATTGAGAATGGTAAATTGGAATATGTCAAAGAGACAGCAATCCGACCAAAGAGCATATAACAGCCGAATGCCACCAATAGACATGTTCACCATAAGCCGATACCGAAACCTCAACCGAATCCGATTACGAAAATAATAGCAGTGAGGTAAAAGATAAATGTTTATATGTTTAATTAATGCAACCCTGTTACTTTATTATATTGTGTGAAATTTGAATACACTAGAAAGAGTATTACTTCAATTCAACAATTTAAATAAATCTATGTAAAACGCAAAGTGAAATTCAACAAGTATTAAATATTAAACATAATAACGCTAGTTATATACAATTAAGAAGACAAATGGACAAATTAGATTATAAGAGCGGTACGTATAAGCTAGCAAAATAAATTTTGATGGTTTTGATTTGGTAAAGATTTTACCCTACATTTGAACAAATGGCTTTGATGTTTGATGTTAGTAAAACTTTAATCCATTAAGGTATTCATGAAATTATTCATTAAGCTATCCATGAAATTATTTATTAAGCTATCCATGAAATTTTTCATTAAACATTCAGACTAATGATAACAGGGCCTTCAGTTGAAGAATGACAATCTATAAAGGGTTATTGGCCAGAATTGGAAGAGGTATTTGGATATATTAATGGCACCTCCCGAAGAATAAATCGCCTAACCAAAAAACACAATTGTTTTATAGTGGACATTGTCATAAACACTGTATCAGTACGCAAGTCATAATAGACATGGAAAAGAAAACAAATTACATCATCCCTGGTTTCCTAGGTCATAACAATGACGCAATAACTAACACATTGATGAATGCGATCGGTCCACACGATATATTTTCGTTTCCTTGTGATTTCTTCTTACTTGGAGATACCATATATCCACCTGAACATCATATTGCAACAGCATATACTGTAATGCAGCTACCCAATCAAAATGCAAAAATCCACGATCAACGCAAATGTTGCAATGAAAAGATTTGAGCAAGAAGAGTTTATTTAGAACTAAAACATTCCGTAAGACGTTTAAACATTAATAAAATAATAGGTTCTCTTTATAATCGACAAAGTCGGAACGATAATGCGCCTATTATAAAACTATGTGCGGCCATTTCCGAACGACGATGCCTGCCTTATGAATAATTATTTACATCATATATGAATTGCATCAACATCTGAAATTGTATATTACTTGCATTTCTGTATGCCATAATGGTTGAATTTAAGTTTGCTTTTTTTCATAGATTCATGTGAATTGATGGATTGATGTACACATATATCAAAGGTACAAGGCTTATAATTTGATAGAGTTAAATAAAGTATAATGTTGAAGAGCATTGTGAACCTAAAATTCAAAAACAAGTTGTGCAAAATACGGCTTAAGCATTGTTAAGTAATCTATACTTGGGATAAGAACATCCTTAGTATTTCAAATTATTCTTTTTTTTGAAATAATACTCCATCTAGTATATTCAAATTTCAAACAATGCAATGGAGTGTAAGGGTTGAGTTAATTAACATTATGAACATTTATCAAATACCTCACTAATATTTTTGGTTTCGGTATCGGTTTCGGTATCGGCTTTTAGTGAACATGTCTATTAGAACTTCAACGCATCGGAAAAATCCCGCACTCAGATGTGGTCCTCATCTGGCCCCTGAATACAATTGTGTTCTAGTTCAGTGAAAATGGACGTCACACTAACTTCATAACTACTTTGTATATCAGTTATCATTTTTTTCAACTAAATTTCATGTTCCTCTGCTCTCTACATCAGCAAAAATAGTTCAGCTCCTTCACTTGTTTAATTTGAAACATGTCCAGAGATTTATTTGTTTACGCACATCTTTTGAGTTACTAGTAATTAATTTGATACTTATTAGGGATATTGACTGAGATGGTTTAGAATCTTTTTACATACAAGCACTGTTCAACTCGACAACAAAAACGTGCAACGATTTCAATTGAAAATACACGGAGTCCCTATGGAGATATACAGTCTAGTTTAAACTGGTTTTGTTTGCTGTGTTGCGTCTGGATATAGAATTGTTTTTGTAACATTATATGAACATTTCAAGGAATCTAGCTCATTAATTGAAAATAACAGTCATTTTGAACAAATAAGTTCATCATAAATTTATTAATGGACATTTATCAACCGGAATTTATTACTCAAATGACGTCTGACAGTAATATTTTAGCGTAGTGGTTTTTATGATATTTATTAAATATTATACTGTCAAAATCAGACAATACGTTTAACTTCCTGTTTACGTCTAAAGCAATTTATAGTGTACGATAGTAAATGTGACTTCTAACACTAGTGCAAAAGATTCAAGAAGGATCTAGTGATAATGGAAAAGACAGGCAACATATACCGGAAGGACTTTCAAATTAATAAATCAAAGACAAACTGATAATATCATGGCAAAGAACAACACACAAAAACACACACAATATAGAGAACTGAGAAATATAAACCAAACTACAGTGAAACCTGATTAAACCGAATCACTTCGGGACTTAAGATTTTGTTCGGTGTTGACCAATGTTCGGTTTTATCAGGTTCGCAACGCACATTATTTGATATGACGGTGCTGACGAACATGTTTGGCTTATACTGGTTTTCGGTTTATGCAGGATTCGGTTTAGTCAGGTTTCACTGTATAAACCGGAGGTAATCTCAGGTGCTCTAAAATAGGAGGCTGATCCTGATCCACATGTGACACTGGCTGCGGTACTCCTATAAAAAAACAACGATAAATAGTCTCCAAAGCATAAAAGATGTAATACTGGAAAATGTTTTTTAAATTTAGGAATATATAACATGTATAATTACCTCCCTCATTTAAAGCTTTGATTCCTTGTCCCACTTTGCTGTATGTTAAAACAAAGGAAAACAAAGTTGTTTTACAGTGAAACCAAGCTGGAAATAGATGATACAAATAAAGGTCATTCAAATACGAAGTTAAGGATGTTTGCTCCTCTATTTTTTGAATTGGTGCCCGATTTTGGGAATCCTCTGGTTTTATCCATGTTTTGACATTAAAAAAAAAAGCCCACTAATCCCTCCTTTTTTCATATCTTCATTACATATAGTTTAAAAAGCCATATTTCAAAATCTTATAAAATCCTTGTTATTTTTTCATTGTTTTTTAAACAAAAAAGGTGATAAAGTTAAATGTAAGAAAAGTCTAGAGAGAATTATTTCCCGACAAATTTTCAATTGCTTACATCTAGAAAACACGCACACGGACCCTCCATTTTTTTCTGCTTTTTTAGTTTCTTTATTTATATACTATCAAATTATATCAGTCTTTTAAAAAGCCTGTTATTTTTAAACAGAGTAGCGAACCTTTGAGAGTTTGAGAGTTCCTGATAAAAGTTAGTTTAAATAAGCAAGTGCACGCATACAACATGTCAAATTTATATATAATGCTATTTTGATTTCTTTTTATATTGTGTACTGTGTACATGCATTGTGCAGTGTAGGGTACACGTATTGTGGTCACGTGATTAAGGTGGTACATAACACCTGAGGGAGTCAACTCATTTAAAATTGGCAAACGTTTTAAATCACTAGTAAAGAAAAATCCAGATACTTTAAGATCAAAGTAAGTGTTGGCAAACTACTAATTATCTAACAAAAATCATTCCTGTAAATTGTTTGGTTCACATTCAAAGAATATTTTTGGTCAAAATTTTATGAATATTAAACGAAGCAATCTATTTTAATCGAAGTGTTGGCTACCGCCTTAAAAATATTTGTTTTTACATAGTTATGCAGTATTACAAAAGATGTACAGTATTGAAAATCAACTTTATGTTTTCAACACTTTATGAATAATATATATTTATTCATATGATGATAATTTAAATCGAAATCCAGTTAAATGGAAATAATTGTCTAAACGGAAATCTATCAGAGATAGCGTTCGATCGAGCTGATAATTAATCTTTTAATTAGCATGTCAACGTTACATCAATAATTATGCACGATTAAAATTTATACATTACCGTGAAAGAAAATATAACTAACTGATTCTAAAAAAATACAGGAACAGATTAAATAGCTAAGGAGGTCATTTAACTTTCAGCTATAAAGTAAAAGCAAATAAATAAAAATATACAGTGAAACCTGTTTAAACCGAACCTCTTCGGGACTTAAGACTTTGTTCGGTTTTGGCCGATGTTCAGTTTTATCAGGTTCACAATGCATACAATTTGATATGACGTTGCTTAAGAACATGTTTGGTAAATATAGGTTTTCGGTTTATGCAGGATTCGGTTAAGCCAGGTTTTACTATAATAGAAAGATGAATAAATATTGTAGATCATACATTATTATGAGCGATAAAGGTGTAAGAAAAATAAAGTTATGTCACTAATTTACAAAAGGAATTAATAAAGAAAACAAAAAAAGTAAGGGAATCATATATCACCTTTAAAGGGAGATAACAAATTAAATGAAAATAAAAATAAAACCTGTAAAGCTTCCGACCGAAAGTTTCGGTATATCATTAGTAATTATGTGCAATAAAGGTGTAATAGCAATACAAAAAAAAAAATAGAATTATAATAAAAAGCATAGGAAAAATATATACTTTCTATGTCGAAGGAAGGCAGACACATTTGTAAAGAGAAGCAAAAAAAGTAAACCAAAGCAATTAGTTGTTGCGTCTGAAAAAGATTTAAACATATACAATGTGCTTTTAGAAATTTAGTAAAATCAAGGATTTACAAAAAAATAAAGGGAGGAATAAAATCAAAAGCAAAGGATATAATATAGTTACTTTAGTTTCAAAAGAAGGATATTGAATATCATAAATATATAACGAAGAGAAAAAATATGTATGTATTCGATAAAGATTTTGTTATCAGTTGATAACGATAAGTGAGATAATGACTTAAACATTATACAATAAGATGTAGAAACAGAACAAAAGTAGAGAACATCAAATAACTTTGTGTTGTAATAAGTATTAGCAAAATTTGATGCATGAATGAATTGATTAATGTGAAATTTCATTCAGATAAATGCATTTATAAGATTTTCACTGAAGATTACTACTTTTATTTACAAAGGTAGATTAGTGTTCCTTAACTTTCAATGTTTTTGTAAAGGGTAACTCCGAAATAATACATTTTCTGACGGAATCTACGCATTCTTTTGCTATAATTTATGTTTCAGCAGGAACACACATCCATCTTTCCTTTTGATATTCTAAAAGCATTTTGTAAAAGCTGTCTGTTAGTTTTTCTGTTTATAACTCTATCATAAAGTTTAACTTCTGTTAACATAATGATGTTTTGTCTTGTACAATCATTCCACAATGTGTAATTTTTTGCACAATCTGTAGCTTGAAACAAAGCTCGGTGACCTATCATATTTATTATATTTTATGAACATATCAGAATATATATATCGTTTTGGTAAAGTATGATAAAAAAATATGATCGTTATAATTTATACCCTCATACCTAGAGGCGGATCCAGTAGGCTTCCGGGGGGGGGGGGGGGTAGTGGCGCCCCCTATTATTTGGAAAAAATTTGTTGATTGTATATATGTAATCACTGAAGCGTGACTGGAACGGGTTCCCCCTTAGTTAGTCAGCAGCCCTAAACAAAAGGTTCAGGGATCCACCAATGCATTCCAATTTAATATTTACTATTTTTGCAGTATTGACAAAGTTGTTATTTTCATTCCTATGAAGATAATGTAAGCTTAAATGCAGTTATAAAGAAATAATTGTCTTAACGGAAGTATTTAAGGGATAGCGCCTGATTGAGCAGAGAGAAAATCATCAATTGTTATGTGCGATAAAGATTTTTACAGAATCGTGAAAGACAATATAGTAAATTTACTGACTTGACAAAAACTAAGGAACTGAATTAGAAATATGACTTTCATGTTCAAAGAAAAGAAAAGAAAATAGTACATCATAAGTAATTATGTTTGATACTGGTGTAAACAAATTAAGTAAAATCTTTTGTTTACAAAAATGAAGAAACAGAAAAAAAGAGTAAATGAACTCAAAATTAACTTTCTGTATCAAAACCATTGCGATTGTATATTGAAAGAAACGAATAGTGTACCATCACCAGTTATTTGTGATATAGATTTATTCAATTACATGTATACATTTGTTTTGGAAAAAAATAAGCTAAATATATTGATAGGTTATGGACCTATTATCGAGATATTTGGGGTTTAACAAATTGCGGTAAAAGCTGACTCGGACTATTACTTCTTATTTGAATCGGTTTTGCTAGAAAAATCCCTAAATATAAAAAAAAAACCCTGATGGAACAGAATAAGAAGCAAAGGTAATCATTTTACTTTCCGCTTCGATTGCAATCAATCAAATAATAAAAGAAAACAATGAATAAAAAAGGCACATTATAAGTAATCATTTGCGATAGAAAAATTACAAATACGCGTACGAAACTATAGAAAAACACGGATTTAATAAAAACAAAGAAAAGAATAAAAAAAAGGATATTATATCACTGTCTGTATCAAATGAAATCAATTAAAATTAATTTAAAAAGGAAATACACGAAACTAAACATGATAGTAGATTATATAAGTAAGTATGTGTGATAAAGAAAAAAGATTTATACAGTAACTCGAAAGTATATTTAGTAGAAGCACTAATTTAACAAAAAAAACGCCATTTTGCTTCAAACGAAATCAATCAAATTCATAAAGAGTCCAATGCATGCAAATTAGATGAGCATAAGTAACATGATTAGAAATCAGGAAAATCGTAAAACTTTCTGTATAAAAAGACATTAATTAAAATTAATATAGAAAGAAAAAATAAAGAAAAAAATATGTGCAATATAGATTTATACAGTAACATGAAAGAAAATGGAAAACAGTCATTTATTTCAAAATGGAAATCATACATTTCTGTCTATATCAAAGGAAAGATAATTAAACATAAAAAAGAATGAATTTAAAGAATATATTAAATGTTAAGAATAGAAATAAGAAAAACACATCGATGCAAGATAAAATAAATGTAGAAGCACCGTAATTTTGGTAACAAAACATAAACCTATATTGATAGTACATTTGAAAACTATCATCACAACTTCAAGTTGTCAGATAAAGGATCACAGTTACAAAAAGGAAGCTTGAAAACAACAATGCAAAATAGATTGAAATGGGGTCAGAGAATGGCAATCCTCTACATATCTTGATTAATTGCATAGATCAAAAGACCATAGAATATTATTGATATAAATAAGAAAATGTGGTATGCATGCCAATGCGACAACTCTCCATCAACGTCATAATTTGTAAACAAAACCCATTATAGGTCAAAGTACGGTCTTCAAAGCGGAACATTGGCTCACACCGAGCAGTAAGCCATAAAGCACCCAAAAAAAATGAATAGCGTAAACCATTCAAGCATAACCAATACTTAAATATACCGTATCTGATACATGAAATAGTTACAATTACATTAATTGAATGTCCGCTGGTAGCCGGTTTTGTTTTACGGACAACATGGACAAAGCCAGGTGCCCGGAGAGAAACAACGAACTTCGGCAGTAAAACTGACAATCATAGTCTAATGAAATATGAGTTGTACACAACTTCACCTCATACACTCACCATAGATACCAGGATTACAATGTATGGGACAAACCCGCGTTTTGTCTACAAAAGTACCCAATGGAGAAGAGAAGAAATCTGCTGTTGTATCGTCTCTTACTTAAAGATTTATATGATCAGTAGTATTTTGTATTCTAAAAATACTATAAACAATGCACTTTTTACTATTTCTTGTGATTACTTTGAGATGGATGAAGTATTAGTCGAAACGAAATTAACTTTTCTATATTCTAACTATTAAAAGCCGAATATTAATTAACAAAACTCGTCAAACATACCAGGCTGATAATTTTGTACACCAGATGCGCGTTTCGTCTACTAAAGACTGATTAGTGATGTGACACTCGATTGATAAAAACAAAAAATCTCAAAAAGTACGAATTGAAAAAGCATTGAGGACCTAAACTCTAATATGTTTTGCCACATACAGATAAGGTAATCTATTAATCGGATAGACAATTCCTCGTTTTTCGAAGTTTAAGAAACAGTTAATTTAAAATCTTCACCATATCAGTGACATTTCAATACAGAAGTGCTGACTACAAGGCTGGTGATACCCTCGAGGAGAACACCGAAATTAGCATTTACATCGATCCAGTGGGTGTAGATGGATAATTCAACATGTTTGATTGATAGTTAGACGCGACGTGATCATTTTGGAATTAATGAAGTTCTTTTTAAATTATTGAAAACATACGTTCTATGGCATCTCCAATATTTCCGTACGAGTCCTAAATTCAAATAGAAAAAACAATAACAAATCGTTGTCTAAAACAGTAAACGGATAGTATTTCAAAAGTGCTGAGGGTCTAAAATTCCGTAAGGTTTCACCACAAGTGTGATTTATAATCACAACCTCAGTATTGGCAAGCTAGTGTTCACTGTCGATATAATAGTAGTATTTATATCACTCGTAGAGGGACGATTTATGAGGACGTAAAACTAGTGTTAACTGAAAACAGAATTTGCTGCCACCTAATCATCCTATCTTGAGCTTGTTGCATTCGTTGCTTTTGTCATATTTTGGTGATTGATGTGTTCTGTCGTATTGTCCAACATTTGAGGTGATTCATGCTGGTTATCAGAAAAATACTTTTTCGACATTCATTACTTATTTTGGTTCAAGACTATTTTTCTGTTTGAATGGCTTTAAACTAGTCATGTTTGGGCCCTTTATATCTTGTTGTTATGTGTGAACCAAGTCTCCTTTTTGGAGTCCGTACTTTGACCCATAATTGTTTATTCTTACAAATTGTGACTTGGATGGTGAGATGTCTAATTGGCACTTTACTACCTCTTCATATATCTATCTTACGAAAATCTTGCTCCTGTCGGTGACCGAAATGGAATGTTTCTAAATAAATTTCACAGGCTTTCATCAATTTCAAACAAATATATAAAAGAAGATGTGGTATGATTGCTAATGAGACAACTATCCACAAAAGACGAAAATGACACAGACATTAACAACTATAGGTCACCGTACGGCCTTCAACCATGAGCAAAGTCCATACCGCATAGTCAGCTATAAAAGGCCCCGATAAGACAATATAAAACAATTCAAACGAGAAAACTAACGGCCTTATTCATATAAAAAAATGAATGAACAACAAATATGTAACACATAAACAAACGACAACCACTGAATTACAGGATCCTGACTTGGGACAGGCACATATGTAAATAATGTGGCTGGGTTAAACATGTTAGCGGGATCCAAACCCTCCCCCTAACCTGGAACAGTGGTATACCAGTACAACATAAGAACGAACTATAAAAATCAGTTGAAAAAGGCTTAACTCATCAGATGGAAAACAATACAAGTGGACGTGGCCGGGTACCTATACATACCGACACAAAAAGACACAATGAACAGATCTGAGAGTACTCGCAGTTATCTGACAGCTAGTTCAAAGCCACTTACAACTAATAAAAAAATCATGCATCTAAGACTAAACTATCAATCCGTACACATCCAACATCCAATGGATTTAATGTAAGGACATCATAAACAGCCAGAGAAAAATATGGCGTATGACAAGAACTAAGCAAAAAACTTCCAATCAAACATGCTGAGTGACACTAGATGCATATTGCATAAAAGAGGCACGAAATATACCAAAGGGACAGTCAAACTCATAAATCGAAAATAAACTGACAACGCCATGGCTCAAAAAGAAAAAGACCAACAGACAAACAATAGTACACATGACACAACATAGAAAACTAAAGCATAAGCAACACAAACCCCACTAAAAACTAGGGGTGATCTTAGGTGCTCCGGAAGGGTAAGCAGATCCTGCTCCACTTGTGGCACCCGTCGTGTTGCTTATGTGATAACAAATCCGGTAAATAGTTTAATTCGGTAGGTGACATTCATGAAAAGGAAGGGGATTGTAGTTACAACGTAAGGAACATATCCGTTATCATTTGTGAAACGGTTATTCCATAACGGCCAACCAACTCGTGATGGCGTCCGTAAAATTTGCGAAGGGATGATTGCAAATTCACCATTTGGAACTCTTGGTTTAATAGTGTCCTTGTGAGCAGCAGCCCATTATCTAGAAAATCATGAAAGGAAATGCAAGCATGGGAATATCGTATTAATTGGGAGATATATACCCCATATGCAGGTGCTGCTGGAATGTTACTACTTAGAAATGGAAAGTTCACAGTTGGAAAGCTGAAATCATCTCTTTTGTCGTAAAGTTTTGTTTTCAACCTCTTTACACTTTATAAATTGGCGACGTAAAATAAATCTTTAAATAAATGGGGGTCTTGATGGGGGTTTGCAGAATACTTATTACAAAATAAAGGTAACAAAAGTAGTAAACAGAGCAAATTTGGGTGCAAAAATATAAACTTTAAGCACCTAGAATAATCATTTCATCCAAAAATAAAAACGTACAAAATGGTAGAAAAAACAACCCTATCCAGACCATTAACAATAAAAGCTCTATTTAACTGGATGTTCTTCTTAATTTATTAAATTAATTGGGAATAATTTAATTTTGGATGTAACGCGTCTTCTGATTTGCTGACGTTATTTTGTTATAATCCCATAGACATAATTTAGTCATGTGACTGTGACGTCGTCAACGTTTTTTCATGGTTTTCTACGGTTTAAAATGGAATTTAGAATTAAATTATAAAAAATGACTGTAATATTTTTCTGTCTATTCGAAATAACATAAAAAATGTGGTGCACACTGTTAAATAACCCGCTACGCGCGTTATTCAGTGTGCACCAAATTTTTTATGTTATTTCTTCATAGACAAAAAATATTACAGTCATTCCTTAAATGGTTATTAATGAGTATTGGGAAACTTTGTAACAACTTAACGAGAGAAGTGTACGTTTTCTGATTAATATACTTGTCTGTTTTGAGATTTATTTAATCAAGTTGTCGTCTTGATTTAAATGAACAAAGTTATCGAAGACAAATAGCATAAAAAACAACCACAATTTGGGTCATGTACGAAGATGACCAATATTTTACACGATTGGCATATACATGCTAAAGAATTGTTTTGATAGCACTAGTAGAAGATTTAACTGCAATTTTGCTGTTTAAATTGACAGAGTCCTTTTGAAGGATACACTGCTATTTTACCATTAAGATGTCTGAGTACTATTGGAAGATACACTGCTATTTTACCATTAAGATGTCTCAGTGCTATTGGAAGATACACTGCTATTTTACAGTTAAATTGTCAGAGTACAAATGGAAGACAAACTGCTATTTGACTGTTAAATTGTAATAGCAGTAGAACTATCGGAAGATGAAACTGATATTTGACTGTTAAATTGTAATAGCAGTAGTAGAACTATTGGAAGATGAAACATGATATTTTACCGTTAAATTAGACTTCTGTTGTGTAAAATGAGATTTTAGACATACTCCTTGTATGCATTATCACTAATTTACCGATCAATGCCGATCATGAAAATATAACAGTATTAAAGTAAAGTATGAAAACGAGATCTTAACGAGATCTTGACATACCTCATCATAAAGCTCGTTACCTCTAAGTATCGATCAGATAAGACAAATTGCAATGACTCTATTCTCATAGATAGACGAACGGCCTAAGTTGGCATATGTGATGATGGATATCTGTTACTGATTTTGTACAACTTAAGGATTATTTTCTCAAAAGGTAAAGTTATAATTTAGTATTGTTTTCACTTATGTTTCAAACTTTTTAATTTGTATTTGAATGTTTTTATATAGATCATGTACTTTGGGTAAATGTAATTGTATACTATTCCTCATAAAAATTATCTGTAATTTATCGATCAATGCCTATCCTGGTTTTGTAGATAAGCCTTAAGGATTACTGTCTCCAAAGATATAATTTAGTACTTTGATCTGAGCGTCACTGATGAGTCTTATATAGACATAATGCACGTCTGGCGTATTAAATTATAATCCTGGTACCTTTGATAACTTAGTACTGATCTACAAGTAAATTATTAGATTTTTCGATTCTAAATGAAATATTTGTATCATTGATATAATTCACGTAAATTTGATTTAAAGCTTACACCTTGTTTGCATTATCAGTCAGTTTCGGATCATAACCGATTCCATTAAGGTAAACAACTTCATAGGTGTCCAATTGCATTGATTTGTTGTGGGTTGAAATAAGTTTTATTAATCGATAGAATTAATTTCTGCGATAAAAGAAATGTAATACTTAGATAAGATTCTTCGACAATTTACACATGTTTCAAATAGCAAGCGATATCCAACTGTACGGAGATAAGATACAAAATCTTTCTGCAGATTGTTTTGGAATAACACATAATTTGATAAAAAAGACAGAATTATATGTGTTTATTACCTTTGATTATAATAATTTAGATAAATAGAGCTATAAATTTAGATATATTTGACGAAGAAAATATGCAATTTGAACATTGTGTTGAAAGCGTACTACACGTATGAATAACTATCAAAGTGAGCATATATTGAAACACACAACCTTGAGACTTTAATTAAACAAAATCTATTTATTTTTAGAATTTTTATAGCATATATAAAATGAATTTAAAATGATGATATAATTGAAATCGTGTTACTGCATATATATATTTCGCCGATTGGAGGGAAAAACATTAGTCGATTTAATGTAATGATATCGATTATATCTTGTTGCTCAATTTTTGGTTCTCTATGTTGTGTTTTGTATAGTGTTGTTTGACTTTGTTGCCATGACACTGATTTGGCCATAGTGTGTATTATTGCTATTCTTATTTTACTAAAAAAAATTAAAATAAAAAGTCATAAATATTTTGTCAAAAGTCTTTCTGTATTTTGCAAAGATTAACCTCATTGATAATGTATAAGATTAAGCATGCTGTTTCATTTAGCTGTGTTTGTCCCTTTTTACCTAATTTTTCCGATTTGAGACAACTTACGTAATTTTCAACTTATACTTATTTTTAAACTGTCTGCTAACATTCTTCTCTATATATCTTGGACCCGCTTTTTCAGTCAAATCCCTAATATATGATGATCGATTTTTAATTTTTGCTATTGAACGCCGTTTCATCACTTTTGGTAATTTTTTGTCGGAAGCGAAAGCGAACGGAGAGATCAACCGACATTCGGCAGACCAACAGACACACCTTTTAAATTAAGATTGGAGTCGAAGGAACCAGCCATATGCTGTGTTAGGTAGATAAAAATACGCATTTATGCATAATATCATTTCAGCTTCCACTACCCTAGCTTGTACTGTGTATTGTTGAAATGCATAAACCACTTTGGTGGTCCCGCGCTGTCCCTGAGAAGGGACACGTCTTTCCGGGTTTCTTTTCATTATAGATTAAGACAAAATTAAATTCATCGAAGACTTTTTATTCTGTATGGTATAATAATTGCTTGATAAATGCTTGATTAAAGTCAGAAAAGTTATTCATTTACATAGATGATCCCTTTAAGAAATCTGCATCCATGTAGTGAAATTTCATACTTGCAACGATTTCATCAAAATGTGCAAATGGAATTATATCTGTCTTCAAATATGTCTACATGTAAAGCTCTATTTATCTAAATTATTATATTCAAAAGTAGTAAACACATTTAGTTCAATCTGTCTTTTTACCACATAATGTGTTATTTCAACACAGTCTGCAGAAAGATTTTTTTTTTATCTTATAACCATACTTTTAACAGTTTGATATCTTTGTGCTATCAGAAACATGTGTAAGTTTCTAGATAATCTTATCTTAGGATTACATTTATTTTATCGCGGAAATTAATTAAATCGACCTAAAAAAAAACTAATTTTAACCCAAAACGAAATCAATGCAATGGAACGATTAAGTTGTTTAAAATATTGAGTACAGCATTTTTTGTGGAGTTTTTTTTTATGTATACCTTCAACATTTTAATACTTTGAGGGAATTACCATATAACTTCAAAAGGGAAGTATGTTTTTTTTTATAAGAAAAAAAGTATTCTGATCCCCAATTTGATGACAAAAATCGAACAGATGGCTCCAGATTTTCTCCATTTTGACTTGCCGGTGAGTTTCAATTGGTGAATAGGCGGTCTAAAGAAATGTCTTAATGTGGTATGCCAACCAGTGGGGTATTTGCTTTTTGAATTTTACGGATAGTTATGTTGGACTCAATTGACCCTTATTTTAACTACAGTGAAACCTGACATAACCGAATCCTGCATAAACTGAAAACCTGTCTAAACCAAACATGTTCTTAAGCACCGCCATATCAAATTGCATGCGTTGTGAACTTGATAAAACCGAACAAAATCTTAAGCCTCGAAGAGGTTCGGTTTAAACAGGCTTCACTGTATTATATTTCAAACAAGTTTGATGTGAAGTGTTGATCAATGTAGTATGTGATATCTATTATTTAATACAGAGTGTTAATTTTCTTTTTGGTTTATGTAATACACGAAATTAAATTCCCATGAAATCTTATTAAGACACAAAAACACGAAATTTTAACGCCACGAAAATTAGTGTTCTACTATATTCTAAGACTATTTCAGGTGGTATGCGGTGCAAGTGTTTCTATTGATTGTAATTCAATCGATAATTATATAGTTTGTAATGGAAGGGATCCGGTATTGCCTGGACAAATATACCAACCGTTTGCAACAAAACCGTCATTCCTTATCAACTCAGGATGAAGTCAGATTCATCATGAGTGGGGTTCAAACTGATGTCGGCTGAAACACTTACATATTTTCGTTCTTTCTCTATCATTTGTATTTCTTTGCTCCATATTGGTTTTAAGCTCAAACTTTGACCATGCTGTGTTTTTTTGTTACTTCGTTACTTCGTTACTTTTTTCTCCAGGCGCTCATGTTTTTATTTGCCAATATTACTAGAAAACAGTCATAGAAATTTTGATAATGTATAAGCATTATATTTTGTTTACATAGTTTGCCCAGCACCTTACAGTGAAAGTTTCCGTTCCTGAACTATTTTCATTTACTCCGCCAATCATTGTTAGTGCAAAGTAGTCTGCGGATTGGAGCTGTTAATAGTTATCAAAGGTACCAGGATTATGATTTAGTACGCCAGACGCGCGTTTCGTCTTCATAAGACTCATCAGTGACGTTCACATCAGAATATTTATGAAGCCAAACAAGTACAAAGTTGAAGAGCATTCAGGATCCTAAATTCCAAAAAGTTGTGCCAAATACAGCCAAGGTTATCTATGCCTGGGATAAGAAAATCCATAGTTTGTCGAAAAATTCATAGTTTTGTAAACAGGAAATTTATAAAATTGACCACATTATCGATATTCATGTCAACACGGAAGTGTTGACTACTGAGCTGGTGATACCCTCGGGGACGAAAAGTCCACCAGCAGTTGTATCGACCAAGTGGTGTAAATAGCTATCAAAAATGGAACTGACGGCAACTTTGATAATTTGCCGACCAGTCATAAGTTCAATTCAACTGTCGTTGCCGCTTTGTATCCAATTTTACCGTATATTAGACAACTTACATAATTCTCAACTTAACCTTATTTTCAAACTGTTTGCCAAAATTCTTGTCTTTACTTTTATTTAGCTTTCGTTGACCCTTTGTATTCAATTTTACCGTATTTAAGACAACTTACATAATTTTCAACTTAACCTTATTTTCAAACTGTTTGCTAACATTCTTGTCTTTACTTCTATTTAACTGTCGTTGACCCTTTGTATCCAATTTTACCGTATTTAAGACAACTTACATAATTCTTAACTTAACCTTATTTTTAAACTGTTTGCTAACATTTTTGTCTTTTTTTCCATTTAGCTGTCGTTACCCTTTCGTATCCAATTTTACAGTTTTTTTAGAAAACTTGTGTAATTCTCAACTTAGATTTTTTTGAAACTGTCTGATAACATTCTTGTCTTTACTTAATACATAATAATGGACCTAATTATCGGTCATTTAGTGACATTTGGTAACCGATTTTTAATTTCTGATTTTGAAGGCCGTTTTTGTCACTATTGGCAAATTTATGGCCACATTTTAATGGTGTAGGAAGTCAAAGGCATCTACCTCATGCGGTGTTAGGTAGATTAAAAACGCGTAGAACCATGATTTAACTTCACCTTCCCATTACAATTGCTTGTACAGTGCATTGTTGTAATGTATAAACAACATTGGTGGTCTCTTTGTGTTCATGTGCAATGATGTGTCTTTTTTATGTTTCCATTTAAACTTAAAACAGAAATCAAATAAATAATCAACATTGGCAGAAAAAAAATGAATGTTTCTATATGCTATAATAATTTATAAAATAAATAGATTCTGTTTGATACAAGTCGGAAAGGATGTTTCGATAGATGATCACTTTAATGGTTATTCATTCGTGTTGAACGCTTTCAACATAATGTGCAAATTGTTTATTTTCTTTCGTCAAATATATCTAAATTATAAGGTTATTGGAATAATTATAATCACAAGTAGTAAACACTTACAATTCTGTCTTTTTTTTATTTTATCAAATAATGTGTTATTTCAAAATAATCTGCAAAATGATTTTTGTTATCTCGGCTCCATACTTTTAACAGTTTGATATCGTTTTGCTATCTGAAACATGTGTAAATTGTCGAAGAATCTTATCTAAGTATTACATTTCTTTTATCGCGGAAATTAATTCTATCGATTAAAAAAACTTATTTCAACCCACAACAAATCAATGCAATTGGACACCTATGAAGTTGTTTACAATATTGAGTACAGCAGTTTTTGCTGAGATATTGCTTTTAGCTTCATTATTATAATACTGTTAGGGAACGACTATTTAACTTAAAAATGCTAGTGGGGTTGGAGGGCTGTGGTAATTTTCTCAAAACAAAGTTCAGATCCCAAATTTGATAAAAAAAATTATTGCGGTCATTAGATATGCATGATATGCAAGATCCTCCAAATTTAATAAACTCGATATAAAATTTCAACGGAACCCTCTAGGTCTCTACGTTAGGTCATTTGCGGATCCAGGCTCCCCCTTTTTCGGTGGAAAAATTTGGTTGATTATATAGGAAATCACTGAATCATGACTATAGACCCCCCCTTTTAGGTCAGCCAGCGGGCACCCCTCATGAAAAGTTCTGGATCCGCCACTAAAGGAATGCAATCTTACTTATAGCAGAGAGTTGTTTTGTCGTTTCGTTGTTTTCTTCTTATAATTGATGTGTTTCACTCGGTTTTAGTTTGTAACCTGTATATATTTTCTCTCTATCGATTTATGAATTTGGAACAGCGGTATACTACTGTTGCCTTTATTCATTAAATAAGAAAAGGTCAATATAACCAGGCGATGTTGGTTTTGCTTGTAGAATTCTGACTATTTATTGTGGTACAGATTGATTTGATTGTGTCTTATACACCTTGTAAGTGTAAGTTTCAGACTTCTGCCTTTGGTAGCATACCTGCCAAGTTTTCAAAATGCCCATGGGAGTTTTTGCTTGCAAGATGGCTGTCATAGTCCTGAAAGACCTTCAAGGGGGCCTGCAAATACCTTTAAATGTTGTTTTTTGGCTTCTTCATGCTTTTATAAGCCTATATGCATTGTAAAAATAATTGTTTTGTTTAACTTTTGGACAAAATTGCTCTTTCATAATTTCAATTTGGGAGCCTCCACGGGGAAAATCCCCACAAATAGTGACAGTTGCAGGTATGTGGTTGGGGTTTTGATTTATCGTTGAGATTCAATCATTAAATGAACCGTATTTAATGGTGGCGGATACGTACTCAATTTTCCCTCACTGTTGATTTTAATTATTCTATATCAAACCAATGTTATTTCTAGTTTATTTTTCAATACCGTATTTACAATTTTAAATATGGCTTTGATCTTTTAGTATTCATTATATCAGGTGGTTTGTTGTGCCAGTGTTTCGATTAATTGTATTGCAGTCGATAATTATGAAATGCTTTTGAATAAACATTGTGTTCTGTCTTTGGTTCACTAACACTCAGAGAATGAAAATCGAACAGTATAAAGGGGTGAAGAATCCATCCCAGCGCATACCACGTTTTCTAAAATGTTGTTTTGTTTTGATGAAAAGTAATTGTTTGAAAGACTTTTGTTAACATCTAAATATCGCAGTTATTTACACAGCAATGATATTTCACAGTATTAGATATAAAATGATTTTAATCAACAAATGTTTACTTTTATTCCCTTATTTGTGCTAGGATGCGCCTCGCATGGAGGTATTTTTAGACTCTTTAACATTTAATGAATACTGAGCATATTTTAATTGCACTTTGTATTTCATAGTTGTTGTTGTTGTTAAAATAATGTCTTAATTACATTAACGGTATCAATGTTCCTGCACCAGATACGTATTTCGACAATACATGTCTCTTCTGTGAGTGTACTATGATCCTGTTGAATCAATTTAATTGACAAATGCACATCCTCTTATTCATACTCTAACACTCACATCGAAAAAATCGGAAAGTTTGAAGGAGTAAAATACCCATCCCTGCGCATACCACAATTTTTATCATGCTTTTGTGTTGATTATAATGTATTGATAAAATGACTTTTGTATATTGCAAGTAAAGTGTACTGTTGAAATGCATGAACCACCTTGGGAGTCTTGTGCATAAACCACCTTGGGAGTCTTGTGGTGTCCGTGTACATTGGCATAAACCACCTTGGGTGTATTTTGGTGTCCGTGTACATTGGCATGTCTCTGTCTTTTGTTTCTATGGAAATTAAGACAAACATGAACTACAGGTTGATCTACACGAAAAAAAAAAGTTCTTGTGCCTGTATTTTCTTGCCAACAATATAGAGCGTGTTTTATTTTAGTCGAAAGAAATTGTCGGATACGAGAAAAGAGCCACAATCTAACACAGTTAAGCATACATGTTTTGCCTTCGTCATTCATACGTGCATTTTGATTTTAATTTCTAGGATTGCAACAAAATCTGCAGCTGTATATTTTCTTTCATCAAATATATATAAATTTATAGCTCTATTTATTTAGATAATTATATTCTAAAGTAGTAAAAACATATGATTCTGTCTTATAATCAAATAATGTGTTATTTCATCACAATCTGCAAAGAGAACTTTATCGTATCTTCATACTTTTAACAGTTTGATATCGTTTTCCTATCAGAAACATGTATAAACTGACAAATAATCATATCTTAGTATTATATTTCTTTTATCGTGGAAAATAATTCAATCGATCAAGAAAAACTAATTTTAACCCACAATGAGACAGGGATAATATAGGGTTATTGCATGAATATTGGGGAATATTGTTTCCGAGTAGAAATTTATATTGCACGAGCTTGCGAGTGCAATATATGTTCTACGAGGGACAATATTCCCCAATATTCATGCAATAACCTTTTTATTGTATACCAATATAATATTTGAAAGTAAAAATTGGTTTAAACTAAGATTTTGTCGTTGATGACGTCATGATTTTTTAAAGAATTTTCACAGTATAAGATATAAAATAATACGTATTTTTTATTCAACAAATTTTTACTTTCATTCCCTTATTTGTGCTAGGATGCGCCTCGCATGGAGATGTTTTTAGACTCTTCAACATTTAAATGAATACTGAGCTTATTTCTGATTCCACTTATAATATTTTTTGTTGTTGTTGTTGTAAAATAATGTCATAATAACATTAACGGTATCAATGTTCCTGCACCAGATACGCATTTATTGCACTAGTGCAATATTAAAATTTATTGCACACTAACTTTTGGTTCCTTTCTGTGGGAAATATTATATTGCTGTGCAATAATGTTGCTTCTCATTTGGCTCGTTTAATTTCATAAAATATTTACAATATTTACTTTGACCATTTGAAAAATATAAAAATATTTCAAAACAAATGAACCAATCACTTACTCAGAAAAAAAATGGTTGGATACATAGCTGTTTGACAAACACTAATTTTGATCATTGATAAGCTTAATATTTTCTTAACAATACAACGTGATTAAAATGTTCAGCTGATTTCAAAGCGTTATCTTTCTGTAGTGTTAGGTACCACCTTATATCCTCTTAAATGAATAAATTCGATATCAAATTAAAACTTAATCTTTATTATTTCTACATCCGGCATTTCGGTCATAAAACCTAATAGCACGATTATCTAACTCAGACATCAACCAATCAAGTCGTCGGATTTTGTGTTTTGAGCACAAATTTTGTAATGATTAAAGTTTAATGTCTGAGGCCCAGGTAGACTGTCTTACTTTCTGAGTGTTTAATGCTAAATTACGAACTTTTCGTGCCATAATAGTATGTCGTGTTGTTAAGCTGTTACGACATTGAGCTTATAGTAATTATTAACATTTAAATGTGTTTACATGAGTAAAGTTCAATATAAAAAAAAGCTTGTAATTTCTAATTGGTACGTAACTGTACGTTTGATGTTGTCTTCAACATCTTATGTAAGGATTTGGCTTATTGTTGAGTTTCAATCAGTGAATAAGCCTAACATAGAATTAACAGGGCTTTCATTTACTTTGGGTTAAATAGGATTTGTCCCAATTGGAAAATGTCTTCATGTGCTAGGACGTTCAGTTCGGTGCTTTTTCCCGTTGGTATGGCAATGGTTTTTTAAATTCATACAATATGTGTAATTCACTATATCAGGTGGTATACGGTGCTGGTGTGATTAGGTGTGTCTTCTACAAATTGTATTCCAGTTGGTTATTGAATATAAAATGTATTCTGCCTTTAGTTTGCTAACAGCCAGATTGAAATTTGAACATTTTAAATGAGTGAAGAAACCATCCCTACGCAAGACACGTTTTCAAAAATTCTATTCAAGGAATGATGTTGTTTTTTGTCTGTTTATGAAGACATGACATTAGAAATGTGGTGCACACTGAAAAAACCGTTTAGCAGGTGCAGCGCATTGTGTATGATATTTCAAATTAACTTACGGTATTATGTTAACTGCTCATTCTTTATAATTTATTTTTAAATTCCATTTGTAAAGAGTAAATTTTGAAAAAAGAAAAGTTGAAGACGTTCCAGTCATATGACAAAATTATGTCTATGAGCTGATAGACAAAACACTTTTAGCCAATCAGGAGACATGTTACATCCAATTTCAAATTATGTTGTTTTGATGAAAATGTACTGTTAAAAACACTTTTTTATACATCTATATATCGCAAGTATTTATCCAGCAATGATATTGCACAGTATAAGAGATATTTTTTTTTACCTTTATTCCCTTATTTTTGCTAGGATACTCCTGACATGGAGGTATTAAACTTTTAAGCATTAAAATGCTTTAATTATTTAGTTATTTGTTGTTATTGAGAAACAACGGTCTAAAAGTGTACTATGCTCCTGTTGAATCAATTTAATTGAAAAATACACATCCACTTTTCTATATTTTTACACTCACATCGCAAATCGAACAGTTTGTAGTAGTAAAATATCCATCCCTGCGCATACCACATTTTGTATCATAGTTTTACTTAGATAAAAGAAGAAGTGGTATAAGTGCCAATGTAACATCTCTCTTTGTTTTGATTATAATGTACTGATAGAATGACTTCTGTATTGATTATAATGTACTGATAGAATGACTTTTGTATATTGTTAGTATTTAAACAGCAATCAAATGTCGCATTAAGAGGTCAACAAGTACGAACTTAATGTAAACATGGTAGACATTCTTTTCAGATCTTGTCTTTGTTTTGAGCTGTTATAATTTTATTTATTAAACAATATACCTTTGCTTTATATTTTCAAAGAAAACGAGTCTAAACATAGATGATTGTTTCTATGTTTCTTCTGTTGTTTATGGTCTTAACAGTTGTCATAAAGATGGTTAGGAATCTTTATTGGGTATACTGTAATATGATGTATTCAGAACTCGGCATGGAATTGGTATCCACTCTCCTAACAATTCGATTACAGGAAGAACAATGGAAGTTTCTTTTATACTTTTGTTATTCATGGCCATAAATTCGGTCATTAAACGGTAAGGAATTTCTGATTGGCTATACTGTAAAATATTGAAGTCACAACTAGGCATGGAATTGGTATAAAGTTTTCAAGAAATTCGATTAAAGGAAGAACAATGCACGTTTCCTTAATACATTTTATTATTTATGGCCATACATTTGGTCATGAAATGGTAAGAAATTTCTTTTTGGGTATTGTGTAAAATAATGTAGTCACAACTAGACTTGGAATTTGTATCAAGTTTCAAAGAAATTGGTTTAAAGGAAGAAAAGTGCACGTTTCTTTAATACTTTCTGTTATTCATGGCCATAAATTTGGTCATGAAATGGTAAGTAATTTCTGATTGGCTATTGTGTTAAATAGTTTAGTCACAAATAGGCATGGATTTTGTATCAAGAGTCTAAGAAATTGGTTTCATGGAAGAACTGTACATGTTTCATGTTGTATGCTCTATGGTCGGGTTGTTGTCGCTTTCGCACATTCCCCATTTCCTTTCTCAATTTTATTCTCCGTTATTTCTTGTTTTTTATGGCCTCAAAAGTAATCATGAAACGGTTAGAGAAATTCTTATTGGATATTGTATAAAAAATGTAGTAATGAATAGCCAGCCACGGAGTCGGTAAAAAGAAAAAAAAAACTGATTGTCAAATTACAAAATAATCACAACTCGCCACTAGTCAGTTGCAAAATGTGTTTTATTATTTCACCATTTCAATGATTTAAGCATTCTAGGTAATTTCATCGTTTCGTACCCCGAAATAAAAAACGTCTCAGGGTTGGTTGACTCGCCATTGTTTTGACGCTTTTAGCCAATCCCAATGTCTTGGTATACGCTTATGAATACTTGGAATATATTAGATAACCAATCGGGAAATTGTCCATATATGGCATTGACTACAATATTTCGTATGTATTGTGCTAAGTTCTTAGTTAAATAGCCGAAGATGTTGGATTGGTTCACATATGTAATTGTTGTAAAATCCTAGTTTTTACTAGTATATTTTATATAATATTAACCCCTTTCAAACGTACAAATGAACTATAGATTAAATTTTATAATTAGTACATCATAACGACCGTTAACCTTTATCGATATACTTTTTCCGTTCTTTTTCCCCCATCCTTGAATACATGATTCATTGTGATTAAACATTTGTGTTATCCCCCTCTTTACAGTGTTTCGACGTTGGTTTCACAACTAAGTATACAAAAAATCGCTCTCCGTTCCATTTAACCCCATCCATGAATTACTCCTTCTGATAAATATATTTGTACTTTCCTACTATTCGACGTTGGTAGCACGTTAAAGTATAAAAGTGTGTAGATTGACCTAATGACAGATTTATGATGTGGTTTCAAGCTTAATTGAATCGTGATAAAATTCTCTCCGCTATAGCAGTGTTTATAGATAATTTAATTCTCACCGTGGAACCGTTAAACACGAGCCTGGATGTATGAAAAGATTATTAAAGTCTCATTTCCAAATTACTTTTCAATGTTTTAATCCATTAGCTTAAACATTTATAATTGGTCTTAATAGAAAAACAAGTTTCTCAAAGTAAACAGATAAAACAGATGAAACGAAACACGCAAGAAGGCCTACTAAACTTTTATTAAGTGTTCTACGTTATGTTATTTTAATGTGTATAACTTAACCCTGGCTAAGAATGATTTAAATGAAATTTAGTTCTTCATGTTCTTCTCTCATATCATTTAACCGTTCGAGTTTTTTAAGCGACACAATTTCCTTCCGTAAATAGAGTACTAAAAGACACTTTGTGTATCAAAAGAATGTTTTGTATGCAGTGTTACAACACAGCTTCATTCTGGAAAAATATTGGTATTAGATATAGAACATTATTCAAGTAAATAGTGAGTTGTTTCTATTTCTTGTATTAGAGTTACAGAGTTTTGTTTTTGTGTCCTTGTAAAACTTTTTGTACACTTTTTCTTTTTTAACTTCATAACAATATTCATTTTTTTATGTAAAAGAACGGTATCATGTAAAACAATTTCCAGAAAACTTGGAGTTGTCTTATATTTCTTGTATTTTTCCAGAGAAAGGGAGTTTTTTTTTATTTTGTTTAAATTGTTTATCTTCTTCTTAATAAACTCGAATACAAGTTATCGTTCATCTAATACCAATAATGAATAAGATGATACTTTCAAAATATTGTATAATAACTAGCTCTGATCTTTGCTATGGAACGCCGTGACTGCAATCATCAATTAATCAAAAATAACTACTTAAGCTTCAAAAGAGAGTCAATGTGCTTGATTATTAATATCGAAGGTTCATCAAGAAATAAAAATTCAGTAGACAATAAATTATGATCAAAAATAGTTTGAAATCTATTTCAAGCCGCTCTTAGCGATAAAAGACCAGTTATTGTTGTTTACCGTCGTCAGTCACATTTTTCTCGATCAATAAATATTACAGGTTTTATTCAGGCCGTTACTTTGATCTATTGAACTGCTTCCCTAATTTGTTCCCTATATCTTTTATATCTATGTTCCTAGACCTATTATATCTTAATACATCATAGGAATTTTGCTTATTGTTGAAGGTCGTACTTTGAATTTTAGCTAAAAAGCTTGATCTTTGATCTGGTCTTGTCAATAATCATATCACATCTCTTTATTTGTCATACTTAATTTGATTAATTGATCATTGCTGGCTTAACAATCAGTTACAGATATTTCAGACATATTAAAAAACGCACTTGTTTGTATTGTTTCAAGAGCTTAATCTACAAGATGCGTCGACCGGTCAAACCATTTAAACTGTGGAAATCTAAAGTGTTCTGGAAGGCCCGGCAGATCTTGCTTCCTATGTTTCATCCGACTTAGTGTATAAATTCGGTAATACCTTTAATGGTCGGATCAGGGTTTTGTTCGTGTATCTTTGTTTACGCATTTTTGAATTAATTATTGTTTGTGTAACGTCCAGTGGCAAATATTTCATTTGAAAGAAAATAACGAATTGATTTATTAACGTTTAACTGATCATACATGTGGAAAAAGTCATCATGGCTCTTAAGTTTAAACATCGATTGATATATCACTGTTTACTTAAAACAAAACAGTGGCAAATATATGATATGATTAAAAACCAAATAGATTTTTTTGCGTTTAGTTCATTTAAATATTACATGTGCCTGTTTTTTTATCCATTTAAAATCAATCGAACTAGCAACAGTTAGCTTACACGTATCAAAATCCCCTTAAATTAGGAAAATTTTCATCACTATTGACAAATGTGTGACCACAAATTTTATTGGTGTAGGAAGTTGGACTGACAGGAGATAACTACCGACATTCTGAAGAAAAATTGATAATTCAAATTGGTGTCAAAGGCACCTCCCATGTGCGGTGTAGGTAGATAATAACTCACTGATGAATAATACCTCTTCAGTTTCCAATTACCACATCTCTTATAGTGTACTGTTGAAATGCATACTGAAATCAACTTATTTTTGCAAGCGATTTATTTAGCGACTTTTGCGAATAGAAAAAAAAAACGCGAAAAGGAATCGTCGTGAATATATAAAACTCGGGTCATGTCTTATTAAATTTCACAAAGTAACTAAGACAATCGTGAAATAAAAATAGCTGCAAAGTAAGTTAAAAAGGGTAAAACGCAAAATAAAGTATCCGCGAAAATAGATTGGTTTACAGTAAACCTTTTTTGCGGTCTTGTGTTGTCCATATACTCTGGCAAGTCTCTATCTTTTGTTTCTTTTGAAATTAAGACAAACATGAATTCAAAGTTGGTTTTCACGAAAAATAAATTCTTGTGCCTGTATGTATTTGGCAACATTATAGGGCATGTTTTATTTGAGTCGAAAAAAAATGTCGGATACGAAAAAAAAATCACAACCGAACACACTTAAGCACAACTGTTTTGCCGTCGTAATTCATACGTCTATTTTGATTTTAATTTCTAGGATTGCAACAAAATCTGCAGCTGTATATTTTCTTTCGTCAAAAATATATAAATTTATAGCTCTATTTATTTATTTTATTATATTCTAAAGTAGTAAAAACATATAATTCCGTCTTATAATCAAATAATGTGCTATTTCATCACAATCTGCAGAGATAACTTTATCGTATCTTCAAACTTTTAACACATAAACAGACTTATTAAGAAGGGATATTGTTGTGATACTGTTGCCAGGTCATTAAAGATTGCATATTTTGGCTTTAATATTGATTCACTTATAGGGTCTTTGCATCGGAACTAAACACATTTATATAAAAAAAAACCCAGTTGTTGGCATGACACAGGTTATGTTTTTCTCATATATTTTATGATAGTATTATACTACACCCCTATCGTGGAAAATAATTCAATCCACCTGAAAAACTTATTTACCGACAATGAGATAACGATGAATTAGTTGCTTCTGATATCGAATACAGGTTCAGGTGAGGTATTTTTATAACCTCAATTATTATAATACTTTTAGATATGTTAAGGTGGTACCTAACACTACAGGAAGATAACGCTGTAAAATCAGCTAAACGTTTTAATTACGTTGTGTTGTTAAGGGAATATTAAGCTTCTAAATGATCAAAATTAGTGTTTGTCAAACTGCTATATAACCAGTGTAATTTTTCTGATAAAATGGTTGGTTCAATTATTTTGAATTTTTTATATTTTTGTCAAACGATCAAAGTACATACTTTTTCAAAATTTTATGAAAATGAAACGAGCCAAATTAATTTTAGTCAAGGTGTTGGGTACCACCTTAAATCCTCCTAAATGAATAAATTCGATATCAAATTAAAACTAAATCTTTCTTATTTCTACATCCAGACTTCTTCCATAAAAATTAATAGCACGATTATTTAACTCAGACATCCACCATTCACATCGTCCGATTTTGTGTTTTGAGCACAAATTTTGTAATGATTAAAGTTTAATGTCTGAGGCCCAGTCTTAATTTCACAGTGTTTGATGCTAAAATAACGAACTTTTCGTGCCATAATCGTATGTCGTGTTGGTAAGCTGTTACGACATTGAGTTACTAGTAAATGATAATATTTAAATGTGTTTAGATTAGCAAATGTAAATATAACCAATTGATATTGATTTGTTTTACTGCAGAATTCTGATTATTCATTGGGGTGAGCTATCACTGCTTTGAGTTTCTAGTAAATATAAACATTTAAATGTGTTCAGATGAGTAAAGGTCAATATAATCATTTGACATTAGTTTTGCTTACTGTATACTTCTGATCATTTACTGGGGTACGCCACTGTTCGTTTGGTGGTGTCTTTTACATCTTATGGTAAGGATTTGGCTAATTGTTGAGTTTCAATCAGTGAATAAGCCTAACATAGAATTAACAGGACTTTCATTTACTTTGGGTCAAATATGATAGGTATTCAGTTGTCTCTATTGGGAAATGTCTTCATGTTATATGACGTTAAGTGTGGTTCTTTGTTGTTCCGTCGGTATGTCAATAAAATAGTGAAATAGTACTCAATTGACCCTCGCTGTTAATTTATAATTATTCTATATCAAACAAATCTAATTTTAAAAGTTCAATAATACCGTATTAATAATTTCATTAAAGGCTTTGGGTTTCTTTTAAGTTAATGCAATATGTAGAATTCACTATCTCAGGTGGTATACGGTACAGTGGTCTACACATTGTATTCCAGTCGGTTATTGAATATAAAATGTATTCTGGTTTTAGTTCACTAACACTTAGACTGAAAAGCAAACAGTTTAAATGAGTGAAGAACCCATCCTTGCGCATGCCACATTTTTCTTAAATGCTATTTAAGGAATGACTATTTTTGTCTATGAAAAAATAACATTAAAAGTATAATGCACACTGAATAAACTGCGTAGGTTATTTCAAATATACATAAAAAATACTTTAAAAAATATAACAGTCATTCCTTATAATCTATTTCTAAATTTCACTTATGAGGAGTAAATTTGAAAAAAAAACGTTGGTGAAGTCACGGTCACATGACAAAATTAAGTGTATGAGCCGATAGACAAAGCACTTTCATCATATTTCAAAGTATCTATACTATTAAACGAGAAGACCTCATTTTGTGTGTCGCAACTCTTTCTTCCAGAATAAATTAATCGCCATGCCTCGGTGTTTTTTAGGTAACATGCATACTCGCATTTGTCATCCATTCTTATGATTATTCAGATTGAGTTATTTTGGGAGAAAAAACGACAAAATAGGTGTCCGGATATTGTTTCCGTTATCAGACTGACTTTTAGTCATAGATAAGACTTTTTTTAACCGGTTTTAAACATGCGCAAGAACAACCAATCGTGTGATAGATTACAAATATAAAAAATAAATAAGCCAATCAGAGCGTTCTCCATATCATGGTTTTAAGATCGCAAGAACCACAACTATTATACCTCCTTAGAGACGATTATGTTTTCGCGTGACCTGTAAACTGCGATTATACTACTATAATATACAGACACTCTCTGTATTCTGTCTATTTTTTTCTGAAATATTTACTATCTAAGGGGTCATACCAGTTGCATCTAGATTGAAATAAGTAAAACATGTGGAAAAAAGAATGTGTCCATAGTAAACTGATGCCACATCGGCACTCTCATTTACTATGTTTAGTGGACCGTGAAATGGGGTAAAATCTCTAATTTGGCATTAAAATTAAAAAGATCATATGGAACATATTTACTAAGTTTCGAGTTGGTTGGACTTTAACTTCATCAAAAACTACCTCCACAAAAACATCATCCTGAAGCGGGAATGACGGACGGACGAGCGAACGAACGGACGAGCAGACTAGAAAAAAAAAATCCCATAAATGGGGCATAAAAAATTATTGTTGAAATTGTAAACTTTAACCTAAAGCCAGACAGAAGGACAGACGGACGAGCGAACGAACGGACGAACAGACCAGAAAACATAATTTCCATAAATGGGACATAAAAATTTATTGTTGAAAGTAGTTGAAGTAGTGATTTGGCCAAAATGAAAGTAGGGTGGAGATTATTGGGAGGCGGACTTATTCGGGACGTCTGGATCGGGTGTTTTAAGCTCGAGATTTCGGGATTAATCTTTACCGGATGAGATAAAAAAAAAATTTAATTTCGGAATGTCGGGATATGAATTTCGTTAATATACGCACCTGAGGATTTCATGTTTTTAAGCCCGGGATTTCGGGATCAGGGCCCCTCAGACCACCCGTCAAATAAGCCTTAGTCATTTATACGAGATTCAAATCCTACCATTGGCAGGTTAATAGGGCTCGCAAAAGGAAAAAGCACTGATGGATTGTCCTAGAAGCACATTTTATTAGAATAATAATGGTCTACAAGCAGTTTCATTTATTTCATGTTTGAAGCGGTGCAAATTTGTAATTTAATTTGACTTTTACCAAAAAAATGCATTGTAGCAAAGGGGAAGAATACTTGTGGTATAAGGCCAGAAATACGAAAATAATTGAATTTAACAGAAAGGAAACACATAACGGACTTTAGAAAAAAGGGAGAGGGCTTTTGATACCTTATATGAAATTCTCCAGTCATAATATCTTTTACATAAGTTCATCCTACAACAGTTTACAAGGTGTTTATGCCCGCGATTTCGCGGGTGTGTTCTAGTAAGATTTAAAATAAAATATGAAACTTGTATAACACAATTTCTTTCTTGTATTCTCTTACTTTTGCTTGGATGCAAATGAGATGGATGTATCTGATCAACTGTTTGTGCTTTATAATTGTTTGGTTGTTTTTTTATTGTAAAATAATGTCTTAACGTGTGCTATGTTCCTGTTGAGTCAATCTAATTGAAAAATAAACATCCTCTTTTCTATATTTTACATTCAAATCGAAAATGAAGGAGTAACTTACCCATCCCTGCGCATACCACATTTTGTATCATGCCTTTGTTTAGATATAAGAAGATGTGGTATAAGTGCCAATGCAACAACTCTCTTTGTTTAGATTATAATGTACTGATAGAATGACTTTAGTATACATATACTTTAAGTATTCACACGGCAATCAGATGACGCATTAAGAGGTTAAAAGGTACGAACTTGATGTAAACATGGTAAACATTCTTTTCAGATCTTGTCTTTGTTTGGAGCTGTAATCATTTTTTTTTATTAAACAATGTACCTTTGCTTTATATTATCAAAGAAAACGAGTCTAAACACAGATGATTGTTTCTATGTTTCTTCTTTTATTTATGGTCTTAAAAATTGTCATAAAGATGGTTAGGAATTTGTCATTGGATATTGTGTAAAAAGATGTAGTCACAATTAAGCACGGTAAAAAAATTGGACGAAAGAACATGTTTTATTTTTATTTTTACTTCAAACTTTTTCATTGACATGGGTTAAATAATATACAAACTATAGATTAGAAACATTATATAATTAGTAGGTCATAGTGACCTTATTCTATCACAGATAACCGTTTTTCTATCGATTTCACCAAACCATAACTAACATGATTTCTGGTATGTAAATAGTTTCACTATTCCCCTGTTTTTGTTGATTTGACGTTGGTCGCTTGCTAGCACGTAGAGATATAAGATTCAATTTCTACGTTGGTACCTTGGTATTAATTAACCATTTTCTAAAATAAGAAAATACATGTACCAATTCAGGAATAAGACAGTTGTTATCCATTCGTTTGATGGAATTGAGCTTTTGATTTTGCTATTTAACTAAGGATTTTTCATTTTGAATTTTCCTCAGAGTAAAGTATTTTTGTTTTATTTTGTAACACGTTAAAGTAAAAATCTTTTACTTCCACAATTTCTCCTTTTCCGTTCCATTACCCCCATCTATAATTTACATGATTCCTTCTGATTTAACATTTTTTTCCCTCTTGTTTACATTGTTTCGACTTTGGTAGCTCGTAAAAGTATAACAGTCTGTGATTTGACCTAATGACAGATTTATGATATGATTTCAATTATATCGTGATAAAATTCTCTTCCCTTCAGCAGTGCTTATAGATAATTAAATTCTCATTGTGAAACCGTTAAATGCGAGCCTGAATGTATTAAATGATTATTACATCACACTTCCAAATAACTTTTCAATGTTTTAATCTATTAGCTCAAGATTTATAAGTGGTCTTAATAGAAAAACAAGTTTCAGAGGTAAATAGACACAACAACATACAATAAGGCCAGTTAAATTTGTATTAAGTATTCAGCTCTGTGCTATTTTTATGTATATAGATACCCTGGTAGCAATGAATTAAAAAGAAATAGAAGTTCTTCTCGCTATTTCCTTTATCCGTTCGAGATTTTTAATGCAAAATTTCCATTCGTAAATAGAGAATTTGTATAAAAAGTATAATTTGTTTACAATGTTTCAACTCGGTTTCATTCTGAAAAGATAACGGTATTAGGACGGCTTTCCATGAAATTGTGAGTTGTATCTTCTTATTTCATGTTTTCCCTCAATGTAAGACAGTTTGGGTTTTTGTTAGTAAAATTAGAAAAAATGCGCCATTTTACCTTTATCTGGTAAAAAACCGGTATTCGATATAACATTCTAGAAAATTGAAAGTTTTGTTTTGGTGAAATTGTAAAACACACATTTACCTCATAACAACGTTCACTTTTAATGAAAAAGAACAGTATTAGGGGAAAACATTTTTTTTACCGATAAAAGACCAGTTATTGTTGTTTATCGTCATTCATAATTTTTTTCTCGATTTATAATATAGGTTTCAATCAGGTAGTTACATTGATCTTTTGAACTGTTTCCTTATTTTTTTTCCAGACCTTATACACCTTACTTCATCATTTAAAGAAATGCTCATTGTTGATGGTTGTACTTTGGTGGATTAGTTATTGTTTGTGTAAATTCCAAATATTTCATATATAACCAGAAAAATAATGAAATTGATTTATTGCATTTAAATAATCATACATATGCATAATATCCATATTTCACATAAGCTTACACGTTTGATTGATTGTTGTTTGCTTAACGTCCAGATGCAGGTATTTCATAAATATGAATAAATCAAAATAGAATTGTTCACGTTATATTGGTCAAATTTATTACGTGCGCAAGCAGTCTTTTGAATATTGGTATACAGTGAAACCTGATTAAACCGAACCCTGAATAAACCGGAAACCTGTCTAATCCAAACTTGTTCTGAAGACCAATCATATCACATTTTATGCATTGTGAACCTGATAAAACCGAATACCTGCCAAATCCGAACGAAATCTCAAGTCCCGAAAGGGTTCGGTTTAGTCAGGTTTCACTGTATATAACATTGAATATTATTAGTTCTAGTTAGATAAACACATCTCAAATTCACCTTAAATAAGGCTCTGACACGATTTCCCTCTCCATTAACTCAATGTCTTAATTTGAAGGGTCCATTATGAAGCTCAAAAGTCAGCCCATTGTGGATATAAAAATTATTCTATTAGTCGAAAACGATGATTTTGAGCTTTTTCTCGATCCACAATTTTCAAAAAAAACATGGACGCAATCGACGAATAAACATTTTCGATGACCAAAATGTATCAATTATTTTATTGTGTCACTGGCAATTAACATTTTCTGGATCAGAAATTGCGGCAAAAGTAAATTTTACTCAACACTGTTGTAAATGATGGCGGAATTTGACCCAAACTGATGTAATAACACAAAGTATGCATAATTATGGAACATTTACTTACTTCGTTATTGATTATGTGATGTGTCAAAACAAGTTATTTTTTAATTGTTATATCACAACCTTTTTGTTATTTCTTTTTGAAAGTTGCAGAATTTGAATATATTGAAATAAACAACATTGAAATCGTAGGGCCACTTTTAAACCTTTGTGAACCTACATGAAAATAAACTGACGCATCCGTATATGTAGCAGAGACGGGATAGTGGGTCCCTCTTAGGCAGTCAGTGTTTCCGTGTGCAATATTCTCGATCCGCCACTGTGATATGTATGACACCAGCGGAATTTAGTTTTTAATAATTAATAATAATCGGTTCAAATAAACTTTTTCAAAGAAACAATATGATAATCGAACACATTGCAATATTTCACAAGTCTCTGTTATAAAATGCGTTCGTTGGTTATCGATCAGACCAAACAGCTGTCTGAGTGGTAGTTGTAAATGGTATCGCCATATGTACATCCAAATTATAAAATTGTTATAAGTTATAGAGAAATTGGACCAAAATTGACGTTACAACACAAATTATGACTTTACGTAACTAAGTGATCATCTTTACTTCTTTATTAACAGTGTGCTGATTCAAAAAGAAGTTGTTATATCACAACTTTTTCTTATTATTTTCCATTTACAAATTGTAGTATTTGAACCGGAAAAAATCTTAGGGCCAATTCAAACCTTCGTGAACTTACATATCTATTGGCGCACATGAAAGATACATTGCTGCAAACGTACATATGTAAAACGCCTCAATTTTTATTGTGAGTGATAAGCTAATAATCTGCTCAACTAAACTTTTCATGGATACAATATGATAATCGAACAAATTGCAATATTTAACAAGTCTCTGCTATAAAATGCGTTGGTTGGTTATTGATCAGACCGAACAGCTGTTTGAGTAGAGCTTGTAAATGGTATCGTCATATGTACATCCCAATTATAAAGTCGATTCGGATTGTTTTATTGTTTTTAATGGACTGAGTTACTCTTTGAAGCAGTTTAATCTCTGTGATTTTATAATTCATATTATAAAAGGTATTGTTAAAACGTATTTACTTTGATTGAAATTATAACTGACAATGCTTTAGAAGCAAACTGTAAAAACATTACTTTTTAATTTTTTTTTATTAAAATGTTTATATTCAATGCTTAGCGAACTGTAAGAACATTGGAACTATTACTTTCAATAATTAAAACTTTACTTTGATTGGAATTATTTTCAAATTTTAAGCTAACTGTAAGAACATTACCTTCTAATTTTAAATGATTTTAAATGAAAAGCAACTGTTTTATTTCTGTAAATTTGTAAATATTATTATAAAAGGTACTATTTTAACATTTCTTACTATTACTCTTTAATTACACTACACACCAGTAACAGTCTGTATTGGCCCATACCTGTACTCGAGTGTACTGATTTTTACTCGACTAGTCCTAAATTTACTTGATAATACTCGACTGTCGTCTGAAACATACTTAACAGTGTGAACTTGTACTTGAGCAGTACTTATCCACATCATGCGAGTCTTAACCAACCTAGACCTATTCTTTGTATCTATCACCTGAATTTTATCAATTTAGAAAATGTTTTTAAAAGATATGAAATTGAAACAACTTGAAATTAAAAATGTATTAAAAATAGTATTGAACTTTAGATTTCACAATAATCAAGCATAATATAACTTTAACACAATATTCATCAAAACTTACATAAATGAATATATCAACTTTAAAATATAAATAAAACAAGCTGATCAAACAATCTCAAAAATGAATTGTGACTAATATTTTCAATGTTATTAAAAATTGTGAATGTTTCAGAAGTATTCTATGATAACTGGACTATATTCACCATTAATTTTAGCCTAGTATAAATTTATGGTGTCAGTTGAGTTTAGTTAATAATGCATTGAATATTTTGTTTAATTATTAATACATAATATATAAAAAAGTCCATACAGTAACTTAAGACATTTTAAAGAATTAGACCTTTTTTTGTATTTGTTTTGTTAAACCAAAAATTTAATACAATCATGATTAAAAGATTTTTCATAGCAATCCTTGATTACCTTTTAAAAAAAAGAGATGTGTTCCAAAGTAACAGTAAATGTTTTAAATAGTTTTTGTGAAATTAGAGACATGGCATAGAAAAAGCACTTTAATATGGTTTAATCACCTCAGTACGTGTGTGCTTCACAGGTAACAAAAAAGCCCTACTTTCTTTATATCATGTATTACTTATGAAGTATATTCGAAAGGCCTTGTTATTAAAGTGAAACAGGATGTTGAAATTTTTAAAAACATATAATTCTGTCTTATAATCAAATAATGTGCTATTTCATCACAACCTGTAGAAAAAACTTTATCGTTTTTTAACAGTTTGATATCGTTTTGCTATCAGAAACATGTGTAAACTGACAAATAATCATATCTAAGTACTATATATCTGTTAATGGGACAATGATTCAATCGACCCGAAAAAAACTAATTTTAACCCACAATGTGATAACGATGAAGTTGCTTATGATATCGAATACACCAGGTTCAGTTGAGGTATTGTTATGCCCCATTTATGGGTATTATGTTTTCTTGTCTGTGCGTCCGTCTGTTCGTCCGTTCGTTCATCCGTTCGTCCGTCCGTTCGTTTACAAATGTTTCGTGCCATAATCGTATGTCGTGTTGGTAAGCTGTTACGACATTGAGTTACTAGTAAATGATATTATTTAAATGTGTTTAGATTAGCAAAGGTAAATATAACCAATTGATATTAATTTGTCTTGGTGTATAATTCTGATCATTCACTGGGGTAAGCTATCACTGCATCGAGTTTCTAGTAAATATAAACATTTGAATGTTTTTAGATGAGTAAATGTCAATATAATCATTTGGCATTGGTTTTGCTTACAGTATACTTCTGATCATTTACGGGGGTACGCCACTGTTCGTTTGATGGCGTTTTTAACATCTTATGGTAAGGATTTGGCTAATCGTTGAGTTTCAATCAGTGAATAAGTCTAACATAGAATTAACAGGGCTTTCATTTACTTTGGGTTAAATATGGTAGGTATTCAGATATCTCTATTGGGAAATGTCTTCATGTTATATGACGTTAAGTGTGGTTCTATTTTGTTTCGTTGGTACACAAAGAAAATAGTAGAATAATACTCAATGACCCTCGCTGTTAATTTATAATTATTCTATATCAAACGAATTTAATTTGAAATATTCATCAATACCGTGTTTAAAATATCACTAAAGATTTGGGTTTCTAAGTTCATACAATATTTAAAATTCACCATGTCACGTGGTATATAGTTCTCGTGTCTATATATTGTATTCCAGTCGGTTATTGAATATAAAATGTATTCTGCTTTAAGTTCACTAACACTCAGACTAAAAATCGAACAGCATGCCACATTTTTCTTTAATGCTATTTAAGGAATGACTATTCTTTTTTGTCTATGAAGAAATAACATTAATCATATTATGCACACTGAATAAACTGCGGAGGTTATTTCTAATATACATACAAAAATGCTATAAAAAAATATATAACAGTCGTTCCTTATAATTGATTTCTATCATCCACTTGTGAGGAGTAAATTAAAAAAAAGACGTTGGTGACGTCATGGCTACATGACAAAATTTAGTCTATAAGTTGATAGACAAAACACTTTCATCGTATTCCAAAATAAAAGATTTTTTATCCTCGTCTGTATATTTATACACTCACGTCGGAAATCGAACAGTTTGGGGGAGTAAAACACCCATCCCTGCGCATAGCACATTTTGTATCATGCTTTTGTTTAGATATAAGAAGATATGGTATAAGTGCCAATTATACAACTCTCTTTGTTTTGATTATAATGTACTGATAGAATGACTACACATCCTCTTCTGTAGTATATCTTTACACACAAATCGAAAATCCAACAGTTTGAAGGAGTAAAATACCCATCCCTGCTCATACCACATTTTGTATCATGCTTTTATTTAGATATAAGAAGATGTGGTATAAGTGCCAAAGAAACAACCCACTTTGTTTTGATTATAATGTACTGGTAGAATGACTTTTGTTTTTATTATAATGTACTGACAGAATGACTTTTGTATATTGTAAGTATTAACACGGCAATTAAATGTCGCATTAAAAGATCAAACAGTACGAACTTGATGTAAACATGGTAAACATTCTTTTCAGATCTTGTCTTTGTTTTGAGCTGTAATCATTTTATGTATTAAACAATATACCATTGCTTTATATTTTCAAAGAAAACGAGTCTAAACACAGATGATTGTTTCTATTTTTCTACTAATATTTATGGCCTTAACAGTTGTCATAAAGATGGTTAGGAATCTTTATTGGGTATACTGTAAAATGATGTATTCTGAACTCGGCATGGAATCGGTATCCAGTTTCCTAGAAATTCAATTAAGGGAAGAACAATGCAAGTTTCTTTAATACATTTTATTATTCATGGCCTTACATTTGGTCATGAAATGGTAAGGAATTTCTTATTGGGTATTGTGTAAAATAATGTAGTCATAACTAGACTTGGAATCAGTATTCAGTTTTCTTGATATTGGTTTAAAGAAAGGACAGTGCATGTTTCTTTGTGACTCTTTGTTCTATTGAAGTGGGTTTATAATTGCTAACAGGTTAAGGTATATAACTTTTACTTCTACGTTGGTAAATTGGTATAATCAACCATTTTCTAAAATAAAATGCATGTACCCATTCAAGAATATAATAGTTGTTATCCATTCGTTTGATGTGTTTTTGTAGCACTTCCACAAATAATCGCTCTCCGTTCCATTTCCTCTATCCACGAACTACATAATTCCTCCTGATTTTACATTTATACTTTCGCGCTGTTAACATCGTTTCACCGCTAGAAGCACGCTGGAACATAAAAGTCTGCGGATATAACTAATAACAGATTTCCACAAATAATCTTTATCCGTTCTATTTACCCCCATCCACGAATTACATGACTCCTTCCGATTAGATATTTGTACTTTCGCACTGTTTACATTGTTTCGACGTTAGTAGCATGTAAAAGTATAAAAGTCTGCACATTGACCTAATGAGAGATTTATAATATGGTTTCAAGCCCGATTAAATCGTGATAAAATCATCGCAGCTATAGCAGTGTTTATAAATAATTAAATTCTCACCATGACACCGTTTAAGCGAGCCAGGATGTATTAAATGGTTATTAAAATCTCATTTCCAAATTACTTTTCAATGTTTTAATCCATTAGCCTAAACATTTATAATTGGCCTTCATAGAAAAACAAGATTTCGAAAGTAAACAGATAAAAAAAACATGCAAGAAGGCCTACTAAACTTTTATTAAGTATTCGGTTTTATGTTATTTTAATGTTTATAGCCTAACCCTGGTCAGGAAATGATTTAAATGAAAATTATTTCTTCTCCCCATATCATGTATCCGTTCCAGTTTTTAAATGTCACAGTTTCCTCCGTAAATACAGTACTAAAAGACACATTTTGTATAAAAAGTATATTCTGTTTTTTTAGTTAGAACATTATTCAAGAAAATTTTATCATCTTATTTTATTTTTCAGCGTTTAATTTTTTGTGTTATTGTTTAATACATATTTTCGTCATTACAATACTATTTTTTTAATAGAAAAGAACAGTATTAGGACAATTCATCTTTATAGAAAAATAAATTATCTTTGATTCATTTTATTTTTCAGAGTAAGGGAGTTTTTTGTTTTTGTCTAAATGTAACAATTTTATGCTCTTCTTTATTTCCTTCCACTGGCATACAAAGTTATCGTTCATCTATTACCAATAATAAGTAAGATGATGCTTTTAAAACATCGTATAGTTACCTCAGTTCGCGATATAATCCTTTCCCATAATGCAATGTTTAGCAATCATCAATTAATCAAAAATATCAATTTAAGTTCAAAAGAAAGTCAGTGTGATTCAATATAAATATCGAAGGTTTATAAAAAAATAAAAATTCAGTATGCATTAAATTATGATCATAAAGTTTGAAATCTATTTCATGCTTTTTTAACCGATAAAAAGACCAATTATTGTTGTTTATCGTCAGACATAATTTTGTTTTCGAATAATAATGTAAGTTTAAATCATGCTGTTAGTTTTCACACCTTGGGGTATCATTGTTTTTATGTCTTATGATATGATTTTTTAAGAATTGAATGTTTGTTTTTGTAAATTTATTGGGATGTAAAAGGTTGACCGAAGTACATTTTGTTTGAAGCGCGGAAGCGCATCATTTTAAAAATGTGCACACGGTCAACGCTTTTACAACCCTATTTAGTTACAAAAAGTAGCATTCAATAGTTATAATTATATTTTTTAGCTAGGATCATGAAAACACGATTTAATTCGTGTTTTTAGTTGATTCATCTGTGCACTTTATTGTGGGACCTAGTGTCACCATGAGTAATACATTTTATTGTGTAATGCAATTGCTTAAGGAATAACACGTGATGTGTAGTTAGCCAATCAGAATAAGGTATTATAATGAAACATACATCTAATGTAATTAGTATGATTTAAACGCCAAATTTCAGTTTTTATACTAATTTCACGGTCCTTTGGACATAGAAAATGATAGTGCGAGTTTGCAACCAGCGTACTGTGGACATTTTATTTAATTGGTTAAGTATTTTGTTCTAACGCCATTTACATCTTCCTTTTTAAATGGATTTTACTCATTGTTTAAGGTCGTACGTTTACCTTTAGTTTAAATGCTTGTCATTTGGTTTGCGTTGATACTCGTCGCATTTGCAATCATATTACATCTCTTCATATTTCATATTACATCTCTTTATTGTCCATACTTACTGCGGTACCTAACATTACAGGGAGATAACTCTATAAAATCAGCTAAACGCTTTAGGAAATATTAGGGTTCTCGATGATATAAATAAGTGCTTGTGAAACTGCTATATAACCAGTGTAATTTTTCTGATAAAACGGTTGGTTCAAATTTTTTGAAATTTTTGTATTTTTGTTAAAGGGTCAAAGAAAATACATTGTCAAAATTTTATAAAGTTATACGAGCCAAATTAATTTTAGTTAAGGTGTTGGATACCACCTTAAACTGATTAAGGGGCATCAGTGGTCGCTTGGTCTAAGTAGATACTGCTGTAATCACTAACCAGTTAACAACGCGTTTTAAGTTCGACTCCAATCTTAATTGACGAGAATTGTCATTTTTTCTTATCAAAGGTCGGTGGTTTTGTCTATGCACTCCGGATGCCTAAAACAATAAAAAGTGGCCGTTACGGATTAGCTCAAAAGTGGTGCTAAATAGTGGCATTTAAAACACAGGAAATCAAACTTAAATTGATTAACTGTTTACTTGATTATTGATTGCTTAATAATTAGTGACACATATTTAAATATTGAAATTGCATGTATTAATTCAAAACGTAGATCTTGCAAGGTTAATGTTTTCGACTGGACACACTCCTCAAAAATGGGATAATCTCAAGCTGGTATTGCTCCCCATGTGACAACCTTCGTAGTAACTAGGGCAAGTATTAATTCGTCGATAGCTTAAGTGGAAGGATATTTGTCAAAAAATTATAAATTAAGGAATGTATCTCCCTCATGCAAGGCTCTAATTCCTTTCACGGATTTGGCTATACTTTTTTGAAACTTTTGGATTATAGCTCTACATCTTTTATATAAGCTTTGGATTTTACATATTTTGGCCACGAGCATCACTGAAGAGACATAATTTGTCGAAATGCGCATCTGGTGCAGAAAAATTGGTACCGGTAATGTTATTGTCTAGTCATGCACCTGGGCTAACACATTTCTTGATGTATTATTGTTTGCTTACAATCCAGTGGCAAATAGTTCATGTAAGTAAAAACGAAATAAAATCATTAACGTTTAAATGATTATAAATGTGCATAATATCATCATTCAACCTTAAAGAAGAGACGAAAGATACGAAATATAACTTCCACGTTGATTGATTTATTATTGTTTGCTTAAAATCCAGTGGCAAATGTTTCATAGATTTCTTACTTTTAATTGTTATAGTATTACATGTGGAAACAGTCTTTTGAATGTTAAATGTTCTAGGAAGACTAACTAAACACATCTTAAAATTACCTTAATTTGGCTCACACACACTGTGTGTTTAACTCAACCTCTTCCGTTTTTGCACTTGCTTAGGGTAATGTTCAATAATTAAGGGAATACTATTTTGTAATTATAAGTGTGATGATGAAAACAAGGTTATTGGGTTAAATAGTAATATTACAACTATTTCGTATTTTCAATTTGAAAATTGAAGTATTTCGATCAGATAAAATTTAAATTCAATTCGTAGCGCAATTGTTAAACATGTCGCTCATGAACGATACATTGGCGCACACGAGTGTTTTTTTTTTGTATATTTTGGAGTTTAGAATGACATCCATTTTCACAGAACTAGTACACATCTTTTATTTAGGAGCCAGCTTAAACCCGCCTTCGGGTTCTGAATTTGCTCGCTGTGTTGGGGAACCATTCGGTTGTTCTCTGCTATTTGATTTGGCTGTGGTGTCCCTTTGACATATTCTCTATTTCCATTGCTAATTTTACATAGAAGGCATGTTAGTTGTAAGTAATTTCATTAACTAATAATCTGCTCAACTAAACTTTTTCAAAGATAAAATATGATAATCGAACAAATTGCAATATTTAACAAGTTTCTGCTATAAAATGCGATCGTTGGTTATCGATCTAGCCAAACAGATGATTGTCTGAGTAGAAGTTGTAAATGGTATCGCCATATGTATACCCCAATTATAAAGTCGATTCGGATTGTTTTTAATGGACCGATTAGCTCTGTGAAGCAGTTTTATCTCTGTGATTTTATAATTCTTATTATAAAAGGTATTGTTGACATCTATTTTCTTTGATTTAAATTATAATTAGCAATGTTTTAGAGACTATTATTTTCAATACTATTTAAGCGAACTGTTAGAATACTACTTTTTTAATTTCTTTCATTTGAAATGAAGAGATTATCTCTTTGTTGCAGTTTAATATCTATGAATTTATAATTCTTATTATAAAAAGGTACTGTTAAAACTTTCTTACTTATCAATATTCTTTTATTGAAATGTTTATTTTCAATGATTAACGAACTGTTAGAACATTGAAAGTATTTATTTCAATAATTAAAACTTAACTTATCAATTTTCTTTGAGGTTTAGTGGAGAGAAATATCTCTTTAACGCAGTTTTATCTCTGAATTTATTATTCTTATTATAAAAAGGTACAATAAACATTCTTTTACAATTTTCTTTGATTGATAAATAAGGCAACAGTAGTATACCGCTGTTCAAAACTCATAAATCCATGGACAAAAAACAAAATCGGGATAACAAACTAAAATCGAGGGAAACGCATTAAATATAAGAGGAGAACAATTGTTATTAATACTATTAAAGCGAACTGTTACGGCATTGTCTTGGACCGGGTACCAGGATGTCTAAACATGGTTTAGGTAACCTGTCGAAAAATTGGTATAGTCGGTAATATGAAAAGGTACATTGTCTTTAATTGTTAACTATCATTCTTGATATCATACCAATGGCGCATGTTTATCAATTCGTAATTAGTATTACAAAAAGAACTGTTAAGGTGGTACCCAACACTTGCCTTTAAATTAATTTGGCTCTTTTAATTTTCATAAAATTTTGTCAAAGTACTTACTTTGACCCTTTAACAAAAATATAAAAATTTCAAAAATTTTGAACCATAAAATTGAGAATGGAACCGTTTTGTCAGAAAAATTACACTGGTATTATAGCAGTTTGACAAACACCAATTTTGATCATTGAGAAGCTTAATATTCCTTTTACAACACAACGTAATTAAAACGTTTAGCTGACTTTACAGAGTTATCTCCCTGTAGTGCAAGGTACCACCTTAACTCGCAGTTTTGCTTATAATCGGTTGAGATTATTTTCGATGTTAGACAAACTCTTGGAACATGAGTTTTTAATTTTCGTCGAATTTGAATGGAGAAATGCACGTTGAGAAGCAGTTTTATATCTGAGAATTTAAAACTCTTATCATAAAAGGTACTGTTTTATATTTATTACTATAATTTCTCTTTAAATTGATAACTATCATCATTCTTGATACTGTTTCGCTATGTTTTATCGCATGTCTGAAATTATATTGTTTTCTTGTACACATGTATGTGAGGTTATGAATAAAATCTTGAAATCTTTGTAAAAATGGCACCTGTTTATCAATTTGTATTTTTTTTTATAAAAATTACAAAAAGTACAGTTTGCATTCCGTCTTATTGAGTTATATATATTATTTGATTGAAATTATTTTCAATTCTAAGCGAACATTTCTTTTAAATTTTCTCTGATTTTAAATGAAGAGATACTGTTTCATTTCTTTGAAATTGTAATTTTTATCATAGAAGGTTCTGTTTGACATTTCTTTCTAATTGTCTTTTATTGCTAATTATTATCATTATTGATACTAAAGGCAATGGAGTTGTTATTGTAAAAGGTTCTAAAGGCACCTGCTTATCAATTTGTAATTCTTATTATAAAAAGAACTACGAAGTACAGTTTACATTTCGTAATATTGACTGATCAGTTTTCTTTGATTAGAATTATTTCAATTCTAAACGAACTGTTAGAAAATTACTTAGAAACTGTTTTAACACTGTGAATTTGTGATTTCTATTGGAAAAGGTTCTAAAGGCACCTGTTTATCAATTTGTAATTCTTATTATTATTATAAAAAGTAGAAAAAAGTGCAGTTTACATTCCGTCGTAATGACTTATCAATTTTCTTTGATTGAAATTTAAATTCTAGGCGAACTGTTTGAATATTACTTAGAAACTGTTTTAACACTGTGAATTTGTGATTTTTATTGAAAAAAGGTTCTAAAGGCACCTGTTTATCAATTTGTAATTCTTATTATAATTATAAAAAGTAGAAAAAAGTGCAGTTTACATTCCGTCGTAATGACTTATCAATTTTCTTTGATTGAAATTTAAATTTTAGGCGAATTGTTTGAATATTAC
This sequence comes from Mytilus edulis, assembly GCF_963676685.1. Classification (NCBI taxonomy): domain Eukaryota; kingdom Metazoa; phylum Mollusca; class Bivalvia; order Mytilida; family Mytilidae; genus Mytilus; species Mytilus edulis. The sequence continues at coordinate 17,593,068 of NC_092354.1, forward strand.
TTAGAAACTGTTTTAACACTGCGAATTTGTGATTTGTATTGAAAAAAGGTTCTAAAGGCACCTGTTTATCAATTTGTAATTTTTATTTTTATTATAAAAAGTACAAAAAAGTGCAGTTTACATTCCTTCGTAATGACTTATCAATTTTCTTTGATTGAAATTTAAATTTTAGGCGAATTGTTTGAACATTATCTTTCGATTGACTTTAATTTGAAATACTGATTCTTAGTACTGACCGAACTGTTTTTTTAATAAGCTAGCTATTTCTTTTATTGCCGCCATAGGTCTAAAGCAGGTGTTGTATGAAACTTTATTAAACTTTCATAAGTGTTATCATTTATAAAAGCTCATTTTTTTATTTGTTTTTGTTCAACATAATCTTGTGGGTTTTCTTGATATCTAAATTTCAAAAAATTTAAAGAAGCTTCTTTTTTAATTATTATACATGTAAAATGAGATATACCGTAATCCAGTCTTCAGGGGTCAACCGGGACCTTCTTATAGTAACCAAGGCACAAATTTAGTTCCTTTCAAAAATCTGGCTCATTGTTGAAGATCGTACGGTGTTAATTTCTGTGTAATATGGTCATTGTTGAGAGTTGTGTCAGTGGCAATCTTACCACATCTTCATATAGCTGTTAGTTACCCCATAAGATAATTTCCGTTCAACTCACTATATAGAGCCTATTAGTTAGATCTTTTTAATAAGTTCATGTCCTGTATAAAATAGTTTAGTTAGCATAGTGGAAGATATTAGAAAGCAAAATCGAGGAAATTGTGCAAATGATGATACAAGCGTGAAAATTAGCATGAAGCATCATTATTATATTCTTTTTAAGAAAAAAACGGTTGGCCATGCACATTTATATATTTATTATTATTTATTTATTGTTAAGTAATAAGAAAATTATGAATTCTTGAAACAATTGAACCCCAACTTCCACATGTGGAGCAGGATCTGCTTAAATCCAACCCTCCTTTTTCGTATTGCTCAGTCTTTTAAGTCTGTTTTATGTACTATACTATTGTTTGTCTGTTTCTTTTTCAACTATGGGGGAGGGTCGGAGGGATCCTGTTCCCGAAATTTCAGGCTTAAAAACATGAAATTTAAATACCGACATCCCGAAATTCGAAAAAAAAAATTCCCGGATCCCGAAAGGATCAATCCCGAAATCTCGAACTTAAAAATATCAAATCCCGACGTCCTGAAAAATGTCCTGTCCACCCCTCAACTATGGCTTTATAAGTTATTATAAATTGACTTATGAGTTTGAATATCCCTCTGGTATCGTTCGTCTCTCTTTCCCTGCTTAAAATTGCACGAAGAATATTAATAATATCGCCCATAAGGTGTATATAAATACAAACAAATCAAGATTAATAAGTTATTAACATGAAATAAAGCAGATCGCCATTCTATATATCATTTCCGATGCATTTCATTTAGAAGGATAGTAAAAATTGACATCAGAATACTGTAAACCAACTTATTTTTGCGGATACTTTTTTCGCGTTTAGCTTTTTCTAGTCCATTTCGCGGCCATTTAATTTTGCAATACCAAAATTTACTTGATATAATTAAGTAAGAAATTATCAAAGTTTTACATATTCGCGACGATTTATATTCACGATATTTTTCTACTCGCGAAACTCGTGAAAATAAATCGCTCGCGAAAATAAGTTGGCTTACAGTAGTCTTGCTTAATGATAAAATGCATTCGTTCAGTCGTGATTGACGAATAAGTTTCCTTTGATGTATTTTCTCGTGTAAACAAAGAAAGGGGAGTTCTACACGAATGTTACCTACCGAATTAGGCTTGTTCCAGCGTTTTTACTCTACACGAGCAACTATATGGTGTATATAAATACAAACATGTCAAGATTAATCAATGCTTAACATGAAATAAAGCATATTTCCGATTCATTTCATTAAATTGACACCAAAAATGTTTAATGAAATACATTCATTTTTGATTTATCTATTTTCTCGTGCAAATAAAGTCAGACGAAATCTACACGAATGTTACCTACCGAATTAGACTTGTTCCCGCGTTTTTATTTTACACGAGCAATTATAGGGTGTTTATAAATACAATCAAGTCAAGATTAATAAATTCTTAACATGAAATAAAGCATATATCCGATGAATTTCATTAAATTGACACCAAAAATGTTTAATGAAATGCGTTCAGTCGTGATTTACGAATAAGATTCCCTTGATTTATTTTATCGTGTAGAAAAAGACAGGCGAAATCTACACGAATGTTACCTACCGAATTAGACTCGTTACCGTTTTTTTTCTTTCACTAGCAACCATAGGGTGTATATAAATACTGTGTGTTCGTCATGCGAAATCAACATAGTTCAAGCAAACTCACGATTTATTTTTTAAAACGATTCCGACATTTAACTTTTTCCTTTCGCATATTTCCAATTGCATGGCGTTTTATATCAAGTGAACTAAAATCTTAAGAATCTATTTAATCTTTATTAACTTTTATTAGATTTGCTTATAACTGATTCACTGAATACATGACTTTACAACATTATCATAGTATTGAAATTACACATATTTGAAACTCATTCTTTATCGTTCATTTCTGAGTTGAAAAATAGATCAATTTTGCGCTTAAAATTATTTTCATCGAAGCTTGCATTAAAAAAAGATCATGAATCAATAGACTGTGGTAGAAAATAATGGCCGTCCATTGACTTCTCCAATCTGGAAAGCGTACTTTTGTAGCAATAAAAACATTGTTAAAGTGGGACATTGTTTAGGCTGTACTAGATGTGTACATATGCAGGTTCGTCAAATCAGATTTAGTGTTGTTAATACCATGCCTCGTGACGAGAGGGTTATTGGCACTTAAACATGAACCCTCTCGTCACGCAATTTTCTGAAATGTCCGTTGGCGACATGTTGAAAGGTATCTATCTTTTTCTACCTGATCTTAACCCTAATTTGCCAGTGGCAACAAACTAAGGAAATGAACATCCCGTTGATCATACCTTGCAGAACTGACTTATTGTTATATTCTCAATTTTTTCTTGTCCATATGAAATATTTGCCACTGGACGATAATCAATTAATTATTTAACAATCAAACATAGCAGATATAATCACCTTATCGCTATTTTAGTTCAATCCCTTAAAAATACAAATGACATAGACGACAACCTGTTGAGGTCAAGTGTTTCAAAAACAAAGGTCATCAGTAAATAATGAGCTGAGGGACGAAAATGTGAACAAGTCGGTATAGTTTATGATCGAATTTTTAAAAACAAAATTAAAGTCAGAAAAATGCTATGATTTAGGATGTACTTAGATGAGGTTTTGGAATTTGTGTCAAATGTTTGGACTCCTTGGTGTTTTTGCATACAATACAATGTAAAATATTTTGCCCCACAACACCATTTGTTTTTTCAAATATGTCTAAATAGCTCATGAAAGGTCATTTACAAAAATTTCAGAAGATTCCTAATTTTCTTTCTTTTGTTTTGAGACCCAATAATACCAATGCAAATATAAGGTAAAAGTCCGAGTCAGCCTTTTCCCGCCAAATTTTAATTTTTAAATATCTCTATTCTATGACCTATCAATATTGTTAGCTTATTTTTATCCTTAATTGATGCTCTACCAGCTTATAGTATCAATTTTAACTTCTTAATTTATTAATTTTCACCTAACCTCACCTAAGTACATCCCTAAAGTGTTTACAATGGTTGGAATATAACTTCTTGAATTTGTGTATGCTCCGTTGGTCGTAAAATGTTTTAAGTCCAATATAGCTTCAACTGAATGTGTAATATCAGAATTTCTTAAATAACGATAAAAAATAGCTCAGAGCAGTATCATCTGTTTCAAATAAATTGATATCAAAATGAGAAATCTATCCATCAGAATCGAAGTACATGTAGTTGTTGGCAGCTATATGTCACCGTGCAGCATTAACCAATGAGCATAACCAATACCGCAAAGTTACTCAAAAGAACACCAACGACATGGCGTTTGTATAAAGCAATAAACGAACAACAAATATGATATTCAGCAACTATAATATTCAATTAAGGAATGACTGTAATATTTTTTCTGTGTATGAAGAAATAACATGAAAATTTGGTGCACACTGAATAACGCGCGTAGCAGGATATTAAACAGTGTACACCATATTTTTTTATGTTATTTCGAATAGACAGAAAACAATATATCAGTCATTTCTTATAATTTAATTCTAAATTCCATTTGAAACCGTAGAAAACTATGAAAAAACGTTGATGTCGTCACGGTCACATGACTAAATTATGTCTATGGGCTGTTAAAAAAAACGTCAGCCAATCAGAAGACGCATTACATCTAAAATTAAATTATTTAATATAATAATCGTTTTAATAACGTTTGGGACATAATTTACAGTCACTGCACATTATTAAATTTGAAGCAATAACTCCATCATTTGTATAATATTAATGTAATAAATAGTGGTTTACTGCAATCATTTTTCACTTGGAAAAGTTATATGTTATAAACGAAAGTGGTGGCTTCCCACGGGGGAATGTTTACGCTGTTCGTCCAGTTTCTAAAGCTCATACAAACAAATAATATAGTTCCGACAATGAACATAATATACAATATATATACAATGAAAAAAATTAGTAGACTAACCAAAGAAGGTGTACATGTACAAGACTTTAATTAAACGTTCTTAGTTGGTCCTGCTTTAAAAGTGAAGCAGAGTAAGTTCGCTGGACCAGCCTCCGGATACGTGATTTTTTTTCGTTGAGTCAAACACTTGGTGGACTTGGGTTGTTTCTACTCTTTAGTCGAGTTGTTGTCTTTTTCACGTTTTCTCCGTTTTCATTTGTTTATAATTTTAGTACTTAGTTGTATTATTTAACAGATTTTTGAAGATCTTTTGTAAAATATTATTATAAAAAATTACGTAATCCTGTTAGAATATTATAAATCTTATTACATGCAACCAACGTCTAAATCTTCTTTCTCGTCGGATCGGATATAAGGTACTGAGCATATTTTTATTTATTTTTATTTTTTTGGGGAAAAAGGGGGGGGGGGGGGGGATGATGGCTCAATGAAGTACATTTTTGTTCACAACTTTCAATGGAAACAACGGAGATTTTCGTTTTTACTTCAATCTATTTTATCAATTCAAAGTTTTGAAGTGTGGCAACATTTCGCTACTCTTACGATTGGTGAACATATCTAAGGCCATAATTGTTATCAAAGATACCAGGATTATAATTTAGTACGCCAGACGCGCGTTTCGTCTACTTAAGACTCATCAGTGACGCTCATATCAAAATATTTATAAAGCTTTTTGACAAAACTTTTAATCAGATCTTTGATCAGCGTTTGTACTTAGACTGCTTCTATGAAAATGTGGTAGATACTTAGTCAGTGGTTAGCGTTTTACACGACGGGTTCCACATGTGGAGCAGGATATGCTTACCCTTCCGGAGCACCTGAGATCATCATCAACCCTAGTTTTTGATGGGGTTCGTGTTGCTTATTCTTTAGTCTTCTATGTTGTGGCATTTGTACTATTGTTTGTCTGTTTGTCTTTTTAATTTTTAGCCATGGCGTTGTCAGTTTATTTTCGATTTATGAGTTTGACTGTCTCTCTGGTATATTTTGTCCCTCTTTTTTAACTAAGGAAGTACTTCTTTAGCGCAGTCGGTTAATGCGCTGCTTTGTAAAACAGATGTCCCGCTACAGACAAGCAATTCTTTAATGAATTTCATGCTGTCTGGTTACAGTACTTAGACTGCTTCTAAGAAACTCCATTTAGATCCGAAGAAATTTCCTGTTTACTAGTTTCACGGAGCTATCATGAATTGTCAATGCATAAGTATAAATATGCAAATCGTTATTCAGATCGAGATCTAAGGGCAATATAAAAGAAAAAGATCATTACTGTTTTTATCCTACGACGGATTATCGAAAACATATTCTCGAGATCGGTCATTGTTACGTGTATGACGGGGAGTTTAATGTAAAAAGACGAATGATTTAATCTTCGGTTTGGTTTCCGAGATTGTTCTATATTTTGACGTGGAACCAGAACTTAAATGGATAAAATAATAATGTTTAATCCTTGGACACATTATCCAAGACATATTTCCGAGATCGGTCATTATTTTGTCAGGGAATTTAAATAGAAACATAAGAATGTTTTAATCTACAGATGTATTTCCGAGATTGCCCTTTATAAATATTTTGACTGGGAGTTTAAATGGAAAAATAAGAATGAGTTAAATCTCCTGGTACATTTTCCAAGATATACTTCCGAGATCGCTCTATATTGGGACGAGGAACCAGAACTACAATGAATAACATAATGATAATGATTTAATCTTCGGAAACAATATCCAAGACATATTTCCGAGATCGTTCTATATTGTGACGCGGAGTCGGGATTTAAATGGATAACAAATAATATTGTTTTACTACTTCTTTCATCTGGAAAGTTTACATTTGTAGAAGTAAAAACCTTGTTAAAGTGGGAAGTTGGTTAGGCTGTGCTGGATGTGTAAATACATGCAGTCACCATAGTTTTCAGAGCAATAACAAGAACCTTTGAAACAATTTTCTGAAAGTTCCGTATATAAATGAATGTAGGCTGTAGCAAGGTATCTGCCTCTTTCAAACATACCTGAACCCTCATTTTCTTGTGTAAATTTTAAATTTACAACCTTTCGTTGACTTACCTTGAATAACCTTCCTTGTTTATTTATTCGCAGTTTATTTTTGTCCTTATTGTGCATGAAATATTTGTCACGGGACTCAAGCTAACAACTCAATTATAATAGATAGAATAGAACGAAACCTTATACTGTTGATTCATTTATTTTCGTGGGTGTCCATTTTCGTGGATTAAGGAAAACTTGCATGCTCGTGTATATTTAATTTTGTGGTTTTGCCAAAATCTGCGTACAAGCCTATGTAAAATATAACATACGTTGAACATTTAATTTCGTGGTTTATTTGTACCCATGAAATCCACAAAAAATGGTATCCAACGAATAATAATGAATCCACAGTACGACCCATAAAGTGTATCTGAGCAAAGTATCACATGTTTCTTGGAAAATATGAAAATGTGGTATTGTTTCAAATGAGACATATATCCACCAGAATTGATTGTTGGCTGCTTTACGTCCAGTGGCGAACATATCATGCATGTATAGGACGAGAACAAATGAGCAATAAATACAATAGGCAGGATATGGACAGAAATGTTGCCTTGTAACAGGCCACCTACGAACCTTTCAAAGAGTTGTTTCAAGGTATCCTAAAGTGCAGAGAGTGTGACACTCTCTCTCTCTCTCTTTACACAAGTTTAACGTCCCCTTTCTGACCGGACCTCTATCCACCAGTAACCAAATTACGTAGTTGTAACTATAGGTCACCGTATAGCATTATAAAACCAATACCGTAAAGCTATTAAATAGAATGAGAACACCAACGTACTGGTTTGTATAAAACAATAAACGAACAACAAATATGATATACAGCAACTATAATGCTTAATGTAATATAATAATCGTTTTAATAACGCTTGGGACTTAGTTTACAGTCATAAAGCATCATAAAATTGAATCAATAAATCTATTATTTTTATAGAATTAATGTAATAAATGGTGGTTTACTGCAATCATTTTTCGTTTTATACAGTCATTTTTTTAATGACATTTGTGGTTTTTTACGTGGAAATGCATACGTTTGTTTTTTGTAATCCAATATTGCTTAAGGTAGTAAACAATTATAATTTATCCTGCAATTAGCTTTCTATTATATTTATAAATAACAGGTACACATATGTATTGACATTTTTAACGACCTTGACTGGCTATACAGCCGTTGCACATTATCGTCTTTAAATTGAAATACAAAGAAACAAGGATTTGTTGATTTTAACAACGAAAGTTTCGAAGTGTCGGGCGTAATTTGCAGGATAAAAGCAATAAAGATACAATGTCGGAAAATATAACTATACATGTGTACTGAACATTAGAAAAGCTCGGCAAGCTTCGTTTTCGTCCTGTTTCGTAAGCTCATTAAAATAAATGATATGTTTTCCGAAACTGAACATAACTTGCACAGACTAACCACAGAAGGTGTACAAGGCATCGATTAAAACGATATCATTTGGTCTTGCTTTTAAAGTTAAGCAGAGTAAGCTAGCTGGGTTTTTCCGGGTGCGATATTTTCTCGTCGTGTGGAAAACCCATTGGTGACTTTTGGGTTGTTGCTGCTCGTTGTTGTTGTCTCTTTCACGCATTCTTCGTTTCAATCTGATTATGATTTTAGTATCTAGAGTTGTTTTGGGAGATTGTTTGTAAATAGTATTATCAAATGGTACTAATCATGTTAATCCTCTAAAATTGGCCAACATTTCGCCTCTCTCACGATCGGTGGACTTTTAACAAAACTTTTAATCCGACCTTAGACCCGTATTTTTACTAAGACTGCTTCTAGGAAACTCTATATTACCAGTTGCAAGGAATTATCAATGACAATGTATAAGCATAAATATGCAAAGCTTTATTCAGATGTAGATCGAAATGCGATATAAAAGAAAAATATAATAATGTTTTTATCTTTGAAGACATTTTCTCGAGATCAGTCATTGTTATGACGGGGAGTTCAAATGGAAAAACAAAAATGTTCTAATCTTTAGATGTATTTCCGAGATTGTTCTATATTTTGAAGAGAAACCAGAATTCAAATGGAGAAAAAACAAGAATGTTTAATCCTCAGACACATTATCCAAGATATATTTTCGAGATCGCTCTATATTTTGACGCGGAATCAGAATTTAAATGGATAAAAAATGATAATGATTCTTCGGACACACTATCCAAGATATACTTCCGAGATCGCTCTATATTGTGACGCGGAATCAGAATTTAAATGGGTAAAAAATTGTCACGCTTTACTCTTCGAAAACATTATCAAAGAAATATTTCCGAGATCACTTGATACTGTCACATTTTAATACAAATCGTGAGCTAGATAATTTACTTAAAGCTTATTGTCTCAAATTTAAACAAAGCCGGTTGCGTAAGATAGTTTGAAACCGGTAAACTGCGACAAATACGTCAGTTTTAAAACAATTTCCTGTAGTGATTTCTCATTAGTTCGGAAGCTGTTATTCCATCTATTCGGAAGCCTTGAAGATGTCAAGGAAATGACTATGTATTAACATAAGTGAGAACGTGTCTATGATGACAGATTTATACTTTATGAGGGTCATGATGGTAGATTTAGAGGAGGTTTTTTTTAATTTTGTAGTATTTATGTTTTTAAGGATGTTTGCTCCTCTATTTGTTGAATTTTTGCCAGATTTTCGGAATCTTCTGGTTTTATCCATGTATTAACATAAAAAAAAATTGCCCACTAACCCCCACTTTTCTTTTCACATTTTTATTACATACAATTTAAAAAGCCATATTTCAAAATCTTATGAAATCCTTGGTTTTTTTTCATAGTTTTTTTAAACAAAAAAAGGTGTTAATGTTAAATGTAAGAAAAATCTAGAGAGAATTATTTCCCGCCAAATTTTCAATGGCTTATATCTCGAAAACAAGCACACGGACCCACCATTTTTTTCTGCTTTTTTAGTTTCTTTATTTATATACTATCAATTTATAAGTCTTTTAAAAAGCTTGTTATTTTGAAACAGAGTAGCGAACATCCTTAAATCATTCTTCACTATTCTTTATAAATTTTACCTATTATTTCCAAGCTTAATACTTTAGCACTCCATTATTCTTGGATTTGTTTTTCTTTTGTTTTTCTTTTTTTTATATTTATTCAATTTTATTATTTACCTTTAAGTCTCCAGTCTGTTAGCCCCATTTAGTCCCTCTTTTATTGACATTTCTTTCGGGATTTTTTTCTAACGTTGTATACGACATTTCTTTCGGTTTTTTTTTCTAACGTTGTATACGACATGGTTTATTTTACTTTACCCTACTCACTTTGCAATCTTCTTGAATATCCAAGGATATGTAGCAGTAAACATTATATACTAATTGTGCAATTATATACTTCGGTTCAGTGTATGTAATTTCATTATATATGGAAAATACATGGTATCGTTTCTATTGTTAACTAGAAATTCTGCTTGAATGTTGTAATTTTGGTAGATTTTATGCGTTTTATACGTATTGTTATGCGTTTACTTTTCTACATTGGCTAGAGCTTTAGGGGGAGGTTGATATCTCATAAACATGTTTAACCCCGCCGCAATTTTGTGCCTGTCCCAAGTCAGGAGCCTCTGGCCTTTGTTAGTCTTGTGATTTTTAATTTAAGTTTCTTGTGTATAATTCGGAGTTTATTATGACGTCCATTATCACTGAACCATTATACATATTTTTTAAGGGGCCGGCTGAAGGACGCCTCCGGGTGCGAGAGTTTCTCACTACATTGAAGACTCATTGGTGGCCTTCGGCTGTTGTCTGCTCCATGGTCGGGTTGTTGTCGCTTTGACACATTCCCCATTTCCTTTCTCAATTTTATTATAATACTTTTTGATTTTCAAATTCAAAGGAGGGGGGATGGGGCAAATATGTTGCCATATCATAACTTCTCAATATCTATACTATAACATGTTATTTTCGATTATTCATTCTCTTATCATACGAGTTCTTTGACGCTTGGTTAAATTTTTTTTGATCCGTCTAATTTTCCATTGATTTCATTTTTAAAACTCTATAAATGACAGCCAATGTTTGTTCGAAGCCTCTTTTCTGTCAAACTTTGAGAAATAGATCAGTTTTAATATCTATTTTAAAGTATACTATCATTTTTAACCTTGATTATTATCTTTTGAATAATGTAAAATTTCAAATGTAAGCCCTATTTTTGATAATAATCTTAACAAATTAAATATTGATGTGTTTTTAAAACTTATTGAGACGAGACATGGAAAATTGATGGAAAACACCTGAAAATCATATTATTTTTACATAAGTGTATTAACTGTGATTGCAATATGCATCTACAGCAATTAATTGTGGAGGAGGTTTTAAGTCACTTGGGGGTTTCCTGCTTAGGGGAGCATAATTTAAGTTTTTTGCTCGAGAAAACAATTAGTTTCTTCTTAAAATAACATCAAAAGTATTTATTTTATTAACATACAAGACATCAATGCTACCCCCCCTAAATTGAATATAAACAAACAAAAAACTTTTTGAGACAATTTATTCCTCTTTCATAAACCTATTTAGATTTATAAGATAATAAAAAAGACTAAAATAAAATACGAAATTATTTTCATGAAATTCCGTTGATTCATTGTCAGATCATGAAATAGGTAGTCGTTTTACTAGAAATGGGTTAAGCTAGATAATTGATAAGAAGTAGTGGATTCGAAAACGATAATCAACTCGCGACTTAAGTCGCTCGTTCATGATTATCGTTTACGAATCCACTACTTCTTATCAATTCTCTACTACAGAAAAGAAAAATGAAACTATTTACATCTCCATTTTTTAAATAAAACGGCTCATCCCTCTCAAAAACCAAACAAAAAATGAGGAATGTTGAATGCCTTTATAAAATTGACCCATTTTTGTTGATTTGAATACGTTCCACGTTTGAAATCGCGAATTTAAATTGTTTGATTGTTCCATTGTCGTCGGATTATCTAAGTGCAGATATTTAGAAGCGTTCTATTTTTCATTTTTGTCTATACTATTATTTTCATACATTTACCACGGTATGCAATCTACGTACTCTCACGAGATTTGATAAACACGGTATATGCAATATAAGTACCAGCACGAGACTAGCACGATCCTTGTAATTCAACTACAATCATGTGACTTGTAAAAACGGTACCCGGATGGAATAATAAGACATATTTTGATCTTTATGCGAGTTTATCAATAAAGTATTTAATGACTTAAGTTAAACTTTATATCGGACCAGTATGATTGTCAATCATCAGATCCAGGGTGGTTTCCGGGGAGTTGGTAACCCCCTTGTTCTTTGGACGACCAACCAATTTGAATGGAAACGTATGGTTTGACCCCACCTCTTTCCCAGAGCTTGGATACCCCTCCCCATCCCTTCACCTTCGCACACAAGATGGTGTTTGCTTTACGTTCAGTGGCAAATATTTCTTGCAGTGCATATTTAGGACGAGAATGAGTTTTTTTCTAAACACTCTATAGATATGTCTTTAGGATTTGACTAGGATAAAGGACAAAGCCTCTTCATGCCAAGTCGTCCTTCGGGTCGGTATCTTCAATGTTTGAACCTTGTACGTTTTTCACCACACACCAAATGCACAGTTGCAATAGTGTGTCAATAGTTTGTCAACTGCAGTGGAGGACATTAGTAGTTAATGAATTTTATCTTATTACAAAAATACACGCTCCAAAGAACGTAATAACAGAAACGTACGAGATGTTAAATATAAGGAATGGAGAATAACAGGCTACACGTATAAAGAATAGAGCAAAATGGCCTAAAAAATAACAATACGAAGTAAAAAAACCATCAAGATCCCCATATAGTTCTTCCTCCAGAACAGATGCTTAATGATATAAGTACCAGGCTTTATTTCCAAATGTTTTGTTTTGTTTCGTTTTCTTTGCATTTTAATTCTGATTTAGTCATTTTACATGTTTTAGTTGTCCAACCAAGCATGTCTTGTCTTTCAATGGTTAAAATACACAATAACAAATAATTTGTCTCTCACAAACCAATAATTAGACGAAAGAAAATTCATGGGAAGTGTCTTTTATGTGACACTATATTTCTCTATTCAGGAAATAGAATGTCACTCTGTATGAACTTATTACCATAGTAATTAAATATTAGTATTAATGGTAACCCCAATGACCGCAAATATACAAAAACGAACTGGAAAGGAAACTTTTATTAAGCACTGAATAAAGTACGCACTGATTCAAAGGACTCGATTGTGTTACAGAAATGATATTCTATTAATGCTATAATGAAAGTTATATTTTTAGACTCTTTTTACCACATGCTATTTCTTTATGTCTGTGTTAGGGAACGACTATTTAACTTCCAGGAGGTGGAGAAGTGGTGGGGTCTGTTTTCCCCCCCCCCCCAAAAAAAATCATATACCCAGTTTGATGAAAAAAAATATTCTAGTCAAACAGATGACAAACAAAAATGTCTGCCTATGAATAAAAACATAATCCCCTCCCCCTTGAAGCTAAATGGTTGCTCCTTTACTACAAGTCATACTTAAAAGGCCGAAACGAATAAAAAGTAAACGTATATGAAGCCAGGAAACTAAGTAATTTAACACCAAACAATCGTGTTAATGTATGTTATCTAAAACATTGGTTTGTTTAAGTAGAAAATTGGAGAAAACCCTTTATGATCTATTATTACTTACTTGAAATTTATTGACAGCACCTCAAAAACAAAAACTATTGATATGATCATAAATTCACCGACTAAATTAGTCATTACATTCATACTGATTAGAAGAGTTTAAAGATCTCTCTTGTTCTGAACATGCATTAAATATTTGCCACTGAACGTTTTAGCAAACATTGCCTTTTGTTCGGGTTGTTATCTCTTTGACACATTTCTTGTTTCCATTCTGTATTTTTATAAATAAAGTAAAATTTAAGGGGATAGACCTTGGTTCAGGGAGATAACTCTTTAAATCATCAGTACGTTTGTAAAAGTCAAGTTCATCAATGTATTTTAAGCATTTACCTGAAACAGATTGAAAATAATCTATGTAACCTAGAAGCTTAGAATATATTTTTGAAAATGGTTGACACAAACGTACTGATGATTTAAAGAGTTATTTCCCTTAACCTAGGTCTACCTCCTTAAATGAATGGCACAAAAAGAATGCTTAAATTGTAACAAATACAAAGAAACAAAACGGCATACTCGAATACGTATTATTCTTTCGTAAGTAATTTGATCCGGCATCGATTTGCATCTTTCTTTTGTCAACTCACGTAAACAAAGACAATAGAACTTTTCAGCAAGGACAGTATTTAATTAGTTCTAACCAGATTCTTAATGACCAAAGCTAGATCATTATAAGCCTTTTTTGCTTCATTTTGTCCGCAGGCTTATTTATTTATTGTCACGACCGATGTAATTTGAATAAAAGAGGGTCGGGATGGGGCACTTTATTTCTGAAATATTTCAAGGTCTTTATCATCATTTTTTTATATATTTTGGCATTCGTCTTTGAGCAATCAGTATTGTACATGTATGTAAAACAATGTACAAAACGTATGGTAAAGATCAAACATTTTAATCACTCGTGAAGTCTCGATATATATTTAATGTTTGTTTGCATATTTAAATAGTTACATTTCTCATTTCAGAATGGAGTCAAACTTCACAAATGGAACATTATATGCTATAGGTAAGTGAAAAGTATCAATAGGCAATACTCGTTTGAATCCGTTACTCTTCATCTTCTTAGATGAATTTACGGAATCGGCTGAGGTGTGAAACTCATATTTGAACTTAAAGCTATCAATGAGCAATATCTGCCTAGAGCATGCATCTACTTTTTGTGTGTTAAAGGATTTTCATTTAAAATTCTTAACCTCTTCAATCTATTTTTTTCCGTTCTTAAACTATCTGAATTCTGGATTACATTGGGAACATACTACAGTATTGTCTACTATATATATATATACATTTATATATTTAACAAAGAAACAGATGGGCTTTGTTCTAATGGCCTGTGAACTATATTAAATAAGTTCCATAGTAAATACAGGTACAGCCACTAAAGGGAAAGCTGTTTCGGTTCATTGTGATTATTTGCCTTATTTACACTTGTACATGTTCATCAAAAACTAATTTGTAACAAAGATAATATGAATCAAGCCGCCAAACGTCTTTAAGGTAGATCATAAGTATATACTTTTTGAAATAGAATTTTCTTATACTTTGCCAAAATGAAGATTTTACCATGGTTTTTTTTAGAAATATAATAAAAAGTATGGGTCACCGGCAATTCACAAGCTATGGGTCGTTGAAAAATTGCCTAAATTTGGTTAAATTATTCGTGAAAAAAACCACATTTGTGTGCATAAGGAAAATCTATGAGATAGAATTTTGAAATAAATTGTGAGAAGATAGGTTTAATATATAATGGTTTTTTTTTAAAAAAGAAGAAAAAATGGGCCACCGAACTTGTTTGCTTGGTACAAGTAAAAATTAAAAAAAATCCCAATCAGTTCAGTATATTTTTTTATTTAAAGAATTGTCACCCCTTAAACATGTTAAATGGCTTATTTGAAAACAAATATTTTTGAAACACAAAATTTAATATTTGTTTAAATATTCAGAATGAAATACAATAATTACCAAGTTTTCTTTATATAAATAAACAGTCTACCCACTGAGGTTTCATATCCGTCTCCAAATTTGCAGATTTGGGCAAATTAATAGAGCGATTTTCAACTGCAATTGTACAATCCAAGATGCAGGTATACAATGAAATTACCTTAATATAATGGTTACTAAATAGAATAGTAAATAAAGGACCAATAGTACAGGTAAATGGGGAAAGAAATAGAAAAAAATAGGCTCAAAATATAAAGAATGGAAAATAAAGGGTAAAATTTGTAAGAACTAGAGATTAATGGGCATATTTAATAATTAAAAAAAAAATGAGAAAAAATAGTTTAAAAATTAAAGAATACTGAATTGAGGACTCTAATCTACTTTGTATTATATCTATCATACATTTGTATTTTTCATTTTTTGATTTTGTAGGTCGCCAACCAGAACGGTGGGGATGGTGGACTCAGCAGATAGTGACACCGATAATCGTTCTTATTGGAATTGGCGGGAATATAATGTCTTTTTTACTCATGAAAACCAAATCCCTTCGCAAGAAATCCTACAGTCACTTTCTCTGTGCTTTGGCAGTATTTGACAGTCTGTGTTTGATTAATCGACAGATCGCATTGATTCACCAACTCATGCACGATAAAAAGAAAGATGGCGTCTTTACAAATTACAGCGACATCTCGTGTCAAATTTATAGCTTTTATGAGCACGTGTGTTATCTAATGTCATCATGGCTTATTGTAGGAATGGCTGCTGAGCGGGTTGTAGCGATGTGCTTGCCGTTTAGAAAGACAATATTGAGAACACAGACCGGAGCAATCGTGATGATCATTTCAACATTTGTTCTTATGTGCATATCTCAAATATTCCGTTTCATAATGATAAAAAATGTCGGCGGTAACTGTGAAGGCGATATGGACAAACATTCAGAATATTTGAATCTACACATATATTTTTACCAGTTTACACTGGTTCTAACATTACCGTTTATATTGGTACTTGTTTGTAATAGCATGGTAATCTATCAGATACATCGAGTGAGAAAGGCTGCTTCTGGTAACACGAGATCTCGCGTTGTAGAACGATCTCACAAAACCACGTTGATGTTACTTGCCATCTCATTTACATATCTGGTAACCATGCTTCCTCTGGTGATAATATCATTTGTATGGCAGGTAGCTCTAGAAAACCAAGACATAGAGATGGTATTCTTTCTAATGCCTTTTCAATCATTTGTCTCCGTTATATCATACTGTAATTACGGTGTGAATTTCTTTATATACATTCTGTCGGGTCGATCTTTCCGTCTTGAACTCAAGAGGATATTCCGAAGAGAACGGCATCTCAGTATGTCTTCCACAAGAACAAGAGAAGAAGTAATGAAGCTTCAATAAAGAATTTATGACATACACTATGACATATGTGTGACATATCGTTTGACGTGTTATTCGGTGTGACATATGATACATATATCATATTTAGAATCGACATCACATGTGGGATCGTCTAATAAATACCACCACTCGCTAATTCGACCAATTCCGTTTCTCGATCTCACGATAGAAGAACACGGGATTCACCAGAGAGTTTCCGATTGTCATTTATATGTCATTTACTGAGAATGCGCATATCAAATTATATGTTTCAATATAATTACAATGTATGTTTTATGTGTTTTTTACTGTTAAACCAATATGGCTGTTCGTAAAAATCAAATGTACTATGTAACTGTGTGTTACTATCCGTGATAAATGTTATAAAATGATTATTTGGAGTAATCTAAGCCAGAAAGATGAAAAGTATTTGAAACATTATAGATCAATCAATTGTTGCTGTATATATAAAGTCCACACTTGAACAATCAAAATTAAACAAATATGATTTTGCAGATGCCTTTTTTTTTTAACTTCTATGACATGTCTCGCTTTTCCCTGTTGTGATAGTTGTTTGTAAACTTAATTGTTCTAGTAGCGCTCTGTTTTACTTTTTAAAATTCATTATGTGGCATAAGTAAATTATTCTATTTTAGAAAATAAAATCCTACTGTTAACTTAAGTGAACTTTATGGATTGTATACATTGAATTAACATATTTTCGTCATGAATTTGTATTTAATTTGCCACTTGACGCTTAACAACTATCCATCACCATCATCACTATCATCTGAATTGTGCGCCTGACAAATTTTACGATGGAACTTACAGATAAGGTAAAAGGTGTCGACATCAGTGGTTACCGTTTGTAATATTTTAATTGTTTTCTATTTATTTGTAACATCTAGTGTTAATGACCCAACGTTTGTCTCCACGACAAAACAGTTTTCGCTCTATTGGTATTCGTGGATATTTAATTTCGTGGTTTTGCGGAAGTCTGCACACAAACCTATAGAAAACTCATTATTCGTTAAACGTTTAATTTCCTGATTTAACTGTACCAACGAAATCCCCGGATTAGTATCCAACGAATAAAAATTAATTCACAGTATTCTTCTATACACGTCTCCACGACAAAACAATTTTTGCTCTCTTGGTTTCTTTTTGATTAATTGTTTACCAGTGGGTTGTTGTTTCATGGAATTATGCGTAACTCATCAACTTATGCGTATCTCATGGACTTATGCGTGTCACATACATTCTTTTAAACATTCGTGCACATTTTCTCAGTTGATAGTGTTATTTGTAGAATCTAATGATAATGACAGATTTTTTTATCGTTTTTGTGTAATTGTTCACTTCTTAACTAAACACGTCTCCACGACAATATTCTTTGTAGGCTTCTTGATGTCTTTTTGTAAAGTTTGCAAGAGGTCTGTTGCATGTCTCATTGACTTATGTCCCATGTATTCATTTATACGTGCGCATTTTCTCCGTGACAATTGTATTTGTAAAATCTAGTGTTAGTGACAGATCTTTTTAATTATAAAATTAAGGAGATGTGTTATGATTGCCAATGAGACAATGATCGGTTCTCTGTAATTTAATAACGACTTATCACGATTTTTCTAGACACACCATCATCACCTTGTTGCCTTTTTGGTGTTTTTTTGGTTATATTTGTTTCAATGACGTATGTATATATATATATATGTCCCATATTTTCTTTTTATTGTGCACATTTCTGCAAATAATGTTATTTGTAGAATCTAATGTTAATGTCAGGTTTGTTATCGTTTCTGTGTAATTTTTCACTACTTTTTTAAACACGCTTCCGCGACAATACTCTGTGCATCATTCTTGGTTTCAAAACTTTGTTGGTTATGTATGTTCCATATCTTCTTTCATTCGTGCACATTTTCGTGGTTAGAAGTGTTATTTGTAGAATCAAATGATAGTGACAGATTTATTGATCGTTTCTGTGTGATTGTTCTCTGCTTTTCTAAACACGTCTCCACGACCCTTCTTTATATAGACTACTTGGTGTCTGTTGGTTATGTTTACCAGGAGTCTAACGTCCCATTTACGTATGTGTGTCGCATATCTTCTTTTATTCTTGCACATTTGCTGGTTGACAATTTCGTTTGCAGAATCGAGTGTTTATGACAGATCTTTATAAAAATAAGGAGTTGTTATATGATTGCAAAATAGATCTTCTCTGTGAAAAATGTGACAATGCTCTAGGCAGTCTTCTTGATCTCTTTTGATAATATTTGCCATGGGGTAACTTCGGCTTTCGTCTCATTGACGTATCGGAATGTATATGTCCCATATCTTCTTTTATTCGTGCACATGTTCACTATTTGAAGAAGTGGTATGATTTTTAGATACATTTTCTCGGTTGACAATTTTATTTTTCGAATTTAGTGTAAATGACTTTAGTCTTTATGAAATGTGACATGCTTGCCAATGAAGCATTTATCGTTTCTGCGTTAAGCAGATCGTTAGTCTACTGTGGATTTATTTCTTTTCGTGGGTATCAATTTTCGTGGATTGAGGAAAACTTACATTTTCCTGAATATTTAATATCGTTGTTTTGTCAAACTCTGCAAACAAAGCTTTAAGTAAATTTATAATTCGTTGAACATTTAAATTAGTGGTTTACCTATAACCACGAAACCCACGAAAATTGGTATCCAACGAATAATATGAATCCACAGTATTCAAGCCATTATGCATGACAATGTTCTTTGCTGCTTTTTTGGTGTCTTTGTTATGCCAGAAGTCTATCGTCTTATTGACGTATGTATGTCACATATCTTCTTTTGTTCGTACATTTTATTGGTTGACAATTTTATTTGTATAGTATAAAACCTAAATGTTTATGACAGATCTTTATAAAACAAAGAAGATGTGTTATGATTGTCAATGAGACATTGCTCGTTGTTTTTGAGTAATTGTTTACGACTTTGTAGACTCTTACAACGCTTTGTTTTGGTTTTTAACTTTACTATGTGGCACATGTAAATTCTTTTACAAAATTAAACCAAACTGTTTAGTGTATCTTGTGAATTGCCTATATAATATTAACATATTTTCGTTATGAATTTGTATTTAATATGTCACTTGACGCTAAAGATCACCATCCTCATCTGAATTGTACACCAGACAAGGCGGAACTTACAGATAAAAAACAGGTGTCGCCGTTAACGGTTATGGTGTGTCATATCTGAATTGTTTAATATTTGTTGTAGAATCTAGTGTTAATGACAAATCGTTAATTGTTTCTTTGTAATTGCATGTTTACTACTTTTGTAAGAAACGCCTCCACGACAATAATCTATGAAGCCTTCTTGATGTCTTTCGGCTATATTTGCAAAATGGCTGTTGTCTTATTGATGGATGTTTGTCCCATATCTTTCTTTTTCTCCGTTGACAATGTTATTTGTAAAATCTAATGCTAATAACAGATCTTTATAAAACTAAAGATGTGTGGTATGGTTAACAATGAGACATAAAATTGAGAAAGGAAATGGGGAATGTGTCAAAGCGACAACAACCCGACCATAGAGCAGACAATAGATCATATCTGTTTAAAATGCATACAAGCGACTATTCTAGACAAACCGCCGCGACATTTCTCTATGTTGCCTTTCAGATGTATATTGAATTTTTTTTAAGCGGGCATTTGCATGTCTTATTTTCTTTTCTCCTTTATTTGAACACATTTTCTAGGTTGACAATTATATTTGTAAAATATAGTGTTAATGACTTTAATCTTTATAAAAAAAAAGATTAAAGAAATGTTCAATGAATACCAATAAGACATGTATCGTCTCAGTGTAAAACAAATCACTTGTCTATTCATGCCATCGTGATAATACTCTGTGCTGCCTTCTTTACTACAATCCCCTTCCCTTTCATGAATATGACCTACCGAATTAGACTATTTACCGGATTTATAATCACTTAAGCAACACGACGGGTGCCACATGTGGAGCAGGATCTGCTTACCCTTCCGGAGCACCTGAGATCACCCCTAGTTTTTGGTGGGGTTCGTGTTGTTTATTCTTTAGTTTTCTATGTTGTGTCGTGTGTACTATTGTTTTTCTGTTTGTCTTTTTTATTTTTAGCCATGGCGTTGTCAGTTTGTTTTAGATTTATGAGTTTGACTGTCCCTTTGGTATCTTTCGTCCCTCTTTTACGTATGTTTGTTTATGTTTGCCAGAAGGCTATCGACGTAACTATGTATGTCCCACATCTTCTTTTATTCGAGCACATTTTCCCGATTGATAATTTTATTTGTAGAACCAAGTGTTATTGGCAGATCTTTATAAAAAAAAGATGTTGTTTGATTACCAATGAAATATGATTGACGGTTCTGCTTAAAATGTATTCTCGAGACTTTTCTAGACACACTGCCGCGACAATGCTCATGGTGTTTTTCGATTGTGTTTTGGTAAGTTTTTTATCCACGTGCTGTTGTCTGATGTTCATTCCCCCTTTTTCATAAACATTTTCTCGGTTGAAAATTGTTTTTGTAACATCTAGTGGTCAATGACTTTAGTCGTTATAAAATGTGGTATGAATGCCAATGTGACATTGATCGTATCTTTGTAAAACTAATCACTTGACTTTTTATGCCATCAATACAGCATGCTGCTTTCTTGGTGTCTTTTTTGGTTATTATGTTTGCCAGAAGGCTATCATCCAATTGACGTATGTATTGTCCATATTTTCTGTTATTCGTGTACATTTTCTCTGTTGATAATGTTATATGGAGAATCTAGTGTTAGTGATAGATTTTTTTTTATCGTTTCTGGTTTATGTTCACATACTTTTGATAGCATTATGTGTTTCCATCTTGATGTCTTAAATTCTTGGTTATGTTTGCCAGTAAGCTTTTTTTTTCTCATTAGCGTATTCATGTCCCATATTTTTTTTTCGTGCATATGTTCTCGGTTGACAATTTCACTTCTCTGCCAGTGACAGTTTTTTTTTGGGATCGTTTTTGTGTAACTTTTCACTACTTTTCAAGCACGCCTCCGCGACAAAACTATATTTTGCATTCTTGGTTGCTGTTTTGGTTATTTTTTTAAGAGTAGTCAATTAGTCGCTTCCATTACAGTACTCTATGTTGACTTTTTGATGTCTTTTGTCTCATTAACGTATGTATTTCCGTCCCATATATTCTTTCAATCACATTTTCTTGGATCCCAGGAATAGATTACCTTAGCCGTATTTGGCACCACTTTTGGAATTTTGGATCCTTAATGCTTTTCAACTTTGTACTTGTTTGGCTTTATAAATATTTTGATATGAGCGTCACTAATGAGTCTTATGTAGACGAAACGCGCGTCTGGCGTACTAAATTATAATCCTGGTACCTTTGATAACTATTGGCAATGTTATTTGTAGAATGTACTGTTAATAGCAGATATTTACAGTTTCTGTCTAATTTTCAATTGAAACGTTACTTTAGAGCTAGCTCAAAGTACGTTGATTTTGTTGAACGAGCAATACTGCTTTCTCAAAGTTGCTAAGACAGGGTAATGAATCAATCAAATTAAGGTCATCACTCAAGAAATTTTACGGTCGTCATCCTGAGCTGATTGGCCATTATGACAAAAATGTGTTAGATATCATATCTGATATTCTTCCTCAGTCATAATAACCTTCCATCATTAGCGAACTGAACAAAGAAATAACACGACGGATGCCGTATAAGGTGCAGGAAATGCTTACCCTTCCTGAGCACCTGATTTCACTCCCGGTTTTTAGTGGAGTTCGTGTTGTTTCTTATTTCTTTTTTATAACTGTTGATGTAAATGTCCTTTGGTTTTTTAAGTCTTTGTTTACTCCTTGGTTTTGATTGTTATTGTCTTTCACGACTTTTCTAGAAAAGCCTCCGCGGCGATACTCTATGTTGTTTTCTTGGTGCCAAAACTCGATTGGTAATATGTATGTCCCATATCTTCTTTCAATTGTAAACATTTTCGCAGTTGACAATGTTTTTGTTTTTTTGGCAGACCCTGCTGTTAATGACAAATCTTTTATACTTTTTATGTAATTTTTAAGTACTGTTCTTAACATGTTTGCGCGACAAGACTTGACATAGCCTTCTTGTTGTCAGTTGGTTATATTTGCCAGCGGGCTATCGTCTCATTGACGTAGGTATGTCCCATATCTTCATTTATCCGTGCATATTTTATCGGTTGACAGTTATATTTGTAAAATCTAGTGCTAAGGACAGCTCTTTATGAAATTGAGAAGATTTGATTCATTAGACACGGCTGTGCGACAATTCTCTATGCTGCCTTTCAGATTTTTATTTTGGATTTTTTTTTATGTTAATGACAGATATTTACAGTTTCTGTCTAATTTTTACTACCTTTCTAGATACGTCTCCGCGACAATACTCTGTGTAGCCTTCTTGATGTCAAAACTCTTGGTTATCAATTTCCCATATCTCGTTGTATTCGTGCACATTATCTCACAAGTTGGTTGACCGTTATGGAATAACAGTTTCACAGGATATGTTCCTTACGTCGTATCTACAATCCCTTCCTTTTCATAAATGTGACCTATCGAATTAAACTATTTACTTGATTTGTTATAACATGAGCAACACGACGGTTGTCACATGTGGAGCAGGATCTGCTTACCCTTTTGGAGCAACTGACTTCACCCCTAATTTTTGGTGCATGGGGTTCGTGTTGCTTATTCTTTAGTTTTCTATGTTGTGACATGTGTACTATTGTTTGTCTGTTTGTCTTTTTCATTTTTAACCATGGCGTTGTCAGTTTATTTTCTATTTATGAGTTTGACTGTCCCTCTGGTAATTTTCGTCCCTCTTTTATCTCAGGTTATTATGTTATTTGTAGGACTTTTATCGTTTCTATGTATTTTTGCACTACTTTTGTAGGTTCCAACCCCTGGAACCACGACCTCTGGATCCACCACTGATCATCACGCTTTAATAAATCCACGAGACAAATTTGGATTTAAAAACAAACAGGTAGTTAGAGAAAAATAAGCACATATAAAAGTGTTTTCTGCAGGGTTTACGTCAAGACACGTCTTCGCGTCAAACATTTTTTTCTTTGTGTCTTCTCGGTTATGTTTGCCACCGGGCAATCGTCTCATGTCTACGTTTATTCATACACCTTTGTTCGGTTGACAATGGCATTTGTAGAATGTACTGTTAATGACAGGTCATTATAAATTAAGGAGATGTGGTATGATTTCAAATGAGATCCTTTCTATGAAAAATTTATTCTCGACTATGAAAGACGCTTGTTTATGAATTAAGGAGATGTGGTATGATTGATAATGAGATCCTTTCGATGAAAAATTTATTCACGACTATCATAGCCGCGGCATCGTGACAATACCTTGTTTTGCCTTTTACTGGTATTTGGGTTATTGTTTGTTAGTAGGCTGTTGTGCATTGTTGTATGTATCTTCTTTTGGTCTTACACAGTTTACTCGGTTTTACTCGGTTTAACTCGGTTTTTCTCGGATTTACTCGGTTTTACTCGGTTAACCATTTGCAAGTTAGCAATTAGTAAGACGAGTCTTGACTCCAACGTTGTTTATAAGAATTAAACCTAAACAAAGCAAAGTAAATTCATGTCGACTTAAAACATTTGGGCTAAACCAATACCATTGCTGAGCATGAGCGGAAATCAAAATAATTTTGTTTGTTGTACATGGCAGATATATATCTTAATATACATGTATGTGGAATGGATAATTACTTTTTACAGAGATACCAAACAAACAGGACAGCCCATGTTTCTTTCTGAAATATAAAAAAGAAGATGTGTTTCGATTGCCAAGGAGACAACTGTCCTCGAGAGACCAAATTGACAACGACATTAACAACTTTAGGTCAACATACGGCCTTCAACAATGAACAAAGCCCATACCGCATAATCAGCTATAAAGGGCCCCGATATGACAATGTAAAACAATTCAAACGAAAAGACTACCGGCCTTATTTTTATAAAAAAAAATGAACGAAAAACAAATATGTAACATATAAACAAAGGACAACCACTGAATTACAGGCTCCAGATTTTAGAAAGTCTGGCGTATTAAATTATAATCCTGGTACTTTTGATAACTATTTACACCACTGGGTCGATACCACTGCGGGTGGATGTTTCGTCCCGAGGGTATCACCAGCCCAGTAGTCAGCACTTCGGTGTTGACATGAAAATCAATTATATGGTCATTTTTATAAATTTTCTGTTTACAAAACTTTGAATTTTTCGAAAATCTAAGGATTTTCTTACGCCCAGGAGTAGATTACCTTAGCCATATTTGGCACAACTTTTTGAAATTTTGGGTCCTCAATGCTCTTCAACTTTGTATTTGTTTGGCTTTTTAACTGTTTTGATCTGAGCGTCACTGATGAGTCTTATGTAGACGAAACGCGCGTCTGGCGTATTAAATTATAATCCTGGTACTTTTGATAACTATTTACTCTCAAGTGATTTTACTATTTGTTTCTATTGCCACGGACCTTCTCCTCCAAGTAATTTTTTTTTTAAAAGCGGTCATGTCCGATTCGATAACAAAGAACCACGATTTACATGCTTAATTACCTCTGTCATTAAGGTGGTATGGGTGTCTTTCGCCATCTTGGATTGTAAAAATCAGAGAACCTAAGGTCCAGATTTTCTGTCAAGTTAGCAAAATTTGATTCAGCAATATGCAGATTTTTAATTTAAAATAACCAATTTATAAGTATATAACTTATACATGTTATATATATTATCATTTTTACAAGTATAGTTATTTTTTGTTGTTTTTAAATATTTCCAAATTGCCATTTTAAGGGGAGATTACTCTAAAACAGTGCATTTTCTAAAGGAATCTACATGGAATTTTCCTATTTTGTATATTATCGGAAAAAACGTACGGTGACCCTATCTTTTCTTTTTATATTCTCAAAGCATTGTATAAAAGCTTTTCCTCATTTATTTTAAAATTCTATCATTTTGTTTAGTTTCTAATCACAAAATAGTGTTTTTTTCCTGTACAATCCATACAAAATGTGTCATTTTGTCACAACGTTGAGGAAATGCGCGGTCACCCATCATTTTTATAATCTTTTTGAACATATAGCAATCATGTCAAT
Source organism: Mytilus edulis (assembly GCF_963676685.1). NCBI lineage: Eukaryota > Metazoa > Mollusca > Bivalvia > Mytilida > Mytilidae > Mytilus > Mytilus edulis. The sequence goes on from NC_092354.1 coordinate 17,618,938, forward strand.
ATTTACTACGTTTTGGCAAAGTATGAAAAAATTCTATCCTTTTTATTTTAGACTCCCATACCACCTAACACATATGCAAAGTGAGGAAATAAACATGCAATAAATGGAAATTGCATACACTTTTAATTTCCAATCTAATCAAAATGCATATCCTTTATTCACAACAACCTCGCACTGACTGGTGAAGTTAATGACTTGTGATAGGTTAATTCTAATTTGAAATTAAATGATAGTACCTGTAACGCAACTTTTAATTGGGTGAAGTCTACCCACAATTCCATGGTTAAAATGTTCAGGATGTTTTATCTGGAGCATTTTACCTAGCATTTCCTTACACAAAAGGAGTTATATACAGATCTGTTAGTATTTTAAAGATTAAATGGGGTTTCGGGGGTTAAAATCCTTTCAATAAAGTAAAGTTATTCAGTGCAAGTAAAAACATAAACTTTATCGGTATTTAAGCGTTGCTTAACTTACTTTTTTTTTGCAATATGCCTGTACCAATTCAGGAATATGGCACCTGTTTTTCACTTGTTTCGTTGATTGATAGCATTTGATTTTGTTAGTTTTTATGGACCTTTTTCCCTTTGAGAATGTGAGTTCGGGTTTTTTGTTATACAGTGAAACCTGTTTAAACTGAAACTCTTCGGGACTTAAGATTGTGTTCGGTTTGGCCGATGTTCGGTTTTATCAGGTTCACAATGCATGCAATTTGATATGACGGTGCTTTTAAGAACATGTTTGGTTTAGACAGGTTTTCGGTTTATGCAGGATTTGGTTTAGTCAGGTTTTACTGTACTTGCTTTGCTACCTGTTTTTTTATGATGCAGCTGTGTGTTAAAGATATGAAGATTTGAACACAGCTGCTGGTTAGTACAAACAAATCATAAATTACAGCTTGTAAAGAAATCTATTGTCATATATTACAATATAAATGCAATATACTGTCATATATTACAATATAAATGTTATATATTACAATATCAATAAGAATTTGTAACATGAATGATGATTTTTCCTTTGTTCTTCGAGAAAGCTCATAACTGTTATTTGATAGACGATGGCATAAATTGAATATATTTTTAGTCAGAGCACTATACAATCCCGCCGTTGACCGCTTTCTATAGAAAAAGAAAGAACGTAAGGAACTTAATCGTTGACCGCTTTCTATAGAAAAAGAAAGAACGTAAGGAACTTACATAAGTGCATCTTTAAAACCATATTTGATACACCATTTCCTATATACATATATGAAGGTTTTGAATGCACAATTGTTGAGTCCGACACAGAGTGTTCTCTTGCAGTAAGATGAAAAAACTTAACAATAAAGAAATTAAGTCAAAAAAGAAAAGAAGGATGGGGTGCCAATATACATAAAAACATTGTAAAGAGTGGGCAAACCAAATAAATAATACCGAAAAAATGTCTTAAAAAAATGAAAAAAGGACTTAATCCAGACCCTGATTCATAAATAGAAAAATTCGATTCGATGCCTTCTGTTCTGGACACCTTTATCATTTAAACTCACCCTACCGTACCGTCAATAATGTAAATCATATAAAATTGAGAATGGAAATGGGGAATGTGCAAAAGAGACAACAACCAGACCATAGACAAAAACAACAGCAGAAGATCACCAACAGGTCTTCAATGTAGCGAGAAATTCCCGCACCCGGAGGCGTCCTTCAACTGGCCCCTAAACAAATATATACTAGTTCAGTGATAATGAACGCCATACTAATTTCCAAATTGTACACAAAAACTAAAATTAAAATAATACAAGACTAACAAAGGCCAGAGGCTCCTGACTTGAGACAAGCGCAAAAATGCGGCGGGGTTAAATATGTTTGTGAGATCTCAACCCTATACCTCTAGCCAATGTAGAAAAGTTAACGCATAACAATACGCACATTAAAATTCAGTTCAAGAGAAGTCCGAGTCTGATGTCAGAAGATGTAACCAAAGAAAATAAACAAAATGACAATAATACATAAATAACAACAGACTACTAGCAGTTAACTGACATGCCAGCTCCAGACTTCAATTAAACTGACAGAAAGATTATGATTTCATCATATGAACATCAGGCACAATCCTTCCCGTTAGGGGTTTAGTATCATACCATCATAACATATATGAGAAGAACATAACCCTTGTCATGCCAACAAATGGTTTTTGAATAAATGTGTTTAGTTCCGATGCAAAGACCCTATAAGTGAATCAATACTAACGCCAAAAAATGCAATCTTTAATGACCTGACAACAGTATCGTAACTATATCCCTTCTTAATAAGTCTATTCAAAGGTTTTGTTAGTTTTTGAGGTGAATACTGACACCTTTGTGCTTTATAAAGAATATAGTTCAGATGTGTTTCCAATACAATTTTTCTGAAGTCATTAGAACGTAAAAACTTATTTTGTTAACATGAAAATTTTAAATATTAACATTGGAAAGTTTTTACGATGAACTTAAATAGTAACAAATATTAACAAGGTTTTTTTTCAGAGAAAGAAAAACCGCAGCAAATTTGAACTATTAAAAGGACAAATGTGGTCGTATAGAGTTTTATAAAAATGTAAACTAGGATTGTCTAAAGTCAGACTTTATATAACAAAGATGAGCAATTAGTGCATCGTGTTGAGACGATAAGAAGAAAAAAATGAAAGATCGGTCAAGACATCATAGAAACTATTTTTTTAAGAACAAAGATTAAAGCTTGATGGTCACCTCTTTGTTACGATCCTCCATTAGTAAAACACATCTGAAGAATACAATGATCATGCTGAACAGAAATTAAAATAAAATTGAGAACGGAAATAGGGAATGTTTCAAAGAGACAATAACCCGATTATAGAGCAAAAAAAACAGTCCAAGGACACTGGTGGGTTTTCAACTGATACAGTGAGAAAATTCCGCATCCGGAGGCGGGATTCAGCTGGTCTCTTAACTAAAAATACAAAAACAAACCCACAGATATGGAAGGTTTTTCTGGTTTTATTTTCTACGGAGCCTTGTTGGTCAAAAGAAATAAAGACTGACTTATTAATTATGTTAAAATAGAACAAGATAAAACAGTCATGACGATCCTTTCTTTGAGAAAGAGTTGTGGTTTTCAAAGTCAAGCGCTGGAGACGTAAACTCAAGCATGTAGATTTTATGTCCAGCGCGGATGATGTACATTTTAAGTCAAGCGCTGGAGTTCAAAAGTCTACCACTGGCGATGAAAAGTCAAGCGTTGAAGATCGTTGTAGATATGAATTCTAGCGTTGAAGATGTAAATTGTACTGTTGCATATGTAAAATCTAGCGCTGTAGATATAGATAAAAGTCCAGCGTTGTACAAATCTATAATTGTCAAACGTTGTCTATTTAGTTGATCCCCTATAGCAATAATCGTTGAAGTATTGTTGTAGACTAGATACTATATAACATAAAGATGAACATTTTATAAAGTTTATTGTGTCTACTTAATAAAAACTAACTACAGTGAAACCAGTTTAAACCTAACCTCTTCGGGACTTAAGATTTGGTTCGGTTTCGGCCGATGTTCGGTTTGATCAGGTTCATAACGCATATAATTTGATATGAGAGTGCTAAAGAACTTGTTTGGTTTATACAGGTTTCGGTTTATGTAGGATTCGGTTTAGTCAGGTCTCAATGTAGTGAATTCTGTACCATTTTTAAACTTTGACAAAAGTGCATATGGAGATTGTTCAAATTTAGACTGCATTAACAGTACTTCATTAAGATGAAAATTAGATAAATAGTATTTTTTCTACACAAGTTTGAAAAAGAACCAATTAGCAAATCCTGTTGAGTCGATAGGAATAAATATGACAAGCCCAGTCCAGAGAACAGAGCAAAAGTAATAAATTATTGTTTTAATAGATAATGATAAAACATGACAATCTTGTCTTTGATACTTCCACCAAATAGTAGAATATATCCTAAGAATGCAAAGATCATGTTGAAGTTAAAGTACAATACGAACACAATTATGCGAATTTTTGTGTTCTGATTTTCGAATCGATCTTGATGCTATGGAACGTACACGCAAGCGCAGACGATACATGACAGATTTTAAATACATGTTTTAACGTTGTTTTCTGTCAGTTTCATTACAATGGAGATAACAATATAGTATTTTAAGCTCCGACGGCATCAATTGGTGATTTGATGGTCGCAAATATACGTTTACTGTCTCCGCTAACGCGTTGCCAATAAACTTAATTCATACAATACAGTTATCTCCTAAGTGGTAAATTGTTTCGAGCCAGATTACGTATATACATGTACATTATTTAACAAAAATATTTCGCTCAAGCTGGTGCTATGAGTATCTTAAACTTGCAATGAGGCCAGTGAGTGTTTTAGTTATCATTAACTGCTTCATTTAGAAGGCCTCAACGTGACATTGAGATGTTGTACAGCAATTAAGGATGTTCGCTGCTCAGTTTCAAAATAAATAACTTTTCAAAAAACTAGTATATATTGATAGGGAATTAATTGAGGAATCAAAAAAGCAAAAAAAATATAGGGGTCAATGTGCTTGTTTTCGAGATATAAGCCTTTGGAACTTTGGCGGGAAAATGTTCTCTCTTGATTTTTCATAGCTTTATCATTGACCAGGTAAAGCTCTCAAATACTATTAAAAAATAAAAGAGATTTTATAAGACTTTTACAAATGGCTTATAATTATACATGTAAAAGATTTATAAAAAGAAAAATGTGGGTCAATGGGCAAATTTTTTAAGGCATTTAAATGGATAAAGCCAGAGGATTTCCAAAACATGACAAGCAAACAACCTTAAGGGTTGTTTCTTTCGGTTTTTTTTGTCTTTTGCTGTCAGTCATGTACTGATCATGTGTCATGGATGGATACCCCATATCATTTTGGTGTTTCTATTCAAATCAAAGAATAAAGAACACCCTCATCTGATAGATATCCTCATTGTAACGTTATAACTTGGAAACTCTCACAGACAACTCACAGTTTAATTTAAATCGGTGAAATTTAATAAAGAAAAAGTATAATTATGACAAAGGTGTCTGTTATGTTAAAAGATAAAATGTAACAAGATAATGATGATAATCTCAAAATGCATAGTTTGGATTTAAACAACAGAAGGTCGCCAACAGGTTTTCAATGCAGCGAGAAATTCCCGCACCCGGAGGCGTCCTTCAGCTGGCCCCTAAACAAATATATATACTTGTTTAGTGATAATGAACGCCATACTAAACTCGAAATTGTACATAAGAAACTAAAATTAAAAATAATGCAAGACTAACAAAGACAGGCGCACAAATGCGGCGGGGTTAAACATTTTTATGAGTTCTCAACCCTCCCCCTATACCTCTAGCCAATGCATAAAAGTAAACGCATAACAATACGAGTCTGATATCAGAAGATGTAACCAAAGAAGATAAACAAAATGACAATAATACATAAATAACAACAGACTACTAGCAGTTAACTGACATGCCAGCTCCAGGCGTCAATTAAACTGATTGAAAGATTATGTCTTCATCATATGAATCTCAGGCACAATCCTTTCCGTTAGGGGTTTAGTATCAAACCATCAATTAAAAAAAGGAAAGCTTTAGAACTTTGGTTATAAAACTAGACACTGAATTAAAAACAAGACTGTGACGCCCATGAATTATAGGCCAATGACACTTCTACAGACGGAGACGTTTTAAGATATCGTCGAAATATTTTGAACCATATTACGGGGAGAAAAAAATATTGAGTTAAGCCATGATTTCAATTAATATTTTATATTTAAATACATGTTTTAACGTTGTTTTCTGTCAGTTTCATTACAATGGAGATAACAATATTGTATTTTAAGCTCCGGAGCACCTGAGATTACCCCTAGTTTTTGGTGGGGTTCGTATTGTTTATTCTTTAGTTTTCTATGTTGTGTCATGTGTACTATTGTTTTTCTGTTTGTCTTTTTCATTTTTAGCCATGGCGTTGTCAGATTGTTTTAGATTTATGAGTTTGACTGTCCCTTTGGTATCTTTCGTCCCTCTTTTATAGTGTATCTTTCTATCTTGTGATAGTACACTATTGTTTCAGGTAAGCAAGGGTGAAAGGTTGGAACCAATTGAAAGGTTTAATCTCGCTTCATTTGTTTTTTACCTTTCCTAAGTCAGGAAACTGATATTCAGTGGTTATTGTTTGTTGATGTGATTCATAAGTGTTTCTCGTTTTGTTTATACAGATGAGACCGTTTGTTACCTATTTGAATGGTTTTATGATAGTCATTTTTTGTGATCCTTTGGTATCTTTCGTCCCTCTTTTATAGTGTATCTTTCTATCTTGTGATAGTACACTATTGTTTCAGGTAAGCAAGGGTGAAAGGTTGGAACCAATTGAAAGGTTTAATCTCGCTTCATTTGTTTTTTACCTTTCCTAAGTCAGGAAACTGATATTCAGTGGTTATTGTTTGTTGATGTGATTCATAAGTGTTTCTCGTTTTGTTTATACAGATGAGACCGTTTGTTACCTATTTGAATGGTTTTATGATAGTCATTTTTTGTGATCCTTTGGTATCTTTCGTCCCTCTTTTATAGTGTATCTTTCTATCTTGTGATAGTACACTATTGTTTCAGGTAAGCAAGGGTGAAAGGTTGGAACCAATTGAAAGGTTTAATCTCGCTTCATTTGTTTTTTACCTTTCCTAAGTCAGGAAACTGATATTCAGTGGTTATTGTTTGTTGATGTGATTCATAAGTGTTTCTCGTTTTGTTTATACAGATGAGACCGTTTGTTACCTATTTGAATGGTTTTATGATAGTCATTTTTTGTGATCCTTTATAGCTTGCTGTTCGGTGAGAGCCAAGTATCTGTGTTTAAGAATTATAATGGCTTACTTCAACAAATTGTGACTTGGGCGGTTGTCTCATTGTCACTCATATCACATCATAGTTATTATTTGTAAGCAATATTTGTCACTGGTTTTAACAAATAAACAGTACCTCGAAAACAATTAATGAAATGCAAATATATGATTTGTTTTATATCATTTAAAAAGAAATGTTCTATATCTCTAGTAGAATATCAAATTGTAAGCAATATATGTATCTGGTATTCTACAAATAACAACCAGTAACTCTAAAACAATAAAAAAATCTCTGACATTATAATAAAACAAATCAAAAAGCTCACACCAATGACGGGCGAGAGACGACATTATCTTGTCTTTATTATAGATGGTATTGAAAGATTCGTTACAAAACAGTAAACCTAAATAGAATAGTAAGAATCAATTTCTCAGTGTAATTGACGCTTCTTTGATCAATAAAGAAGGAAAATTAACTAGTAAACTTTAGCTATTGCAAAAATAAACAGAGGTAAATAATATCTAAATTGTGTATATTAAAGTGTTCTGGTAATGAATAAAACAAATAGTGTGTGTAGCGGTAAGTCATATCTAAATTGTATATATTAGAAGTGTTCTTGTACGGAATACAACAAATTGATGTGGTCTGTAATTAAATATGCTTGCAAGAAACAGCCGAATAGTCAAAATAATATAGAGTTATTGCATAAATATTGGGAAATATTATCCCGAGTAGAATTTTATATTGCACGAGCTAGGGACCCTTTGTATCTTGTTTTTCGATGTGAGCTTAGGCTCTGTGTTGAAAACCGTTATATGACCTACATAATGGTTTACTTTTACAAATTGCGACTTGGATTGAGAGTTGTCTCATTGGCACTCATGCTACATCTTCTTGTAGACTTCTAATTCAAATGTAGAAATTCAATATGAAGCATTCTGTTGACACATAATTACAAAACGCTCTCTACCTTACCGTCAGTGATGCAAATCATAAAGTTCAGTTGCGTTGAATTTTATAGTTTATAAATAAATTACCAATACAATTTTTCCTAAATCATTAGGACGTAAACACTTATTTTGTTAACATGGAATTCTTATTAAATAATTGTATTGAATATTTTCAGTTTAAACTGATAAACTAAAATAATCCAAAACAATAAAAATATTTTTTTTCAGAATGAGAAAAAACTCACCCATTTTGACCTCATTAAAAGGACAAATGTGGTCGTATAAATTGGAAAAATGAGTAAACCAGCATTGTCTAAAGTCAGACGTCATATAAAAAAGATGAACAATTAGTGAATCGTGTTGAGACGAAAAGAAAAAATTGAAATATCGGCCAGGACTCCCAATAAAAAAAAAGATTTTTTCAAACAAAGATTAAAGCGTGTTGGTCATCTCTTTGATAAAGCCCTCCATTAGTAAACAAAAAGAAAACGAGGATTGTCTTAAGTTAGACTATGTTCTAAAGATGAACAAATAATTGATTCATGTAGAGATGAAGAGAAAAGAAAAAGGAGTAGATCAGCAAAGACAACAAAGAAAAAATAATTGATTATATTTTCAAAGAACAAGGATCCGGTTCTCCATTAGTTTTTTTTTTTTTTTTTTTTATAAATTTCGAAAACCGTCTATAGTTGTGTATAGTCCGCATCCCTTGTTCAAACGACTTATTTAAGGGGGAAAAGTGCGGACTATACATGCCCAAATACGGTAAACACATCTGGAGAATACACCGATCATGCTGATCAAAAATTAAAATAGAATTTATAATGAAAATAGAGCGAGTGTCAAAGAGATAACAACCTATTCGAAGAGCCCAAGGTCACCAATTGCTATTCAACACATTCTTAAAAATCCATCAGCCAGAGGAGGGCTTCAGATGGCCCCTTAACAAAATAGTATGACACAAAACAATTGTAGTAGATTCTTCCGAGTCTTCTTTCTACGACGCCTTGTTTGTTTCATTTAGATAAACAATTGTAGTTTTTTTTTCAAAATCAAAACACTGGAGACTTAAAATGAAGCATGTAGACCTAAAGTCCATAGCGGGAAATTTAAAGTTTAGCGCTATGCATTTAAAAGTTATGTGCTGTGGATGTACGTCTAGCAATGGAGATGTAAAAACAATAGTTGAAGTTTCAAGCTCTTGCACTAGTAATGAAGCTGTAACATGTAGCGCCGCATATATAAAGTCTAATGCTGATAGAGCGCTGTAGATATAGTTAAAAGTCAAACGCTGTAGATGTCAGCGGTGTTATGATATACATGTATACATTTATGATATACATATAAGCTGTATTGCTTTATGTTTGAAATAAACTAAATCTTATTACATATCGATGGTCTCCTATGGTAATGATATTATTTACAACTCAAATTACTTCATTGTCAGATTACTAATCTAATGAAGAGCTGCCCCATAAACGCATGATACATCCATTGTGTTTTCAAAGAAAAAAGTTCAATAACTTCTCAATGTCAAATTAGAAATTTATGACAAACTAAAGGGAGGTTATCTTAAGAGATATCAACCAGCCATCAAAGATTTAAAGAGATTTTCCAAAACCTGAAAAAACAAACAAAAAAAAACAAACTTTTACAGTGTATAAAACCACAAAACTCGTAAAAGTTAAATCTACAGTTTCTAAGAAGAAATAAAATTAAAAACAGATGATGCTGTATACAATTTTTCCTTTGATAACAGGTCATCAGGATTGTCGAGAATTGCGGTTTAGCCAGGTTTTACTGTAGTGAATTTTGTACCAATTTTAAACTTCGATAATAGTGCACATATAAATTGTCTAAATTTAGGCTGCATTATAAAGATGATATTTAGGTGATGAATTTATATTTTCTACACAAGATATATAACCAATTAGGCAATCATGTTGAGTCTATAAGAATACATATGACTAGACCAGACGAGAGAACAGATAAAAAATAATTCATTATTCTGACACCCTGCTTAATTCGACATTTTTTTCTGGTCCTCCATTTTTTTGGATAACACAAGATCGTACGAGTTTTTCTCATGGTATTTGTTTGATATCAACAGTTGAACTTATTGCACATTGGTGCTTCAAAACATATTGTGTTTCTTCAACTTTATTTTAGTGAACCTTTATAGTTTGCTGTTCGGTGTGAGCTAAGGCTCTGTGTTGAAGACCGTTATATGACCTACATAATGGTTTACTGTTACAAATTCTGACTTGGATTGAGAGTTGTCTCATTGGCACTCATACTACATCTTTTTGTATGCTACTAATTCAAATGTAGAAATTCAATATGAAGCATTCTGTTCTTGACACATTATTACAAAACGCTCTCTACTTTACCGTCAGTAATGCAAATCATAAAGTTCAGTTGCGTTGAGTTTTATAGTTTATAAATAAATTGCCAATACAATTTTTCCTAAATCATTAGAACGTAAAAACTTAATTGTTAGCATGGCACTTATTATTAGATAATTGTATTGAATATTCACATTGTAAAATGTTAAAGATAAATTCAAATTATCTCAAATAATAACAAAATTGATTTTTCAGAGAGAACAAAGTCAACCATGTAGACCTATTAAAAGGACAAATGTGGTCGTATAAATTAAAAAAAAAGAAGTAAACGAGGATTGTCTTAAGTTAGATTTATATATCAAAGATTAACCAGTTAGTGAATCATGTTGAGACGATAGGAGAAAAAAATAATAAGATCAGACAAGACACCATAGGAAAATTTATGGACTAATTTTGTGCTAAAAAAACAGAGATTAGAGCTTGATTGCAGTCTCTTTGATACAGTCCTCCATTAGTAAAACAAAAAAAAACGAGGATTGTATTCAGTTAGACGACGTTCTTACGATGACCAAATTAGTAAATCATGGTGAAAAGAAAAGAAAAAGGCGTAGATAACCAAGACACCATAGAAAATCTAATTATTATTTTTTTCAACGAACAAAGATTATAGCTGGATTGTCACCTCTTTGATATGGTCATCCATTAGGAAAACACATCTGAAGAATGCAACCGATCATGCTGAGCAGAAATTAAGATAAAATGGAAAATGGAAAATGAGGACAAAGAATGTGTCAAAGAGACAACAACCCGACCTAAGAGCAAAAATAGCCAAGGTCGCCAATAGGTTTTCAACACAGTGAGAAAATCCCGCACTCAGAGGAGGGCTTGTTACAGTTTTTTTTTAGTATATTTTCTACGGAGACTTGTTGGTCTCATACAGATCAGCAGTTGAGGTTTTTCAAAGTGTAGCGCGGGAAATGTTAAGTCCAGCGCTGTCCATTTAATGCAAGCGCTGTAGATCTAAGTGTTGCGCTATATATTTAAGTCTAGCGTTAGAGGTGTAAAGCCAAGGTTTGTTGCTTCAAGTTCTAGCGCTGAAGATGTAAACTAAAGCGCTGCATATATAAAGTCTAATCCTGTATAGAAAGATCGAGGTCTATCGATTGATATATCAAGTCGAGCGCTGTAGATATAGATTAATCAAAAGTAAAACGCTGTACAAATTATAAAAATATCAAACGCCATGGTAAAGTCCAGCGATGTATATTTAAATGGTTTACTATAGTAATAATTATGTTTTACATATTATGTACATCTCAAATCACTACATTTATCAGATTCTAAATTTGAAAATCATTTCAAAAGTCAAACAGTAAAACTATTGCATTCCAGAAAAAAAGCCAGCCATTCTGTGCTGTTGTAAAAAACTTAACTTTTGACAAATGTACACAGGGATGGTTTCCTATGTCATAGACTAGACACTATATATCAATAATATGAACATTTTATACGTTTATTGTGTCTACCTAATAAGAACTAATTAGTGAATTCTGTTCCAAATTTAAACTTTGATAAAAGTGCACATGGAGATTGTTCAAATTTAGACTGCATTAACAGTACATCATAAAGATGAAAATTAGATATTATAAGGATTTTTTTTACACAAGAAGAACCAATTAGCAATTCTTGTTGAGTCGATAACAAAAAATATGACTAGAACAGTCGCGAGAAAAGAGAAAAAATTTAATTATATTTTTGTGTTAATAGAGCATGATAACACATGACGATCCTCTCTTTGATAAATCTATCCATTAGTGAAACACATCTGAAGAAAATTATAATGATCAAGCTGATAAGATATTAAAAGTACAGAATGCAAACATATGAGAAAGATTTTTTGGTGTCAATTTGAGGATGATTTATTATGTAAATTAATAAGAAAATGTTAAATTTAGTACGCCAGATGCGCGTTTCGTCTACATAAGACTCATCAGTGACGCTCATATCAAAATATTTATAAAGCCAAACAAGTACAAAGTTGAAGAGCATTGAGGATCCAAAATTCTAAAAAGTTGTGCCAAATACGGCTAAGGTAATCTATGCCTGGGATAAGAAAATCCTTAATTTTTCGTAAAATTCAAAGTTTTGTAACAGGAAATTTATTAAAATGACCACATTATTGATATTCATGTCAACACCGAAGTGTTGACTACTGGGCTGGTGATACCCTAATGTTATACCAATTCTGAACGTTCCAAACTATGAGACACTCATTTAAAATAAGTGAGTATTTAAATGAATCACGTTTGTTTGTTTGTTGGTATTAAGCGTCATTTTTAGCACCATTTGTTATATCATAGTGAGCAGTTTTTTATTATCATATTAGGAGGAAGCAGGAGTATTAAAAAGTAAGAGAGAATCATGAACTTTCGACAATAAAGCTGTCAATCTTTGTCAAACACACCTTGCTACAATTGCTATTCAAACTCACAACCTGCAGAGCTGGTAAAAAAGGAATCATTGTATATGAATCTTGATGAGTTACTTATAGTCATTTCAATTTATATTTTATAGTGTGTCTTTCTATGTTGTGATTTTACACTATTGTTTAATAAAAAGGGTGAAGGTTGGTACGTACATTTTAGAACGTTAAAACCCGCTGCATTCCTCTGCACCTGCCCTAAGTCAGGAATCTGATTTTCTGCAGTTGTCGTTTGTTAATGTGGTTCATAAATGTTTCTCGTTTCTCGTTTTTGAAATACTTTAGTAGATAAGACGGTTGGTTTTCACGTTTGAATGATTTTAAACTTGTCATTTTTGGGGCACTTGATAGCTTGCTGTTCAGTATGAGCCAAGGTTCCGTGTTGACATATAATGGTTTACTTTTACACATTGTTGCTTGGATGAGGGAAATTCTCATTGACACTCATGCCACATCTTTTTATATCTATATCCAGCACCGAGACCCATAGACAAAACTATTAATCGTAATGCAGAAGCACAGGAAAATGTTATATAGGTAAAAAAATTAAATACTTTAGTAGATAAGACCGTTTAATACTCCTGCTTCCTCTTAAACTGAAATGGGCTAATTTATTTATACTTTGGTGGATAGTTGTCTTATCTGCAGCCATACCAAATCTTTTTATTTTTCATAAATTTCATGGAAAACATAGAATGATGGGGTGTTAAAAATGTTGGCAAAATAAATAAAGAATAAAGAAAAATGGTCTCCTTTCCTCCGGTTCCTCATTTATAAATCCTTTTAAGTCATTACAACGCTCAAAGGCAAACATTTAAATCAAAAGATGTATAAGTACCGAAACCGTTGAAGAGCTATATGACAAAAAAAATCTCACGGACAACTAGCAGTTTAATTTAAATCGGTATATTAAATAAAGAAAGAGTAAATTTATCACGAAGTTGTCTGCTATGTTAAAAGAAAAAATGTAAGAGAACGATGTTGAAAGTTTCAAACAGTTTGGATTGAAAGAATGTATCAAGTAAAAAAGGAAATCTCTAGAGTTTGAAAATAAAACTATTACTGAATTTAAAATGGACTTTAAATCATTTTAACAAAATTTTGAACTAAAGGGATCAATTTTAACTTGAGAAGAAATCGTTGTGGTGATAATTTTTAATTATGTTTTGATAGAATTAGAAGTATAAGTCGTGCAGTTCTCATAAAAAGTGAAAGTAGGCCTACCCGTACAAAAAATAGTGCATTTGATGTCATTGTTTATTTAAACTTACCAACAAATTGGCAGAAATGAAACTTTTGGTGAAAGAGAAATATATTCAGACCATTTTGAGCCAAAATGTACTTGTCTCTGAGTTTCGTTCAACATTGGGGATACATGCACTCCATAGTATACTAATTTAAGATGTCCTGAAAACCAGGGGTTATTTTTAGTGGTACCTCTTTTCGGGACACCTCTTCTTTCTTATATGATTTTAAAGGTATGTTGAAAATTAGCATGTAGAAAGCTGATATATGTTCAATTCAGGATATACCTGGTTTTTATTAATTTTAAACTTAAGGTAAAATATTTAGAAAGCAATTGCAAAATTTGGTTGAACAGATAGAGACTTTTAATTGGTGGTCTGACAACTAGAAGTGATCGAATTATTATCTTGTTAGTTAATACATCGGCCTAGTGTATACACCAATTACCTCTAAAATGTGGTTAATCCTTTAGTGAACATAAATATCCAATTTGTAAAAATATCAATCAAATCAAATAATGATTGTATTTCAATCGGGTAAACTCGGGTGACTCCGCTTTTCCCCGTGCAGCCTTTTTAAGGTACGAAATCGGCCGAGTTGTGACGAAGGTATGATATTTCTGATTGTCAAAATGATGACTAAACAAATGCATAAATGAAATGATACAAATATATGTATATCTTTGAGGAGGGGATCTATTTTCCAGCAGATTTTCAAATTGTAAGCAATATAGGTATCTGGTATTCTACAAATAACAACCAGTAACTCTAAAACAATAAAGAAGTCTCTGACATTATAATGAAACTAATCATAATGCTCAAACCAATGACGGGCGATATACGATGTTATCTTGTCTGTAATACCAATGTTATTGAAAGATTCTTTACAAAACATTTAGCGCTAAATAGAATAGTAAGAATCAATGTCTCAGTGTAATTGACACTTCTTTGGTAAATAAAGAAGGAAAACTAACTAGCAATCTTTAGCTATTGCAAACATAAACAGAGGTGAATACTATCTAAATTGTGTATATTAAAGTGTTCTGGTAGGGAATGCAACAAATAGTGTGTGCAGAGGTAAATCATATCTAAATTGTGTATATTAAAGTGTTCTGGTAGGGAATACAACAGTGTGTCGGAAGTAAATCATATCGAAATTGTGTATATTAAAGTGTTCTGGTAGAGAATACAACAATGTGCGCAGAAGTAAATCATATCTAAATTGTGTATATTGAAGTGTTATGGTAGAGAATACAACAGTGTGTGCAGAAGTAAATCATATCTAAATTGTGTATATCAAAGTGTTCTGGTAGAGTATACAACAATGTGCGCAGAAGTAAATCATATCTAAATTGTGTACATTAAAGTGTTCTGGTAGAGAATACAACAGTGTGTGCAGAAGTAAATCATATCTAAATTGTGTATATCAAAGTGTTCTGGTAGAGAATACAACAGTGTGTGCAGAAGTAAATCATATCTAAATTGTGTATATTAAAGTGTTCTGGTAGAGAATACAACAGTGTGTGCAGAAGTAAATCATATCGAAATTGTGTATATTAAAGTGTTCTGGTAGAGAATACAACAGTGTGTGCAGAAGTAAATCATATCTAAATTGTGTATATTAAAGTGTTCTGGTAGAGAATACAACAGTGTGTGCAGAAGTAAATCATATCTAAATTGTGTATATTAAAGTGTTCTGGTAGAGAATACAACAGTGTGTGCAGCGGTAAATCATATCGAAATTGTGTACATTAAAGTGTTCTGGTAGAGAATACAACAGTGTGTGCAGAAGTAAATCATATCTAAATTGTGTATATCAAAGTGTTCTGGTAGAGAATACAACAATGTGCGCAGAAGTAAATCATATCTAAATTGTGTACATTAAAGTGTTCTGGTAGAGAATACAACAGTGTGTGCAGAAGTAAATCATATCTAAATTGTGTATATCAAAGTGTTCTGGTAGAGAATACAACAGTGTGTGCAGAAGTAAATCATATCTAAATTGTGTATTATGTTAAAGTGTTCTGGTAGAGAATACAACAGTGTGTGCAGAAGTAAATCATATCGAAATTGTGTATATTAAAGTGTTCTGGTAGAGAATACAACAGTGTGTGCAGAAGTAAATCATATCTAAATTGTGTATATTAAAGTGTTCTGGTAGAGAATACAACAGTGTGTGCAGAAGTAAATCATATCTAAATTGTGTATATTGAAGTGTTCTGGTAGAGAATACAACAGTGTGTGCAGAAGTAAATCATATCTAAATTGTGTATATTAAAGTGTTCTGGTAGAGAATACAACAGTGTGTGCAGAAGTAAATCATATCGAAATTGTGTACATTAAAGTGTTCTGGTAGAGAATACAACAGTGTGTGCAGAAGTAAATCATATCGAAATTGTGTACATTAAAGTGTTCTGGTAGAGAATACAACAGTGTGTGCAGGAGTAAATCATATCTAAATTGTGTATATTAAAGTGTTCTGGTAGAGAATACAACAGTGTGTGCAGCGGTAAATCATATCGAAATTGTGTACATTAAAGTGTTCTGGTAGAGAATACAACAGTGTGTGCAGGAGTAAATCATATCTAAATTGTGTATATTAAAGTGTTCTGGTAGAGAATACAACAGTGTGTGCAGAAGTAAATCATATCGAAATTGTGTATATTAAAGTGTTCTGGTAGAGAATACAACAGTGTGTGCAGAAGTAAATCATATCTAAATTGTGTATATTAAAGTGTTCTGGTAGAGAATACAACAGTGTGTGCAGAAGTAAATCATATCTAAATTGTGTATATTGAAGTGTTCTGGTAGAGAATACAACAGTGTGTGCAGAAGTAAATCATATCTAAATTGTGTATATTAAAGTGTTCTGGTAGAGAATACAACAGTGTGTGCAGAAGTAAATCATATCGAAATTGTGTACATTAAAGTGTTCTGGTAGAGAATACAACAGTGTGTGCAGAAGTAAATCATATCGAAATTGTGTACATTAAAGTGTTCTGGTAGAGAATACAACAGTGTGTGCAGGAGTAAATCATATCTAAATTGTGTATATTAAAGTGTTCTGGTAGAGAATACAACAGTGTGTGCAGCGGTAAATCATATCGAAATTGTGTACATTAAAGTGTTCTGGTAGAGAATACAACAGTGTGTGCAGAAGTAAATCATATCTAAATTGTGTATATCAAAGTGTTCTGGTAGAGAATACAACAGTGTGTGCAGAAGTAAATCATATCTAAATTGTGTATTATATTAAAGTGTTCTGGTAGAGAATACAACAGTGTGTGCAGAAGTAAATCATATCGAAATTGTGTATATTAAAAGTGTTCTGGTATGGAATCGAAAAAGTAACTGTGGTCTGTAATTAAAAAAATATGCTTGCACAACACAGCTGAAAAGTCAAAACAACAGATTTTTTTTGTATTTATATTGTATTTAAAGAAAAACATACATGCATACCTTTACATGTCAAAGCAGGTTTAAACTTTTATCTAACTTTAGACAAAATTAAATGATAGATGCATATTTCTGACTATCGGCTGAAATGATGATTCTTAACAAAATTTTGACAATAGAATCTCTATAATACGATGTAGGATGTAGGGTAGGCATTCGATTCTGTATTTAAAAAATTCAATGGGTCAAATTTTTCTATTAATTATATTTTTGCCAATTACATGATATAATTAATTACCGCCCCCTTGTCACACACACACACACACGCAAAATTGAAAAGAAATTTTGTCTATTTTTCTGCAGTAATTGCCCATTAATCTTTATTCAAAAAACCCTTTTCAAATTACCACGCGGAAGCTTTTTTCAATGCGTAGATGGAATATGTTGATTGTCCATTAGACATAGATACATATATATTGTATTGTCTGACTGTCGGTCCCTGTATATTTAACATACGTCTTGGTCTGAGGGGCCTTCTGTAGGGTTTGCATTTCTGTAATCTGTTGATTATGCCATTTTTGTCTTATTTTGGTCCATTATTCACTATACGTTATCACCCTGTTTACATAAATCAGTTTTAATTTTTTTAGGCCTTTATTTTGTACCTTTCAAGATGCAAATATTCTCTTTTCTATAACCCCCATCCAGACCCTCTGTTTTTTTTTCTCAGCATACTTGCCTTGTTCTGAAAACTAACAGGAACAATAGGATACGTACTTCAACTTCAGCAAATAGCAATCGAAAGGAAATATAATGGTGCTAAATTACATTATCGGCAATTTATTGAGTGTTGGCAGACCAATTATAAAGTGTAAAATCAGATCTTTATAGATTCCGAACAAATAGTTATAGTTTCCGAAAGAGTATGTTATTGGTTTCAAATTATTTTACGACGTCTGAACATATTTATTATACGATCTATTTCGATTTGCTCAATACTTTCGTTTTCCGGTTAAACGATCAAATATAGTACATTGTAATTTCTTTTTGATAATAGTCATAGTGTGAATTGCTCGTATTCAAGAACAAAATGAGTAAAACAAGGTTCAGCAATTTTCATTTTATCTTATATTATATTTTTAGTTTTTGAATATTAATATTTGTTTTAGTCAATTATAGGAATTAGCATATTATAGCTTGTTTTCTTTGCTACATTAATTTATTCATTGTAATGTTTAAAAGTACATTATTGTATAATTTTACATAGTATGTAAGGTAACTTCAATAACTTATTGACAAAAGATAGCTCACGCATATTAATCATTTACTTCCCATCGTCGCATCGCTTCCAAGACCAATCTATAGAAATGCACGTTTTATGTTTGTGAAAAATATTTAAATTTTCCCTGTACTTTGATCATTTCAATAAGATTTATTTTTAAATAGACAGTGATTTCAATCAAATTTATTTTAATATCTTTATAATGAAATCAGTAGAATTTATGCTTCATAGTCAATATTGATAATACTACATAATTTAATTTTGGATGTAACGCATCTTCTGATTGGCTGACGTCGATTTGTTTATCAGCCCATAGACAAAATTTTGTCATGTGACCGTGACGACATTGACGTTTTTTCATGGTTTACCACGGTTTAAAATGAAATTTTGAATCAAATTATAAAAAATTACTGTAATAGGTTTTCTGTCTATTAGAAATAACATGAAAAATGTGGTGCACACTGTAAAATAACCCGCTACGCGGGTTATTCAGTGTGCAGCACATTTTTGATATTATTTCTTCATAGAGAGAAAAAATATTACAGTCATTCCTTGAATAATGAACGATATTTATATAATTAGGTCATACTATTAACAGCGAACAGTTCTACAATGCAATATTTCATAGATGAAAATAGTATTAAGAAAAAAGACTTTTTCTTGATTATAATCACTTGACAAATGTTAATGCAATATTTATTTTTATTAATTTTGTTTGCCGTTCGATTCTTATATATCTACTTTTGTTAGGAAAGGTCCGTTGGAATGATTCTGTATTGATATACTTGTACTAAGAAAATAACAATGAATAAGCACAAAGTTCAAGTTTATGCAAAGTGAACATGTTAAATGTATGTGCCTTCTGTTGTCAGGATGTCTCAATGTCACTCGTAAGAACTCGGCCGATTTCGTACATAGAAGAAGAGTATCGGAATCACCCGAGGATTGCCGATTGTTCTGGATGTCTGAAGGGGATGAATTGGGTCTGCACTCTTTCAACAGTTATAATTGAATCTCAAACTCGTAATTAATATTCGTGAATATTTTTCAGCAGGAGAAAGGGCTTTCCGAACCCCCTGGCTACATGTTTGGAAACAGAAGTGTATTTGGATCCTGGATACACTAGCAATATCATAAACAAGTTCACAGCTCACAGATTTTTAAATACTGGGGTGATTGAATTTTCGAATTAGGGTCTACGTAATAGAGAATAATGGGCACTAATTAGAGACACAACTCGGCCGATTATGTACCTTCAGAAAGAGAGTGGCGGATTCACCCGAGGTTTGCCGATTGAGTGTAGGGCTGTACTGTTGTTGTTATTGGTTTTGGTAGACGATTTACTTATGTAGTAATTGTGCCTTAAATTCATATAACATACATATTATGTATATACGCTCATTATTACATTATGGCGACATAATTTGTTTATCATATTTATACACAAAAGGTATTTCTTTATACAATTTTAACTTTCACATTTGTAAAAACACGAACCCCACCAAAAAACTAGGGGTGATCTCGGGTGCTCCGGAAGGGTAATAAATTTA
Source organism: Mytilus edulis (assembly GCF_963676685.1). Classification (NCBI taxonomy): domain Eukaryota; kingdom Metazoa; phylum Mollusca; class Bivalvia; order Mytilida; family Mytilidae; genus Mytilus; species Mytilus edulis. The sequence continues at coordinate 17,639,036 of NC_092354.1, forward strand.
AATTTACGAAGGGATGATTTCAACGTCACCATTTGGAACTCTTGGTTTAATAGCTTCCTTGTGAGCAGCAACCCTCTATCAAGAAAATCATGATAGGAAATGCAAGCACGGAAATATCGTATCAATTGGGAGATATATACCCCGAATGCAGGTGCTGCTTGAACGTTGCTACTTAGAAATGGAAAGTTCACAATTGGAAAGCTGAAATCATCTCTTTTGTCGTAAAGTTTTGTTTTCAACCGACCCTCATTGTCATTTTTTAGATGTAGCTTTTCACTTATCTTAACAGCAAACAGAACAGTCTGAATGTTAATTAGCTTTTACACCAATACTCTTTATCGTCTTATCCTTCAGGGACGAAAATATTTGAGAACCAACCTTCACATAATACCACTTTTCCACTGTTACCCAGTGTCTATTTTAAAGTTGTGTTTCTGTTGTGTCATAGTTCTCTTATATTTGATGTGTTTCCCTCAGTTTTAGTTTTCAACTCGGATTTGTTTTTTACTAAATCAATTTATAAATTTCGAATAGCGGTATACAACTGTTGCCTTTATTTACCCAACATTTGGGGGTTGTGATTTATTTATACTAATTGATATTTCAGTAAAAAAAAAAAATCTTTGAATCTTAGTCTTATCAAATTTAAGCTATGTAAAGCATTTATTTCTTTTGTTTCTTTACATGTTTCTTCACATATTTCTTGCTATATTTCTTCACAGTCATGTTTCTTCACATGTTTCTTCACATATTTCTTTTAAAATTTCTTAACATGTTAAAATTTTTAACTGTGTCCAGGAATCACCATTGATTTGTCTACAAAAGAAAGTAAATGTTAAAATCATATAAATTTTTAGTAACCAGCATTGCATGAAAACACATTCTTTGAAAAAAAACCAGCATAGAATTATTTTTATTAATTATTGTCCAGGGGAAAATAAAATCCCGCCTCTAAGTATTAAATTTTCTTGCTGCGTTGAAGACCAAACGGTGGCATTGGTCTCTTTCCTGCTCTTTGGTCGGGTTGATGTCTCTTTCCCATATTCGATCTGAACCATGAATTGGATTTTCTCATTGTTGAAGGCCATACAGTGGCCTTTAATCGCTCAAATCCACTTCATTTGAATCAGTTGTCTCATTGGAATTCATACGGCATGTTATCTTCCATTTTTGTTTTAGTTTACATGATAACTTCTCAATCATGTTGATGCCTACCTTTGGTTATTCATGTCAATAGGTTCACTAGTTGTTGCTTCATTGACACCTCCTTTCACTGACGCTGAATCTATTGTTTTACTGTCTTTTGTTTGCAGAAAATAGAATTCTCATTCTTACATACACTGTGTTTTCTTCTTCTACTTTTGATTTTTGCTTGCGTTACCTCCTTTGAGCAGTGTGTACATCATTGTGTAACCCCTTTTTTGTTTGTTTTGTTTTGTTTAGTATATCAAGAAGCAAAATCCCTTATACAGATAGATACAATAAATTGGATGAAGGTCGTATTTCGGCATTTTTTGATTAAGTATTTATAAAGTTTAAAGATAATATTATTAATTCGTATATTTTAACTAATTTGATTCGTTCAGGGATAGCACATGTTAAGCTATATTTTCGAAGGTAGATATAAAACGGCGGATATCAAAAAGCCTATTGCACGGTAATGTTTAGACATACTTTGTGGCGTCATCTAATTTCATGGATTTGGCTATACTATTTGGACCTTTTGGATTATAGCTTTTCATCTTTTATATAAGCTTTGGATTTCAAATATTTTGGCCACTAGCATCACTGAAGAGACATATATTGTCGAAATACGCATCTGGTGTAAGAGAATTGGCACTGTTAATTTTATTACTAATGAGTTTCATGATATTGTTAAAAGTTTTAAAGAAAAATATCTATGATCTATTATTTAAAGATTTTTTTCCTCGAATAAATAAGATGTATAAAAAAAGTAGATGCAATAACAACAAATATGTTCTTAATGTTTAGGAGTAAATATGATATTTATAAAATTTTGACAAAATCAAATAACGATTTTGACACAAATATGGTCGGAAATTTATAATATTACAATTATAGCCTATGTATGAGGTCAATATAGGATGTATCGACCCAAAGAAGTATGTCGACCTCGTACTTCGTACTCAGTCAATATTAATACTTCCTTCAGGTCAATATATCATTGTATCGACCTCATATAGAGGCTATAAGTGTATATTACATATCAGACCCAGATCTAGTGGTTCCAGTCAATACAGATTAATACAAAAATTGCCATATATTGTATAATTATTTACTCGTTTACATAGCACGAACATGCATGAAAGAAAAACTACTCAATGTTTATAGGTTGCATTGAAATGTATGTTGCAGTTTGTGTTGTTATATCATCTTACCAATGTTGGATGTGCTGTTATTTTCATTCGCGGCCGTTGAAGCCATGCTGTCTGTTGTATCCCTTTTTTTTTAATTGGTCATACAAAACAATGTAAATAGCTTAAAACGAGTATCAAAACACTCGGGCTTTTTCAATAATATTAGCATAATGTTATGTCTTCCGAAGTCAATACCCAACTCCTTGGTTGTTCGCTATGGTCATTATTTATCAGCACAAACTAAAAAAGCCTATACTATTCCGATTGCCATTATTTACAATTTTCATATCATTTATCATCCAGACGCTATACTTTGAAAATACACAACATACATTGTAATTATATAACAATATCTAATTTGATATGCGCATGCACAATAAATGACATATTTATGTCAGTCGGTATATTTCGGGTGAATACGGTGCTCTTCTATCGTTAAATAGAGGTACGGAATCGTCCGAAGTAGCGACGAGTGACGTTCTTTGTTAAAAGTTTCCAAACATGATATATGTATCATATTACACGTAAAACGATAAATATATGTCACAAATATATTATAGTGTATGTTATAAATTCTTTATTGAAGTTTTATTACCTCCTCTTTTGTTCTTATGGAAGTCGTGCTGAGATGTCGTTCTCTTCGAAATATCCTCTTGAGTTCAAGTCGGAAAGATCGACCAGATAGAATGTATATAAAGAAATTTACACCATAATTACAATATGATATAACGGAGACAAACGATTGAAAAGGCATCAGAAAGAAAACCATCTCTATGTCCTGGTTCTCTAAAGTTAACTGCCATACAAATGATATTACCACTAGAGGGAGCATGGTTACTAGATATGTAAATGAGATGGCAAGTAACATCAACGTCGTTTTGTGAGATCGCTCGACCACACGAGATCTTGTGTTACCGGAAGCAGCCTTTCTCACTCGATGTATCTGATAAATCACCATACTATTACACACAAGTACTAGTATAAACGGTAAAGTTAGTACCAGTGTAAACTGGTAAAAGTAAATGTGTAAATTCAAATATTCTGAATGTGTGTCCATGTCGACTTCACAGTTACCGCCGACATTTTTTATCATTATGAAACGGAATATTTGAGATATGCACATGAGAACAAAAGTTGAAATGATCATCACAATTGCTTCTGTCTGTGTTCTCAATATTGTCTTCCTAAATGGCAAGCACATCGCTACAACTCGCTCGGCAGCCATTCCTACAATTAGCCATGATGACATTAAATAGCACACGTGCTCATAAAAGCTATAAATTTGACACGAGATGTCGCTGTAATTTGTAAAAACGCCATCTTTCTTTTTATCGTGCATGAGTTGATGTATCAATGCTATCTGTCGATTTATCAAACAGAGGCTGTCAAATACTGCCAAAGCACAGAGGAAATGACTGTAGGATTTCTTGCGGAGAGATTTGGTCCTCATGAGTAAAATCGACATTATATTCCCGCCAATTCCAATAAGAACGATAATCGGTGTCACTATTTGCTGGGTCCACCATCCCCATCGTTCTGGTTGGCGACCTACAAAATCCAAAATTAAAAAATGCAAATGTATGATACCTATTCATATAAGGTAAACAAGAGTCCTTCAATTCAGTATTCTTAATATTTTCAACCAATTTTTCTCATTTTGTTTTTTTATAAATAAAGGTAACAGTAGTATACCGCTGTTCAAACTCATAAATCCATGGACAAAAAACAAAATCGGGGTTACAAACTAAAACTGAGGGAAACGCATTAAATATAAGAGGAGAACAACGACACAACACTACAATATAACACTAACAGAGACGGACCAAGCATCAGACAAAATCTCACGAGAATAACAAATATAACATCAAAAACAAATACATGTATTTGGGATAGACAAGTACCGTGACACGTCTTATCGCCATGTGAATTAAAACTCAAAAATAACAGAAAACAAACGACGCAACGTAAAAATGTAACACACACAGAAACGAACTATTATATAACAATGGCCATATTCCTGACTTGGTACAGGACATTTTTAAAGGAAAAAATGGTGGGTTGAACCTGGTTTTGTGGCATGCAAAACCTCCCTATTTTATAGCCATATGAATATGCCCATTAATCTCTATTGTGTATATGTTTGCCCTTTATTCTCCATTACCTTAATGTTAACCATTTGTTGTCTATTTTATATAATTTGAGCATAATTTTTTTTTCTATTTCTTTCCTCATTTATCTGTACTATTGGTCCTTTATTCACATTTCTCACATCTCGGTCGATTCCGTACCTTCATCTAAGATAATGAGTAACGGATTCTTTCGGGAATAACCGGTTGATACATTTCACATTCGTCACAACTCGGCCGATTCTGTACCTTCACCTAAGATGATGAGTAGCGGATTCTTTCGAGGATTACCGATTGATAAGTGTTACTTTTGTCACAACTCGGCCGATTCCGTAACTTCATCTAAAAAGAAGAATAGCCGTATTACCCGAGGATTGCCGAGTAAGTTTCACTTACCTATGGCATGTAATGTTCCATTTGTGAAGTTTGACTCCATTCTGAAATGAAAAAAATAATATTTTAATATGCACACAAACATTAAATACACGAGGCTTATCGAGGAAATAAAATGTCTGAACTTGTCATACGTCTTAGCTTGTGAATATTCTTTCACGTACATGTACTGATTGCTCAAAGACGAATGCTTAAATATGTAAAAATGGTGACAAAGACCCTAAAAGAAATGAAGAACCCTATCTATACCCTCTTTTATTCAAAATACATCGGTCGTGACAATTTACAAATGAGGCTTGGGACAAAATGAAGCAAGAAGGTTTCTATTGATTTAGATTCCTTTGGTCATTAAGAATCTGGATACGAAATAATCAAATGCTTTCCTTGCTGAAAAGTTCTATTGTTTCTGATAACTTAAAGAGTCCTTTCAATCGGTTATTTATTATCAATGAATAGTTATTTCTCTCTTCTTAAAAATAAAATCCCAGTATTCTCTATTCTTTAAAAAAAATTCCATTATTCTTTAATTTTTTGCAAATAAAAAGATTTCATTTATTTTAATCTTTATTCTATTTTTTTCTATTTTATTTGTAGTATTGGTCAATTGTTCTCTATTCTTTAAACCCCATTCAGACCTTCACACAAAAATATTTGGTACTAAGGATTTGATTTTTCAGTGGTTTTTTTCTGTAAATCTTTTACTAATATTTGAGTTTGGAGTCTGTGGACAAAATGAAGCTAATATTGATTACATTGCCATGGTCATTAAGATTCTGGTTAAAAATAATTGAATAATGTCCTTGCTGGACAGTTCTATTGTCTTTGCTTACATGAGTTGATAAAATGAATGTGAATCGATGCCGGATCTAATTACTGACGAAAGAAAAATATGTATTCGAGTTTGCCATTTTGTTTCTTTGTATTTGTTACAATTTTAGGATTATATGAGTGTCCTCAGAACATGTTTTACTTTATTTATAAGTATACAATGGAAACGAGAAATCAGTCAAAAGATAGTTACCCAATCAAAGTGCAGTGTTTACTTAACGTCCAACGACAATTACAAACATGTTCAGACCAAAAGCCAAGAGTTGTGATATTCAAATTCTTCTGATAACTAGTAGAACAAGCGATAGCCTTTCAAAAAGTGCTAAATTCGACTCTTAGCTGATGAAAATGGAAAGAGCTCTCGCTTTGTAGATTAATTCATTTACTAGAATAGCCACGTGCATCAATCAACAAATTTTACCACACACGTGAGGTCACACGTTATGAACTTGTAGTATCGTTTAACGTTGTTGTTAACTCCAGAAGATTCGTCTATTCATAGATAAAAGTTACCTGTGTAAAATCTAATTGCTAAAATAGAGACGACAAATCCGATACTCTACGGGATTGAAGGACATTTACTTGGTTTGTATTGTCCTAACCAATCAATGAATTTTAATTATTCACGTCTCGTGATATCTTCCAATCAGGTAGCAAGAAAAATTCACGCCCTTAGTGTCCATCGTTCAATTCTTAATCTCGACTCCTAGGAGTCGAGAATAAATTTAATGATTTATTAAATCGGTGCGTTTATAACAATATTTTTGTGTAGACTGTTGTCAATGCATTTAGAAATGATCATTTTATTAATTGTCATTAAACATTTACAATGTTTGTGGCAATTCAAGTTTAAATAAACAATAAACAAGACAATAAAAAAAACCAAAATATTAAATATACGAAAGTTAATCAAATAGACACAACAACATATGTGATAGATTCATAATATTACAATATTCAATATCCATGTTACAATAATACCTCTGTCCACAGTTATAATGACCGTTTGATAAAGAAGTCAATAATTCTAATCAAAAGTAGTAATAATAATGAAAACTCATAAAGGGTTTTCCTTCAATTTTCTAATAAAACAAAACAACTCATTGTTTTAAATAATACAAGGAACAAGATTGGTTGGTGTAAACTGAGGTACCTGGTTTCGGATAAGTTTTGACCTTTTAACATGACATGTGCCAACAGAAACAAAACAAAATCGCTTATGATAAAAGAGTCTTAGAATACAACTTTAATTATAACATTAATGAAGTATTATTCCTATTACACTAACGTCTCCATTGAATCAAGGTCTCTTTTATTCAGTGCTTAATAAAAGTTTCCTTTTCAGTACATTTCGGTATATTGACGGTCATTGGGGTTACCATTAATACTAATGTTTGATTACTATGGTAATGAGTTCATACAGGGTGACAATCTATTTCCTGAATAGAGAAATATAGTGTCACATAAAAGACACTCTCCATGCCCTTTTTTTCTTCTAATTATTTGTTTGTGAGAAACAAATTATTTGTTATTGTATTATTTAACAATTGAAAGGGAAGAAATGCTTGGTGGAAAAACTAAAATTACTAAAATAAAATCGAAATGTAAAGAAAACAAAACATTTGTAAAACTTTGATTATCAACAACAAATCTGTGTACAAATGATAGCAGATGTTCTTGATGTTCCCGTTCAAATTCACTTGTCGTTCAAAAACAAGGGGGTGTACCCTGGAAACCCCCTGGATCTGAGTTGTCTAATTGGCAATCATACTATACCTTTTTTATGAACTGAAAGGGTGAATGATATAATATGTTTCAAGAAATCAAAATAATAAGTTCAATGTAGTTTTAGTAAATACATTCATTGTTTACCTTTACACAATAATAAGATATACTCGCCGTTTTAAAAGAGGGACAAAAGATACCAAAGGGACAGTCAAACTCATAAATCTAAAACAAACTGACAACGCCATGGCTAAAAATGACAAAGACAAACAAACAACAGCACACATGACACAACATAGAAAACTAAAGAATAAACAACACGAACCCCACCAATACAATTAGGGGTGATCTCAGGTGCTCCGGAAGGGTAAGCAGATCCTTAAACTTTTCGACTGTTTCGACTGTTTTAAACATAAATTTATTAGATATAAAGTTGAACATGTTGAAGTCATTAAATACTTTTTAGATAAACTCGCAAACAGAACAAAATATGTCTTATTATTCCTTAGGGTTATCATTTTTACTAGTCTTTTGTTATCGGTCTCGTGCTAATCCCGTTTTGGTACTTAGATTGCATATATCGTTATTATCAAATGTCATACGAATTCTTGGATTGCAAACTGCAAAAAATGTATGAAAATGTTTTAAAAGAAAGAATTAAAATTTCTTAAGCTTCTAAATTGTAGAGTACTGTTGCTTCAGAGAATGGAACATTAAAACAAATTTGCGAACACTCCCTTTGTAACGTTAAGCGTATTACCATGCACTGGAAGCTATAAGAATAAAAAGATGAGGTGTGATTGTCAATGAAACAACGTTGCACAAGAGACGATATGACACAAACATTAACAACAAAAGATCACCGTACGGCCTTCAACAATAAGCAAATACCTTACCGCATAGTCAACTATAAAAGGACTTTGAAACAAAAAAATGTACAACAATTCGAATGACGAAACTAACAGCCAAGCTACATGTATCATATAAAAAAAAATATTTTGCATTTGTATTAAACACTCAACACTTATCTTTTTTTTTTGGTTGCAGGGAGGTGCATGTTTAATTTCAAACTATATAAATAACAAGGATTTGTAAATCAATAAATAAACGAAGGGTGACTTAAAAACTACTCCACAATTTATGGCTATAGGTGCATATTTCAATCAAAGTTAACACACTTGTGTAGAAATAATATGATTTTCAGGTGTTCTCTATCAATTTTTAATGTCTCGTCTCAATAAGTTTTAAAAACACATCAACCTTTAATTGGTTAAGATTATTATCAGAAATAGAGCTTACTTTTACAATTTTACACATAATTCAAAAGATACAATCAAGGTTGAACATGATAGCATACTTTAAACATGTTAAAATAGATATTAAAACCTATCTATTTCTCATAGTTTGACAGAAAAGAGGATTCGCACGAACATTGACTTTTAAGAAGAGTTTTAAAAAAGCAATCAATTGAAAATTAGACGGATCAAAAGATTGTTTAACACAGCGTCAAAGAACATCGTATGATAAGAGATTTAGTAATTGAAAATAACATTTAATTATATAAATTTTTAGAAGTTATGAGAATATAAATAAATAAGATTTGGTATGATTGCCAATGAGACAACTGTCCATAAGAGAAAACACTGACACAGAAATTAACAACTATATAATTTCCTTTTCTCCCTTTCCTTTGAAGTTTAAAATGAAAAAAAGTACTATTAATCTAATTAATAACAACATTATATGAAACACATAGTCTATACCACTAGAAGTTCATTACTAATTATACATGTTATACCATGTATTCCATTAGGAACATATATACTGTCACATCCGGTAGCAATAATATCCAAGTGGAAATAATATTGCACAATATTTATTCCATTTGGAACTAATATTATAAAGGAACTTCTATTTCGTGAGCCCCCGTTTCTCTTTTTCGAATTTGAAAATAAAAAAGTACATGTACTATAATTAATCTACCAAATATCAATTAACACTCATATACTTATAATACAGTATGCAGCCTGACAAAAATAAGTATAGATATTTTTGTATTTTAACTTACATATTACTAGTATACATGTACATATTTGCATGAGGGCTTCTAACTTCTTGAATACAGGACAAAACTGCGTCAACTGCCAAAATAACACCATTTTGATATCGTGGCATTTGTACTTAATTAATCTTAATTATGAGCAACTGTTACAATTTTGATACAAGATGTATTTTACACAGATGTTAATGTGTGTAAATATAATCCTGCTCTGTGTAAACGTTTTATGTCAAAAATGCAGTTGTGATACTGACTGTGACAATTATATATCGGGACTAAGTGAACTTTCTGCTCTAAAAAAGCCTCCTCCTTATGTTCGACCGCAACACTTTCGTCAAGATCCTTGAACCTAAACATTTAAAAGCCATGGATGTATAAATACGCAGACACGTTGGGGCAAAATGATCAACGTATGATTAATTCATATAGGATCGACTTTCCCTGAGCGAGTATGAAAATAGGAGCCTTTTGCATATTTCTAATTTTTCTGAAAAAAAATGTATAAAATTGAATAACGTCATTAATCATTTGATGTTTTGAATTTAACTAAATACGACACATTACAATTTAATAGAAAAAAAATGTGCAATGTTTCTATTAAAGTCTCTTCTCTGAACAAGAACAATCGATATTGATAAATTGTAAGGCAAATGCTATGCAACATGAGAGCCATTCTATACAGGATTATAACTTAAAAAAAGAGACTATTAAAATGCATTGATGTACAATGTACTACACAGACTTTTGTCATACTACCGACTTTTTAATCTTGATTATATAATATTTCAACAGGTAATATTTCCTGTGGTACACGTAAGAAATCTGTCAAGGTAGAGCGACCAAAAGAAGTAAAACCATAAATATAAACTCCGGAGTCAAAAGTCGGTTATATGAAAATTATATATTAAAGAATGTATTTCACCCGCATTAACATCATGATATTACTGCTACGTGTCTTTCGATAATCAATATTAAAAGATTGAAAAGTTCGTGGGTAGGTAAAAAAAAACCATGTCGACTACAGAGTCAGAAAAACAATGAAATGTCAATAAAAGAGGGCTAACAGAGTAGAAGATAATGGACAAAAGATGAAGAATAAAAAGCAACAAATAGAAAGAATAGAAAAGAAAAAGAAAAAATGTCAGAGAAAAATAGAATGTTAAAATATAAACAAAAGAGAATAACAGGTAAAATTTATAAAAAAATAGAGAAAAATAGGTAACATATCAGAAAAAAAATGAATTACTAAAATATATCAGCTAAAAGTTATAAAGAATAGGGAAAAATGGTCAAAAACATAAATAATACATAATTGAAGAACCCCTCTCCTATATATCACACCATGAACCTCATAAAGTATAAATCTGTCCTCGCAGACACGTTCTCGAGTATGTTAATACGTAGTCATATCCTAGACATCTTCAAGGCTTCCAAATAGATGGAATAACAGCTTCCGAATTAATGAGAAATTACGACAGGAAATTGTTTTAAAACTAATGTATTTGTCGCAGTGATCCGGTTTCAAGCTATTTTACGCAACATGCTTTGTTGAAATTTGAGATGATAAGCCTTAAGCAAATTGTCTGGCGCACGATTTGTGTTTAATTGTGACATTATCAAGCGATCTCTGAAATATATCATAGATAATGTGTCAGACGGAAGTAAAACATTATCCATTAAAATTCTGATTCCGCTTCACAATATAGAGCGATCTCGGAAGTATATCTTCGAGGATTAAACATTCTTGTTCTTTTCCATTTGAATGCTGATTCCGCGTTAAAATATAGAGTGATCTTGGAAATATGTCTTGGATAATGCGACAGAAGAGTAAAACATCACAATATAGAGACTTGTTTTTATTCATTCAAGTACTGGTTCCCGTTAGAATAAAGAACTATCTCGAAAATACATCTGAAGATAAAAACACTTTTTACACTTTAACTCCCAGTCATAACAATAACCGATCTTACAGTATGTCTTCGATAACTGTGTCTGAAGATAAACACATTATTATATTTTTCTTTTATACTGCCTTTCGATCTAGATCTGAAAACCAATTTGCTATGAATGCGTATGAATGGTCACTGATAGCTCGCCAGGGCTCCATGCAAATAGTTATTCTAATGCAACAACGTTTGTAACGTTCATTTTGATTGGATAACGTCACTTTCTTACATGGCATCAATTGACAATTGATGCTATGGGACGTACGCGCAAGCGTAGACGTCATATGACAGATTTTAAATACATGTTTTAACGTTGTTTTCTGTCAGTTTCATTAGAATGGAGATAACAATATTGTATTTTAAGCTCCGACGGCATCAATTTGGGATTTGATGGTCGCAAATACCCGTTTGCTGTCTCCGCTAACGCGTCGCCAGTAAACTTAATTTGAGACCATCAAATCCCCAATTGATGCCGTCGGAGCTTAAAATACAATACAGTTATCTCCTTAACATTATAATTCTTCAGATTTAAATGGAGTTTCTTATAAGCTGTCTAAGTACAAACGCTGATCAAAGATCTGGTTTAAAGTTTTGTTAAAAGTTTAAGGCTTTAAATATTTCCATCGAACTTTAGAGAAGCGAAATATTGGCAAACTTTAGAGCTTTGTCTTGAAAAAAATAGATTGAATCTTTTTTTTTTTCATTGAAAGATATGAACAAAAGGAATGAGATTTGTAATATTCAAACTGGATTAGCACAATTTTGATAAAATAGTTAACATAAGATCTTCCAAAATCTGTTACACAGTACATCTAGGTAATAAAATCATAAACTGAGGGAACGAAAGAATGCACGAAAAGACAATAACCCGACCAAAAAGCAGAAACATCCCAAATTCAACAATGTGTTTTCAAAATCCCCGACACGGTGGCAGGCTCCATCTAGCTTACTCTGCTTATCTTTGAAAGCAGAACCAAATGAGATGGTCTGATCTTAATTGAAGCCTTGTACATTTTCTTTGGTTAGCATATGAAATTTATGTTGTCGGCAAAATATATAATTTATTAGTATGTGCTTTAAAAACAGAACGAAAAGCGAGGACCGCCGAGATTTTAACTTGTTTCGTATAGCGAGTAGAAATACATTATTTATTTTTCGACATTGTGCATATATTGCTTTTATCCTGTAATTTACGCGCAACAGTTGAAACTTTAGTCGTTACAATCCAAACCTTGTCTCAAATTTTGCAAAGAAATCTAAATCATATACATTTGTAGTTAAAAAGTGGACCACAAAGAGGACTCCAATGTGAACTGTTATGTAAAACAAAATATCTAGTTTACCGTTTGCTGAACATGGCAGCGGGGTAACAGGAAACTTTGTTTGTACTAGCACATATGAAGCAAACAATTATTTGTGTACCTGTTATTCATACAATAGCAAGCTGATTGTAGCGCAAATTATAATTGATTACTACCTTAAGCAAAATTGGATTACAAAAATAAAAAAAACGTTTGTATTCCCCCATAAGGAACCAAGACTGTCATTTTAAAAATATAACTGTTCCAAGCGAAAAATGATTGCAGTAAACCACAATTTATTACATTAATTCTATAAAGATAATAGATTTATTGATTCGAATTTATTATGTCTAGTGACTGTAAATTATGTCCCAAATGTTATTAAAACGATTTTTATATTGAATATAATGTTATAGTTGCTGTATATTATATTTTATTTGTTTTTCGGTTATATTTTATACAAAAGTGCATTCCGTTGCTCATTATTTTCAATAGCTTCACGGTGTTTGTTTAGGTCACTGTTTAATGCTGTACGGTGACCCATAGCTGTCAACAACTATATGTTCGTCGCTTGCTTTTTTGTGAATATTTGGTCCATTTTTATATTACTAGAAACAGATGATAATGTGCTCAGCCAAACATATCGATATTAAAGCCATTCCGGATAACCTCTGGTAATACTCAACTCTTTCATACCAGTTGAAGCTATTTTAGGCTTCAAAAATTTAAACGGGCATACAAAAATTCAGACTTACATTCGTAAGAACCATTGTAATCACTGAAATTAATGCATTTTCTTACTTTTTTTTTATTAAATTGGCCATAAATCATAAAAATTTCAAAATTCATTCTCAACACGTGTTCATTCCAGAGCTCATTAATTATGACCTAGGATTTGGAACAACTGACCCAAACAGGAATACTAAATAACAATACTGTGCATTCTATCTATACAGATTGATCGTTAATTCGTTGCTTCATGTCCAATGTCAACTATTTCATACGGACAAGAACAAATTGACAATAAATACAATAGGGAGGTTCTGTAAGGTAGGACGACCGGGCCAAAAGACTAAATTTAGATTCATACGTGAAAATAGGGTTCATGTAATGTATGTTTAAAAGAGGCAGACACCTGGTAACAGACCACATAAGGCCCTTTCGGAAAATCTTTTCAAATGGTCTTGTTAATAAGCCAATAAATCTCCCGTTAAGTGGCTTGGGATTAAAACTCCAAATTCATACGAATGAAATTGCGTATCTACACTTCATGTAAGGTTTTACTGCCACAAATGTACGGTTTCCAGATTATAGAAGTAGATTGAGGAGCGGAGGTGTGGTACGCCAAAAAAAACAGGTTTAACCCACATTTTTTTCTTAAAATGTCCGGACCAAGTCAGAAAAATGACCATTGTTATATTATAGTTCGTTTATGTGTGTGTCAATTTTAGTGTTGTGTTTCTGTTGTGTCGTAGTTCTCTTATATTTTATGTTTGTAAGCCGGATTTGTTCTTTTCTCAATCGATTTAAAATTTTCAAACAGCGGTATGCTACTGTTGCCTTTAATTGGCGACCAATATTTATTCTTCAGTCTATACAAAAAGACAGCAGTCTTATTCTTGTAAGCGTAGCATGGATATATGATCATGTCAACGTTTAAGTAAATGCAAGCTTGATTGAATTGACTTTTAACCACACAATTGATCTATTTTTCACTTCAGAAATGAATGATAAAGAATGAGTTTCAGATACGTGTAATTTCAATACTATGATAATACTGTAAATTTATTGATTCATGGATTCCTTTATTAGCAAATCTAATACAAATTAATCAAGATTAAATAGATTCATACTTTTCTGAGTAATACGATTTTAAGTCACTTGATATAACACATCATGAAATTGTAAATATGCGAAAGGGAGAGGTCAAATGTTGGAATCTTTTTCCCAAAAACTTGTGTGAGTTTTCTTGAGCTATGTTGATTTCGCACGACGAAAGAAAACTATCTTTACACCTAGAAATAAATAAAATAAAACGGATTCGTAAATTACGATTGAATGCAATTAATTGTATCGGCGATCTGCTTTATTTCGTGTTAAGAATTTATTTTTCTTGACTTCTTTGTATTGATATACACCTTATGATTGCTCATGAAAGTAAAAGACCGGAAACACACTCAAGTCTTATTGGGTAGGTCAAATTCGTGTAGATCCGCCTGACTTTTTTATATGATAGAATAGATCAAAGGAAACTTACTCGTAAATTAGGATTGCATGCATTTTATCATAAAGCCAGACATTTCTGGTATCAATTTTAATTATCCTCATTAAGGGATGTCGTTTCTCAGTTTCAAAATAATGAACTTTTTAAAACACTAGTTTATTTTGATAGGGGATTAATAAAGGAATCAAAAGAGCAAAAGAAACGTAAAGGTCAATATCCTTGTTTTCGAGATATAAGCCATTGAAATTTTGGCGGGAACATTTTCTCCCTTGACTTTTCTTCGCTTTATCATTGACAAGTTAACGTTCTTAAAAACTATATATTAAAAATAATTAAAACTTTATAAGTCTTTTACAGATGGCTTATCATTATACATGCAAAAGATATATAAAATGAAAAACGGGGGTCATTGGGCATTTTTTTTAGGCATGCAGTGGATAAAACCAGAGAATTCTGAATATCTGACAAAAATCACAAAACATGACAAGAGAACTTCCTTAATGAAATGCATGATGCCATCGGAAATGATATGATTGGATGACGTCTGTTTTATTTTATGTTAAGAATTGATAAATCTTTTCTTGTTTGTACTAGTATACATACTATAAGCGATATGTTAAGCAGAGAAAGATACCAGAATAACATTCAAACTCACAAGTAGAAAATAAACTGACAAATTCATAGTTGAAAAAAAAACCAGACAAGCAGTAAGACAATACTTAAACAAAACACAGCTTAAAAGACTGCACAACACAAACCTAACCAAAACCCAACCAAAACCTAGGGTTGAACTCAGGTGGTCCGAAAAGGTCAGCTGCTCCACATGTGTAAGTTTGTGGTCAATTGTTTCAACAATTCATAATTTTCTTATTACTTATTACAATGTAATGCTATACGCGTTTGTATTTATTTCGTCAGTTCGTGTTAAAAGTTGTATAGTTTGTACGTATAACTTTTTGAACATTGAATGCACTGTATATTTAGTCTTACATATTACAAGTAACTTATTAATGATTTCGATCAAAATATCTAATGAAATCATAACATTTTATTGTCATTATTGTATTTATTAAACGCTATTATATATTTTTTAACAGACATACGGACCTTACATATCTACCTTATCTATTACATAGTCGTTGCGTAAATCTATTTTTGTAATATTAAAAATCAGAAATATCCTTTCGTTCTAAAAATAGATTGTTGAAAGTGTCCCTTAGTGCAGTCTTTAATACGGAGCCTAGGGTCCTAACAAATGCTCATAGCTATAAATGGCCCCAAAAAATGACTAGTGTAAAACCATTTAAACAGGAAAACCAACGGACTGTTATTGAAAAAGAGATTTTTGAACTGAGTTGAAGTTTTGCCGAGTTAAATAAAGGGATGTCCTGTTTGGCCCATGAAAGACGTGTTTACGTAATATCTCTTAATACATGTATAATGTTTAAACATTTTTTTAGAAATTTAATTCTGTAAAAAAAACCACACAAGTTTAAGTTGAACGAAAACAAATAAAAACATGATCTTTTAAAAAAGATAACACTAATAAAAGTTTAATAAAGACGTAAACAACACCTGCTTTATACCTATAGCGACAATAAAGGAAATAGCTAACTTATTAAAAATTAGTTTATCTTAGGACTACGAAGTAGTATTTCAAATTAATGTCAAAAAGCAACATTCTAACAGTTCCCCTAAATTGAAAAAAAAATTCAATCAAAGAAAATTGATAAGTCATATTACGACGAAAATTTAAACTGTACTTTTTATAATGAGTTGAATAATCATAAATTGATAAACAGGTGACTTTAGTCTAAAGAAAACTTTTTGAAACAGCATTTCGCCAGTATAACGAATTAGTATTTAAAATCAAAGTACAATCAACAATGCAGTGTTCTAACGGTTTGATTAGAATTACAGAAAATTGTCATAAAGACAGAATTGAAATTGTACTTTTTTGTACTTTTTATAATAAGGTGTCTTTAGTATACATTTCAAGATTTTGTTTATAACCACAGAAACATACAGGTATACAGGAGGACAATTTTTAAAGTTACACACAGTGAGACAGTATCAAGAATGATGAGATTTATCACTTTAAGACATTAGCAAGACATCTTAAAACAGTACTTTTTATGATAAGAATTTAAGTTCACAGAAATGAAACTGCCTCCTCGAGCTAATATTTCCATTCGAAATGAACGAACATTAATAGGTTATGTTCAAACAGTTTGGATTGAATTAAAACTAATTGCAATCAAAGAAATTTGATAAGCCATTAAGACGGTTTATAAACTGTACCTTTTGGTACGTTTTATAATAGGAATTACAAATTGCTAAACAGGTGCCTTTAGTATTAAGGTATTAAGATCTCAATATGTTATTCCCTACCTCAGACACATACAGGTGTACAAGAGGACAATATAATTATACACACAAGATAATACATAACGAGACAGTATCACAAATGATGATAGTCAAAAAAGACAATTAACAAATTAACGTACCTTTTATAATAAGAGTTTTAAATTCACAGATATAAAACTTTTTCTAAGAGTTCATTTCTCCATTCAAAATCGAAGAAAAGAAAAAAAAACTAAATTTCTAACGGTTTGCCTAGCATCGAAAATAATTTCAATCAAGGAAAATTGATAAGCCAATAAGACTTCGAGTTAATAGTTCTTTTTTAATCAGAATCACAAATTGATAAACTGGTGCCATAAGTATAAAAAATGATAAGTAATTAAAGACAAAAGACCTTTTCATATTACCAACTACTAGTATTTATTTTTTTCGGCAGGTTACCTGATCTATGTTTAGATAGCCTGGTACTCTGTCAAAGACGATGATCCAACAGTTCACTTTAATAGCAATAAATATAATTTCAATCAAAGAAAACAGATAAGTAAATAAATGTTTACAGTACTTTATAAAGATAAACCTGCTTTCAAGAGATAAATATCTCCATTAAACATCGAGGTAAAGTTTCAACTATTGAAAATAATCATAAAACAGTTCGTTAAATCACAGAGAGAAAACTGCTTCTAAATGCTAATCAGTCCATTAAAAACAATCCGAATTGACTTTATCATTGGAGTATACATATGGCGATACCATTTACAACTTCTACTCAGACAATCATCTGTTTGGCTAGATCAATAACCAACGATCGCATTTTATAGTAGAGACATGTTAAATATTGCCATTTGTTCGATTATCATATTTTATCTTTGAAAACGTTTAGTTGAGCAGATTATTAGTTAATGAAATTACTACAACTAAAAGACCTTCTACCATTGTCTACATAAAATTAGAAATGGAAATAGAGAATATGTAAAAGGGGCACCACAGCCAAACAAAATAGCAGATTATTAGTTAATCATTTACGATAAAAAGACATTATACATGATTTGTAGGCTATGTGTGCGACAATGTATCGTTCGTGTATGCTAATTAAGATGTAGCTCCGCGATGATTAAGATGGGCCTACGATCATAATGTTTTTTTAATATATCTAGCTAATTCATTTTTTAAATAGTAAAAACGAAAAGATTGATCCCAAATAAAAAACAAAATGTTTTTTTTTATCATAGTCATTCCGACGACAAAAATAAATATTCTGAATCCATATTTCCCCTGAAACGTCGAAAAACTTAAATAATAATTTCTTTCACCCCTTGAAGTTAAATCGCTCATAGGGAAATACCCAAAAATGGTACCTCAAGAGGGAAATTCCAAAACACTTTTTTAATACAATTTGTTACATATATTTTTTTTTTATCGATTTCAGTATAAAAACAATATACGTATAGTGTCTTGAAATATGAAATGTATTTGTATTCGGCACGTAATGGGAAAATGCTCGATAGAACCTCGCATTTACACCGTTTCTAAGCCTCATACAAATAAACTTCATATTTCAAGACACTCTACGTATATTGTCTAATTAATTGATGATTGCAGTTACGGCGTTGCATAGCATAGGGTTATATCGCGACCAGAGCTAATTATTATAAAATGTTTTCAAAATATCATCTTATTTATTATTGTTTATAAATGAACGATAACTTTTATGCGAGTTTTTGGTAAGAAGATAAATAGTTTAAAGAAAATAAAAAACTTTCTACCGCAGAAAAAAAAATAACGATACATTAGTTTTCTAGAAAGATGTATTTTTCAAATACTGTTATTTTTCCTTAAAATAAATAAATATTGAATTGAAGAAAATATGTATTTAACAATTGCAAAAAAAAAACCACCAAAACTCTGTAACTCTAATAAAATAAATAGAAACTACTCACTATTTACTGGAATGACGTTCTATAAATAATACCTCTATTTTTTCAGAATGAAGCGGTTTTGTAACATTGCTAGCAAAATATACCTTTTATACAAAATATGTCATTTAGAACTCTATTAAAGGATGGAAATTGTGTCACTAAAATTAACTCGAACAGATAAATGATATATAGAGAAAAAAATCAATGTTGTTCAAAAAATAAACATTAAAATAACATAAAACCGAATACTTAATAAAAGTTACGTAGTTCTTCTTGCATGTTTATCTATCTATTTGCTTTTTGAAATCTGTTTTTCTATTAAGACCAATTAAAAATGTTAAGCTAATGGATTAAAACATTGAAAAGTAATTTGGAAATGAGATTTTGATAATCATATAATACCGACACATCGCTTTTAACGGTTTCACGGTGAGAATTTAATTATCTATAAACACTGCTGCAGCGGGGAGAAATTTATAACGATTAAATAGGGTTTAAAACCATATCATAAGTCTGTCATTAGGTCAATCTGCAGACTTTTATAATATAACATGATACCCACGTCGAAACAATGTAAACAGTACGAAAGAACAAATATTTAATTAGAAGGAGTTGTGTAATTCATGGATGTGGGAATGAAACGGAGAAAGATTTTTCATGGAATGGAAATCTGTTATAAGGTCAATCCACTGACTTTTATACCTTCAACCAGCTACCAACGCGGAAACAATCTAAACAGTCCGAAGTACAAATATGTAATCAGAAGGATTCGTATGATTCATGGATGGGGTAATGGAACGGAGTTCGTTAAATCACAGAGAGAAAACTGCTTCTAAGTGCTAATCAGTCCATTAAAAACAATCCGAATTGACTTTATCATTGGGGTATACATATGGCGATACCATTTACAACTTCTACTCAGACAATCATCTGTTTGGCTAGATCAATAACCAACGATCGCATTTTATAGTAGAGACATGTTAAATATTGCCATTTGTTCGATTATCATATTTTATCTTTGAAAACGTTTAGTTGAGCAGATTATTAGTTAATGAAATTACTACAACTAAAAGACCTTCTACATAAAATTAGAAATGGAAATAGAGAATATGTAAAAGGGGCACCACAGCCAAACTAAATAGCAGATTATAAGTTAATCATTTACGATAAAAAGACATTATACATGATTTGTAGGCTATGTGTGCGACAATGTATCGTTCGTGTATGATAATTAAGATGTAGCTCCACGATGATTAAGATGGGCCTACGATCATAATGTTTTTAATATATCTAGCTACTTCATTTTTTAAATAGTAAATACGAAAAGGTTGATCTCAAATAAAAAACCAAAATGTTTTTTTTTTTATCATAGTCATTCCGACGACAAACATAATATTCTGAATCCATATTTCCCCTGAAACGTCGAAAAACTTAAATGATAATTTCTTTCACTCCTTGAAGTTAAATCGTTGCTCCAACAACACAAGACCAACACGCATAATGCTAGTGTACAAGGTACATGTAACAATCCACAGAAGGACACATTTCACTGATAATTACAAAATAATCTAAACGATACAGTATTTGCTAATTTTAATATCTATGATAGTATCAGGATTATAATTTAATCCCGTCAGACACGTATATGACACATGAATGGCTTACTAGTATACGACTTTGATCTCACTTCCAAACTATAAAATGTATGAAATATTTTTAATGGACGGTTAAGGTGGTACCCAACACTCTAACTAAAATTAAATTGGCTCGTTTCATTTTCTTAAAATTTTGAAAAAAGTATCAACTTTGACCCTTTGAAAAAAATACAAAAATTTCTAAACATTTTAACCAACCGTTTTAACAGAAAAATTACACTGGTTATATAACAGTTTGACGAACACTTATTGTGATCATTGAGAAGCTTAATATTCCCTTAACAACACAACGTAATCAAAACGTTTAGCTGATTTTAGAGATGATATATATTTCTAATGCATCAATCATCAACCCAATACCAAATTACGAGCAATAAAACCGAAGGTTAACGAACGACCTTCAGCAATGAGCAAAACCCATATGATAAAGTAAATGTAAAAGGTGTTACGTTTCGGTGTTATGTCGTTGTTCTCCTCTTATATTTAATGCGTTTCCCTCAGTTTTAGTTTATTACCCCGATTTTGTTTTTTGTCCATGGATTTATGAGTTTTGAACAGCGGTATACTACTGTTGCCTTTATGTAGGAAAACAATACGGTATAAATTCAAATAAGAAAGTGTACATAGTACGCGGGTGCCCCACTCGCACTATTATTTTCTATGATCAGTGGCCCGTGAAATTAGGATTAAAACTCTAATTTGGCATTCAAATCATAAAAATCATTTTAAAGAAAACATGTGTACTAAGTTTCAACTTAGTTGGATTTCAAATTTATTGGATTTCAATTTCATCAAAAACTACATTGACCAAAAACTTAAAGGTGAAGCGGGACAGACGGACGGACTTACAAACAGACGCACATGCCGACAAACACAATGCCCCTAGGTGTGGCATAAAAAAAAATTAAAAACGTGATTTAAACTTATATCATAAATCGAGAAAAAATATGACTGACGATAAACAACAATAATTGGTCTTTTCTCAGTTTAAAAAAAAACATATAATAGATTTCAAACTATTTATGTTCATGATTTATTTATTGAATGCTAAATTTTTATTACTTTATGAACCTTTGATATTAATAGTCAATCACACTGACTTTCTTTTGAAGCTTAAGTAGATATTTCTGATTATACTGCACTCAGCTATTTTACTATACAGATAAAAATATAAGTATAAACGTTAGCTTTATACGTCAAAGACCTCAACTAACCTATAAGCCCCGCCTACTTACCGGAACTACTGTATTTCATTAACAAAGTCACGTCACAACCATGACAACGTGGAATAACAATGGTCAAACTTTTATGTATTTAAACGTGTTATGTCTTCAATTGGTCATTTATATACCATGTGTATCAAATGTTATTAATTAAGTACATTTTCTCTTTCTAATTCCTTAAAATTTCAATGTCTTACCGCCTGAACTACGCTCATAGGGAAATACCCCAAAATGGTACCTCAAGAGGGAAATTCCAAAACACTTTTTTAATACAATTTGTTACATATTTTTTTAATTTTTTTTATCGATTTCAGTATAAAAACAATATACGTATAGTGTCTTGAAATATGAAATGTATTTGTATTCAGCACGAAACGGGAAAATGCTCGATAGAACCTCGCATTTACACCGTTTCTAAGCCTCATACAAATAAACTTCATATTTCAAGACACTATACGTATATTGTCTAATTAATTGATAATTGCAGTTACGGCGTTGCATAGCATAGGGTTAAAATAAAATAAAATAACGATACATTATATTTCTAGAAAGATGTATTTTTCAAATACTGTTATTTTTCCTTAAAATAAATAAATATTGTATTGAAGAAAATAAGTATTTAACAATTGCAAAAATAAAAAAACCTCTAATTCTAATAAAACAAATATAAACTACTCACTATTTACTGGAATGACGTTCTATAACTAATAATGCTATTTTTTCAGTATGAAGCGGTTTTGTAACATTGCTAGCAAAATATACCTTTTATACAAAATATGTCATTTAGAACTCTTTTTAAGGATGGAAATTGTGTCACTAAAATAAACTCGAACAGATAAACGATATATAGAGAAAAAAATCAATGTTGTTCAAATCATTTCTATAAACATTAAAATAACATAAAACCGAATACTTAATAAAAGTTACATAGTTCTTCTTGCATGTTTATCTCTCTGTTTGCTTTTTGAAATCTGTTTTTCTATAAAGACCAATTAAAAATGTTAAGCTAATGGATTAAAACATTGAAAAGTAATTTGGAAATGAGATTTTGATAATCATATAATACCGACACATCGCTTTTAACGGTTTCACGGTGAGAATTTAATTATCTATAAACACTGCTGCAGCGGGGAGAATTTTATAACGATTTAATTGGGCTTAAAACCATATCACAAATCTGTCATTAGGTCAATCTGCAGACTTTTATAATATAACATGATACCAACGTCAAACAATGTAAACAGTACGAAAGAACAAATATTTAATCAGAAGGAGTCTTGTAATTCATGGATGTGGGAATGAAACGGAGAAAGATTTTTCATGGAATGGAAATCTGTTATTAGGTCAATCCACTGACTTTTATACCTTAAACCAGCTTCCAACGTGTAAACAATCTAAACAGTCCGGAAGTACAAATATGTAATCAGAAGGAGTCGTATGATTCATGGATGGGGGTAAATGGAACGGAGGGCGATTATTTGTGGAAGGGTAATACTAATTATATTTTGTTTATAATATATATATTGTTTGTTCTTTTGAACGGGGTTACTTCTATATAATATAGTCTAGTAATAAATATAATTTTACAACAATTATATGTGTGAACCAATCCAACATGTTCGGCTTCTAAACTAAGAACTGAGCACAATCCATACGAACTTTCGTAGTCTATTCTATATATGGACAATTTCCAGATTGATTATATAATACAATCTGAATAAAATCTTCATAAGCGTATACCACGCCATTCGGATTAGCTTACAGCGTCAACAATAATAAAGAGTCAACTAAACACGGACGTTGTTTTTATTTCGGGGTACGAAACAATAAAATTTTCTCGAAGCCTTAAAATTTGAAACGTTGAATTAAGATACACTGTATGTTTTTTTCAACTGACTAGCGTCGAGTTGTGATTATTTCGTTATTTGACAATCAGACAAAATATGCATGCACTGTCCTTGCTTTGGACATAAAGAACAAGAAATAGCAAGGAAACATGCACTGTCCTTCCTTTTAAACAATTTTCCTGGAAACTTGATACCGATTCCATGCCTAGTTGAGACTACAACGCTTTACACAACACCCAATAACAAATTCCTAACCATCTTTATGACAATTGTAAGGACATAAACAACAGGAGAAACATAGAAACAATCATCTGTGTTTAGACTCGTTTTCTTTGAAAATATAAAGCAAAGTATATTGTTTAATAAATACAATGATTACAGCTCAAAACAAAGACAAGATCTGAAAAGAATGTTTACCATGTTAACATTAAGTTCATACTTTTTGATCTCTTAATGCAAGATTTGATTGCCGTGTCATCTACTCCAATATACAAAGGTCATTCTATCAGTACATTATAATCAAAACAAAGAGAGTTGTATCATTGGCACGTATACCACATCTTCTTATATCTAAATAAAAGCATGATACAAAATTGGGTATACGCATGGGTGGGTGTTATAAATCCATCAAACTGTTCGATTTTCAATATAAGTGTTAGAATATAAAAAAAGGAGTTTATTTTACAATTACATTGACTTAAAAGGAGCATGATACACATTAAGACATTATTTGTCAACAGCAACAAAAAACAAAACAATTATAGAATACAAAGTGCAAACAGAAATAAACTCAGCATGTATAATTAATGTTTCAGAGTATAAAACCTCCATCGCAGACGCATCCCAGCATAACAAGGGAATACAAGTAATATTTGTGTAATTAACATTTCGATATTTTATTATCTTATATTGTAAAATATCATTCCTGGGCAAATACTTGCGAGATATAAATGTATAAAAATATTTTTCCAACAGTACATTTTCATAAAAAAAAAATAACTTGATTGGAATCGTTTTGTCTGTCAGCGTAAATACATAATTTTGTCATGTGATTGTTACTTATCCACCGTTTTCTTACGCAGTATACTCCTTACAAAGGGAATTTTGAAATAAACAATAATAAATGAATGTAATATTTTTTAGAAAAATACTTTTTGGCTAATTTTAAATAACCTACGCGGTATATTCCGTGTGCACCACATTTTAAATGTTACTTCTTCAAAGATAGACAACGTGTCTTGCGCAGGAATAGTAATTCACTCCTTTAAACTTCGATTTTCAATCTGAGTGTTAGTGAACTAAACGCAGAATACAGTTTAAATTCAATAACCGACTGGAATACAACTTGTAGACACACCTGCACCGTATACCACCTGAGATTGTGAATTCTACATATTGTATGAAGTTAAAAGAAAAACCAACCTTTTAATGAAATTATAATGCAATATTAATGAATATTTACAATAAAATTTGTTTGATATAGAATTATTCTAAATTAACAACGAGGGTTAAGTTAGTACTATTTTACTAATTTATTTGAACATACCAACGGAACAACAAAGCACCACACTGAACGGCATAGCAGATGAAAATATTTCCCAATAGGGAAACAGAATACCCATTCTATTTAACCCAGAGTTAATGAAAGCCCTGTTGTTTCTATAAAAGGATAATCCACTGATTGAAACTGAACGGTTAGCCAAATTCCTACCATACGATGTTTAGAATGACATCAAACGAACAGTTAGTTTAAACATATTTATTTATAGTTGATTGGGAAACAAGTTTTGCAACTTATATTAATCCCTTTCCACTTGGCGGGTGCGAGTGCTGCCTTGTAGTGGCATTAGCTTACTCTTTTTTCGAAATCTACAAGGGTGTCTTTAACGTACAAGAGATATGGCTCTCTATTAACACGGGTCAGCCATTTATCGTCCCCTTCCGACGGACTATCATCGTTTCCTCAAGACCATATTCGCAGATGGTGTCAAAGGAGAGCCGAAAACTTAGTTCCTGAAAATTTTCATCCGAAACGGGAATCGAACCAGGAACTTTTGTGTTGCACTAACCACAACACCACGGCTCTTAATTTACGTATTACATTGAAAAGATAGCCAAGGTGAAGTGGGAAGTGCATCGAACTACTAACACAAAGGTTCATGGTTTGATCCCCAAGCCTGGGAGAAAATTTCAGGGACTGAATTTTCAGCTGACCCTTGACACCATTTACGAGTATGGTCTTGAGAATTCATCGATACATGGCTGACCTATATGTTAGGAGAGAGACATATCTTTTGCACGTAAAAGACACACTTTTATATTAAGTAAAAGAGTATGCTAATTCCACTATAAGGCTAGGCAGCACTCGCACCCGCAAAGTGAAGAGGGATTAATATAACTTGAAATAACTTGTTTCCCAATCCACTATAAACAATATGTTCAAACTAAACGTGTGAATGATCAGAATTCTGCAGTTAGCAAAACCAATATCAATTGGTTATTTCGACCTTCACCCATCAAAAAACATTTAAGGTAAGGTAAAGTAAGGTTGTCTACCTGGGCCTTAGACATTAAACTTTAATCGTAACAAAATTTGTGCTAAAAACACATATGAGTACTATAAGCGTGCTAAAAGGTTTTTGACTGAAAGGCCAGATGTAGAAATAATATAGATTAAGTTTTAATTTGATATCGAATTTAATCATTTGGGAGGATTTAACAAACAATATCTTGAAGTATTATAGTAATGGAGCTACATAAAAATACCTCAGCCGATATTGCTGTCTTCAATACCAGAAGCAACTTCATCGTTGTCCCATTATGGGTTTAAATTGTTTTTTCTAGATCGATTGAATTATTTTCCACGATAAAAGAAATATAATATTGAGATATAATTATTTGTCAGTTTACACATTTCCCTTATAGCAAAACGATATCAAAGTTAAAAGTATAAAGATAAGATACAGAATCTTTCTGCAGATTGTGATGAAATAGAACATTATTTGATTAAAAGATGGAATTATATGTTTTTATAACTTCAGAATATAAAAATTCAAACAAATAGAGCTGTAAATTTATATATATTAGACAAAAGAAAATATCCGTCTGCAGATTTTGTTGCAATCCTAGTAATTAAAATCGAAATGCACGTTTGTATTACAAAGGCAAAATATGTATGCTTTTTGTCGGTAAAAAAATCATGAACTAGATTTCAAACTATTTATGATCATAATTTATGGCCTACTGAATTTTTATTTCTTTATGAACCTTCGATATTTATATTCAATCACACTGACTTTCTTTTGAAGCTGTAGTAGATATGTTTGATTAATTGATGATTGCAGTTACGGCGTTCCATAGCACAGGGTTATATTGCAACCAAAGCTAATTATTATACAATATTTTGAAAGTATCATCTTATTCATTATTGGTATTAGATGAACGATAACTGTTTATGCGAGTGGAAGGAAGTACATGTAAAAACGAAAATAAGTATTTTACAGTTAAAAAACAACAAAAAAACTCCCTTTCTCTAAGAAATAAAATAAATGAAAGATAATTCAGTTTTCTGGAAAGATGTATTTTTTTAATACTGTTCTTTTCCATTATAAAAAGATAAAGAAAATGCGTAATTTTACACTTACACAAAAACAAAACTCTGTAGCTCTAATAAAATAACTCACTATTAACTGGAATGACGTTCAATACCATTATTTCTCCAGAATGAAGTCGAGTTGTACTATTGCAAGTAAAATATACCTTTTATCAACAATACGTATTTTACACCTCTATTTACGGAAGACAATTGTGTCACTTAAAAAGACTCGAATGATACATGATATACAGAGACAAACTAAATTCTATTTTAATTATTTCTTAACCAGGGTTGAGCTTTATGCATTAAAATAACATAAAGCCAAACAACTTTAGTAGCCCTTCGTGCATGTTTTTGTTTTTTATCTGTGCACTTTCTGAAACTTGTTTGTCTATAAGACCAATTATAAATGTTTAAGCAAATAGATTAAAACATTGAAAAGTAATTTGGAAATGAGATTTTAATAATCATTTAATACATCCAGGATCGTTTTTAACGGTGTTCACGGTGAGAATTTAAGTTATCAATAAACACTGCTACTACAGAGAAAATTTTATTACGATGGAATTGAGCTTAAAACCACACCATAAATCAGTCATTAGGTCAATTTACAGACTTTTATACTTTAATGTGATATCAACGTCGAAACAATGTAAACAGTAAGAAAGTACAAATATATCAGAAGGAGTCGTGTAATTGATGGATGGGGAATTGGAACGGAGAACGATGTTTTATGGAAATGAAATCTGTCATTAGACCGAGCTGCTTAAACAAAAAATGCTTGTCTAGTGTTGTTTTGTAAGTTTGAAGGGGTTATCCGTGTTATTAAATAAATTCAATAATAATAATATGTGGGAAATCCAAAATGATCGAGTCTAAACCTTACAAAACATAAAAAAACAGACAAAATATTGAAGATCGAATAGACAATATCAGGTGAACAATTCAAGGTTTTATAATTGAATAATTACATTAGATGTATGTTTCGTTATAGTATTTTATTATGATTGGCTAACTGCACATCACCTGTTATTCCGTAGGCAGTTGCATTGCTCAATACAACTTTTCACCCATGATAACACGTGCTCCAACAATAAATTGCACAGGTGAATTAAATAATAAAATATATAAAATTCGTGTTTTCATGATCATAGCTAAAAAATGTAATTATAAGTATTGAATGCTTCTTTTTGTAACTTTATAGGGTTGTAAAAGCGTTGACCGTGCGTACATTTTTAGAATGAAGCGCTTCCGCGCTTCATACAAAATGTACTTCGGTCAACGCTTTTACACCCCAATAAATTTACAAAAAGAAGCATTCAATTCTTAAATACAATATATGTAATATCTTCAATGTGATATCAACTATCTTATATTTACCGGTCATGTGACGTTGTTTTTATTTTCGGATTTGAAAGTACCTTCAAATCTCTATGTTACGATTTTGAAACGGCTAATTTGAGATCTATTTTGAAGCGGCTAATTTGAGATCTATTTTGAAGCGGCTAATTTGAGATCTATTCTGAAACGGCTAATTTGAGATCTATTTTGAAGCGGCTAATTTGAGATCTATTTTGAAACGGCTAATTTGAGATCTATTTTGAAGCGGCTAATTTGAGATCTATTTTGAAACAGCTAATTTGAGATCTATTTTGAAGCGGCTAATTTGAGATCTATTTTGAAGCGGCTAATTTGAGATCTATTTTGAAACGGCTAATTTGAGATCTATTTTGAAACCGAATAATAATTACTTTGTAAGTGTGACCATCAAACAAAACTCCTATACACTGCCCCTTTTAAGGCCATGAATATCATAAGAAACATAGAAACAATCATCTGTGTTAGACTCGTTTTCTTTGAAAATGTAAAGTAAAGGTATATTGTTTAATAATCAAAATGATTACAGCTCAAAACAAAGGCGAGATCTGAAAAGAATGTTTATCATGTTTACAAGTGAGTTCGTACTTTTTGATCTCCCAATGCGACATTTCATTGCCGTGTAAATACTTATACAGTGAAACCTGACTAAACCGAATCCTGTATAAACCGAAAACCTGTATAAACCAAACATGTTCGTAAGCACCGTCATATCAAATAAAGTGCGCTGTGAACCTGATTAAACCGAACATTGGCCAAAACCGAAAAAAATCTTAAGTCCAGAAGAGGTTCAGTTTTAACAGGTTTCACTGTATTATACAAAAGTAATTTTATCAGTACATCATAATCAAAACAAAAGCCTAATAGAAAATGTGGTATGCGCAGGGATTGGTATTTTACTCCTTCAAACTATTCAATTTTCGATGTGAGTGTAAATATATAGAAAAGAGGATCGATGCAATATACAAAAATCATTCTATTTGTACATTATCTCTCTCAAAACAAAGAGAGTTGTTTCACTGGCACATATACCACATCTTCTTATACATCTAAACAAAAGTATGATACAAAATGTAGTATGAGCAGGGATCGGTATTTTACTCTTTAAAACTGTTCGATTTTCGATTTGAGTGTTAACATATGAAGTTGATGATAGGTATTTTTCAATTAAATTGACTCAAAGGAGCGTTGTACACTTATTATTAACTAAACAAAAAAATACAAAATACAAAATGCAAAAAGAAATATACTCAGTATGTAATTAAATGCGCAGGTAGGTTAATGCTGTTCGAGAGTAAATCGGCTATTTATTCATATAAAAATCAATGAAATTTGAAATTATTTAGAATTTTTGTCTAGAAACTTTCATACCCAGAACTTATTTTTATCATCCCTAATATTATCCAAAGTTTTAATTTCTGGTGTCTCAGAACCCTCCATCTGGTTGCCATGGTAACGGGCAGCATTCAAAGATGGCGTGTGAACGTCCAACTTCAAGAGCCTGGCACACCCCATAGAACTAGACAAATGAATAAAAATAAAGTTGTATTTGGTTGACAAATATGTTATCTTTCCCGTAACAGCTGTTTCATTCTTTAAATGTGCCCTTTTATAATAAAAAATAACAGAAATGACATACAATCCAACCGTGGCCCCACCAAAAGTCAACTATTTTGCCAATTTTAGATATGTTATATTCATTTTAAAAACAAGAAACAGCAATTTTCGTATTCATGAGCTTTTCAAGAATAACTATGCCAAGTTTTAAAGAGATCAATAAATGTTAACGGTGTGTGCCAATGCGATCTTTATAGATGAATGATATTCAAGTCCTTACTCGGCGACATTTAAACACTGAATTGATTCAGATCGATTATTCCCCTTTTCGGTTTAAAAATGCAGGGAAAGAAATAATCGACATTTTGATAGTTTCTGACTAGAGATAAACACATTAAAGATGTAAAATAATGTTTTTTTCTCACATTTTCATACTTGAGTTGTTCATGAATCTTTAAAGAATCACCATGCATACGAAGAGAAAAAAGGGGGGATATACTCTGACGTTATACTTTGTGAGGGTTTTCGTAACTAAATGTTCATTTCTAAACATATGTGTGTCATATCTGCCGATTGCAAATAATATTATCTAGCTTCCTTCCTTAAATTTGAATATCATAGGGTCTTTACGACTTTTAGATTACCAAGGTTTAGCATAGTGAAATAACGTGATGACGAACGGCATAACAGTATTTCTAAGATCTTCTAAAACAAAATGATTCTCCTGATAGGGAAAACACTTTTTAATACAAGCACTAGTGCATGGTAGTATGTAGCCCCTTCTATCAAACTCATGTTTTATGAGAAATATTTATCTATTCAGCCCTATTAAAGTTTTTTCAATGTTTTTTTATTTAAAAACATTTTTAATTAATTCACTGAATTATAAGGATCAGTTACTTTCACATCACATGTGTGAATGGGTCTTTTTTTAAAACTATATCAGCTATAAGCAAAAACTTATAGAGCTATGTTCATTTTTTGAACGTGCATCATTCATTCATTGCACTTTTCCAGTACAAAACAGTAAATTATTATAGAAAAAAAACATTAAAAAAAGAAATTTCCTTGAGATAAATCTATTTGTTTATTCAATAAAGTTGTATGCATGTGAAAGCCTTGAGTTCAGTATGAGTATTATCTGCCTATTACATACAAATATGACTATTTCAAAGGTTTCAATGTCAAAGAAACTTATAGTTTTTAATTCATTTCAAATAGTTTTCTCAAAATTAAAACAAAAGGCATTGCATATGTCACATTGAATTTAAACTAATAATCCTTATAACAATGCATACAATACTTCCTTGTAGGTTTCCATGATCCATAATAAATGTACAGACATATACATGTATCATCCTGCTGGTTTTCATATGATAATGCTGTACTAGATAATTCTTTATTCCTATACTTGTCTTTTTTTTATTTCACATGTATCATGCAAAGAATATTCCTATATATCCATGTAAAATGTTGTGAATTACAATATATATACCAGTAAGTACATGCAGGTACCACATATGATGTTTGAATTATAATTATCACTTAGTTCACAGCTTTATGTATATATCCAAAATTATCTCAACTACTGCACATGATGCATAATGATATGAATATTTCCTTTTGTGTGTTGATCCTTCAAAAAAGAAGTGCACAGTCATTTCCTCTCATGTTTTTATTTCTAACTTATTTCCTTTGTCTTGAATGTTCCAGAGTCAGTTGTAACAGTAATCAAATCCTTTCTTTTATTGTAATACTGAAAATTTCTGCATTCAAAAAGTTACATGTGACATGGCATGGGGTTTTCATATTCAGCACTGTTTTAATATTTTTTTTATATATCATCAAGCTTTTATCTAAAAAAAATATTGATTTCACTTTCTTTTCATGCATATATCTAATACTGCCCCCATATCTGGTTACAAATTGTCTGATAATTTCCTTGTGTGTGTTGATCTTCATAAGAAAGAAGTGGTCACTCTTTTCCTCTGATAACTTTTTTCAAATTTCAGTTAGGCTATTATAGTTAAAACTAACATGTATGACACCATTGCCTCCAAGTCATCTTCATGCATGTACTGAAAAAAAATATGTAAACCATTAATGGCATTTAAAAGTAATTGGTATATATCATATTATGATACAAATAGAAAACTTCAGTAAAAATTGTCACATTTGTGTATTCCCTAATTATTATTGAATTAAAAGAAAACTTGACACAAAGTTTAATTGATGAATTGTCTGTAAAAGTAAAATAAAGTTTGTAAGTACAACTTACTTTAACTGATATTTACCCATCACATTGCTTTGCCAATTTTTTTATTAATAATCAATATGACTTAATCAAGATTGGGTGAGTGTGACTAAATACATCAGATAACTTATATATTCACATAAACTGAGGGTCTGGATGGTGTTTACAGAATAGATACACCAATCATGTAATAATCCCTATGGGCAAAAGTGCAAAATTTAAAGGCTGAGACATTAATGATTAAGAAAACACTGATAATAAAAGAGAATGATGGTGTGTTAAAATACAAAGAATAGAGAATAATGAACAAAACAGATAAAGATTATAGAAAATGGTATATAAAATAGAGAACTGAAGGGAATCATTCATTATAATACAATTAATACTTACATTTAATTGTGTAGACCTCATATCATATAAACTACACTCTTTATGCATTAACAGTCAACTTATTAGTGCCAGTTGTAAATCAATCTGCAAAAGAAGTTACAAAAATTACACAATTAAGATTGATCTGTTGATGTAAATTGTTTTATAACAAGTGTGTCAAAATTTGAAAAGATTTACACAAACACACATATACTTCAGATACACATTATTATAGTTAATCAATATTAAAAGTACATATTTAATTTAATCTTATGTCTATATATAAAAAAAAAGATATGACAAAAAATAATAAAGACAAAAAATTCAAATGTACACTAAAAGGGATGATTTAAAAATAATACTATAATGACTTAGCATCAAATTTAAAACCATAAATGAAAACTTTAGGTTGTTAATAAATTATGGCCATGATAATAAATAATATTTCTCACATATAACATCTCATGTGAATGCTTACACAATTTTACTAAATACAGACTGAGGCATAAGTATAATGCACAGAGTCTTGGTGCATATATTTTGAATAATTCTTTGTTTTACTTCTACAATATGTTATAAATTGGAATAAGGAATCATGATTTAACATGCGATCGATTTTAAGATTCAGGTACAAATATACCTAATAGATATTTAAAGAAAATGTTAAGGTGTTTGCATACGAGACTAATTAAGGGGGGGGGGGGGGGTGATAAAGGCATAGGTGAAAGGTGGCGGGCCTCAGCCGGCATGTTGTTCGGACATTTTAACAAATTCTACTGCTTACGTTGCACGGTTGATCATGGTTTCTGACCACCGAGATCCCAAATTTAAACATTTGACCTGCATGAATGCATCCCTGGTCAGTCTGCAAACTGTCGACGTGAAACTATTTTTATAAAGTCAATAGCTAATAAAGATTGGATTGTTTATAAGCAAGTAAAATAATGTTAACGTGAAAAATTAATTCAAAGGAAGTTTCAACAGACTGCCCACATCATGCTGACAGCGAAACTTGTAAATAACCACATTTTTTAAGTAAACATGCAGGTTTCTCTTCAGACTACATTCATAATCGTGAATGAAATGAATATCCAAGATCCTCCTCGGAAGAAGGCTAAAATAATTTAAAACTAACGTACCTCAAAATATAAGCAGCCCACATCTATATTAACGTGTTGTTGTCGAACTGAAGACACTGACTTCTATCATAACAAGGTGCCCGATCAGCTGTTGGTGACAAGCTCAAATTTGACGTCGACGAAACGTTCTAGCCAATCACGTGTCGAATAGTTAGGAAAATGACGTCAGATTTAGATTGCGATGCAAACACCGAAAATAATTGCTAATTTTTTTTTAAACTGCATTAACCTGCCTGCGTGTTTAAGACTTTAAAACCTTTATGTCAGGAGCATCCTAGCACAAATAAGGGAATTCAACTTTTTTTTTATCTTATACTGTAAAATATCATTGCTGGGTATATATTTGCGATATAAAGATGTTTTAAAAAAGTGTTTTGAACAGTACATTTTCATCAAAACAACATAATTAAATTTTGGATGTAACACGTCTTCTGATAGGCTAAAAGTGTTTTATATATCTGATCATAGACATGATTTTGTCATTAGACCAATGTCTCCAATCTTTTTGTGTTCAACATTATCAATGTCATGTCTACATAGAGAGACCAAAAAAACATCATTCTTTAAGTAACATTTTAGAAAACGTGTTTTGGGCCATGATAGTTTCTTCACTCATTTAAACTGTTCAATTTTCAATCTGAGTTTTAGTGAACTTAAAGCGGAATACATTTTATATTCAATAACCGAGACTAGAATACAATTTATAGACAAAACTGCACCGTATACCACCTGAGATAGTGAATTCCACATATTGCATGAACTTAAAAGAAACCCAAAGCTTTTAATGAGATTAGAAATGCAATATTGATGAATATAGAAAAATTAAATTTGTTGCATATAGAACAATTATAAATTGATAACGGAGGTCAATTGAGTGTAATACACTGCCATAACAACTGAAAAACAAAGAACGATTTATCACAATAAAACAATTCCTCAAAACGGAAAATGAGAAATCAACCAACGTATTCTAAAGTAAAAGAAGGCCTGTTAGTTATGAATACTTATAAGGTTATTTCATGTTTTTCTGTTGATGGTCTACTGAATTTTAAAGGAGAAAAGGCGAAAACGCGAAAAGTACGTATCCGCTATTACTAAATACGGTTAATTCAATGATTGAATTTCAACAATACTGGCAACAGTAGTATACAGCTTTTCCAAAGTCATCAATCGATTGAGAGAAAACTAATCCGGGTTGCAAACTATAACCGACTGAAACACTTCATTTATAAGAGGAAATATTGAATTGCAACACATAACGACAATGCAACCATACAAATTCAATGATTGAATTAAACTCAATGAAGTATCAGCTTACCAATATTACATATACACAACTCAGGAAAGGTTCGTAATTCGACACTCTGCTATATGTACGATTGTCTACCTAAAAGAGGGACGAAAGATACCAAAGGGACAATCAAACTCATAAATCTAAAACAAACTGACAACGCCATGGCTAAAAATGAAAAAGACAAACAAACAACAGCACACATGACACATGACACAACATATAAAACTAAAGAATAAACAACACGAACCCCAACCTAATGTAGAAACAGAGAGGTTTAAGTAAGAATTTGATATCGAATTTATTCATTGAGAGGATCTTGCATTTCATGCATATCTAAGGAGACATGTGCTTTACCAAAATATATTTTTTTTTAATTGGATTTTGATCATTTTTGTTAGGAAAAAAACCACACCGAACTAGCATTTTTAAGTTAAAAAGTCGTTCCCTAAACGTATTATAATTATGGAAGTTAATGAAATACCTTAACAAAAACTGGTGTAAACAATTTCATAGGTGTCCAATTGCATTCCTTTGTTGTGGCTTAAGGATGTTTGCTACTCTGTTTAAAAATAATAAGCTTTTTTAAAAGACTGTTATTAATTGAAAGTATATAAATGAAGGAACTGAAAAAGCAGATAAAAATGGAGGGTCCGTTAGCTTGTTTATGAGATACAAGCCGTTGAAGATTTGGCGGGAAATAATTCTCTCTAGATTTTTCTTTCACTTAACATTAGCACCTTTTTTGTTTAAAAAACTATGAAAAAATAACAAGGATTTCATAACATTTTGATATATGGCTTTGTAAATAATATGTAATAAAAATATGAAAAGAAAAGTAGGGGTTAGTGGGTAATTTTTTTTTAATGTTAATACATGGATAAAACCAGTGGATTCTGAAAATCTGGCAAAAAATCAAAAAGTAGAGGAGCAAACATCCTTAATATTAGTTTTTTTAATTGATAGAATTATTTCCGCGACAAAAGAAATGTATTACTTAGATAACATTCTTCGACAATTTACACATGTTTCAGATAGCAAAACGATATCAAACTGTTAAAAGTATGGAGATAAGATAAAACAATCTTTCTGTAGATTGTTTTGAAATAACACTCAAATTGATGAAAAAACAGAAATATATGTGTTTACTACTTTTGATTATAATAATTCAAATAACCAAAGCTATAAATTTAGATATATTTGACGAAAGAAATCATGAAATTTGCACATTTTGTTGAAAGCGTACCTCACTTATGAATAATTTTTAAATGGTCATCGTTTAAAACAAACAACTTTGCCGACTTTAATCAAACACAATTTATTTATTTTTACAATTATTACAGCAAATAGAAACAAGTTTTTTTTTAAATCGAAAGGGAAACCAAACAAACTAGAAAGACACTTTATCGCACATAAACACAAAGAGACAACCAATGTCGTTAATGCATTACAACAATACACTCTACAATTTTTGTAATTGGAAGGTGAAGCTAAATAATGCATCAGCGAGGTTTCTTTTTTAAATCGCGTTCAAAAGCAGATATTATAAAAATCGGTCATCAAATATCACTCCAATGACCGAAAAAGCGTCCATTATTATATATTAAGTTAAGACAAGAATGCTATCAGACAGTTTAAAATTTGAGAATTGCGTAAGTTGTTTAAAATAAGGTAAAATTAAATACAAAGGTACAACGACAACTTAATTGAAGTAAAGATAGGCTAGAATCTTAGCAAACAATTTTAAAAATAAAGTAAAGTTGAGAATTATGTATAGTCCATCAGCTGGTAAGGTAAAATTTCAGTTCTGTGTTACACCCCAGGGTACCGCAATTTTTTTGCATAAATCTAAAGAGTAATGTCTGAAGAATATTTTAAGAGGTGTTAGACTTTTGAAAAAGTGTCCAAAAGGGGTTAAAAGGGGTCTTATTTAAGAGTATATCAAAAATTTTGTTTAACACATTTATGCAGAAAAAAGAAAAAATAACCAAGTATTTGGTACTTTTTCTCTTATTAAATTGAACAAATCATATCTTATTAATACGGAGGCTAATTTTTACTTAATTTTTAAATCGTATAAGACCAAGAAAAAAGGGAGAGGGTTATATCTAAAATCCATGATTTTGAATGAAACAAAGCATACATACTAGTTGTCTTGATAAAAAAGGGTATATTTTTTACATTGAAACATAGAGCATCAAGTAACTAAAGGCAGTTGAACAAAATTCAAAGGTAAGATAGGGAAAAAATATGGAATCAATGACAAACACAAACATAAGCAATGTACATCACAGTCATTAAAAAACACACGTAGTACTAAAAAAAAGAACTGTCAGGGTTTCAAGATCTATATTAAAGTTCTTTTAACAACAGAATCATCACATTTTAAGGTCATGAACAAGGTCAATCCATAGAATGATCAATCATCTTCAATCTCGTCAACGCCATCTACCGAATTATCATCACCATCATCTTCATCATCTTCGTCGTCATCGTCAGCCATATCAACGATTTGATTATTCTTGTTGCTACAAGCATTCGTACATTTGCAGCCATCTGTACAGGATAAACCTTGTCGAACACATGAACATCTTTTGGTGGCACAACCAGTTTTTCATGAACAGCTTATCAGTATCAATATAGCATCTAACGCTGGTGGTTGGTCAAGCCAATGGATGCTGATCAAATCGTTCTTAACAATCCAACCATGGTTGTTTGGCGATGGAACCGTGTTTTGTTGAAGAGCAGATTTCTAAATCTTTGCCTGAAAGTTGGTTCGTTTGATGTGCTTTAACATTGCATCTTTTGTTGGGAGCAATAAATGACCATGAATGTTTTTTGCATTGCAAAAAATTCTGAATCTTAATTCATTGATGTTATTATTCTCGTAGCCATATATAGCACACAAAAACCTCTCGAGTGTTTTTGACAGTTCTTCGCCTATCGCTTCAAAAGTTTCACCGATACGGGATAGACCTTCTTAAAACTCCACAGAACGTGTCAAAACGCCGAATGCTTTGCTTTTTCCTTTACCGGACAAAGCCCTAACTGAATCACAACCATTAAAAGCGTGAAATCCTGGCAGTGCTCTACAAACATTCTCCCCAAATTTTGTGTCGGCTTTTTCCTGTTTGCTTAAAAGCTCAGTGCATTTTACACTTGTCACTTTTTCATTTTCAACAGAAATGTTGTGGCACATACTTCCATGTGATACAAATAAATCAATTCCTTCAAGTGTAAATCTATAGGATTGTTACTCAATTCTGACACAAATAATTCAAAAAGAGCAACTTTGTTTCTACCAACTGACACGATTGTGATGGTCTCGAAATTATTGTTATGATTCACCCTCCCAAGGACCTGCGATCCCGTTTTAAATTTTTTATGGATAATGTGGGATACTGACCAGTGACAAAATCAATGCGGGGAGCTCTTTTTGAAACTTAAAGGATGGTTTCAAAAACAACATTTGTCAAATCAGAAAAAGTACTTGGTATCCTTGTGATGGATTGAATGACTGCCATGCCATCAAATATCCACATGCTTTCCTCAGGAATAGCTTGCATTTGTTCAACGCCCTTTTCTAAAAGACCAACCAGGACAGATTTATTTGTCTTTACAGGTGTACCATCAACGTTTGCAAGAGACCATGGAAGAGGACCTAATTCAAACTGGAGGACCTCTCGCGTATCCAACTGTCTTGTCTGGGCAATACAAGCAGGCGACCAAAAATATTTCTATCTGCTTATAATGTGTTATTGTCCTTATCAGCCATTAACTGCTAACCTTTTATTTCCTTTGTTGAAAATGTAAGCAATGATTGTCTTTTGATTGGTTTGAAAATGTCGATTGACTTTTGAACAAGCCGTCCGCTGATGAAATTGTCTGATGCCAACTTTCTCCTTTCATACGCGTTCAGAAGGTCGCACATTAATTAAGAAGAAGCAACAGTACCCGATGACAAGCCTGATAACTGCTCAGATGTCTCAAATGGATTTGTCCAGCGTTGCAGTGTTTGAACCAATTTCAAAACGTCAGTTTTATCTCGCTTCATTTGAGTTTTGCCAAGTTCTTTTTGTGTAGATGTTTCAGGGTTAACTATTCCTGCCAAATCTTGACATTTTGATGATATTGAAGCTCTTTCGTGTGCATTTAACAACCAACAATTAACAAAACTTTTATTTAAACTGAAACCAACAATGCCTCTCTTGTTTTTGTATCTCTGTTCAATTGTTACTCGATTATTTGGTCAACTGGAGATCTAAAAAATCCATGAGAGCTTCTCTGAACACAAAAAACAACTAGATGAAAGATATTGATGCGCATCAGGAAGGGTATTTGGCAGATTTTGTATATGAAGCAAATAGACTGACATGTATCGGAAATAGTTTTAACGGTCATATGCAAAAAACTGAATGCAAACAAAGTAACAAAATCAGTTGACAATATGTGCAAAATTTATAAAACAAAACTACATTCATTGAATAGTGAAGCAATACATCCAAGTAAGTAGGAAAGAAAATGAGAAAAAACACTATCAAATGAGGAACAATGTATACATTACGAAAAGCAAATAAATAGTAACCAGATGGTATGTCAAATCGACATATTTTTGTGCCAAAGAAAGTAAAAAGTCTGAACAAATTCCCCAACTGACTATTAGACCTTCGTTCAAAGAAATGTTTGTCGATTGAATGACTTTAAAATCTTAACTCAATCACCACATAGCTAAACCACCAAATGTAAACAAGCACACCTTTGTTGAGTTCGATAGAGTGCACCCTTTCAGAACGCAAAAATTTAACCTGAATTTGTCATTTTTTCATAAAAATTTTTGTTATACATTTACTTTATAAAATAATTTGTCTCACAAAAACAACATAATCGGCAATTTATTTTGTGTTTTCAGTTGCAAATTGATAAGCTTGAAGTGCTGATGTGTGCACTCAGGTATGAATATATTGTCGACTGAATCGAAGACGGTAATGTGATGATTTCCGGTATTTTACGAGTATTTGCACGTACAAATGTTTTATTGAATAATTCATATCTTAGACGATATATAAATACTGCAAATAGTTTAAACATTACATACTGGTCAATTCTAAAGTTTTATTCACGAATACGGGTAATTGTATTACGAATTTCTTTATGAAATAAGAAAATATGCATTAATTTTAACCCAAAAAATCGGATTGTTTGTAATGTAAATAAACATTTTTTTAAAACAAAAAATCTTCAGTGTTACATTAAATAGGATAGTTTTATATCTGTTTTAGTTGTTTATAATATACTTTAATTTCTTTTAATCGCTTTATATTAAAAATTTTAAACCAAAATTACTTAGTCGTGATAGCTAAATGAGGGGACCATTGAAAGGGACGTTTTTAACCTTCTTTTGGACACTTTTTTTATTTTATCAATAAGATAATGAAGTTGAATTCTATCCAAAAAAAAATCGCGGTACCCTGGGGTGTAACACAAACTCCTTAAC
Source organism: Mytilus edulis (assembly GCF_963676685.1). NCBI lineage: Eukaryota > Metazoa > Mollusca > Bivalvia > Mytilida > Mytilidae > Mytilus > Mytilus edulis. Next base: position 17,680,097 of record NC_092354.1, read on the forward strand.
TAGAGCGCTTTTGAAAACTAGCTGATGGACTAGTAGGTTGTCTAATATTCGGTAATGTTGAATACATGAGGGCAACGACACTCTATTGGAACTTATGACTGGTTGGGTAATTAACCCATTCCTCGACATTTCGAGCACCGATCCGCATTTTACTTTACACTAAAAGTGATTGATGGAGTAAAGGAAAATATTTCCGGTACGGAAACGATCACTGAAAGGTGCAGGGCAAATTATGTAATATATTTCTGATGTATTTACGTTATCAATGCGGTTAATCTTTCATTTTAAAATTTGAGAAACTTCTGACATTATGACTTTTTTTTCTAACGTATACAGTATCCATAAGGATAATCTTTCTGACAAAATATATATTATATTTTTTATTCAATAATTTATTTTTTTAGTTAAATAAGAATACATGTATTACTATACAGCTATTTCATTTGTGAGTCTTGATGAAGAAGAAACAAATGCACGGCATGGCCAAAGCAGTGTCATGGCAAAAACGACAACCAACACAATACAACAATCAACATAGAAACCCGAATGCTAAGCTAAAAGGTATATTCGATATCGTAGCATAACAACCTTTCCTTCTAATTGGCGATATATATGCAGTAACATTATTTCTATTATATCAATATATTGAAATGTTTTTTGAAAAAAAAATACTAAATTTTAAGTTTACCTTTTGAGAATCGGCGATTTTCGATAACTTACTGATAATGCACAAAAGGAGTTTATATTTATGTACTTATGTGAATTATATCAACGAAATAGATATTCCATTAAAAATTTAAAATTTAAAAACATAGCTTAAAAACAATAACAAATTGGCATTGATGGGTAAATTACTGATAGTACACACAAGGAGTATATGTTTAAAATCATATTTACGTAAAATATATCAACAATATAATTACTCAATTAAAATTGAAAAGTTTATAAATTTACCTTTTGAGAAAATAATCCTTAAGTCATACAAAATTAATAACATGCATATTTTATCACATATGACAACTAAGACCGTTCATATATCTATAAGAATATAGTCATAGTAGTTTGTCTTATCTGATCAATACTTAGAGGTAACGAGCTATATGATGAGGTAGGTCAAGATCTGTTATATTTCCTGGATCGTTAAATTAGTGATAATGCATACAAAGAAGTACGTTTAAAATCTCATTTACACAGTGCAAGTCTTATTTAACGGTAAAATAGCATAGGCGGATCCAGGGGGGCCCTGGGGGCCCGGGCCCCCCTTTCGTGGGAAAAATTTGGTTGATTATATAGGGCATCACTGAAGCAGGACTGGAGTGGGCCCCCCTTAGGTCAGTCAGCGCCCCCCCCCCCCCCCCCCCCCCAATGAAAAGTTCTGGATCCGCCACTGAGTAGCATTTTCATCTTTCAATAGTAATTCTACTGTGACAATGTAACGGTAAAATAGCAATCTTATCTGAATATAGTACTGTGACCATTTAACGGTCTTATCTACTACTAGTAGTATTACAATTGAATGGTTGCATAGTAATTTTATTTACAATAGTACTATCATGGCAATACAGTGATAAAATAGATGTGTATCTTCCAACAGTACAACACAGTATGACAAATTTAACAGTAAAATAGCAGTATTGTCTTTCACTAGCAATATCAAACCTATAATGTAGCATGTATATGTCAATCGTGTAAAATATTGTTCATCTTCCTATTTGACAAAATTTGGGTTGCTTTTTCACCATTTTTCCTCGATAACTTTGTTCATTTCAATCAAGAAAGACGACTTGATTAAATAAATCTACAAAAAAAGACAAGTAATTTAATCAGAACACATACATTTCTCTCGTCAAGTTGTTACAATTTTTCCCAATACTCATTAATAACCATTCCCAATTGATTTAATAAATTAAACAGAACATTATGTAAAAAAGATATTACCTATTTCTTTTATTGATGAGGGTCTTAATTGAGTTGTTTTTACTGTAATCTTTTTTTCTGCCATTTTTCTCAATTTTTTCTTTGGATGAAATTATAATTTGAGAAATATTGATATATTTATAGTGTTAGTGAAAGACAAAACTATTTTACTGTTAAATTGTCATACTATCGTACTGTTTGAAGATACACTGCTATCTTATCATTAAATTATATATGTAATATTATATGTGTGTACCCGATTTAATCTGTTATCCGTTATTTTAACTTTTATTTTGTAATTATTATTCTGCAAACCCCCTTCAAGAGCCTTATTTATCTAAATATTTATTATACGTCGCCAATTTGCTAAGTGCATAGAGCTTATACAATATACATCTTGCATATTTATGAAAGCTTGTGAAAATCATTGGAAACATTAAATTCAGTTCACCGACAAAAACATCATTTACGTAACATAGCTAGAAGAATATGCAGTATGTGTGCCAATTAGACAACTCTCCATCCAAGTCAAAATTTGTAAAAAGAAAACCATTATACATGTTAGTCAATGTACTGTCTTCAACAAGGAGCCTTGGCCCAATCACACCTAACAGCAAGCTAGTCAATGCCCTAACATGACTAGTTTAAAACTATTCAAACAGGAAAAAAGTATTAACTCAAACAAGAAATGAAAGTCGAAAAGGAATTTCTCTTATGCACAGAAAAATAGCATGATTCACAACAAATTTTGACCAATACGACAGAACACACCAATCACCAAAGTCTTACAAAAACAACGAATGCAACATGCTCCAGATAGGATGATTACGCGGTAGGAAAAATAAAAAGAAGATGTGCTATGATTGCCAATGAGACAACTCTCCTCAAGAAACCAAATTACACAGACAATAACAACTACAATTCACCGTACAGCCTTCAAAAATGAACAAAGCCCATACCTCATATTCAGATATAAAAGAGCCCGAAATTCATTTTAAACCAGTTTTACATTCTCACAATTCGTACCTCTGCAAGTGATCTAAGTAGACCATCGATATTAATCACTAGCTTGCCAATACTGAGGTTAGTTTTCGAATACCAATTGTGGTAAAACCCTTCGGAATTTATGTTCATCAATACTTTATACTTGCCATCCGTTTAGTGTATGAGATAACAACTGGTTCAATTTGTTTTTATATTTTAATTAAAGACTCAAATGGAAACGTTACAGGTGATATTATTTGACGTCTTTTGAAACAGCCAGTAATATTGCACATAATTACTTATGATTTTAGTATTTAATGTATTGGTTTCTTCCTATATTTGATTTAATGCATTTGAAGCGGAAAGTAAAATTATTACTTTCTCTCCTCATTTTCCATTATTATTTTTAAGTTTCCCCATTGTAACTGCGAGCATGTTACTGACACCTTGTAGGAGGTCGAAAGATACTAGAGGGATATTCAACTCATATCTCGAATATAAACTGACAACGCCATGGCTACAAAACAACACAGACTACTAAATACTGAACAACAGGAACCCAAATAAAAATTTGAAGTATTTATGTGCAGTGGAGTCCCCGGTGTCGGCGCGGCCCGTGACATCGCGCATTAGCTGATTTCGTCGTGTCAACACAGTAACACATACAAAATCGTTCTTGTTATTGTTTTAGCCTTCCGAAGGGATAAAAAAGAATACAATTGATAAGTTCAAGAATTAATTAATAACTGCAATCCCGTGATTTACCATATTTGGCCAATTTCCATTAAAAAAATTACATCATCAGATTATTTTTGTTTTATTTCAGTCAAATTAATATCAGATTGAAATATTTTTTGCTCTGCATCCTTGGAAGTGTGTTTGGTACAAACTCAGCTATATTTCGTAATATAAAATCTTTCCTTTATTTCAAATAAGCTATTTTTGGAAGGCATGCGCGAAATCACCGGACATTGGAGGAACTCCCAGAACAGGGGTTTTCCTAATTTTGGACACACATTACACAAAATCTAAAGGATGTAACCATACAAACAGAAGATTTTATGAAATAAAAGTATGTTATGAATGTGTTCACACAAAATTATCCAATTTATGGTTTTATCACTTGAATGGAGTGAAGTCATAAGTCTTAGGTGCGCGGATACACCGGACTGCACCGTATTGATGTTCTTCTAATTGCACTTCAAATACAGTTTTATGTTTTAGTTATCAAAAACACGATTTTTATTCATTTATTTTATCTCCCATCGATGTCTTTATTATATTTTTTTTTTTAATGTTTTAATTTGTTTTTATTCATTCTCTTTTATTTTCTTTCCTTTGATACCGAAAGTAATATTATTTCCTTTGCAATTTATTTGGCTTCTTCGTGTTTTGTTAAATGAGTGATTCTACTAAATTTACTTTCACGTTACTGTATAAATCTTTATTGCACATACTTACTAATGATCTACAAGTTTTGGGTTATTACTGTCTTTCTATATTTATTTTGATTGATGTATTTTCATAAATGCAGAAAGTGATACGATTTTCCTTATTTCTTATTATTTTCCTTCGTCTTTTTATCAAATAAGTGTTTTTTCTATATCTTCTTACTCGTGACTATATAAACCTTTATTGTTCATAATTGATATTATCAACTGTTTTTGATTAATTGTTCTTTATATATTTGATTGGTTTCCTTTGATAAAGTCAGTAATATCTTTTCCCTTTTTTTAAAATACTTGTCCTTTATTTTGCTAATAAAGAATTTCCCTACCGTTTTCTTTTACGTAATCACTGTACAGATATTTAGCGCACATGATAACTGTTTTACAATTTTTGGTTTTTGCTTTTCTTTCCATATTCAATAGTTTGCCTTTGATAATTTAAGTAATAATATTTCACTTTGCCTGCTATTTCATGCATTCATTTCAATAATGCAATGATATAATTTAGTTTCTTAATGTAAAATCATTATCACATATACTTACTTAAAATATTTGGTTAATTAAGATGTTATATCGGTGATTGTACTATATTTATTAAATGAAACTGTAGAAATAATTATCGCTCCTAATTAATAATGATATGATTGTTTTAATTTATGTTTTTTCTTTCTATATTTATTTTCTTTCTTTTTCAATATTTATTTCATAAGTGATCTTACTATATTTTTTTTACACCCATGTCGCACATACTTATTTACGATATACTATTATTAGGTGTATTCTATCTAATATCTATTTCTATTTTCTATTCTCTGAAAATGCAAGTTATATATACTATATTTCTAATTCAGTTCCTTAGTTTTTTTTCAAGTCAGTAAAGTTACTATATTTTTTTCACGATTTTGTAAAAATCTTGATCGCTCATAACAATTGATGATTTCTTTTTAGCTCAATCAGACGCTCAATCTCTAAAATATTTTTGTTCAGACAAATATTTCTTCCGAACTGCTATTCAGGTTAAAACTGTTAGAATGAAAATAACACGAATATAATGCGATTTCATGAACATGATGAACTTTCGATTTTAGTCATTTGTATTAATTTGAATTCTGATTTTTCTTCATGTCTCGTCCGAAACTGTTAAAACTATATTACACATAATTAATTATGATATTTTTTTTGTGTATTAATTTCTTTCAATTTACAATTAAATTCTTTTGATAAAGAAAATTAGTTGTGAGTTCAATTACAATCTATTATGTTTAAAAATGATTCTGTCTACACTTTTGTAAATAAGTGATTTTACATTTAAGGGGGTAGATCTTGGTTCAAGGAGATAACTCTTTAAATCAGTTAAGCGTTTGTAGAAGTCAAGTATCATTAATGAATTTAAAGCATTTACCTGAAACAGATTGGAAATAATCTATTTTATCTAGAAGCTTAGAATATATTTATGAAAATGGTTGTCACAAAAGTACTAATGATTTAAGAATTATTTCCCTTTAACCTAGGTCTACCTCCTTAAATGCGTTTCTTTGAACATAACTGCGATACTTAGTTTTGTCAAGTCAGTAAATTTACTATATTTTCTTGCACAACTCTGTAAAAATCTTTATTGATTATGACAATTGCTGATTTCCTCTGCTCGATCAGATGCTATCTCTACACTATTTCCGTTTAGACAATTATTTCTTTATTATTGCATTTCAGCTTAAGCTATCTTTATGTGAATGAAAATTACAAGTATCTTTTATCATGCAGCTTAGATTATCTTTATGTGAATGAAAATAACACTTATCTATCGATCATTTTAAGTTAAAAAAGAATCCGTAATGTACATCTTTGTCCTAGTAACTAACAAACTTTTCATACCACATATTTTGAATATTATACTGGTATGGAAGTATAAATTAGAAATGATAGTGTTAGTTCATAATTTGTCAAAACGTTATATACTTTGTGGTATGATCGAAAGTATAGTAAAAATGATAGGTCGATGCCACTGCTGGTGGAGATTTATTACCCTGAGGATATCACAAGTCCAGTAGTCAGCACGTCTGTGTTGACTCGAATTGTCATTGATATGTTCTTATTATAAATTAAATGTTAATTTATCTTTTAGCTGTATTTGGCAAATGTTTTAGGAAGTTTTGGTCCTCAATGCTCTTAAATTTCGTACTTTATTTGGCATTTCAATATTTTTCTATTCAAGCGTCACTGATCAGTCTTTTTTAAACAAAACGCGCGGCTGGCGTAAATATACAATTTCAATCCTGGTATCTATGATGAGTTTATTAATGATAGAGTTAAGAACAGAAAAACTAAAAAAAAAACTGCTTTTACAAAATACTTTTAAAATATCAAAAGAAAAGATAGACGTGTGTTCCTGCTAAAACATAGAATATAGCAAAAGATTACGTAGATTCCGTTAGAAAATTAATTATTTCGGAGTTACTCTTTTATAAAAACATTGAAAGTTAAGGAACACTAAACTACCTTTGTAAAAAAAATAGTAATTATAATTCAAAATCATATAAAATCCATTTATCTAAATGAAATTTCACATTAATCAATTCATTCCTGCATCAAATTTTACTAATACTTTATACAACACAAAGTTATTTGAAGTTCTTTACTTTTGTTCTGTTTTTCATCTTTATTGTATCATGTTTAAATCATTATCTCACTTATCATGCTTATCATTTTCACCTGATGACAAACGCAAATATTTATCGAATAAATGATTAGCTTTTTCTTCGTTCTATATTCATGATCTTAAATACCCATTTAGACCCTCATGAAACTGTTATACAAGTAAGAGGTCTAGTGCTATAAAACAAGGTTCAATCTCCCATTTTTTACATTTGAAAATACCTGTAGCAGGTCAGGAATATGACAGTTGTTGTCCATTCGTTTGATGTGTTTTATCATTTGATTTTGCCTTTTGATTAGGGACTTTCCGTTTTGAATTTTCCTTGGATCAGCATTTTTGTGATTTAGCTTTTTCTTTGAAACTGAATCAATCTTATTATACATGTTATATCCTTTACTTTTGATTTTATACTTTTTTTACATTTTTTTGTAAATCGTTGCTTTAACTTTATTTCCAAAAGTATATTGTAAATGTTTACATCTTTTCAACCGTAATAACTAATTGCCTTTGTTTATGGTTTTACTTCTCTTTAAATATTTGTCTGCCTTTCTTTGTAATAGAAAGTACAGATAATGATTTCCTATGCTTGTTATTACCTTTCTTTTTTTGTATTACTATTACATCTATATTGTACATAATTACTATTAAAATGATATACCACAATTCTCGGTCGGAAGCTTTAATTTTTTTATTTCTATTTATCTTAAATGTTTTACGTTCCTTTAAATATATATTTTCCTGCTTTTTGTTTTATTTCTTCATTAATTTTTTATATAAATTAGTGATATTACTTTATTTTGTTTCACATTTATCGCTCATAATTACTTATGATCTTTATTATTTATTCATCTTTCTTTTATATATAAATAACAATTTAAAAAAAAGTAAACCATTATAGGTCAATGCACGGCCTTAAACACGGAGCCGTGACTCACACCGAACAACAAGCTATAATGGGCCCCAAATTACTACTGTAAAACCATTCAAACGGGAAAACCAACGGTCTAATATGTACATTTTTTTGCTTTTACTTTTTAGCTGAAAATGATATGATTTACTTTGCTTTTCATTTTGTTCAATACGAATACAGTTTTTTGTTTTTTTGTTTACTAAACGTATAAATCCTTACAACACATAATTACTGATGATTTACTAAGATGTATACTATGTTTCTTTTTCTTTTTTTTCCCTTCTAAATTTATTTGCTGGAAATAAAATTATAATTTTTGATTTTTATACTGTTTCTTCGTTCTTTTATATAGTTATCAAAGATACCAGGCTTATAACTTAATACACCATACGAACGTTTCGTCTACAGTGACGCTCAGATATAAATAGTTATAAAGCCAAACATATATAAAGTTGAAGAGCATTGAGGACCAAATATCCCCAAAAGTACTGCAAAAACCGGCTTGGGTAATCTGTATATGGGATAAGAAAATCCTTAGAATTTGGCAAAAAATCATACTTTTGTAAACAGGATTTTTATCAGATTTTACTTAGTTTTCTTATAAGTTATTGTTTAAATCTTTATCACACATAAGTTTTTATGGTCAACTAGTATTTGTTGTGTTCGTTTTAATCTGTATTGATTTGTTTTTCTTTGAACCTGAAAATATTATACTGTTGTCACTGTTCCTTCAGTTATGTTCGCATCGTGATTTTGCTTTGTTTTTTATATACAATGTTTTCAATGTAATGGAATTTGATGCGATTGTCATACAAGTGAGAGGTTTAGCTACCTATTAAACCAGGCATATCCACCAAGAAAATGCAAATGCCAAGTCAGATATTTGACTTTTGTTTGATGTGTTTGAGCTTTTGATTTTGCTATTTGATAAGGGGCCTTCCTTTTTGAATTTTCTTCGGAGTATAGTATTTTTGTGATTTTACTTCTCTCTTTACATTTTTATCAAACAAAAAAAACAGATGTACTTTAAGTTGAAGACTGATTGGACACAAGATCTGAAATATTTGAAGTTAGTATTAATTCAGTTTTGTCTTTAAGGTTTAATGTGCTTCCTTTGATGCATACTGTAATATGATTTCCTTTTTATTCTCTTGCTTCGTTTTTGATAAATCAGTAGTTTATATCAATGCTTAAAAGTAAATGTATAAATCTTTATAACAAATAAACACTCTTTATAACAAATAAACACAAGAAAATGCATAAATCGTTATCGCACATAAATACTAGACTATTTTTAGTTTATTATTCTCTCTTTTATATCTTTTGAAGCTGAAATTTATATGATTTCCTTTGCTTTTTTATCTGTTCATTCACTTGTGTAAACTAAGTAATATATTTTCCTTCACGCTGATTTATAAATCTTTATTGTACATAATTATTGATGAATTTTTCAGCTCAATCGGACGCAATATCTGAAAAATTTCCGTTTAGGCAATTATTTCTATATAACTGCATTCCGATTTAAATTATCTTTATGTAAATAAAAAAAAATACAAAGTGTTGAAAAAATAAAGATATTTATCAAGACTGTACATTGTTATACTGCGTAACTATGCAAGTGAAAAAAAACAAACATTTTAAGACGGTTGCCAACACTTTGACTAAAATGGATTTGGCTCATTTAATCGTCATAAATTTTGACAAAATATTTTCTTAAAGTATGTTACAAACAATTTACAGGTTTGATTTTATTGGATAATTGGTAGTTTGCCAATACTTATTTTGATCTTGGAGTAGCTATATTTTTCTTTTAAACTAGTTATTAAAACGTTCAGCTTATTTAAAATGAGATAATCCCGTAGCTGTTCTGTACCTTCCTTATCATGTCACCACAATACGTGTGCCTTATACATGTTATACTGCACGAAGCATGTACACAACATAAAAAAATAGCAATTTACATATATTCCATGTGCTCAGTTTAATTAACTTCTATTAGGAATTCTCAAACTCGTGTGTCAACATCAAAGTAGTCAGAAGCTGTGTATTGACATGAAATACCATTGACAAAGGTCATATTAATGAATAAAATGTTTACAAAACTTTTAGTTGTTTGGCATAATACTGAGGATTTTGTAGACCAAGTATAGATCACGTGAGCTGTTTTAACAAAAGATTCTGAATTTTGTGTCCTCAGTGCTCTTCAACTTTGTATTTGATTGACCTTTCCAGCTTAGTTTCACTGTAAAAGTCCATTGTTTTCCTTTGTTTAAACAGCAAAGAAGGACAAGGAATCAGAGCGTTAAATGAGGGAGGTAATTTTAAATTTCTTAATTAAAAAATACTTTCCTGTATTACATCTATTGTCATTGAATATAAAAAAGAAGATGCGATATTATTGCCAATGATACAACTCGTAACAAGAGACCAACATGACACAAAAATTAGCCCCTTTATGTCACCGTACGGCCTTCAACAATGATCAAATGAAGAATATTTCTCATTGTTTTTATATGAGTATCGTTACCAGTGTTACATGTGGAGCAGGGTCTGCTGACCATTTCAGAGCAACTGTGATTATTTCCGGTTTGTAGTTTGGTTTATGTTGCTCAGTATACAGTTTATATAGTGTGTGTTTTTGTGTCGTTATTTGCAATGGCATTGTTAGTTTGTCTTTGATTTCTGAATTTCAAAGTCCCTCCGGTATATGTTGCCTCTCTTTCCAGTATCACTACATCCTTGTTTAATTTTTTGCACTTGCGTTAGTAGTCACATGCTCTGTCAAACACTCTGTATTTCTTTAAACGTAAACAGAAAGTTAACCGTATTGTCCGATTTCGACAATATATATTTGACAAATATCGGGAACAGACACTACGCTAAATTATTACTTACGTCATTAGAGTAATAAATTCCGGTTGATAAATGTCCATTGATAACATTTTTGATGAACTTATTTGTTTAAAATGATTCTTATTTTCAATTAATGAGCTAGATTTCTTAGAATATTAATATAGTGTTACAAAAACAATTATATATCCAGACGCAACACAGTGAAATTACAGTTTATACAAGACTTTATATCCCCATAGGAATGGGGATAACTTTTATTTGAAATCGTTGCACATTTTAGTAGACAAGTTGAACAGCTTTTGTATATAAGAAATTTCAAAACCATCTCGGTCAATATCTCCAATAAGCCTTAACATATTTAACTCATAAGGAGCGGGTAAACAAACAAATTTCTAGACATATTGTTATATTCCTATTTTGAGACTTCTGCTTAAGCTTAATGTCACTGTCAACACTTTTGTTTCCCGACGGAGGAAGTTAATTCGATCTGTGTGCACTTTATCATATGTCAATTCAAACCTTAATAACATTATAGGTGTCATTGTTTCCTGCACCAAATGCGCATTTCGACAATATGCTTAGGGCTAATATATTTGAAAATCCAAAACGGATGTATATGAATAAAAGGCTTATTGGAGAACAAAATAACAGGGAAGAAATAACAGTTTTAAAATGAATGTTTTGAAGTCCTTAGTTTAAAAGACTTTCTATTTTTGCATCTTTTTGAAATCTTTTATACTTTTTCATAGGAGTATCACGAACGGTGCTGGAGCAGGGTCTGCTTGCCATTTCAGAGAAACTGAGATTGCTTCCGGTTTGTAGTTTGGTTTAAAAGTATACAGTTGTTTATATTGTGTGTGTGTTGTGTCGTTATTTGCCCTGGCATTGTCAGTTGTCTTTGAATTATGAATTTGAAAGTCCCTGCGGTGTATGTTGACTCTATTTTTCATTACCATCATATCCTTGTTGAAACTTTTGCACTAGTGTTAGAAGTCACATATACTATCAAACGCTATAAATTTCTTTAAACGTAAAGAGGAAGCTAACCGTATTGTCCGATTTCGACAATATATATTTGATAGATATCGGGAAAAAGACACTTTGCTAAATTACTACTGACGTCATTTGAGTAATAAATTCCAGTTGATAAATGTCCATTGATAAATTTATGATGAAATTATTTGTTCAAAATGGCTGTTATTTTCAATCAATGAACTACATTTTTTGAAATGTTTATATAATGCTACAAAAAACAATTCTAAATCCAGACGCAACAATAATTTATACTAGACTGAATATATCCATAGGGAGTCCGTGTACTTTTACTTGAAATCTTTGCACTTGTTTGTTGTCGAGTTGAACACCGCTTGTATGTAAAAAAAAATTAAACCATCTCGATTAATATACTTAATAAGCTTCAAATTGATTACCTCAAAAGGAGTGCATTACAAAACAAATCTCTGGAATGTTTTAATTTTAAAAAGTGAATGAGCTTATCAATTGTTGTAGATGTAGAGAGCAGAAGACCACTAAAAGGAGTGATAAAAACTACGAAGTAATTTAATGTATGAAAATAAAGGCAGCAGTAGTATACCGCTTTAAATATTCATAAATCGATTAAGCGAATAAAAAAATCGGATGACAAACTTAAACAGAAACATACATAGAAACGGCATGTGTGATAAAAACTGCCATACTTGAAATTTGGAAACAGACAATTTCAGAAAAAAAGTTGGTTTAATCGTGCTTTATGGCTAACCAAATCTTCCGATATTATGTAAGAAATACATCTTCTAAAATGACAAATTACTTGACAGGAATACAAACAAACAATCGAACACTCAGCATAAAAAACTACATACATTAATACTTACAGTACACTACATTTTGTAAATCATTTAGTAACAACGGACACCTTCCAATACATATACGACTGCACTCCAGGATACCACAAATGAAATATCAACTGAAAATAAAACTACATTTATTACAATATCTTGACTTACATCTAGAAATTGACAATGAGGGTCGGTTGAAAACAAAACTTTACGAGAAAAGAGATGATTTCAGTTTTCCAATTGTGAACTTTCCATTTCTAAGTAGCAACATTCCAGAAGCACCTGCATACGGGGTATATATCTCCCAATTGATACGATATTCCGTGCTTGCATTTCCTATCATAATTTTCTTGATAGAGGGTTACTGCTCACAAGGAAGCTATAAAACCAAGAGTTCAAAATGGTGAAGTTGAAATCATCCCTTCGTAAATTTTACGGACGCCATCACGAGTTGGTTGACCGTTATGGAATAACCGTTTCACAAATGATATCGGATATGTTCGTAACTACAATCCCCTTCCCGTTCATGAATGTGACCTACCGAATTAGACTATTTACCGGATTTGTAATCACATAAGCAACACGACGGGTGCCACATGTTGAGCAGGATCTGCATACCCTTCCGGAGCACCTGAGATCACCCCTAGTTTTTGGTGGGGTTCGTGTTGTTTATTCTTTAGTTTTCTATGTTGTGTCATGTGTACTATTGTTTTTCTGTTTGTCTTTTTCATTTTTAGCCATGGCGTTGTCAGTTTGTTTTAGATATATGAGTTTGACTGTCCCTTTGGTATCTTTCGTCCCTCTTTCAAAGAACCTATTGTGTGAAAAAATAGTCTTAGTTAATATACATATCCAAGTTAACGAGGTGGGCAGAGGAATGTTAGAAAAAGGCTAAACATACCGCCTATCAGAATCAAATACGCTTCTTGGCCCATCTGACTGAGACCCACCCACATGTAAAACCTTAGTACATGGTAACTAAAACACTGACAATTTGTGTTTGTATTCGGGTGAAAACATTAATTTAACTTAAAAAAAAAACGTGTTTCATATACAAAGAGCTGGAAGTGTTGTGGCATGTATTCTTGTTTTAAACGGGATTATTCACAATCCCTCACTTATTATTCCTTTGGCTTGGAATGTGTGTGCTGCCGGAAATGTTTTCTCACAATTTGTAGTAAATTATATTTTTCTTTACCCTTCTGAAAGAATATTGTAATGTAAATAATATTCAAACAAATAAGTGTTAAAAATCTATCATCTGCTATAAATACGAATGTTCAGTGTATAATAAGAAATATGAATACTGTCATACAGCATTACAAAATCAGCAATTTTGTTTCCACTAAAATTGTTTACAAACAAGAGTATATTATGACAAAAAAGCATTACTTACACAATTAAGAATTTAGATTCAAATAGGAGAATTTTGTTTAATAAAAGAAAATACACAGATACCTAACGTATGGTACCAATAAAGAAACATACATGTGTATTATTTGCAAATCATGCTTTCAGTTTCATTTCATAATGAAAATATTTGATCAAATAGCTATCAAAGTTACCAGGCTTATAACTTCATACGCCAGACACGCATTTTAATTGTCTACACATGATTATTCAGTGAATTTCAGATAAAAAAGTTAGAAAACCAAACAAGTAGAAAGTTGCAGAGCATTGAAAGACCCAAAATTCCAGAAAGTTGTGCCAAATACGGCTAAGGTAATCTATGCCTGCGACAAGGAAATCTTAGTTTTTCGAATTATTCATACTTTTAAAAACAGTAAATTTATAAAAATGACAAAACATTTTCTAACAATAGGCAGCCGTGTTTCTTGTTTATTATGTTGTCTTACTTTGATTTGAATAAACACGACAATTAATTGACCTAGATAAAAAATTTGTCAATTTGTCAATTTGTCAATTGAAGCATCGGTAGATGTCTTGACATAACATTACATGTTATACAAAATAATTATGAGTAGTACATATCTTAGAAAATGATAATTAATCAATATTTCAATTCAAAGCTTGACACATAAATACTATGCATATATATCATGCTTCATCTCTAGCAAAAGATCAGATAAAACTGTGGGATATCAAGGATAAAATATTGTTTTTCTTCAGTTTTTCTGTATTGTAGCATAAACTATGGAACATAGAACGTAACGATAAATACCATGCATATATAGTTTGTTTCATCTCTTGCAAAAGATCAGATAAAACTGTGGAATTTCTATGATAAAATATTTATTTGTTCAGTAGGTCTGTATTGTAGCATAAACTTTGGAACACAGAACATAGCGCCTTAAGTGAGATATAAACCATTAACGTTATAATTGCCTCTTGAAAGGAATTGATACAGAGTTGTATGGTTTATGGTGTGTCAATGTTTGTTCTATCAATATTCCTATCTCTAGTAAGGTGCAAAATTGTTATGTTTTATTGGCATACCATCTGCTCTTTTCCAAGTTATTTTCATGTCACAAACGATTTTCTGGATGGGTTTTACAGAATAGATAAAAACAGACAAATGTGCAGAGTTTATATCTTTAAAAATAACAGAAAAGCAGGACAAACAATAAAGAATAGACAATAATAGGATGTCATATATAAATACTAAGATATAAAACACTTACAACAAAGTGTACTGTATGTTGGCAAATAGAATCGGTGACAATATAATGGAATTCTTTGCGACTGTCATACAAGTGAGAGGTTTAGCTAGCTATAAAACCAGGTTCAATCCACCATTTTCTACATTTGAAAATGCCTGTACCAAGTCAAGATTATGACAGTTCTTGTCTCTTCGTTTTTGATGCGTTTGGTTTTTGATTTTGCCATGTGATTATGGACTTTCCGAATTGATTTTCATCTGAGTTCAGTATTTTTGTGATTTTACTTTTTGCATAATTCAAGAATACAAATTAAATATTACAAAAACTCCAAAGAAAATTTAAACGGAAATTCCCTAATCAAATAAAAAAATCAAAAGCTCAAATCAAAGGAATGGATAACAACTGTCATATTTCTAACTTGGAACAGGCATTTTCTGATGTAGAAAAGGATAGATTGAACCTGGTTTTATAGCTTGCTAAACCTCCCACTTGAATGAAATTGAGAAACCCCCATCAAGACCATTATCATGCAAACAGTGTCCACACAGCATCACTATTTAGACACATGTTAATTATGTTATATTGACCGATAAGTTATCAGTACTAAACTGTACTCATATATATATAAGATAACATAATCTATAATAATAGGGGTGTAAATTGAGTTATCGGACTTAATTAGAAAATATCACATATAAGTATTACTAAGGTGTAAAATATAAAAAATCCAGGATAACGTGCAAAAAACATCTAAGACAATTGGCATAAACATTAAATAAGTACTAGTAGATAATGACCATTCTTGAAGGTCCTCTTGAACAACCGAAGAAATGTGAATGTTTCTTCTCATACTTTAAGATTTATATAATTAGAAGGATTTCCAATTCTAAAGAAGGAATTACGATGCAATTTGTGATCTTTCCTGTGATTACTTTAACTAGCTTGGGTTGTGCATAGTATTAGTTGAAAATAAATTAATTTGTCTATGAGCCATTCTCATTAGAATACTATTACTGATTCTAATTTATAGAGTTTTCATGAAAGCAATAGGCTTATAATTTCATACACCAGATGAGCGTTTAGTTTACAAAGCATATTATAAGAAAAGAATATAGTACACAATTGAACAAAAATAACGAACCACTAAATCTGAAAGGTTTAGTCTATTTCTGTGTTAATTTTTTTTTTATTTTTTAGATCGATTCAAGGTTTTGTAAACAGTTGATTTATAGATATGACAAATAAATGACAATACAAAAACTGATCACATTCATAGGCTTAACCTTTTGTCCGGCAGTAGTGCGTTTTGTCTAAATGTTACATAGTACCGAAAAACCCAAACAAACAAATTCCAAATTAACAAGTGCAAGGTCGTCAATTAAAATGAGATAAAAATAGAGAATTCAACGTTAAGCAAAGAAACAAACAAGTTATACATACTAATTGAAAAAAACATTAAATTGAAGAACCCTCATTTGCTTGGTTTAAATACTAAATACTAAGCAAAATACTAATACAATACTAAAATAAAATAGAAAATTAAATCACAAAAGAATGTTACCACATTCATTAATACATTGAATGAGCCTTAAACCATTGAAAGTTTTCCAAAAAACGATTAAACACTACAAACTTTTCCTACCTCTTCCACTTTAAATAAACGATTCGAGAAAAATTTTTTAAAAGAAATTATCACGGTGAAACATAGCATTATTCTTTCAATGAAAATTCGAATTGTATTCAAGTTGATGTCAGCAGCAAGGTTTTTAAATGTGACATTATTTTGTTATTCAACCATGCATGATCATTTTTTCTGTCATTATATTTGAAAATTAAGGAAAAACATCTTAACGGAATTCCGATAGTAAGATGTATCATTATTTTTATGTATAAAAAAATGTTTTGACGTCAACAAATATGATTACCGGGAAACGATCCGAATTTGTTTGCATGCGCATGTAACTATTTCATGTGAACAATATTATCTTTTATTGGTATTGCAATTAGAGAATGATTGATATATTTGTTTTTTTCTAAATTGTGTCGCTCTGTCGTTTCGTCATTTGTGAATGCTTTCTCCCTTTGTCAATCTTCGACGTATTTTCTTGAATATCTTTAGTTTCACTTCCTTGTTTGTTTGTCATTTATGATATATCGAAAATAACACTGTTTGATGAATTTCTTTTTGTGAGCTGGAAGCGTTATTGTATTCATTTATTAGATTCATAAAGAAATACAAATGACGAAACGTTTGTAAATCAGTGATGTGTGAGTTTTTGAATATGTAAAGAGCTATATTACAAAACCAAATATTACCAAGTCGGATAGCTCATAGGACCAAAAATGCTAACCGAAAGATTTTATAAAAGAGAGCAAAAAGTCACAAATGGGTATCTTAAATCATGCTTATACGAAAATAAAATCTAATTCAGACCTTGCTCTAGCGAGGGTGCTTTTGACTACTATCTGAATTGACTAGGATTACCGGCTTTGTTGCCAAAGATCGGTCTTAATCTCCAGGAAGTCCGGCTTCTTATACCAAATTAACCCGCTATTAAAAAAACAAGCGTGCTGAACACATGTGTTCATCTTCCTTATTACCTTCTTCTGATAGTTTATTTTCCTATATATATTTTTTTTCTTTCTATAAACACTTTTTGTACCTTTATACATGGTAGTTTTTCTTCCCAAGTTGTACTTTATGTCCATAACTGACCTGTATCGGTATCGCATTACACTGTTATTGTCGCAAATCTTTACTAACTTTTGATGGCATTTAGTAACTTTAAAACAGTCCATGTACCTTTTAAAAAAGTGACTGATAAACATCGGCTTTCATTTTTTTTTTTATATAATTTATATTTTTCTTCATGAATTTACAAGTATCAACATATAATTAACTTGTGGCACAATAAGCAAGCAAATGAAATAAATAAGCATAATAAGCGTTCTATGAACTAACACTTAGAAATCTTTGAATTAAATATAGTAATAACATTTTTATTCATATAGTAATAGTAGTGCAAGAAATATATGAGCATACATATAGTATGGTATAACAGTGTACAAATAATTTCAAATGCTCATATACATACATGTATCAATTTAATCATTAACCTTAGCCCAGGGGTTCCAGTACAAGTTGTGTTCTTCCACACTTAAGTATTTGGAAGAATTATGTTTCTCTAAATTCAAGTTTTCTTTCAAGTAATTTTTAAAACCTTTTAAATTAGGTTTTATATCTTGTGTCTTACATCTGTAAATAAAGTACTTCGTCAGTAAGATAACTATATTTTTTATAAAATTCAGTTTATAATTTTCATAAAGGCGAAAAATGACAATTTTCAAATTAAGTGGAATTTCGATAAGAACCTTATGTTCTATAGTCTCAGGCTCTTCCTTGCAAAATGTACACAAATTACAATTAACAAGCTTCATTTTCAATAGTAAAGCATTTGTCCTTAAAATATAATGAATAATTCTATATTGAAACCAACATAACCTAGTGTTTTTTGAAACCTTGGTAACACACAAGTGTATTTTTTTTCAATTTTCTATAACTTTGTTAAGAATACCTTCCCATTTTTGTTCTGCTATAAAATTTGTAGGTACAATTCCTTGATTTAAAATAAAAATTTAAAATAATACATGTCCTTCGAGCCTTTTTCGGACTTGAAGAAAATATTAATGTTAAAAGGTATAATAGCCAGATGTTTTTTTTTCTCTTTCAGGGGTGATTCCAATGTCTTTTAGCCAATGTAAGTCCATAAAACTGAAGAAACATGGGTTTGAAATTATACATAATTTAAAAAATTCCATACGTTAATATATCTCCATGTTCATCTAACAGGTCATTTACAGTCCATACCTGATGATGTGCCCAATTTTTATAGTAAACGCTGACATTATCAATTTTAATATGTTCGTTATGCTATATAGATGTAGAAATGAGTTCCTCAAAATAAAATGGATGTCTGAGTTTTGACATAGTTTTTCAGGGATGAAAAACTTCATTCCAAAATCTGTTTTTTTATTTTTTAATAATTCCAAAATAAGCCAACTCTGTAAAATTTATATTTTGGGTGGATGTAAATAATTGAATCCATTTCGATTTTGACTTAAATAATCTTCTAACCCAAGTAAGTTTTAACCCTTGTATAAAATTTCTCACATTAATCATTTTTAGGCCCCAAAGAGTATTCCTGACATAGAAGATCCCGCTATATTTTGTCAGGCTTATCATCTCAAATGAATGAATAAATTTTACTATTAAGTTGACTTATCATATTATCATCTGGACCTGGGATGGACAGGAACAAATGATTAAATTTTGATATAATTAATAACTTTATAATTGTACTTTTACCAAACGGGGTAAGTGACTGTTTTGACCAGTTTTGTAACATTTTTTCTATTTCTTGTATTCGAGGAGCATAATTAAGATTTAACATTCTATCTAAATCAGCACAGAAAGTGATATCCAATAATTTGAAGATACTGAAACCCCATTTCAGTCCCCACTTTATACATATTTTGTCTTGGCTATGTTTTTTACTACCTATCCATATAACGTTTGTTTTGTCAAAGTTAATTTTCAGTCCTGATATCTCAGCATAGAATTGTAATATACGGAGAGATGCATCCAGCGAGGAAGATCTAAAATGAGTGAGGTGTCGTCTGCATATTGAGACAAGATATACTCTGAATCGTCTATCGTAATACCTTTGATCTCATCACTGTTTCTTACTAAAATGCCTAATAGTTCAGCACACAGCAAGAAAAGGTGAGGAGACAAAGGATCACCCTGTCTACAGCCTCTCTCCACACGGAAAAAGTCTGACAGACAGCAGTTCTGGGTGACAGTAGATGTAATATCGTTATAAAATGTTTATCCAGTTCATAATAGAGTCTCCAAAATTAAAATACTTCAGTGTTTCAAAAAGAAAGACCCATGATATAGAGTCAAAGGCCTTCTCAAAATCAATGAGTAATAATATACCAGGGATATCATTTTCTTCTGTAAATTTTAAAATATCATATATGAGTCTACAGTTCTCCCCAATAAATCTGCCCGGGATAAAACCTGTTTGATCAGAATAAATAATTCTATTTAGAACTGACTTTATCCTTTCAGCAATACAACCAGAGGCTAGTTTGTATGCTGAATTCAAAAGTGTAATTGGACGCCAATTTTTTAAGAACTGTTTTGACTTGCCTTCTTTAGGAATACATGTGATTACTCCCTGCCTCTGTGTGACAGACATTTCCCCTATCTGATATGAATAATTTATTGACCTCAAAACAAACTTTCCAATGTCTATCCAAAATACTTTGAAAAATTCTGCAGTAAAACCATTTTTTTTCCATCCTTTTCAAAGCTTGTGCTAATTCAGCCAAAGAAATGTTACCTTCTAATGATTCTTTTTCGATATCATTTGATTTAGATGTCAAAGATGGTAATTCCCTTCATAGGTTTATTTTTTTAAGGCATTCTTGTCTTTTTTAATGTTTTTCATAAAATATTTTTGATTGTTTCAAGATTTCTTTTTGATTTTCTACTACAGTATTTTCATCAGTAACTAGTATTTAATAGTTTTATTGACAACGTTTTGTGTTTCTAAATTACAAAAAAAAAAATTGTTGGCCTCTCTCCTTCTTCAATCCGTTAGGTTCTTGACCTAACTTATTGACCTTTAACCTTGTTCTGTCTTAGAATTCTAAGTTGACATTTGTTGGCTTCTATTTCATCAACTTGAAGATTGTCCTCTATACTTACCTCATTTTCTAAATTTTGTATCTCCTCAGTCAGTTGGATTTCATGTTTTGTCCTTTCTCTTTTTATAAATGTTGAATAAGAAATAGTCTTACCTCTAATCTCAAGTAGAAGGGTCTCCAACAATAATTGATCATTAATTGAAAATTCAATGTCTAAATTATCAATACTATGTAAAGCATCCCCTCTATGCACTGGCATTTTATATTGCTCAACTTTGTTAGTTATTTGTTGTTTTATTAGTTTTTCATATTCAGGATCATGAAGGAGAGAGTTATTAAATTTCAAGAGGCCTCTGCCTTTTATAAATTCAAAATCATTATTAAGTTTGGTATGTTTAACATGTATAATGTTTACATTTAATAACGTGTTGTACCTTTTATCTTTTAATACTCCATGTTCTTATAAAATTGATTGGCAAATTGAACCGACAATCGAGAAAAAACAATTGTTTTATGTAATACTAGTAAGAAAATTGCGTCTTTATAAATAATTGAAGTAAATAGAGATCTGTCTTTTTTTATCACAATGATGTAATGGTGAAAATGAGAGAAAAAATACATACAAATAATTCGCTAAAGAAACTTTGATATTTTCAACATGTCGCCAAAGTAACGAGTGTTTAGTGTCGTAATTGACAAATGATTTACGTTATGGTTCCAGGGAAGTTGCTATTTAGAATTTCCATGTTTTCCTCATTAAACCTTCACCGTCGACAGATAACACTCATTAGAAAAGCTCGGATAAAATAGTTAAATGTAGATTTGAGAGTACTATATCATTTGTCTAATACAACATATTTAAATAGTTGAAGACAAAGGAATGTTAAACGCTTGCATACATAGTTTGATATAGATATAAACCTAAAAAATGTATCGTAACATTTATACGATATAAAATAATCCAGTACTTGGTGACATGAAAATGCTATGCAATTGCATATATCAAAGGAGTTACCTGTACCAAGTCAGGAATATGACATTTTTTTCATTCGATAGAAGTGTTTGACCATTTGATTTTTCAATTTGATAAGGGACTTTCAGATTTGAATTTCTTTTGCGTTTGGTATTTTTGCTATTTTACCTCTCAATATTTTATTAAGTATTTTGAATATCTTCTGAAGATACTTAAAGAACTGTAAAACGTTATATTTCTTCTGAAAAATACAGATATAAATGCAACTTTTCACTGGTATTATCTTAAAATAATGTCCGTCGTGAGATTAACAAGCTCTATAACAAATTACTACATCAAGCTTAAATGATAGGGGACCTCATACAGTTAAATGATAGGTACAATGTAGCCTCTTAACGCTAAAATGATAGGTGGCCTCTAAGTTATATTCTTAACATTTTTATCTATTTTGTCTGTTTGTTTTGTTCTCACATCGTTGTTAATATAGTCTAATTTTATGCGACTGCATACAGTTGAGTTTTAACTAGCTATAAAACAAGGTTTATTCTACCATTTTCTACATAAGAACATGCCTATACCAATTGAGGAATATGACAGTTGTTATCCATTTGTTTGATGTTTTTAAGCTTTTGAGTTTGGCATTTGCTTAGGGGCTTTCCGATTGAGTTTTCCTTGTAGTTCGGTATTGTTTATTTTTACTTTTTCAATATTTTCATTGGGTATTAGTTATTTTGAATAACTACTGAATATACTTAAATCTGTAACGTAATATTTCTTCTGAACATTACATATTCAATTACAACATTTCACCGTTGGTATCACCATCGATACCTATCCGATATGTTGTGAATAATAATTATGAAAGGCTTATAAAGCAATATTGTCAAAATGGAATTAATCCCACCAAGGAGCAAGTACTCAAGGCTTTGCATGAGGGATAAAAGTACAAGTTTAAATATATTTTTTCACAGTTATTATCTTAAAAAATGTCCGATATGACATTAACAAGTTTTATAACAAATTACTAGATTACGCTAAAATGATAGGTGGCCTCTTACAGCTAAAATATTAGATTCATTAAGCGACGTAACGCTATAGAAAAAGTAAATTATCTGTCAATTAGAAGCTAAGCTGTGTCAGTTAAAAATGATTGATAGAGCATTGACTTAATACCATCACATTACGTGTCATGTTGTAACACCATAAGATTATTGGAAATCTGTTTTTTTGTCAAAATATTCGATTTTTTATGATCAACAATAATTGATTATTGCAAAATAATTGATCCGATAATACGTTGATGATAGAGATATATACTAGTATATATCATCATAAGATCTAACAATGTACAGAAATGCTTAAAGTGCAATCGGTTTTTATTTTGTCAAAATATTCGATATTTTATAAATGATAAGAGATTATATATTGATAATTGTAAAATAATTGTTTCCGATTGATATAAGTTCCTGATAGAGTCTCATTATAGCATCATAAGATTTTGTAACACCATAAAGTTGTAGATTTTTAAAAAAGAATTTGGTGAAAATATTCGATATTTTATGAATAATGACTGATTATTGATTATTGTTTCCGAAACTTATACATTGATTATAGACCTTTATAGCATCATAACATCTTACATTGTACGGAACTTCTGAGAGTGCAATCGGTGTCTTTTTTTTGGTCAAAATGTTCGATATTTGATGAATAATGAGTGATTATAGAGCATTGTAAAAGAATAGTTTTCGATTCATATAGTATACGTTACTGATTGAGTTTTATAGCATCATAAGATCTTACAACGTATGGAAATTCTAAGACAACAATCGTTTGATTTTTTTCGTGAAAATATTCGATATTTTATGTATAATAAGTGATTATTTTGATCATTGTAAAATAATTGATTCCGATTAATATACGTTGATGATAGAGTTTTATTTTAGCATCAAAATATCTTACAATGTACGGAAAATCCAAGAGTGCAATCGTTTGATTTGTTTTGTCAAAATATTCGATATTTCAGTAATAATGAGTGACTATTGATCATTGTAAAATAATTGATTCCGATAAATATACGTTGATGATAGAGATTTATAGCATCATAATATCTTACAATGTACGGAAATTCTAATAGTGCAATCGTGTTTCTTTTGTCAACATATTCGATATTTATGACAAATAAGTGATTTTTGGTCATTGTAAAAAAAAAAATCCGATTAATGTACGGAAATTCTAAGAGTGCAATCGTGTTTTTTTTTTTTCTCAACATATTAGATTTTTATGATTCGACAAATAAGTATTGTCATTACATATAGAAGCATGATTATTCATCTACAAAACATGCAAACATGAAATGAAAATAACAATTCTCAATTTTGGTTAAAAAGAGGCGAATAATACTATCAAACTCATAAGTCGAAAAACAAATAAACGGTAAAAAATAAAAAGCGTACATATAACAAATAAAACACTGACATAAATAGAAATAAAATAACTTGTGGTATTCAAGTCACGTATATAGTGGGTCGTTTTTTTAAATAAATAAGACTTTTTTTAAGATAGATAAGTTAGAAATTTGTAATTTAATTTCCAATGGATATCACATAATTTCATACATTTCATTGGTTTCGAAAATTGACATGGATTTATCTTGAGTAAACAGTCATAAAAAAACGTACATGATTTGAATTATGTCAAGATCAAATAAATAACATTAGGACGCACAAGATGGAAAATATTCTCGTGGTGACAATAGTTGTTTGGCTAAATGAGCAGATGAGGGTAATAAACAAAACTAATTTAATCGTATGCACGTCAAAAGATTCGCGAACGAGTGAGTGAAATAAAATATACTAAACTCCGAGGAAAAATTCAAACGGAAAGTCCCTAATTAATTGGCTAAATCAAAAGCCCAAACACAACAAACGAATGGATAATATTTCTGACTTGGTACAGGCATTCTCTTATGTAGAAAATGGTGCATTGAACCTGGTTTTATAGCTAGCTAAACATCTCAATTATATAATAGTCGTATTAAATACCAATAAAATAAGGGTTTACTGCTTGGCATGCACCACTAGCCATTCAACTCCAATCAAATACACGCAAACCTTATCCCTTGCCCTAACCGATACCAAGCAATGTCATAGCTTGTTTTCTATGAATAAGATACGACCCCAATCATAAAATTAAAAAGCCTATAGCTGCATGAACACAAAATTATGGTCTATATAAATCAAAGACGATGTTGTATTTTGCCGGTGTGAAAAATCACCACCAGATCTCGAAAACTGTATAAATATGCATATATTATGTCACCGTATGACCTTTCAGCAATGAGCATATCTCTTACCACATATCGCGCTATAAAAAACCACGAATAGACAAATGTAAAAAAAATCAAACGATTCTCTTCAACTTTGTGGTCTGATATTCTCTTCAACTTCGTTTTTCATTCCGCCTGTCAATTGATGTGATTCGAGTAACAATGATGGGTTTAATGTAGAAGAAACACTCGTCTGGTGAAACACATCTCATGAATTGTATCTTTTGTTAATTTTAAAATATTTTTTTCGGTATGAATATCCATGAAAATCTAAGCAGGAATTATGTGGATTTATAAAGAAATAGACATAGCATCAAATAGAAAAACATTAGACTATAAAACAAACACAGAACAGTTCAACAAAAACATAACTACGATGATTGATCGTATGAAGTCCTGTAGGATTTAAGTTACATAATAAACTCATCATAAATTCCGGAAAGATTGCATGTCTGTGTTTTTATCGTTTTTTTTTTATATCTTGTGTTAAGGCATCGTTAAAAAATTCTTTGTTTATTAAGGCAGTTTGATAGTGCAATCACCAAGGACAAACACAAATTGCTGAACAACATGAAAATACTAATAGTTGAATGCGGTACCAGTGCTCTGACATTTTGTCTTCATCAACATTTTGTTTAACAGATTGTTTTAGTTAATTTTCATGAATAAAATCCGTTATCACCGATTTCCAGATTAAATCATTGGTATGGAAGTCCAACATTTTTGATGAGGATATCTTCAATTCACAAAATATTATTTGATAATTCTGAAGAAAAAAAACTATTTCAATTCAAAAGTGCGAATTGCATGAAAAATATTTTTATTTAATTCCACGGAATCGTTATCAAGAGTGTAATCTGTTTTTAATCTATAACGATTTTTCTCCGTGATAACATTTGGTTTTAGTTTTTCCTAATTTCAAATTCAAATATATTTCTACCATATGTAGAACATTCGAAAATGTGGACGAAGGGGAAGAGCATTGAGGACCCCAAATTCCGGAATGTTTTACCCAAAACGACTTAGTTAATCTTTCATGATGTAGAATATACTAAGCTTTTCGAGGAATTCATATCTACAATATATAAGTATGACCAATTCAAAGATAATACAAGTCAATTCAGAAGTGACGACCACTGAGCAGGTAATTAATAATAGATTATTTTCTTTAAGTTTTTCAGATTAAAACATATTCTAATCACTCCTTTAATTCTCCTTGACCTTAATGGTTTTTAAAATACTGACAGATTGAAATCACTTGACAGACATACGTCTAACTTATTTTTTAATTTGAAAATGTGAAATAGTTTTTAAGCTGAACACATGTTTAACCTAAAGCAGTGTTTTCCAGTGAGAGTAGTACATGATTATCTTATAAAACAGTAATGACTTTGACACAACTATGGTCCCATATGAGACACAATACATAAATAGTTTGTTAATGAAACCAGACTGGTCGCGTTTTCAAGGTAACTTTTACTCTTGAGTTCAGTATTTTAGTTATTTTTCTTTTTACAAAGATTTATGTTATTATTACAAATAGGTCGATACTACTGCACGTACAGTGTTCATCCCCCGTGTATCACCAAACCAGTATCCAGTATATCGACACAGGAGTGAAAATACGAATATCATTTGATTGATATTTTATCAGATAACATTTCAAAAATGATTTCAAATAAAGGAATATATCTTCATCATGCAAAGCTCTGATATTTTAACTGGATTTGGTTATTATTTGTATCTTATTTCAGATGAACAGCTATATAGCTTTCGTATCAAGTTTGAAATTTCAAATATTTTGACATCGTTCATCATTAAAGTGACATCAATTTTCGAATATCTCATCTTTTTCAGTAACATTGATACCGTAAATATTAAGAGAATCACATTAACAGACGTTATGTGTGCATACCGTAACCGTTTTTTAATTCTTCCATTTTAAACAATTTGATCAGGACCGACTCCAACACAATAAATGAGAGCAACAAAGGCTTTCTGTATTTGGATTGACTGATTTCTGAGTCTGAGTACAAAAATCGTGTTTAAGGGAAAGTATATTACACTTCCCTTGTAGAAAAACACATTAAAACATTTTTAGATTATTGTTGATATTGTTCATTATTGAAGGTCATACGGTAGCCGGTTGGTATTTCTATCTTCGGGATAGAGTTCCTGATGTTTAATTATTTCGTTTGCAATTATATTAGATCATCTTCTACATATTCATGTAAAACTTAAAAAAACGTATTACGCAACGTCGGTATTTATTCTTTTAATTGTCATTTTCCTTACAAAACGCAGATGGTATTTAACGTGTCAATGAGAGATTATGTCCTAATACGTGTATATATTCTACTTGAAGACTTATTCACTCTCAACACATGTCCCCCTTCGTAGATCGATCAGTGCAGGACAGCTGTCGAAATTACCAGATCCTACCCCTTACATGATCATTCATAATTTGGAATTCGAAGAAATATATTATAAACTGATCGATCGAAGTATTCTCAAAGGCTGTATAATTTAACGTAGTGGTAATTTCCCTTAAGTCATTTACAAGAAGGCTTGTGTTAATTCATTTTCAAAATCGCATTTAAAGTTTTAAAATTCTAGAGATTAATGTTAAGAAGAATTGAAGATAGCCAAAAGGAGTTTTCGTATTAATTAAACCTAGTTTTACTTTCTACTACAACATTCAATGATATGAAAATGATTGCTTTGGTGCAGCAAAGTTAACGACATTTTAATTAATGATATTCCTACAGCACTACCATATTGAATATATATCTAGATATTACAGATAGTGTGCGCTTTATTATTATTGCAAGATGTTCTAATAATAATTCTTATATTCACCATTCAGTATTTAAAGAGCTATGGGTAGCCTTGTTGCTCGTACACCAAATTAAATTACGCTACATCATTGGTTTAATTCCATCAGTAAGTTTCAAACCAATTAAAGTTTTTGTGAACACGTTTGAATAATTGAACGGCGAATGTATATGTCAGATCTGTTTTGTACGATTTGAAAGCAAACTTAAGCTCTTATATATCAATATGCCAGTGATGTGTTATAACGCGGTTTGTACATATATAATTACATGAGCTACATGACATATGTCATATGTGCAGCAGAATCTTTAATCTCCTGATATATCTGAGATCACTTCCGGTTTTTGATGGGGTTTATGTTTACAATCTAGTTTTTATGTTGTGTCAGACTTTTTTCGACCTATGAGTCTTTATATTCCTTTGGTATATTTCACCTTTCTTTTCAATATAAACTGATAAAATATTTCATCTCTTTCCAAATTTTTTGGTTTGTGGCAAAATTATCTTTTTATTTGATCTTCTAGTAGTACATATTAGTCTGAAACGGCCATTTGATCTGAACAATTATACATTATTCTGTTATTTGTTTAGTGTTTCACTCAATTTACAGACTTATCTAATGCTGACTGTTCAGTGGTTGTTTACATGTTCAGATTACCAACATAAATCTGAATGGTATGAAAAGCTACTGAACAAAACTGAATTCACTGCAAGCGATTCGTCGGAACAATACTGAATTTACCACAATCACTTTATCTCAAACTTGACTGGAAGACTGAGATCGTCTTCATAATTCATTGTTCAGAATTTTCAGATGATATTAAGATAAGTTTTAGACAAATGTCGTTAAAAGTAGCGCCAACATTTTTTGGTCAACAGTAATAGACGAACAGTATAAGGTTTACGGCATGCAGTTGGAAGTTATCTCATTAGTCGATGTGGAACTGACAACTCCATTGCAATCATAAACAAACGACGACGAAGACAGACAAAATATTTTTTTTCCTTACAATTTAACACTATAATAAGGTATGTGGAAATCTTGATTCAGGATATTTTTTATTTGTCATCTACATGACCACAAGTTTTTTTCTTCATCAAATTGAGAATGCGAATAATTTTAAGAAAAAAAAACATACATCCCCAATTCTTATTTTTAAATTAAATATACGTTTCTCTAAACAGAAAACGGAAGACTGCGCAACATGATTCCAATCATAACTTGTCTATCTTTATTATACTTTATGTAAATTGACATCAGACGTTATTTTTTTTCTCGTTTTCATACTTATGATTCTTATTAGTGACAATACGAAAACGAAGACAAATACTTACCACAAAACACTAAATAGAAAACGGAAGTCTAA
This sequence comes from Mytilus edulis, assembly GCF_963676685.1. Lineage (NCBI taxonomy): Eukaryota > Metazoa > Mollusca > Bivalvia > Mytilida > Mytilidae > Mytilus > Mytilus edulis. Next base: position 17,709,536 of record NC_092354.1, read on the forward strand.
TCAATAATCAGCATTTGTCTATCTTTATCATACTTTGTATAACTTGACATCAGATGTCATTTTTTTCTCGTATTCATACTTATATTTCTAATTAGTGACAATACGAAGTCAAAGGAGATCTGTGTAAACTTGTAATGCTTATATTTATTTCTAATTCCCATTGGTATGTAGATTATTTACAATAATACTATTTCAATCATATTTGTCTGGTACTCTGTAACCATTTCTCTTGATGAGACATCACGTGACTCTCTTGATGAGACAGCACGTGACTCTCTTGATAAAACATCACGTGACAGACGTTTTCAGAATGTCACTTCGTATGAGGTGATAGTAATTATGTTTTGTCACAAGAGAGAGACAAGCCTATTCTGATTTCCAACAAAAGGCATCATCTTTATATATCAATCAGTGATACCATTTATAACAGAGTCTAACGTTATTTCAATTGACTTGATGCGTATCACAAGACGGTTATTTTCTATGTATACATAATATCGTCATGCATAGAAAATATTAGAATTAATATTTGTTTGTACTTTTGTATCTTCTCATCTATTCGCAAAACCATAATAATTGAATGTTTTATAGGCATGCAATCAGTTTTGTTTTTCTATGGTTGGCCTACTTTGTATGCCTATAAATAAGTGATCATTTGGAGTGATTTCCTAGATGGTGACAAGTGTACAAGTTTTCTGGCATTTTTTAAGAGTCTTTAGAATATAAGAATCCTTTTGGTTGCTTTTCCCGTTACTGGTGCAAACACTATGATATCATGATTGAATAACATTGGTTTTACTCAGAGGGATTTACAACGAAGTTATTTGAAAAATAACTTAAGGTACTTTTACCCGGGGTACAAAATTGCCTAATTATTTTGGACGGTTTGGTTTTTTAAATGTTTAATTTTAACTACGTTTTGCAACTGACACTGATAAGTCTCTTGAGAACGAATCGCGCGTCTGGTTAACCAATTAAAAGGTATGGTGATTGTCTTTGAAAAAATGTAAGGGGAAATAATCGTTGCATTGCCTAACCATACCAACAAGCAACTTGTTAATAATTTCAAATAAAAATATGTTAACGTCTTAAGTCCTGATTATCAATTTTGCGTAAGATTGTCACAACAAATTTCAAGTATGAGCCATAATTGTCAATTTGAATATGATAGGATTACAACCTATTTCGTCATCTTTTAAAAAAAGGACTGTATCTAGTTTTAGAATAATAAATTAAGAAATCTAATATGACGTGCTTTTTTCGCTTTGTGAACAAACCCATTCTCTAAATCTAATAAAATTTGTTTGCACATGCGTATAATGACTTCTGCAGAATAATGAATTTTATCAAATTATCATGCACTTAATATATTTCCTTAACTTTAAAACACTTTCAAACTCTTAAATGGTGCACATTATGTTACTAATTCATTTAGTATGACTGTAATGTGTTGCATTCTCAAATTGAAATATTTGACCTAGATACAACAGCCGTTCATGCTGGCTGTTCAAACACCTTCCTCTTGAAAATCACAGCGCCAACCGTTTGCTTCTTTACAAACACAAAAGATAGGTTCATTGAATAGCATACACAAACTCTATTACATTTGCTGTTATTTTAGCCCTCATTATCGCTCGGGCAAAAATTGTCACGAATACAATGCCTACCAATGTTAAACTACAATAAAGTATAGCTTACATCAATTAAATCTTAAACAAAAGTACATTTTTATGTATAATAATCACTTTTTGTAATTGTTTTTGTTAAACAAGTATTGATATGATCAACAATTTTTTTAAAATATATTGGTTGATGACATTTCAGGTGATATTCAAAAAACATCTCATGTAAAACAAAATGTCAATTATTCCCCCAACAGTGTGAAATAACACCGCGTTTGATTAGCTGGCTACAAAAGTCAATTCTTCGCCGCACAGTGTGACGTAATTAAACACCATATCTGAATGACTGGGTTATAATGAAGTTGTCAGCATTCAGTAGCGTAACAAAATATTATCCCTTATTCTGACAGCATGTTGTAGGGAATATGGTATAATTTTTCCATTCATAGAACACAACATTTTCTGAACTTGCTTCTTTGAAGAAAATAAATTTGTGAAATACAAAATTTTTCTACATTTTTTTCAAATAGACGTCAAATAGTGACACGATTTTCTTCTTTATGAGTATGGTAATAGAATCCATAGCAACCGTCATTATACGTCATTAACGTGAATATATTTTAGTCTCATGTCTTTCAAACTTAATATTCTAACTATTCAAACTATTAGTAGTGTTATTCGTCAATCCTTGTTTGTCTATTCTTATAAAAGGCGAATGGAGCAACATAATGGGTGAAACTGTGGTATGGAAGCCAATGAGACGATCTATTACAAAGAAGATATTGTATGGAAGCCAATGAGACGATATATTATGAAGAAGATTGACATGGTAGCCAATGAGACGATCTATTACAAAGAAGATATTGTATGGCAGCCAATGAGACGATATATTACGAAGAAGATGTGACATGGTAGCCAATGAGACGAGTTATTATAAAGAAGATCTGGCTTGGTAGCCAATGAGAGGATATGTTATAAAGAAGATGTGGCATGGTAGCCGATGAGACGTTATATTATAAAGAAGATCTGGCTTGGTAGCCAATGAGACGGTATATTATAAAGAAGATGTGGCATGTAAGCCAATGAGACGATGTATTATAAAGAAGATATGGCATGGTAGTGAAGTAAAAAAAATACTTGTCTGAAGAGGTGCTTTTGTCCTTATTTTTTTATCCTTATTTTTGTAGAGCATTTTTCACTATTCTTAATTAATTTTGCAAATTTTTCTACATTTTGTTCTCTCATTTATTCGCTATTCATAATCAGTATTTACTATTTCCTCTATTCTTCACTGTTATCCTTTTACATGCTTTATGCCCCGTATTTTCTAGTCTGTTGACCGTGTCCATCTCTTCCCGTATTGTTATTTAGTGGTTGTATATCATGTTTGTATTTTTTTATTTATATATATATATCATGGTGTTAGCCGTCACCTCATTTGAATTATTTTACGTTCATGTTTTGTCATTTTAGGACTTGTATATCTGGTTATGCAGAATGTGTTTTACTCAATGTTAAATTCCGTACAGTGATCCATAGTTTCAAACTTCTATATTATTTAATTATATATTCTTTCAGATATCATATACACTTACCTTACCAACAAGTCAGTAAGGGTTCAGTGGAACCCAGTATCTCGCCTAAATTTGCTGTTTAGTCGCAGGCTCGACAAAAATGAGCAAAAATATAAAAATGTTCCTCTAGATACTATCTTTTTATTGTAAGAAGCTACTGTCCAAGTTTGGTAAATATCTAGGATACCTTATGAATCTAATAAATGTTTTAAAAACTTTAACTGCAGACTGTATGTTATGTTAACTGGACGAGAAACTAATACATTTGTAAGTAAAATATAGACAAACAGGAACGAAATTTTAACATTGTTTTTTATTCTAGGTACTAGCTTTTGGTCATAAACGAACATCTGTCCAGGTTTGGTACAAATCCAGGATAGTTTAAGAAAGTTATTCAAATTTAAAAAAAACTTTAACCACACAGTGAATGTAATGTTTCCTAGCAGAACAAACTACGCCCATTTATAAGTATAATACGGAAAAACAAGATTATTTTTTTTTTACAAAATTTACTTCTTGATACTATCTTATAATCATAAACAAGCCAGGATAGCTTAATAAAGTTATTAATTTTTTCAAAAACAATTAACCACAGACTAAATGAAATGTTTCCTGGCAGAAAAAAACTACGTACATTTATAAGTAAAATACGGAAAAAAGCATAAATTTTTACAAAATTTATTTCTGGATACTATCTCATGATCATAAGCAAGTTTCTGTCCATGTTTTGTAGAAATCCAGGATAGTTTAAGAAAGTTATTAAAATTTCAAAAACTGTAACCACAGAGTTAATATTTGAGGACGCCGCCGACGACGCCGACGAAGGAATGAAGGATCGCTATGTCTCGCTTTTGGACAAAATCCGAAAGCTTGACAAAAAGCAAACATCATGTTACGTCTATGAAAAGAAATTTAACTCATAAAAATACTTTAGATTGCAAAGAAGAAAATCTTCCTGAACAGTCTGAATATTTCTTAGTTTTTACACCAATAATCTATAACGCCTAATCCTTTAGGAACCAACCTTCACATAATACCAATTTGCAAGAGTTACCGTGTATATTTGGAGGAAATAGTGAACTCAACCTGTCTTTTATGAAAACCCAATACTGTTTGAATGCATGTGTGTATCTTACAGAAGATGGAATGGAATTTATCCCATATTGCATGGTAACTTGTAAAAAAAGCAATAACTCAAAAGTGAATTCTTCTACTCAAACTATTATAATATTCATCATTTATTAGCATGCAATAAAGGACAGATTCACTAGAACAATAACTTCTCTCTGTGAAACTTTCTATAGAAATAATGAGATATGGTATGATTGTGAACGAGGCAATAGCAAAACAGCGTTCAAATGACATTACCATATGGATATAAGCAAAGATAGTAATTTTACCGCCTTCAATATTGAGAAAAATCAATACAATATAGTCAACTATAAAATGGCCTGATACAATTAATGTCCTTAACATTATTTCTTTTATATTTCTTCACATGCTTCACACCTTTTACATTAAATCTGTGTTCAGGACTCATCATTGGTTTGTCTACAAAAGAAAGGAAAAATTAAAATCATATTAATTTTTAGTCACAAACAAGGCATGAAAACAAATTCTTTGAAAGAAATGATCATAGAGATATATTGTATAAATTATTGTCCAGGAGCAAACTAAATCCCGCCTTTGGTTGCGATATTTTCTCGCTGTGTTGAAGACCAAAAGGTGGCATTGGTATTTTTCCTGCTTGTTTGTCGGATTGTTGTCTCTTTGACATATTCCGTTTCCTTTTTCGATTCAAATCATGCATTTGAGTTTCTCAATGTTGAAGGCCATACAGTTGCCTATAATTGCTCTCATCCACTTCGTTTGAACTTGGGTGGATAGTTATTTCATTTGTATTCATAAAGCATTTCCTTTTTTGTATACTTTTGAAATTTTGGTAATTGTATCTTCCATTTTTAGTTTACATTATCACCTCTTAATCATGTTGATGTCCACCCTTGGTTATTTATGTCATTAGGTTAGCCAGTTGCTGCTTCAATAAAACCTCCTCCTATTGATCATGTTGATGCTGAATCTATTGTTTTACTGTCTATTGTTTTGCAGAATATCGAATTATCAGGCAGTGTGTTTCTCATGGCATGGTTGTGTACAACATTTAAAGAATTACAGATTTAGATTGCCATGTGGTACTTAACTGACACTTTATTCTTTTATGAAGTTTTTGTGTGTTAAAAAAAATCCTTTTTCATAGTGGAAAATATATATTTTTTCTATTTTAAGTAGATCGGTCAAAACTTTGTTTACTAACTATATTTTTAGATTGTGAAATATAGTGAACGTGTCCCATTTCTTATCTATATTGCATAAGCTAAATGCATTAACTTTTCTTTTATAAAATCGAATATAGAACATTTTGACCTTTGGTGTATGTACAAGATGGTATTTTCTAGATACACTTTGACTGTTCTTCTTCTACTTTTGGTTTTTGCTTGCGTTCCCTCCTTTGAGGAGTGTGTTCATCAGTGTGTATCCCCCTTTGTTTTGTTTACCCATCTCAAGATGCAGAATCCCTTACGCAGATAGATACAACAAATCAATACAGATTAACAAAAAAAATGCCATATATTTTTTAAATTTTACTCGTTTCAATAGAACGGGCATGCATGAAAGAACATAACTACTCAATAACTATAGGTTGCATTGAAATTTATGTTGCAGTTTGTGTTGTTATATTTTCTTACCAAGGTTGGATGTACTGTTATGTTCCTTCGTGACCGTAGAATCCATGCTGTCTGATGTTTTCCCTGAACTTTATTTCGTCACACAAAAATAATGTAAATAGCTTTAAACAACAATCGAAACACTCAGGCTTTTCAATATAATTATTAACTGTTTGGTTTTTCGCCTTGGACATTATCTTTAAAAGCAAGCTAAAAAGCAGATACTTTTCCGCTTGTCATTAATTACCGTTTTCATATTATTTGTTATCCAGCCGTAATTACGCTACCATATATAATTTGATATGCGCATGCACTATAAATCACATATTAATGTCAATCGGCAACTTTAACAATGTTTAAAACGGGTAAATCCGGCGATCTTCTATTGCTAGATCGAGAAACGGAATCAGCCGAATAAGCGGCGAGTGATAGTATTAATTAGATGTTTTTCAATTTGATGTCGATTCCAAACATGATATATGGATCATATTTTACACCAAATAACACGTCAAACGATATGTCATAGTGTACCCTTATTGAAGCTTTACCACCTCCTCTCTTGTTCTCGTGGAAGACATACTGAGATGCCGTTCTCTTCGGAATATCCTCTTGAGTTCTAGTCGGAAAGATCTACCAGATAGAATATATATAAAGAAATTCACACCATAATTACAATATGATATAACGGAGACAAACGATTGAAAGGGCATAAGAAAGAAAACCATCTCTATGTCCTGGTTCTCTAAAGTTACCTGCCATACAAATGATAATACCACCAGAGGGAGCATGGTTACGAGATATGTAAATGAGATGGCAAGTAACATTAACGTGGTTTTGTGAGATCGCTCGACCACAAGAGATCTCGTATTACCGGAAGCAGCCTTTCTCACTCGATGTATTTGGTAGATCACCATGCTATTACACACAAGTACCAGTATAAACGGTAATGTTAAAACAAGTGTAAACTGGTAAAAATAAATGTGTAGATTCAAGTACACTGAATGTGTGTCCATATCGCCTTCACAGTTACCACCAACATTTTTTATCATTATGAAACGGAATATTTGAGATATGCACATGAGAATAAAAATTGAAATGATCATCACAATGGCTCCAGTCTGCGTTCTCAATATTGTCTTCCTAAACGGCAAACACATCGCAACAACTCGCTCGGCTGCCATTCCTACAATAAGCCATGATGACATTAGATAACACACGTGCTCATAAAAGCTATAAATTTGACATGAGATGTCGCTGTAATTTGTAAAGACGCCATCTTTCTTTTTATCGTGCATGAGTTGATGAATTAATGTTATCTGTCGATTTATCAGACAGAGGCTGTCAAATATTGCTAAAGCACAGAGAAAGTGACTGTAGGATTTCTTGCGGAGAGATTTTGTATTCATGAGTAAAAATGACATTATATTCCCGCCAATTCCAATAAGAACGATAATCGGTGTCACTATTTGCTGGGTCCACCATCCCCATCGTTCTGGCTGGCGACCTACAAAATCCAAAATTGAGAAATACAAATGTATGATCAATATCTATTCATATAAAATGAACAAAAATCCGTCCATTCAGTAGTCTTAAATTTTTTAACTATTTTTTTCTCATTTTGTTTACATAAAATATGCCTATTTGTCTCTATTTCTTACAACATTTACCCTTTATTCACTATTCGTTATATTTTTTTCTATTTCTTTCACCACTTATAAATTATCTGTACTATTGGTTCTTTGTTCACTATTTTAAATAATAACCATTGGCCTGTTCGATGAAGGAACGAAGTGCTTAATTCGTATCTTTGTTACATATTAGTTTTTGATGAACATATACAATTGTGAATAAGGCAAATAATCACAATGAACTGAAACAGCTTTCCCTTTGGTGGTTGAATCTGTATTTACTTTGCATTTACCTTGCATCTAATATATTATTGCGGTACTCCGTAGCCAGTATGTCTAGTTCACATGCTCTTAGTACAGATACTGTAGTATGTTCAAGATGTAATCAAGGATTTAGATATGCTAAAAACGAACAAGTTAAATTGAAGTGGTTAAGAATGTAAAATGAATAAAATAAAATTTCTTTCACACACAAAAAGAAGATCCATGCTCTAGGCACCTGTTGGCCAGTTAATGTTTTAATGCCGAATATTAATTTTCACATTCGTCACAACTCGGTTGTATCCGTACTTTCATCAAAGACGAAGAGTAGCGGATTCACCCGAAGATTACCGAGTGATAAGTTCCACATTCGTCACAACTCGGCAGTTTCTGTACTTTCATCTAAAAGGAAGAGTAACGGATTAACCCGAGGATTGCCGAGTGATTAGTTTCACATTCGTCACAACTCGACCGAATCCGTACCTTCATCTAAGACGAAGAGTAGCGGATTTACCCGAGGATTGCCGATTGATGAGTTTCTCTTACCTATGGCGTATAAAGTTCCATTTGTGAAGTTTGACTCCATTCTAAAATGAAAAATATGTAATTATTTTAATATGCACATAAACATTAAATATACGAGGTTTATTGACGAAAAAAATGTCAAATTGTCTGAACTTGCCATACGTCTTGTGAATATTGTTTTACGTACAGGTACCGATTGCTCAAAGACGAATGCTAAAATTTATAAAAATGGTGATAAAGTCATTTAAATGAAGAGTCCATTCTAGAGCCTCTTTTATTTAAATTACATCGGTCGGGATAGTCCCATCCCTACCCTCTTTTATTTAAATTACATCGGTTGCGACAGTCCCATCCCGATCCTCTTATATTTAAATTACATCGGTCGTGACAGCCCCATCCCGACCCTCTTTTAATTAAATTACATCGGTCGTGACAGCTTCATCCCGACCCTCTTTTATTTAAATTACATTGGTCTTGACAGCCCCATCTCGACCCTCTTTTATTTAAATTACAACGGTCGTGACAGCCCAATCCCGACCCTCTTTTTTTTAAATTACATCGGTCGTGACAGCACCATCCCGACCCTCTTTTATTAAAATTACATTGGTCGTGACAACAAATAAATTAGGCTGCGGACCAAACGAAGCAAGAAGACTTATATTGATTTAGCTTTCTTTGGTCATTACGAATCTGGTAAGAAATAATTAAATGCTGTCCTTGCTGAAAAGTTCTATTGTCTTAACGTACGTGAGCCAATAGAATTAATGCAAATCGATGCCAGCTGATATAATTACTTACGAAAGAATAATACGTATTCGAGTTTGCCGTTTTGTACCTTTGTATTTGCTATATTTTTAGAATTCTATTTGTGACATTCGTTTATAATTCACTTTATTTATAAGAATACAGAATGGAAACAAGAAATTCGTCAAAGAGACTACAACTCGAACAAATGGCAATGTTTGCCAAAACGTCCAGTGGCAAATATTTAATGCATGTTCAGAACAAGAGTCGAGAGTTGAGATATTCAAACTCTTCTTATCAGTATGACTTTAATGATTTATTCAATCGGTGCATTTATTTATATCAATATTTTTTTTAGTGCTGTCCATATATACATTTCAAGTAATAAGTAATATATAGATCATAAAGGGTTTTCTCTAATTTCTACTTCAATAAATTGTTCAAATTACATACAGGAGCAAAATTATTTGGTGGCCTCGGATACGTTTACTTTTTATTCTTTTAGGGCTTTATATAGGGCTTGTAGTCAGGAAGCAACCATTGAACTTTAAGCGCGAACAAATTTATTTGGTTCAAAATGTACGCTTTAAGCTATGAGGGGAATTAGCAATCACAATATTTTGTTTTGTCATCCGCTAGACCAGAATACTTTTTAATTAAAAATTTATTTTTTTAATTTAGAAAAAAAAACACACCCCATCTACCCCCCCCCCCCCCAACGCACACACACACACCTAGAAGTGAAATGGCAGTTCCCTCCCACAAACAAAAACAAAAATCGCCTGTGGTAACAGAGTCTCAGAATATGACTTGCATTATACTACAGTGGAGATCACTTATAACCTCTCATTAAATCTGTCAGAATCTGTCAGGGAAACTGTTCTATGACAGTACGTAGAACTGTCAGCCTGACACCTTTTAGTTAGTTCTAGCTAGAACAGTTCTAACCTAAGACTGATTTGGTCAGTTCTACCTAGAACTGATTTGGACAGTTCTACCTAGAATTGATCCTGACAGTTCTACCCTAGAACAGTGTTAGAACAGTTCTACGCTTAGAGCTGATTACAAATTCTTCGGCTAGAATTAATTGATTTATAAATTCTACTGCTAGAGTTGATTTATAAATTATACGGCTAGAATTGATGTATAAATTCTACGGCTAGAATTGATGTATAAATTCTACGGATAAACTATATTTATAAATTCTACGGCTAGAATTGATATATAAGTTTTAAGAACTCTTTGTCTAAATATAAAGGCTTCGGAAAATTAGAGATTAATATTATATAGAGTTTTGCTATTTTGCCGGTTTTATTTTAGATTTTTAATTGCCGGGCAAGAGAACATGTTTAACCCCGCCATATTCTGCATGTATGTTCCTGTTCCAAGTCAGAAGCCTGTTTTTCAGTGATTTTCTTTTGTTGATGTGTTACATAAATTATTTTATTTTCTTTCATTTTTTGTACATAAATCATTTTTTTTGTAAATTATGCCGTTAGTATTATGGGGGGGACGCATTATTATGTGAATTGTGTTACATTTGTCATTCTGGGAGTCAGGATGGCTCGTTATCACATAACAAAATTATCTGACCTCATAAACCAAATGTGATAACTTGTTCCCAATCCACAAATGTGATATCTGTTTACGAGTAGTTTTCATACCTCGGACGGACCTGTTTAACAAAAATATTTTGACCGCATCAATTTAAATTGAAATTATTTGCTCTTTCTTTCTGCAAATCTATTTGCCTCCAGTACTTCAGTTGTAATTTTAGGTCAAGAGGAACTGTAATATACAAGTTACAGCAATATTGGAAAACAATTTTGTTCGCATCAATTTATAGTGCCAGCATGCAGATCCAGCCATTTTAAAAAAGGGGGTGGTTCCCAACCCATAGTAAAGGGGGGGGGCGGATTCCAACTATATGCTCCCATTCAAATGCATTGATAGTAAAAAAGGGGGGTTCAAACCCCTGGACCCCCCCTCCCTGGATCCGCCAATGAGCATGTCCTCTTCTTATTCAAAATAATGAATTATAAACAAATATCAGTAGTTTTCATACTTCAGACTGAGTCGTGTAATAAAATCTTTTGACCGCATCAACCAAAACTTACCATATTTGCTTTTTTTATATATAAATCTATATAGATACACAGTAATTCAGTTATAATTTTAGGTCAAGAGGGACTGTAGTATATAAATAACTGCAATATTGGAAATCAATGACCACAATTTTTTTTCGCATCAATTGAGAGTGCCAGCATTTTCTATTTTTATTCAAAATATCGCATCAGAAACAAATATCAGTAGTTTTCATACCTCAGACTGACTCATGTAACAAAATTATTTGTCTGCAGCAATCAAAACTGACCATATTTGACAGCATCAACCAAAACTGACCATTTTTGACCGCATCAACCAAAACTGACCATATTTTAGAGAGTTCTACCCTAGAACTGATCCTGACAGTTCTACCTAGAACTGATTTAGTTAGTTCTACCTAGAACTGATTTAGTCAGTTCTACCTAGAACTGATTCTGACAGTTCTACTTAGAACAGTTCTAGTGTAGAACTGTTCTAGGTAGAACTGTTCTAGGACAGGTTAGAACAGTTCTATGACAGATTATTCTGACAGTTCTAATGAGAGGTTAGAAGTAATCTGCACTGTAGCATTAATGAAATATTATTCCTGTTACACTAGCGTCTTCAAAGAATCAGTGTTTCTTTTATTCAGTGCTTGATAAAAGTTATCTTTTAAGAACGTTTTGTTGTATTAACGGTCATTTGGGTTACCATAAATACTATATTTAATTACTATGGTGATGAGTTCATACAGGGTGACAATCTATTTCCTGAAGAGAGAAATATAGTGTCACATAACAGAAAATCACATGCATATTCTTTCTTTTAATTATTGGTTTGTGAGAAACAAATTATTTGTTATTGTATATTTTAACGATTGAAAGTGAAGACATGCTTGATGGGACAACTAATATAACAAAAAAATAGAATCGAAATCTAGGGAAAACAAATCATTTGTAAAACTTTGATCATCAACAACAAATCTAGTTACAAATGATAACAGATGTTCTTGAGGGTTGGGATTGGGGTTTTTCATATATATATTCGTTCTTAGACCATTTGTCCTTATATGATTTTGCCTGTTCTTAGTATTGCAAAGCACGCCATTGTGTTTAAGCCTCATCTACGATAGTAGAGGGGCATTATGTTTTCTGGTCTGTGCTTATGTCCGTCCGTTCGTCCGTTCAGGTTAAAGGTTTTGGTCAAGGTAGTTTTTGATGAAGCTGATGTCCAATCAACTTGAAACTTAGTACACTTGTTGTTTATGATATGATCTTTCTAATTTTAGAGAGCCAAATAAGACTTTTGACCCCAATTTCACGGTCCACCGAACATAGAAAATGAAAATGGGAGTTTCAGGTTAAAGTTTTTGACCAAGGCAGGTTTTGATGAAATTGAAGTCCAATCAACTTCAAACTTAGTACATATGTTTTCTTTAATATAATCTTTCTAATTTTAATGCTAAATTAGATTATTACCGAATTTCACGGTCCATGGACAATGGAAAAGGATAGTGAGGCATCCGTTTACTTTGGACACATTCTTGTTTTCTTTATTTTGTGTGTGTGTGTGTGTGTATATGGGGAAAGGGGGCTGGGATACTTTTCGTAATTTTTTTAGGCGGATATTAAAAATCTGACGTGGTGTGATTGCCAATGTTATAACTCTCAACAACAGACAAAATGGACACAGATATTAACAACTATAGGTCCCCGTACGGCCTTCAACAATTAAGCTACCTATAGATTTTCTAATTTAAACAAAACTCAAATCCTATTGCAAGACATATTTAAAGTTTTTTCGGAGAATTTTTCTCGTCTTGAACATCAACTGCATGAAATATTTGCCACTGAACGTAAAGCAAACACAATTTTTTTTAAAGTGTGTGTGTTGGAAAAAAGGGGGGTCCAACAATATATCCACATATAAATAAATGATGTCCAAAAAACAAGATGGGTGTGTCCTACTCCTAGACCACCACACCCTTTTGATCTCAGTTGTCGCATTGACAATCATACTACATGTATATTTTCTTTTTTAGTATTGAAAGGGTAAAAGATCTGTTAAAAAAAAGAAATAACCAGGTCATTGTAGATAAAAGCTTTCCTTGTTTACCCTAACGCATTAATGAGATATACGGCAAGACTGTTTTAAACATTAACATGATTAATGTATCCGATACAAAGTTTAACTTAGTTATTAAATAATTTATTGATAAACTCGCATGCAGCACAAAATATGTCTTATTATTCCACAAGGGTATCGTTTTTACCAGTCTCTCGTTATCGGTCTCGTGCCAGTCTCGTGCTGGTACTTATATTGCATATATCGTTATCATCAAATCTCGTGCGAGTTCTTGGATTGCAAACCGCAGTAAATGTATTAAGATGTTTAAAAAGAAAGAATTTACATTTCTTAACCTTCTAAATTTTACAGTACTGTTGCACTGTGATTTTTCCTACAGAGAATGGAACATTAAAACAAATTTGCAACCCTTCTTTCAACTTTAATCGTAGTACAATGCACTGGAAGCTATAATAGTAAGAAGATAAGATGTGATTGCCAATGAGACAATGTTTTAGAAGAGACGATATGACACAAACATTAACAAAAATAATCCGTATGACCGTCAACAATAAGCGAAAACCATACCAAATAGTGAGCTACAACAAGACCTCGAAATAAAAATGTTCAACAATTCAAATGACGAAACTAACAGCCAATTCAGCTAGCAAAAATTAAAACAAAAATATTCTGCATTTTTATTTAACACTCAACACTCATCTTTTTGTGTGTTTTTTTAAGAGAGGTTCATGTTTAATTTTAAACTACATGAAAAACAAGTATTTATAAAGTAATAGATAAATGTAGCATGTGTAGGGTGACTTAAAAACTCCTCCTATCTTCAAGAGAGCCGTGAGGTAGTGGTTAATGCATCGAATTACTGTCACAACGGTTCCTGGTTCTATTCCCGATTGGGATGAAAATTTCAAGGACTGAATTTTCGGCTCTTCCTTGACATCATTTGCGAGTATGGTCTTGAGGAAACGATGAGAGTTCGTCGGAAGGGGACGATAAATGGCTGACCCGTGTTAAGAGAGAGCCATATATCTTGCATGTTAAAGACACCCTTGTAGATTTCGAAAAAGAGCAGGCTAATGCAGCTACAAGGCAGCACTCGCACCCGCAAAGTGGAAAGGGATTAATATAAATTGCAAAACGTGTTTCTCAATCCACTATCCTCCGTCAGTTATTGCTATAATGCACATTGCAATCAAAGTTAACACACTTATGTAAAAATAATATAATTTTCAGGTGTTTTCGATCAATTGTTCCTGTCTTGTCTCAATAAGTTTAAAAACACATCAAGTTTTAATTGCTTAAGATTTTTATCAAAATAGGGCTTATATTTGAAATTTTACATAATTCAAGAGATAACAATCAAGGTTGAAAATGATCGTATACTTTAAAATAGATATCAAACCAATTTATTTCTAATAGTTTGACAGAAAAGAGGATTCGAACAAACATTGACTTTTCAGTAGAGTTTTAAAAAAAGCAATCAATGGCAAATTAGACAGATCAAAAGATTGTTCAACCCAGCGTCAAAGAAGAATGTATATAAGATTGAATAACTGGAAATAACACTTTATAATATAAATTTTAAGAAGGTATGAGAAGGCAATTTTGCTTGCCATGCCACGAAATAGAAGTTCTTTCCCCCCTTTTCTTTTAATCTGAAAATAATAAAGTATTATTGATCTATTTAATAACAACATGCATAAAGAACAGACAGTCTATACAATTTATTCCGTTAGGAATATATTTATACTGTAGCATTTATTCCAGTGGAAATAATATTCCATTAGCAATAATATTCCAGTGGAAATAATATTCCAATAACAATAATATTCCAGTGGAAATAATATTCCAATAGCAATAATATTCCTTGTGGAGATAATATTCCAGAATATTTATTCTATTTTGAACTGATATCAAACCGTGACCCCTCCTCTTCGTTGAATTTGAAAATTAAAAAAATACCACAAATCTACTAAATTACAACATCCCAGTGCATGGCGTAGCAATACCTTTAATAAATGCTTCCGCATAGATGGAATAACAGCTTTCGAACTTCCGACGTATTTGTCGCAGTTTACCGGTTTCAAGCTATCTTACGTAACATGCTTTGTTGAAATTTTAGACTATAAGCTTTAAGCAAATTGTCTAGCTCACGATTCGTATTAACATGTGACAGTATCAAGCAATCTCGGAAAGATATCTTGGATAACGTTTTCGAAGAGTAACGGGTAACGATTTTTTATCCATCTACATTCTGATATTGCGTCATGATATAGAGCGATCTCGGAAGTATATCTTGGATAATGTGACCGAAGAGTAAATCGTTTTTTATCCATTTATATCTGATTCCGCGTCATAATAAAGGGCGATCTCGGAAGTATATCTTGAAAAATGTGTCCGAAGATTAGAACTTTATTATTTTTCAATTTAAATTCTGATTCCGCGTCACCAAATTGAGCGATCTCGGAAATATATCTTGGATAATGTGTCCGGAGATTAAAACGATTCTTATTTTCCCCTTTAAACTCCCCGTCATAATAATGGACGATCTTAGGAGAATATTTTGGATAATGTGTCAGAGGAGTAAACATTCTTGTTTTTTTCCACTTATAGTCTGGTTCCCTGTCAAACGATCTCAGAAATACATCTGACGATTTAAGATTTCGTTTTTTACATTGAAACCCCTAGTCATAACAATGACATATCTTGAAATTAGTCTTCGATAACTGTATCTGAAGATAAAAACTTTATTATAGTTTTCTGTTATATTGCTTTCGATCTAGCAAGATCTGAATAACAATTTGCAATTTACGCCCGACACTTGAAATTTTAGTTGTAAAAATCTAAATACTTACCCTTTTTTTCAAAGAAATCGATAAAGTTTACGAAGAGGACATCAAAATGAACTGTTACGGAAAACGAAATATCCATGACAGCGGGATAACCGGAGACTTTACATGTATTAGTACAAAAACACATAAAGCAAACATTTGTCCGTGTGCCTATTATTTATGCAATAGTAAGCTAATTGCAGGATAAATTATATTTATTTACTAACTTAATAAATATTGGATTACAAAAAATCGTACAGTATACTTTCCCCATAAGGAACCATATTGCTGTCTTTTAAAAAATATAACTGTTCAAAGCGAAAAATGATTGCAGTAAACCACCATTTGTTACATAAATTCTTTAAAGATAATAGATTTATTGATTCAATTTAATGATGTCTAGTGACTGTAAGTTAGGTCCCAAACGTTATGAAAACGATTATTATATTGAATTGAAAATTATAGTTGCTGTATATCATATTTGTTGTTTGTTTATTGCTTTATACAAAAGACAGTTCGTTGATGTTTTTGTTCTGTTGTAATAGCTTCACGATATTGGTTTCGACCACTGTTTAATGCTGTACGATGACCTATAGAAAACTACACGTACTTCGTTTGGTTTCTGGTGGATAGATGTCCTATTTTCATATTATTAGAAACATATGATACTGTGCTCAACTAAACATATAGTATTGTCTATGTTCGTTGTTGAAGGCCGTATGGTGACCTTTAGTTGTTAATTTCTGTGTCATTTGATCTCTTGTGGCGAGTTGTCTCGTTGGCAGTCTTATCACATCATCTTTTTTATATATCGATATTTAAGCCATTCCTGATAACTTCTGATATTTACACAACATTTTAAATCTGTTAAAGCTATCAGGGACCCTGTTTAAACAATGTACTGTGTAATACAATTTCAAAACGTAATTTTTGTAACATTTTTAACGCTTCAAACAAGCATTAGACCGTTGGTTTTCCCGTTTGAATGGTTTTACGTCTAGTAATTGTGGGGCCCTTTATAGCTCGTTGTTCGGTGTGAGCCAAGGCTCTGTGTTGAAGGCCGTACATTGACCTATAAAGGTTTACTTTTATAAATTGTTATTTGGATGGAGAGTTGTCTCATTGGTACTCAGACTACATCTTCCTATATCTATTATTTTTAATTATTTTTGAAAAATTGGACTAAAAACCATAAAAATTTCAAAATTCACTTTTAACACGTGTTCTTCCCACAGATCTTTACTTAAGACATTGGTTTTGGAAACACTTTACCCAAACAGGAAGTCGTCTAACTGACTCGCTTTTTTCGAAATCTAAATAAAAATAAGGTGTATTCTATCTATAAAGATTGATCGTTAAATCATAGCTTCATGTCCAGTGTCAACTATTTCATACGGACAAGAACAAATTGACAATAAAAACAATAGGTAGGTTCTGTAAGGTAAGACGACCGGGCCGAAAAACTGAATGTAGACTGACACTTGAAAATAGTGTTCATGTATGTTTTTAAACGAGGTAGATACATGTACCTTGTAAAATATTTTCAAATGTTCTTGATAAGGTGGTACCCAACACCATGACTAAAATTAATTTAAGTTTAATTTTCATAAAACTGTGACAAAATATTTACTTTGACCCTTTGAATTTATTTATCAAAATCTCAAAACAAATGAACCAATCACTTTCTCGGAAAAAAATTTGTTGGATACATACCAGTTTAACAAACACTATTTTGATCATTGAGAAGCTTAATATTTCCTTAACATTACACCGTGATTAAAACGTTTAACTGATTTTACAGAGTTATCTCCCTGTAGTGGTAAGTACCACATTGACGTTAGGATAAAAACTCGGATTTAAACTTCAAATCCAATCGAACGGTTTTTTAAACATTAATCGCAGCCTAATCAATGTCCTACTTTACCAAGTTTTTAACAGCTATAAATGTAAGCTATCCAGATGAAAGAAATAGATGGACGGCTATAACTTTCTTCCATAGTCTATACAAGAAGACCGCAGTCAGATTCTTGTAAACGAGGCATGGATATATCATATTTTGTAATGCAAGCTTGCAATCATACCACATCTTCTTTTTTATATTGATGAAATTAACTTTTAAGGACAAAATTGATCTTTTTTTTTTACTTCAGATATTAATGATAAAGAATGTGTTTCAAATATGTGTAATTTCAATACTATGATAAATTATTGTAAATAAGTTGATTCATTGATTCAATTATTAGCAAATCCTAATAAAGTTAATGAAGATTACATGGATTCTTCTGGTTTAAGGTCACGTGATATCAGAAATATGAGAAAAGGAAGAGTCAAATTTCAAAAAACTTGTGAGTTTGCTTTAACTATGTTGATTTCGCATGACAAAAGCAAATTATCTTTAAACCGGGAAATGGATCAAAGAAAATGAATTCGTAAATCATCATTAAGCCAGACTTTTCTGGTGTCAATTTAATGATACGCATCGGAAATCTGCTTCATTTCATGTTAAGAATTGATTAATTTTGACTTGTTTGTATTTATATACACCCTATGATTGCACGTGTAAGAAAAATTCCGGGAACATATCTAATTCTGTAGGTAAAATTCGTGTAGATTTCACTTGACTTTCTTTACACGAGAAAATAGATAAAAAAAACGTAAATCACGATTGAATGCCTTTAATCATTAAGCCAGACTTTTTTGGTGTCAATTTTTACTATCCTCTTTAATGAAATGCATCGGAAATGATATATAGAATGCCGATCTGCTTTATTCATGTTAATAATGGATTAATCTTAACTTGTTTGTATTAATATACACCCTATGGGCGATATGTTAAATATTCTGTAAGCAATATTAAGCAGAGAAAGAAAGACGAAAAATACCAGAGGGACATTCGAATACATAAGTCAAAAATAAACTGACAAAGCGATAGTTGAAAAATAAAACCAGACCAATAGTACATAAAACACCACACAGAAGACTGAGCAGCATGAACCCCATCAAACCTAGGGTTGGACTCGGGTGTTCCGGAAGGATAAAAAGACCCTGCTCCACATGTGGAAGTCGGGGTCAATTGTTTCAACAATTCATTATTTTCATTTTACTTAACAAAATATAATGCCTTAAGCGAATATATTTGTAGAATATGATAACTTTTTTCGATGGAAAAATATTCATGTCTCGTCAGTTCGTATTAAAAGTAATTTTTTTTTACATGTAACTCTTTGAACAGTTATACATGTAGCACTTTATATTTAGTGATTTATATATTCCAAGTAAGTAATTAACGATTTCGATCCCAAATTCTAATGAAATCATTACATATTATTGTCATTTTTTTAAACGTTACAATTTTTTTTAACAAACGGACGGACCTTACGTAACGACAACACAAGTGAAAAATAAGCTATATATCAAAATATCGGTTGACTGATTACGTAATATCTCATCATATGATAAAATATCGGCTTCTTTTTTAATTTTTAGAAAATTGGAATATGCAAAAAAAAAACACAAGATTAAAGCCATATGAAACCTCAAATTAAAAAAAAATATGCATATGTTTTTTAAAACTAAATGGATAGTTTTCATTATACAACTTAAGGACATATACTTTTTTCTTAGGAAAATTCTTTAATTTGTCCACATTTAGCAGCAGCACCCGCATACGGGGTATATATCTCCCAATTGATACGATATTCCCGTGCTTGCATTTCCTATCATGATTTTCTTGATAGAGGGTTGCTGCTCACAAAAAAGCTATTAAACCAAGAGTTCCAAATGGTGAAGCTGAAATCATCCCTTCGTTAATTTTACGGACGCCATCACGAGTAGGTTGACCGTTATGGAATAACCGTTTCACAAATGATATCGGATATGTTCCTTACGTCGTAACTACAATCCCCTCCCCTTTCCTGAATGTGACCTACCGAATTAGACTATTTACCGGATTTGTTATCACATAAGCAACACGACGGGTGCCGCATGTGGAGCAGGATCTGCTTACCCTTCCGGAGCACCTGAGATCACCCCTAGTTTTTTGGTGGGGTTCGTGTTGTTTATTCTTTAGTTTTCTATGTTGTGTCGTGTGTGCTGTTGTTTGTTTGTCTTTTTCATTTTTAGCCATGGCGTTGTCAGTTTGTTTTAGATTTATGAGTTTGACTGTCCCTTTGGTATCTTTCGTCCCTCTTTTAGAAGAAGTTTACTTATTTGTAATTGCTTGCTGCCAGATAGCAATTCGCCGACATATTTTTCGTATGCATAGTGACCTAAGCGTGACCCTCCTCGTAAAAATCCGGTGATAGCAATACGCATGAATCTGTCATTAAAATAAACAATTACCTGATTTTACATGTTAAACACGTGCTAAATACCCACGCTTTTTGTTGATTATTCACTATAAGGTGCCAATCGGTAAACTTCGACTTCAAAACACGGCATTTAATGAGTAGCCATATTTGTTATATCATAACAAACAGATCGAAAAAAAATTGACGATTATACGATATATTTGCGAAAAAAATGATAAAATCGTGCGCAGAGGACTAAGTTTATGATATATACATGCATTGGTTCAGAATTGGATGAACATTATTTTTCACCAGTCACTCGTTTCTTATGACTTTAAGTTGAACGATAACAAATAAAAATATGAGCCTTTAAAAAAGATAGCACAAATAAAACTTTAATAAAGACGCATACAACACCTGCTTTATACCTTTAGCGACAATAAAAGAAATAGCTAACTTATAAAATAAGACAGTTCGCCCAGTATTACGAATTAGTTTTTCAAATTAAAGTACATCACAAAGGCAATGTTCTAACATTTTGCTTAGAATTGAGAATAAGTTCATAGATTTCTATTTACTTAAACTAGAGTTATTGAGCTAAAACCAAAAATAATGTTTATTTGGACCCTTTTTGGCCCCTAATTCCTAAACTGTTTAGACCAAAACTCCCAAAATCAATCCCAACCTTCCTTTTATGGTCATGAACCTTGTGTTTAAATTTCATAGATTTCTATTCACTAATACTAAAGTTATGGTGCGAAAACTAGGAAAAATGCTTGTTTGGGCCCCTTTTTGGCCCCTTTTTCCTAAACTGTTGGGATCTCAACTCCCAAAATCAATCCCAACCTTCATAATGCTTATTTGGGCCCTTTTTGGTAATGCTCTTCAACTTTGTACTTATTTGGCTTTATAAATATTTTGATATGAGCGTCACTGATGAGTCTTATGTAGACGAAACACGCGTCTGGCGTACTCAATTATAATCCTGGTACCTTTGATAACTATTTACACCACTGGGTCGATGCCACTGCTGGTGGACGTTTCGTCCCCGAGGGTATCACCAGCTCAGTAGTCAACACTTCGGTGTTGACATGACTATCAATAATGTGGTCATTTTTATAAATTTCCTGTTTACAAAACTTTGAATTTTTCGAAAACTAAGGATTTTCTTATCCCAGGCATAGATTACCTTAGCCGTATTTGGCACAACTTTTTGGAATTTTGGATCCTCCATGCTCTTCAACTTTGTACTT
This sequence comes from Mytilus edulis, assembly GCF_963676685.1. Taxonomy (NCBI): domain Eukaryota; kingdom Metazoa; phylum Mollusca; class Bivalvia; order Mytilida; family Mytilidae; genus Mytilus; species Mytilus edulis. The sequence goes on from NC_092354.1 coordinate 17,731,156, forward strand.
ATTTGGCTTTATAAATATTTTGATATGAGCGTCACTGATGAGTCTTATGTAGACGAAACGCGCGTCTGGCGTACTAAATTATAATCCTGGTACCTTTGATAACTATTTGCCCCTAAATTCTAAACTGTTAGGACCAAAACTCCAAAAATCAATCCCAACCTTCCTTTTCTGGTCATAAACCTTGTGTCAAAATTGCATAGATTTCTATTCACTTAAACTAGAGTTATAGTGCGAAAACCAAGAAAATGCTTATTTGGGCCCTTTTTGGTCCCTAATTCCTAAACTGTTGGGACCAAAACTCCCAAAATCAATCCCAACCTTCCTTTATGGTCATGAACCTTGTGTTAAAATTTCATAGATTTCTATATACTTAGACTATAGTAATAGTGCGAAAACCAAATGTCTTCGGACGACGACGACGACGACGACGGACGACGACGACGACGGACGACGATGACGACGGACGACGACGACGACACCAACGTGATACCAATATACGACCAAAACATGTTCAATTTTTGAGGTCCTATAAACGTAATGTTCTATCTTTTCGCCTCTAAACCATTTACAATTATAATTTCAATCAAAGAATATAATTTCAGAAAGAGACAACTGCTAAGAGTTAATTTCTTCATTCAAAATCAAAGAAAATAAAACAGTTACGTTCTAAGAGTCCACTTTAATAGCATTGGAAAGATCTTTTTAATCTCATAAAATTAATAAGTCAATAAGACTGACTATTAATAGTACTTTTTTTATAATAAGAAATAAGTTGAAAAATAAAGAATGATAATTATAAATAAAATAAAAATCAAATTAAGTAAGGAATTGTTTACAGTACCTTTTTATAATAAAAAAAATATCAATTCAAACATCAAAGTAGTTAATCTCTTCATTTCAAATGAACTAAATTAAAAGGTAGTATTCTAACAGTTCGCTTATTTAGTATTGAAAATAATAGACGTTAAAACATTGCCAATTATAATTTAAATCAAAGAAAATAGATAGATGTTAACAATACCTTTTATAATAAGAATTATAAGACCAGAGAGATAAAACTGCTTCTAAGTGCTAATCAGTCCATTAAAATCAATCCAAATCGACTTTATAATTGGGGTATACATATGGCGATACCATTTACAACTTCCACTCAGACATTTGTTTGGTCTGATCAATAACCAACGAACGCATTTTATAACAGAGACTTGTTAAATATTGCAATTCGTTCGATTATCATATTTTATCTTTGAAAAAGTTTAGTTGCGCAGATTATTAGTTAATTATTTAGAATGAAAAGGCGTTTTACAAGTATACGTGTGTGTCAATGTATCTTTCATGTGAGCTAATAAAGAGGTTGGTTCGCAAAGGTTAAGATGGCCCTACGACTTTATAATGGGTGGTTGTTTTTTTTTTTACATATCCAACTTCTACAATTTTCAAATAGTAAATACGAAAAAAAGTTGATCCCAAATGAAAAACGCAAATGAAAAAAAGAATGTTCGTAGTCAAGCAGATGACACAACATAAAATTCTGTATACAGATTCCCCCCAAAACAGTGAGCAAGACAGATATCATCACCGTAGACCATTCCATGTTTAAGAGATGCGTCCAGTCGACCCACATTCAGCTTGCAAAACCCATCTTTTGATTTCATACATTCAATTTCGATTTTTGATATGTATGCAATATTTTTAACTGATGTTAAACGATCAATTAATCAATTAGTCAAATTTCAAAAGTATGACAAATAAATATGATTGCAAATGCGCCAAGTATCAACAAAAGACCAAATGACAAGCAATTTAACTAAGGTCAACAACGTACAATCTACAACAATGAGCAAAACATATATGACATAGTAAATGTAAATGGTGTAGGAATACGTAACCACTTCAAACAAGAAAGTGTATATAGTACGTGGATGCCCCTCTCGCACTATCATTTTCAATGTTCAAAGGCACAAGTTGCAAGTTGACTGGTTTTCAACTTCATTTATAACTACCTTGGCCAATAACTTTAACGTGAAGCGGGACAGAACGAACGAACGAATAGACCGACAAAATAATGCCCCTAGATTTGGTATAAAATGAAAACTTACAGCATGATTGAAACCTATATTATAAATCGAGAAAAAAATATGACTGACGATAAACAACAATAACTGGTCTTTTATTTGTAAAAAAAAACATGAAATAGATTTTAAACTATTTATGATCATAATTTCTTGCATACTGAACTTTTATTTCTTTATGAACCTTTGATATTATTATTCGATCACACTGACTTTCTTTTGAAGCTTAAGTTGATATTTGTTATTAATTGATGATTGCAGTTACGGCGTTCCATAGCAAAGGGTTATATTGCGACAAGAGCTAATTATTTTATGATATTTTGAAGGTATCATCTTATTTATTATTGGTATTAGATGAACGATAACTTTTATGCCAGTTTTCAGTAAGAAGATAATCAATCTTAACAAAACAAAAACTCCCTTACTCTAAAAAATCAAATAAATAACAGAAAACTGACAGGAATAATGTTCTACGTAATACCGTTCCTTTCCTAAAAAATCTCCCCCCCCCAAAAAAAATAAAAATGAATATTGTAATGAAGATAAAGAAGAAAATGATTGTAATAAAATTGAGAATGGAAATGGGGAATGTGCCAAAGAGACAACAGCCTGACCATTGGAAAAAACAACAGCAGAAGGTCACCAACAGGTCTTCAATGTAGCGAAAAATTCCCTCACCCAGAGGCGTCCTTCAGCTGGCCCCTTAACAAATATATACTAGTTCAGTGATAATGAACGCCACACTAGTATTGTGTATTTTACAATTACACTAAAACTTAAAAGAGGGACGAAAGATACCAAAGGGACAGTCAAACTCATAAATCTAAAACAAGCTGACAACGCCATGGCTAAAAATGAAAAAGACAAACAAACAACAGCACACACGACACAACATAGAAAACTAAAGAATAAACAACACGAACCCCACCAAAAAACTAGGGGTGATCTCAGGTGCTCCGGAAGGGTAAGCAGATCCTGCTCCACATGCGGCACCCGTCGTGTTGCTTATGTGATAACAAATCCGGTAAATAGTCTAATTCGGTAGGTCACATTCAGGAAAGGGAAGGGGATTGTAGTTACGACGTAAGGAACATATCCGATATCATTTGTGAAACGGTTATTCCATAACGGTCAACCAACTCGTGATGGCGTCCGTAAAATTTACGAAGGGATGATTTCAACTTCACCATTTGGAACTCTTGGTTCAAAAACTTCCTTGTGAGCAGCAACCCTCTATCAAGAAAATCATGATAGAAAATGCAAGCACGGGAATTCCTTTTAAAACTCTAAAAAAACGGAAAAAAAAGAAGGAAAAACCTTACAATTTCCTAGAATCTAATATCGTTCTTTTCCAGATAAAAAAAAATATTGTAACGAAGATAGTTTTAGATTAGAAAGTGCATATCTAACAATTACAAAAAAAAAAACCAACTCTAACTATGAAAAAATAAAAATAAAGATCAAACTGGAATGATATTCTTTCGAATACCTTTTTTTTTCAAGAATGAAGATAATATACCTTTCATACAACATGTGTCTTTAAGTACTCTATTTACGGAAGGAAATTATGTCACTTTAAAAAACTAGAACGGATACATGATATTGAGAGAAAAAGTAAATTTCATTTAAATAATTTAACCAGGGTAAAGCTATACACATTAAAATAACATAAATCCGAATACTTCATAAAAGTTAGCCGCCCTTCTTGCATGTCATTTTTATCTGTTAATTTTCTGAAACTTGTTTTTCTATTAAGACCTATTATTAATCTTTAAAATAATGGATTAAAACATTGAGAAGTAATTTGGAAATGAGATTTTAATATTCTTTTTATACATCCAGGCTCGCATTTAACGGTTTCTCAGTGATATTTAATTATCTATAAATACTGCTATAGCTGAGAGAATTGTATAACGATTTAATTGGGCTTAAAACTACATAATAAATCTGTCATTAGGTCAATCCACAGACTTTTATACTTTAAAAGGCTACAACGTCTAAACAGTGCGAAAGTACAAATATTTAATCAGAAGGAGACGTGTAATACATGGATTGGGGTAAATGGAATGGAAAGCGAGTATTTGTGGAAGTTAAATCTGTCATTATACTTTAACGTGCTAGAACAAATGACAAATTAGAAGGAATGATATGATTCATGGATTGGGGTAATTGGAACGGAGAACGACTATTTGTGGATGTGAAAGAGTTATACTTTAACGTGCTAAAGAAAACTAAAAAAACAAACAAACAAAAAACAAATATACTTAACTCCGAGGAAAATTCAAAACAGAAGTAAAAAATCAAATGTCAAAATCAAAAGCTCAAACACATCAACTGCAGAGATATATCAACTGTCATATTCTTGAAGTGGTACATGGATTTTCTTCTTTTAGAAAATGGTTGATTAATACCAAGTTACCAAGTCCATAGAAATGAAATTTTAACCTGAACGTGTTAGCAAGCTATCAGCATCAAATCAATATAAGCAGAGGAATAGTAAATATATCTAATTACACGAAATCATGTTAGTTATGGATGGGTTAAATGGATAAGAGAACGGTTATATGTGGAAGTATAAGGTCACTATGACCTACTAATTATAAATATTTGCTTATCTATAGAGTTTGTGTTAATATTATATAGTATAAACCCACTTCAAAAGAACAAGAAAAAAAAAGAAACATGCACTGTCCTTTCTCTAAATCAATAATTTTGGTCCTAAATGGTCTTCAACTTCGTACTTTATTTGGCCTTTTTAACTATTATGGATTCGAGAGTCACTGATGAGTCTTTTGTAGACGAAACGCGTGTCTGGCGTATATATAAAATTTAGTCCTGGTATCTATGATGAGTTTATTTACATGCCTAATTGTGACTACATCGTTTCACCCAATACTCAAAAAGAATTTCCTTACAATCTTCATGACAACCTTTACGACCACAAAGAACAGAAGGAAAAAACAGTGCACTGTCCTTCCTTTAAAACAATTTCTGGAAACTTGATACCGATTCCATGCCTAGTTGTGACTTTAACATTTTAAAGTATATACAATAAGAAATTCCTCACCATGTCATGACAACTTTTAAGAGAGCATAACGAACAGAAGAAACATAGAAACAATCATCTGTGTTTAAACTCGTTTTTCTTTGAAAATATAAAGCAACGGTGTATTGTTAAATAAATAAAATGATTACAGCTCAAAACAAAGGCAAGATCTACAAGAATGTTTAAGACCTGTTGGTGACCTTCTGCTGTTGTTTTTTTTTTAGGTCGGGTTGTTGTCTCTTTGGCACATTCCCCATTTCCATTCTCAATTTTATTACCATGTTTATCTCTAGTTTGGTCTATTAATGCGACATTTGATTGCCTTGTAAATATTTAAAATATACAAAAGTCATTCTATCAGTATATTATAATAAATAAAAAGCATGATGCAAAATGTGGTATGCGCAGGGATCGGTATGGTACTCCTTAAACTGTTCGATTGTCGATGTGAGTGTAAAAATATGAAAAAGTTTCTTTTTTTAAAATTTACTCCTTCTAATGGAATTTAGAAATAAATTATAAGGAATGAGCTGTTGGAATGTCTTCAACGTTTCTTTTTTTCTAAATTTACTCCTTTTAATGGAAATAAGAAATGAATAATAATGAATGAGCTGTTAAAATAATAATTTGAAAAAACATACAAAATGCGCTGCACCTGCTACGCGGTTTATTCAGTGTGCAATACATTTTTAATGTCCTTTCTCCATAGACAGACCAAATAACAAACTCATTACTTGCATAGCATTTTTATAAACGTGTCTTGCACAGGGATGGTTTCTTTACTCATTTGAACTGTTCGATTTTCTGTCCGAGTGTTAGTGAACTAAAAACAGAAGACATTTTATATTCAATAACCGACTAGAATACAATTTATATTCAATAACCGACTGGAATAAAAATTTATATTCAATAACCAACTGGAATACAATTAATAAACACACCTGCACCGTATACCACCTGATGTAGTGACTTTTACATATTGTATGCACTTAAAAAAGACCAAAGCCTTTAATGAAATTATGAAAACGGTATTGATGAATATTTGAAATTTAATTTGTTTGATATAGAATAATTATGAATTAACAACGAGGGTTAAGAGAGTACTATTTGACTAGTTTTTGCCATACCAACGGAACAACAAAGCATCACACTGAACGTCATAGCACATGAAGACATTTCATAATAGTGACAACTGAATACCTATTGAACCCAAAGTAAATGAAAGCCCTGTTAAATCTATATAAGGCTTATTCACTAATTGAATTGAAGCTGTTAGCCAAATCTCTAACATAAGATGTTGAAGACGTCATCAAACACAAGGTTGCGTACCCCAGTGAATGATCAGCATTCTACAGTAAGAAAACTAATATTAATTGGTTATATTGACATTTACTCATCTTATGACATTTAAATGTTAATAATTACTATTAACTCAATATCGTAACAGGTTACTAACACGACATACAATTATAACTCAAACAGTTCGTAATTTTAGCATTAAACACTCTGAAGGTAAAACAGTTTACCTGGGCCTTAAATATTAAACTTTAATCGTTACAAAATTTGTGCTCAAAACACAAAATCCTAATTTTGATTGGTTGATGTCTGAGTAAGATAATCGTGCTTTTTAAGTTTAATGACCGAAAGGAAGGATGTAGAAACAATAAAGATTAAGTTTTGATTTTGTATCGAATTTATTCATTTAGGAGGATTTAGCATAGCTTAACGTATTGATAATGGTGGTAATAAAAATACCTCAGCTAAACCTGCTGTATTCAATAACAGAAGCATCATCATCGTTGTCTCATTGTTGGTTAAAATTAGTTTTTCTGATCGATTGAATTATTTTCCACGATAAAAGAAATATAATACTAAGATATGTTACTTGTCAGTTTACACATGTTTCTGATAGCAAAACGATATCAAACTGTTAAAAGTATGAAGATAAGATAAAAAAAAATCTTTCTGCAGATTGTGATGAAATAGCACATCATTTGATTAAAAGACAGAATTATATGTGATAACTACTTTAGAATATAATAATTCAAATAAATAGAGCTATACATTTATATATATTTGACGAAAGAAGATATACGGTTGCAGATTTCGTTGTAATCTCTTGAAAGCTTTTAAGTATAAATCCACGTATTAATTAAAAATGTACGAAGGCAAAACATTTATGATTAACTGTGTTCGATTGTGGCTCCTTTTGAATCCGACTGATTTTTTCGACTCAAATAAAACACGCCCGATACTGTTGGCAAGATCATACGGACACAAGAACTTTTGCCGTGAACATCAACGTTCAATTAATTTCTGTCTTTAATTCAAAGGAAACAAAAGACAGATATATGCCAGTGTATAAGGACACCAAAAGATCACCAACATGAAGGTGGTTTATGCATTTCACCAGTACACTATACAAGATGTCGTAATTGTAAACTGAAGTGGTATTATTCATCAGTGAAATTTTATCTTCCTACACCGCACCCGGCAGATGTATTTGACTCCATTTTGAATTGTCCGTTTTTCTGCAGAATGTCGACGCTCCAACTTCCTACACCAATACAACTAGTGGCCACAAAATTTGTCAATAATGGTGAAAATGAGCCTAATTTAAGGGGATTTTGAGACGTGTAAGCTAATTCGTACTAGAACAATCGATCTCAAATGGAATTAAAAAAAAGCAAATTACTATTAGGACATGCAATTATTATACTTAAATGATTTAAACGCAAATAAATCTATTTTGTTTTTAATTACATCAAATATTTGCCACTAGCTTTTAAGCAAACAGTTATATATCAATCGATGTTTAAGCTTAAGAGCAATGATGACATTTTGCACTGAAGGTATTACCGAATGCTTAAGGTAACACTCCACAGTTAGAAAATAAAATAAAAAATAAGCCACAAAATGTTTTATCATCTCCTATTCCTGGATTTCTAATACATTAACCTAACTGTTTGTGTTGTACATGTGCATATGTATGTAATCAGTATATTCCATAGATTTGATTTTCAAAAGTTAAAAGAGTGAAAATTAATTCCTTTTATGTGAATCCATGGCAACATTCTGCATTTATTTACCATAAAATATTGCAAAAAAGGGGGGTGGACATGTCACATATCTTTCGCCTCATTTTTTCGTAAAATTCAATCACAAAGTTCGTGCGATAAAAAGTTGGAAAATAACATTGCAATAATTGCCGGACCAATGTATGGTAGGGACATGCAAATACGGACTGTCATACAGAAAACAGCCTATATTACATACATTACATAATCTTGATGTTCATATAAACCCAATACAAAGGCTATTTTAATACTCAGCTATCCAAAAATGAATTTTATTGCACACTAGCTCTCATATTTGAAAAATCCACAGGGGCAAAAATGCGAAACTACACACCTAGCTGTGGAGTGCTACCTTAACTACGTCAGATGACACATAGGTAGCAAGATCTGACTGCCCTTCCGGAACTTTTTAGATATCAACTTTTTTAATTGTTTGACCAGTCGATACATCTTGCAACATCTATCTCTTGAATCAATACATACAAAAGAGGGACGAAAGATACCAGAGGAACAATCAAACTCATAAATCGAAATACAATACATACAAGTGCGTTTTTAAATATGTCTGAAATATTTGTAACTGGTTGTTAAGCAAGCAGTGATCAATTAATCAAATTAAGTATAACAAATAAAGAGATATGATATGATTAAAAACGAGACAAGATAAAATGTCAAGCATTTTAGCTGAAGTTCAAAGTACGACCTTCAACAATAAGCAAAATGCTTATGATGTATCAGGCTATAATATGTCTAGAAACAAAATAGGGAATCAGTTCAAAAGATATATGTAACGGCCTGTTTATTTATCGAGAACAATTTTGACTGACGATAAACAACAATAACTGGTCTTTTATCGTTAAAAAGCATGAACTAGATTTCAAACTATTTATGATCATAATTTATTGCATACTGAACTTTTATTTCTTGATGAACCTTCGATATAAATAGTCAACCACAATGACTTTCTTTTGAAACTTAAGTAGATATTTTTGATTAATTGATGATAGCTAAAAACCGCATCACCGCAAAGGGTTATATCGCGACTAGATCTAATTATTATACAATATTTTGAAAGTATAATCTTATTTATTATTTTTAATAGATGAACGATAACTTTTATGCGAAATGAATAAGATAAGTATCAGACAAAAACAAAAATAAAAACTCCCTGATTCTAAAACAATAAATAAAAGAAAACTGACAGTTTTCAGTAAAAATGATTATTGTTACGAAGTTAAAAAAGAAAATGTTTATTTTATCATGTTTACAATTACATAAAAACAAAACTCTGAAAATTAAAAAAGAAAAAAGAAAACTCACAATTTTCTGGAATAATGTTCTATATCTAATACCTTTTTTCCCCAGAATGAAGCCAAGTTGTAACATTGCAAGCGAAATACACCTTTTATGCAAAACATATAATTGTACTTCTCTATTTACGGAAGAATATTGTGTCACTTAAATTAAAATCGAACGGAGATTTTTTTTTTTTTGAAAATAATTGGAGGTTAAGCTATACACATTAAAATAACATAAAGCCGAATACATAATAAAAGTTTATCCGCCCTTCTCGCGTGTTCTTTTTGTCTTTTTTCTTTCTGAAACATGTTAGTCTCTAATATTTAATTAACTGTGCATTTGTATTCAGATATCGCAGATCAAATTTATTCGTTCATTGTTTAATCATACGTTTTTTGATTGAGTTAAGTCTGCCAATTGATATTTTATCGTAAGTTTTTCTTTGTTGTGATGTTATGCTATTGTTTCAGAAAAAGGGAGAAGGTTTGGATCCATTAAAACGTTTAATCCCGCTGCAAATGTTTGCACCTGTCCTAAGTCAGGAATCTGATGTACAGTAGTTGTCGTTTGTTTATGTAATATATACGTGTTTCTCGTTTCTCGTTTTGTTTATATAGATTAGACCGTTGGTTTTCCCGTTTGAATGGTTTTACACTAGTAATTTTGGGGCCCTTTATAGCTTGTTGTTCGGTGTGAGCCAAGGCTCCGTGTTGAAGGCCGTACTTTAACCTATAATGGTTTACTTTTTAAATTGTTATTTGTATGGAGAGTTGTCTCATTGGCACTCACACCACATCTTCCTATATCTATTTTCTATTAATACCAATTAAGAATGATTAAGCTAATGGATTAAAACATTGAAAAGTAATTTGAAAATGAGATTTTAATTAATTTAATACCGACACATCGCATTTAACGGTTTCACGGTGAGAATGTAATGTTATCTATAAAAACTGCCATAGCGGATAGAATTTTATGACGATTTAATTGGGCTTGAAACCATATCATAAATCTATCATTAGGACAATTTAAAGACATTTATATTTTAACAGCTACCAACGTTGAAACAATGTAAACAGTAGGAAAGTACAAATGTTTGATCAGAAGGAATCATGTAATTTATTGATTGGGGAAATGGAACGGAAAGCGATTATGTCAGAAAAAGAAAGGTTTATACTTTAACGTGCTTCCAACATCGAAACAATGTTAACAGAGGTATAGTACAAATATTTAATCAGAAGGTATCATGTTATTCATAGATATGATAAATGGAAAATGGTCATTTGTGGAAGTGAAATCTATCATAAAGGCAATTCACATTTATGATTTAACCTCCTACATGTACCAATGTGAAATGATTCGTGTCATTAATGGATGATAAAACTGGAACGAAGAACGATTATTTGTGGAAGTGTACTACTAATTATAAAAAAAAAATAATGAATACTTTTTTTGTTCCTTTGACAGGATTTACTACTATAATATATTCTAATAATAGCTATGATTTTACAACAATGATATATGTGACACAATCCAACATGTTCGACTTTTTAATACAATACATACGAGGGTACTGAACAACGAAATTGATTAGAATTCTAAAATGGTGAAAATATTCAGGTACTGTCCTTTTCTTGTCAATTATGAACAAGAAATAACAAAAAAAAAAAAACAAATAGTGTCCTTCTTTTAATATAATTATTTCGAAATTTGATATCGATTCCATGCCTAGGTCTGACTACAACATTTTACACAATACCCAATAACAAATTCCTACACATCATTGTGACAACTTTTATGGCCATGAATATCAAAAGAAACACAGAAACAATCATCTGTGTTTAGAGTCGTTTTCTTTGAAAATGTAAAGCAAATATATATTGTTTAAGAAATGAAACGATTACAGCTCAAAACAAAGACAAGATCTGAAAAGAATGTATATCATGTTTACATATAGTTCGTACTTGTTGATCTTTTAATGCGACACGTGATTGCCGTGTTAATACTTGCAATATACATCAGTCATACTATCAGTACATTATAATCAAAACAAAAGCACGATACGAAATGTGGTATGCGCAGGTATGGGTATTTTACTCCTTCAAACTGTTCGATTTTCTATGTGAGTGTAAAAATATAGAAAAGAGGATGTTTTTTGTCAATTCAATTGTCTCAACAGGAGTATTAGAGCACACGTTAAGACATTATTTTACAACAAGACAAAAAATATCATGAAATACAAATTGCAAACAGAAATAAACTCAGTATTCATTAAAATGTTTAAGAGTCTGAAAATACCTCAATGTCAGCCGCATCCCACCAAAACTAAGGGAATAAAAGTAATATTTGTGTAATTACCATTTCGAATTTTTTTATTATCTAATACTGAGAAATATCATTGCTGGGTAAATAATTGCGATATATAGATATTTAAAACAGTTTTCCAGCACCTGATACGTGGTTTATTCAGTGTGCACCAAGTGTTTAATGATATTTTTTTTATAGACAGATTAAAAAAACATCAATCCTTTTAGCATTTTAGAAAACATGTCTTGTGCATGGGTGGTTTCTCCACTCATTTAAACTGTTCGATTTTCAATCTGAGTGTTAGTTAACTGAAAGCAGAATACATTTTACTTTCAATAACCGACTGGAATAAAATTATAGACACACTTGCACCGTATATCACTTGATATAGTGAATTCTACATATTGTATCAACTTAAAGGTAATTTTTAATGAATTATATATACGGTATCAATGAATGTTTAAAATCTAATTTGTTTGATATTGAATACTGTAAACCAACTAATTTTCTCGAGCGATTTATTTTCGCGTCTTTCGCGAGTAGAAAAATAACGCGAATATAAATCGTCGCGATTTTGTTAAACTTGGATCTTTCCTTATTGAACTACATAAGATAATTAAGAATATCGCGAAATTAAATCGCCGCGAAGTGGAATAGAAAGGGCTTAACGCGAAATAAAGTATCCGCGAAAATAAGTTGGTTTACAGTAATTATAAATTAAACACGAGTGTCAAATGAGTCTAATACATTGCCTTAACAACTGAAAAACAAAGTACGCTTTATTACAATAAGACATTTCTCAAAAAGAACAATGAGTAATCAATCATGTTATCCTAAAGTAAAAAGAGACCGTGTTGGTTCTGAATACTTATAAGGAAGGCCTGTTGGTTCTGAATACTAATAAGAAAGGCCTGTTGGTTCTGAATACTGATAAGGAAGGTCTGTTTCTAAAACTTCGAAATACGAAGAATTGTTAATTCGATTAATAGATTACCTTATCTGTATGTGGCTAAACATTTTTGGCTTTTTTGGTCCACAAGGTTCTTTTACTTCATACTCTACTTTGTCTTTTTTTGTTTGTTTTTATTAATCGAGTGTCACATCACCGATCAGCCTGGTGTACACAATTATAAGCCTGGTATCTTTGAAGAGTAGTGTTATTCAATATTGGCTGATATTTGTTTTGACATAGAAATGTTTATTTGGTTTCGATGAATACTTCATACAACTCTTAAGTTATCCCAAGAAAGATAACAGCAGAAGGGAGAAAGAAAACCAGAGGAACAGTGCATTGCTAATAGTATAGAAAATACTACTGATCATATAAACCTTTAAGTAGGAGACGACACAACAGCAGGTTTCTTCTCTGGTAAGTTTGGTGCTTTTGTAGACAAAACGCGTGTCTGGCCAAGAACATTGTTATCCTGCTATATATCATGGGTTTATTGTTGTAAAGAGAGTTCAACTACAATCTTTATTGACTAGAATTGCCAGTTTTCCTGCTGAAGGTTAGTGACTCTCTCCGGCAACATTACTCTCTGCGTCAACAAATAACCTGTCGCCATGATTTAGTCACGTGTATTGGAAATACGTTAAAGGTAGCACGGTAGTATTTGCATTCCAGAATTTAGATTGCTCTTTTGTGTACCCTACCTTAGGTCAATGTATCTGAATAGTGTGATTGGACAAAAAATTACAGTATCAAATGAACATCTCAAACTGAGGGATGAATCAGGTGTAGAAAAATATGAAATAATGTTGCATACATGTACAGATGAAAATGATTTTTTGAGAATTTTCGAGAATTTTGTATTCACTGCACGATAAAAGACCTAAATCCAATAGTGGCTTCAGCTTTTTAAAAATAGCACAAAAAGTAAACGTTCATTATACACATTAAAACTCATTTCTGAATAGTGAAATAAAAGTACTTCCGCTAACTGTGAATGTAGAATTTTTGGCAGTGTTAGAAAGTGGCACCTAAACACCAGCGCTCTATCAACCAATCAAATTGTGACTGTTTCGTTTATCTGATACGGTATCTCTTAGTAGTGAAAATGCTTGTAAATCTACTTATACTTTATATTGTACTTTTTTTATTCAGGTAACTAAGCACATAATTACTAATGATTTCAAAAAATTCTCGGTCGGAAAGCTTTACCTTTTTTATTTCTATTTATCTTTAAAGTTTTGCCTTCCTTTAAATATATGATTCCCTTGATTTTTGTTATATTTTGTCATTCAGTAAATTAGTGATATTACTTTATTTTGTTTCACCTTTATCGCTCATAAATACTTAATATGATCTTTATTGTTTATTCATCTTTCTATTATATGTATATTTTTTGGCTTTTACTTTTAAGCTAAAAATGATATGATTTACTCTGCTTTTTACTCTGTTGAAAACGCAGTTTTACGAGGTTTTACTTCAGTTTTCTTTATTAAATGTACACATCTTTAATACACATAATTAGTGATGATTTACTAAAATATCTACTATTTTTTTTTCTATTTTTTTCCTTTCTAAATTTATTTCTATAAACCTGGAAGTAAAATTATAACCTTTGCTTTTTATTCTGTTTTTTCTTGTGTTTTCATTTATTATCAAAGGTACTAGGCTGATTACTTAAGGATATATTACCTTAGCCGTATTTGGCACAACTTTTTGGAATTTTGGATCCTCAATGCTCTTCAACTTTGTACTTGTTTGGCTTTATAATTATTTTGATATGAGCGTCATTGATGAGTCTTATGCAGACGAAACGCGCGTCTGGCGTACTAAATTATAATCCTGGTACCTTTGATAACTATTCTTCTGACATATCAGTCTCGTTGAAATCTTGTTCTGGAATTATTTCCAAAACATGTGAGACAAGTTAAAAATATCAATGAATTCTAAAAATATCGTAATCAAACATAAATCTGTGAAAAAATGTGTACTTATAAAGGATAGTTTTTGAGTAATCCAGTTTTAAAATTTTTTGAGCAATCAAGTTAGTCTTTTTAGCCAAAATTTTGTGAAAATGGGTGAAGGATACAAAAATTGATTTTACAAGAACCATGTACATTCCATACCATTTTTGTCTTTTCAAATGTCTGAGATATGTATGCTTTCAATCATTTATAACAAAAAAGTTGAAATAATATGCATTTTGTTCTAAAAACTAAGAAAAATGACAGATTGACAAAATTGACCATATGGTAAATTTGACACGATAAAGCATAAAAAAATGATGGTTTTTTTTTAGGCTAAATTTATTCAGATTAGTCCACTTCATCTTTATTGAAAGTTTGAGAAAAAGTTTTATTGTGCAACTGTGATTTTTTTTCATGATAATAGCCAAGAAAATAGTAAAAATTGATGAAAAATGAGAAAATCGTCAAAATTTGGTATTTTCAAAGGCCCGTAACAAAAAAATAAGTGCAACACCATATGATTATTTCTTCACCAATATTTTTTTTTACAGTCTTATAAATTAGTTTAAGAAAAAAGTTTAATCCTAGATTTTTTTGGCTCCTCAGAGGTGTACATCCTTAATACACCAGACACGCGTTTCGTCTACATAAGACTTATCAGTGACGCTCAGTTATAAATAGTTTTAAAGCCAAACAAGCATAAAGTTGAAGAGCATAGATGACCCGAAATTCCCAAAAGTACTGTTAAATACGGCTAAGATATTATATGCATGGGATAAGAAAATCCTTAGAATTTTGTAAACATTCATACTTTTGTAAACAGGAAATTTATCAGTTATTTTACTTTATTTTCTTATAAATTATTGTTTAAATCTTTATCACACACAAGTTCTTATGGTCAAGTAGTATTTGGTGTGTTCGTTTTAATCTGTATTGATTTGTTTTTCTTTGAACCTGAAAATATCAAATATTTTCGTTCTTTTGTCACTGTTCCTTTATTTTTGTTCGAACCGTGTATTTGCTTTGTTTGTATATAATATTGTCAATACAATGAAATGTGATGCGACTGTCATACAAGTGAGAGGTTCAGCTACATATGAAAAAAATTATATCCACAAAGAAAATTTCAATGTCTGATATTTGACAGTTGTTATCCATTCTTTTAATGTGTTTGAGCTTTTGATTTTTCTATTTGATAAGGGTCCTTACTTTTTGATTTTTTTTTTTTTTGGAATACATTATTTTTGTGATTTTACTTTTCTCTTTAAATTTTTATCGAGCATAAAAACAGATGTACTTTAATATAACTGAAATATCAGTAATATTAATATCATTTCTTGTAAATGTATAAATAATTTTTATCACACATAAATTCAAGAAAATGCATAAATCTTTATCGAAAATAAATACTGTACTATTTTTGATTTTATATTCTTTCCATCTTTGAAGCTGAAAAAGTTCAATGATTTGAATTATTTCCCCTTCTTTTTAATCTGTATTTTCACTTTTGTAAACTAAGTAATATATTTTCTTTCACACTATTTTATAAACCTTTATTGCGCATAAATATTGATGATTTATTGCAGCTCAATCGGAAGCAATTTTTGAAAAATTTCCGTTTAGACAATTATTTCAATAGAACTAGATTTCGATTTAAATTATCTTTATGTGAATCAATGTATAGTAATCATAAAGTGTTGAAAAGATAAAGTTGTTTATCAATATTGTACATCTTTAAATTTGTATCTGCTCTCTTAATATGGATAAAACAACTAAAAATGTTCAACGGAGTAGCACAAACTAGAATAAACTAGATTTGGCTCGTATAATCTACATAAAGTTTAACAAAATACTTTACTTTGATGTATGAACAATTTACAGGAATAATTTTATTGTATAATTAGTAGTTTGCCAACACTTATTTTGATCTAAAAGCAGCTGGATTTTACTTTACTAGTGATTAAATTATCTAGCCAATTTTAAATCATTTAACGTCCTTTTGCGTTCTGTACCTCCTTAATCATGTGACAACAAGACGCGTGCCTTATACTGCACGACGCATGCTAACAGAATAAAAAAAATAAAAATATTAGTTAAGATGTAATACCACCATTGATTTTCTCTACAACTGTCAAATTCAAGGGAATATTATTTTGATGATGTAATATCTCTTAATAATAATAATAGATTCAGTGATCACCTACATTTAATATATTCAAGTGAACATGAAATTATAAAGATGCTACCGACACAGATAAATCTGCTTCATATTTAGACCTTTTTCCCGAAATGACTACTGATGGTAGGTTAAATACTAAAATTTATGACAAACGCGTTGATTTTAATTTTTCTATAGTCAACTTTCCATTTCTGTGAAGCAACATCTCAGCGGCACCAACATATAGAGTATATGTGTCTCAATTGATACGTTACTCTAGAGCTAGCTCAAAGTACGTTGATTTTGTTGAACGAGGAATACTACTTTATCAAAAGTTGCTAAGACAGGGCTATGAATCAATACAATTGAGGTCATCACTCAACGGTCGCCATCATGAGCTGATTGGCCATTATGACAAAAGTGTGTCAGAAATCATATCTGATATTCTGCCTCAGTCATAATAACCTTCCATCATTACCGCACTGAACAAAGAAATAACAAGAAGGGTGCCGTATACGGTGCAGGAAATGCTTACCCTTCCGGAGCACCTGATTTCACTCCCGGTGTTTAGTGGATTTCGTGTTGTTTCTTATTTATAACTGTTGATGTAAATGTCTTTTGGTTTAATGAGTCTTTGTTTACTCCTTTGTTTTGATCGTTATTGTATTTGTGTCATTTTTTTCCATGGCATTGCAAGTTTTCTTTGATTTATGAATTTGAATAGCCCTCCGGTATATATTGCCTCTTTTTTCCAATATCACTACATTTTTGTTTAACCTTTTGCACTAGCGTTAAAAGTCACATATACTATCAAACACTATACATTTCTTTATACGTAAACAGGAAGTTAACCGTATTGTCCGATTTTGACAATAAATGTTTGCAAAATATCTGATAACACTATGCTAAATTAGTACTGACGTCATCTGACTGATAAACGACCATTGATAAATTTATAATGATCTTATTTGTTCAAAATGACAGTTATTTTCAATTAAAGAGCTAGATTTCATAAAATGTTCATATAATGTTACAAAAACAATTATATATCCAGATGCAACACAACGACACAACAAACTATACTAGACTGTATATCTTCATAGTGACTCCGTGTACTTTTAATTGAAATCGTTGGACATTTGTGTCGAGTTTAACAATACTTGTATGTAAAAAAAAATCTAAACCATCTTGGTCAATACTTATAATAACCTCAAATTAATTAGTTAAAGGGAGTGCGTTAAAAACAAATCTCTTGACATGTTTCAATTTTAAACAAGTGAATAAGCTGAACGATTTTTGCTCATGTAGAGAGCAGAAAACCATAAAATGTAGGTGTAAAAACTACGAAGTTTTTAAATGTATTTAAAGAACTAAATTTAAAAGAACTTGAGCATGTAATTCAGTGGATATCGTTTGTTGATATGTCACATAATTATTTGATTTTTGTTTATGTTTTGAACATAAATTAGGCCGTTACTTTTCAGGTTTGAATTGTTATACATTTGATATTTCGGGGCCTTTTATAGCTGACTATGCTGAATGGGCTTTGCTCATTGTTGAAGGCCGTACGGTGACCTACTTTTTTAATTTCTGTTTCATTAGGTCTGTTGTACATAATTGTATCAAAGGCAATCATAATACATCATCTTTTTATATATATGTATGTATATATATTTATAGTGTGAAAAGCGAGATATCGTAGATATCAAATTTTACGGTACACTTATGGGAAGGGGAATTGGGGAAAACAAATTGCGAATTTTCACCAATCTGACTTCGACTCACTTTGAAGCCTTTGTACATAGTGAAAAAAAAACATGATAACATTTTCATTTTAGCGGAATCATATTTTGTTTTTTAACTTTATTTAAAAAAAAACATTTTAGTATAAAAAAGCTGAAAATGTTTATGCTGCATGCTGTAATTCAGACTTTTTTAAGAGGGACAGTGGTCATCCGTATCTTATTATTCATGACGTGTTTGTGCTGCTGCAAATCTAATTTGTATAATTTTATTCATTTTTTTTTTCTCTCACAATTTGTAATAAACTATTCTGTTTTTCTTTTCCCTTCGAAAAGAATTTTTTAAGGTAAATAAGAATCAAAATACTAGTGTTAAAATGCTAATTTACGGGGAAATGAATTACACTTCGTACCACGAAAACTAAACAACATAATTATGTTAAAATGTCGCAGCATCGAAACGAGCCATCATACATATCCAAGTTTACGATACCGACTGAGCTACAGAAGAAAACGTTACAATTGCCGCCTATGGTGAACCAATTGCGCATATTACCCAGTAGACCAAGATTCGGTATGCATCGGTAGATGTCTGGACACAAAAATACTAACTGGTATGCAAAATAGTTATTAGTAGGACATTTCTTAGAAAAATAATAGTTAATCAATATTTCATTTCAAGCTTGACCGATAAATACCATGCATATATATTATGCTTCAACTTTGGCAAATGATCAGATAAATCTGTGGAATATCAATGATAAAATATTAATTTGTTCAGTATTTCTGTACTGTAGAATAAACTATGGAAGACAGAACATATCACATTAAGTAAGATATAAACCATTTACGTTATAATTGCCTCTTGAAGGAAATTGATACAGGATTGTATGGTTTATGGTCTGTCAATGTTTGTTATATTAATATTCCTCTCTCTGGTAAGGTGCACATTGTTATAATTTATTGGCATACCATCTGCTCATTTCCAGGTTATTTTCAAGTCACAAACGAGGTTCCATATGTTGTTTATAGAATAGAGAAAAACGGACAAATGTGCAGAATATATATCTTTAAAAGGAACAGATAGAGTAAAACAGTAAAGAATAGATAAAAGATGGGAATATAAGGAATATTTTTAAAAGCAGTTTCAACAATTATTTTGCTTCTTTTACTTATTATTAAAATAGACAAACATAGAATGATGAAGAACACTTCTGATATTGTGAATAGTTAACATATAAAGTTTGAAAGACATGAGACTATTTTTGTGTGCGCATTATTCAAAAAATTATCACTTTTCATATTGACGTATGATGACGTAACATGACGGTTGATTTTGATTTAATAAACAAGCTTAACAATAAGATATCATGTCACTATATAACTTCATTATAAAAAAGAAACAGAGGAAACAAAATGTTTTTATTTCACAAATTTGTATTCCCCAAAGAAGCAAGTTCGGAAAATATTGTGTTCTATGAATGCAAAAATCAATCGGCAATCCTCGGGTGTTAATATAAGGATTCAAAACACTAACATTATTTTGTACTGTATATAGACAAATTGCTTGCATGATTCAATAATACAAAAAAAACAATACTGAACTCCGAGGAAAATTTAAACGAAAAGTCCCTAATCAAATGGCAATATCAAAAACTCACAGCAAACAAATGAAAAACAACTCTCATATTCCTGACTTGGAACAGTCATTTTCTGATGTAGAAAACGGTGGGTTAAACCTGGTTTTATAGCTAACTAAACCTCTCACTTTTATAAAATTGAAGAACCCCCATCAAGACCCCATTTAATTCAAATAGTGTCAACACATCATCATTATTTAGACACATGTTAATTATATCTTATTTACCGATAAGTTAACAGTACAAAACTGTTCTGATAAAAATACAAGAAAACATAACATATAGATACAACAAGAGTGCACACGCTGAAATGTCTCGCCTTCTATACTAATCATTGATATTATGTTGATAGTCCTAAGTATAAAGCTAAGCTTTATTACAACTGTCACATAAACTTAACATTAACCAAGATAACTAAACAAAAACCAATGAACTTTGAAAACCAATGTTCTTTCACTAAACAATTCAAAATTTGGTGACTATGTGGAACGCATCTATCCAATCGAACTAGAGATAAAGGATACTACAGATACAATTAAGTCGGCTTCATATCTTGACTTACATCTAGAAATTGACAATGAGGGTCGGTTGAAAACAAAACTCTACGACAAAAGAGATGATTTCAGCTTTCCAATTGTGAACTTTCCATTTCTAAGTAGCAACATTCCAGCAGCACCTGCATACGGGGTATATATCTCCCAATTGATACGATATTCCCGTGCTTGCATTTCCTATCATGATTTTCTTGATAGAGGTTTGCTGCTCACAAGGAAGCTATTAAACCAAGAGTTCCAAATAGTGAAGTTGAAATCATCCCTTCGTAAATTTTACGGACGCCATCACGAGTTGGTTGACCGTTATGGAATAACCGTTTCACAAATGATATCGGATATGTTCCTTACGTCGTAACTACAATCCCCTTCCCTTTCATGAATATGACCTACC
Organism: Mytilus edulis; assembly: GCF_963676685.1. NCBI lineage: Eukaryota > Metazoa > Mollusca > Bivalvia > Mytilida > Mytilidae > Mytilus > Mytilus edulis. The sequence goes on from NC_092354.1 coordinate 17,752,358, forward strand.
GAATTAGACTATTTACCGGATTTGTAATCACATAAGCAACACGACGGGTGCCACATGTGGAGCAGGATCTGCTTACCCTTCCGGAGCACCTGAGATCACCCCTAGTTTTTGGTGGGGTTCGTGTTGTTTATTCTTTAGTTTTCTATGTTGTGTCGTGTGTACTATTGTTTTTCTGTTTGTCTTTTTCATTTTTAGCCATGGAGTTGTCAGTTTGTTTTAGATTTATGAGTTTGACTGTCCCTTTGGTATCTTTCGTCCCTCTTTTGAAAAAGAGGTCCAGGTCAGATGAACCATGCCAGGCAGACATGTACAACTAACAATGCTTCTATACAACATATATAGTTGACACAATACTTATAGTTTAAGAAAAATAGACCAAAACACAAAAAAAATTAACACTGTGCAATGAACTGTGAAAATGAGGTCACGGTTAAATAAAACCTGCGCGACTGACATAAAGATCATAAAATATTTCCATACACCAAATATAGTTGACCTATGGCATATAGCATTAGATAAAAAGATCAAAACTCAAAAACTTAACTTTGACCACTGAACGATATAAATGAGGTCAAGGTCACATGACATCTGCCCGCTAGACATGTACACTTTACAATCATTCCATACAACAAATATAGTAGACCTATTGCATATAGTATGAGAAAAACAGACCAAAACACAAAAATTTAACTATAACCACTGAACCATGAAAATAAGGTCAAGGTCAGATGACACCTGTCAGTTGCACATGTACACCTTACAGTCCTTCCATACACCGAATATACTAGCCCTATTGCCTATAGTATCTGAGATAAGGACTTGACCACCAAAACTTAACCTTGTTCACTGATCCATGAAATGAGGTCGAGGTCAGGTGAAAACTGTCTGACAGACACAAGGACCTTGCAAGGTACGCACATATCAAATATAGTTATCCTATTACTTATAATAAGAGAGAATTCAACATTACAAGTGGTCACCGAACCATGAAAATGAGGTCAAGGACATTGGACTTGTGACTGACAGAAACTTCGTAACATGAAGCATCTTTATACAAAGTATGAAGCATCCAGGTCTTCCACCTTCTAAAATAAAAAGCTTTTAAGAAGTTAGCTAACACCGCCGCCGCCGCCGCCGCCGGATCACTATCCCTATGTCGAGCTTTCTGCAACAAAAGTTGCAGGCTCGACAAAAACCATCACATATAAATACTAATGAGGTGGTAAAATATAAAGAAAAGAGGATAACGGACTAACAAAAACTCAGACAATTGTTCCTCAAAATTAAAGAAGTACTAGTAGATGATGACCATTCTTGAAGACCCTCTTGGAAAGCCGACGAAATCTCTTTCTTTCGTCCCATACTAAAAGAGTTATATAATTAGTAATATTCCCGATTCTAAAAAAGGAATTAGGAATGCAATTTGTGATCTTTCTTGTCATTACTTAAATTAACTTCGGTTGTATATAGTATTAGTCGAAACCAAATTAATTTGTCTAGGAGCCATTCTTATCCGAATACTATTATTGATTCTAATCTGTAGAGTTCTCATCAAAGAAACAGGCTCATAATTTCATACAACAGGTGCGCGTTTCGTTAACAAATCATATTGAGAAACACGAATAAAAAACTTTAAAAGCCTTCAAAAAGAGAAAAAATACGATTTAAACAAAATTGACTAACCACTAAATCTGAAAAGTTTAGTATAGTTACAGAGGTATATTCCTGTGTTAAAAAAATCTGTAATTTTTAGATCAATTGAAAGTTTTGTAAACAGTTGATTTATAAATATGACAAAACAATAACCAAACATAAACTCATCATAGTCATAATGTTGCATAGTACCGAAAATTGTAAAAAAGTCCAAACAAACCAATTCCGAATAAAAAGGTGTAATATCGTCAATAAAAATAAAGTAAAATAAAGTACGTCAAACAAAGAAACAAGTTCTACACACTAAGTAAATAGAATACTAAAAAAACAGAAAAATAAAATCACAAAAGATTGTCACCACATATGTTAATACATTGAATGAGTCTAAAACAATTGAAAGGTTTCTAATAACGAGTTAACACTATAAACTTCCCTTATCACTCCCCCTTTAAAAAAGATAAAATAAAATCGAAAAAAAAACTTTTTAAAAACTCGCCACAATCCCGGTAAGAGTAAGCAACATGATCTGAAAAGATTGTGGTATATTAATTGTTATCAGTGAAATGATTTTGTAATTCAGCAGGATAAACTTTTCTGTCATTATATTTCAAAAACAAAGAAAATATATCTTGACGGAATTCCGATAGTAGGATGTATGTTTCTGATTGTAAAAGTCGTTTACGTGAAGATGTGCAATTATTTGTACGTCTTAAAAAAATGTTTTGACGTCAACAAATAAATTTACAGGAAATGATTTGAATTTGTTTTCATGCGCACGTGACTGTGAATAATTTTATGTTTTATTGGTATTAAAATTAGTGAATCATCGATATATTTGTATTTCTTTCTGGACATGTGTCGTGTCGTGAATGTTTTTCTCTCTATGGAAATCTCACACATATTGTCTTGAATATCTTTTTCTCAACTTCTATTTGGTTGATCATTTATGATATGTCGAAATTAACACGTTTTGATAATATGATTGTGTGTGCTCGAAGCGTTATTTGATTCATTAATCAGATTCGTAAAGAAATACAAAAGACAAAACGTTTGTAAATCAGTGATGTTTAAGTTTTTGAATGTGTAAAGAGCTACATCACAAAAAAACGATATCAAGCGGAAGAGCTTCTAGGACCAAAAATAAGGAAAGGTTTGGTCAAATGTGCACAAAGTCACAAATGGGTATCTTAAATCATTGGGATTCAGACCTTTCTCTTGAGAAGGTGCTTTGACTCAATCTGTATTGACTTGGATTACCGGCTTTGTAGTCAAAGATCGGCGTTTATCTAGTACCAAATTAAACCGCTATTGATCAACTTAGCGTCCTGAACACAGGTGTCAATCATCATTACGTCACACTTAGCGTGCTGAACACAGGTGTCAATCCTCCTTTCGTCAAACTTAGCGTGCTGAACACGGGTTTCAATCATTCTTACGTCAAGCTTGCTGAACACAGGTGTCAATCATCCTTACGTCAAGCGTGCTGAACACAGGTGTCAATTATCCTTACGTCAAGCGTGCTCAACACAGGTGTCAATCATCCTTACGTCAAGCGTGCTGAACACAGGTGTCAATCATCAATACCTCAAGCGTGCTGAACACAGGTGTCAATCATCCTTACGTCAAGCGTGCTGAATACAGGTGTCAATCATCCTTACGTCATTCGTCTTATAGTTTATTTTCTTATATACTTTTTTCTTCTTTCTATGAGCACTTTTTGTACCTTTAGACATGTTAATTGTTCTACCCTAGTTGTACTTTCTGTCCATAACTGACCGGCATCGTATCACGTTAGACGCAGATCTTTACAAAGTTTTAAGGCATTTAGTAATTTTAAAGCAGTCCATGTAACTTTTTAAAAAAGTGACTGATAAAAACCGGCTTTCATATTTTTGCTTCTTCAATAATATATGTCACCTGAGTTCTACTTGCTTAAAAATTGACAGTCATGTTTTCAAATGGAAATCATTAAAAAGTTTGCTATGTTTAACATGTATAATGTTTACCTTTAATAACGTTTTGTACCTTTTAACTTTTAATATTCCATGTTTTCATAACATTGATTGGAAAACTGAACCGACAATCGAGGAAAAACATTTGTTTTATGTAATACTAGTAAGAACATTGCGTCTTTATAAATAATTGAAGTAAATAGAGATCTGTCTTTATCAGAATGATGTAAGGCCGAAAATGAGAAAAAGTAAATACAAATAATTCGCTGAAGAAACAATGATATTTTCAACAGGTCGCCAAAGTAACTAAAATTTTATGTCGTAATTGACAAATGATTTACGTTAAGGTTCCAGGGAAGTTGCTATTTAGAATTTCCATGTTTTCCCCATTAAACCGTCACCGTCGACAGATAACTCTCATTAGAAAAGCTCGGATAAAATAGTTAAATGTAGATTTGAGCAAAAAAAAAGAGTACTATATCATTTGTATAATACAAAATATTTAAATAGTTAATGTCAAAGAAATGTTAAACGCTTGCATACATAGTTTGATATAGATATAAACCTTAAATTATGTACTGTAACATTTATACGATATAAAATAGTCGAATACTTGGTGACAAGGAAATGTTTTACAAAAGCATATATCAAAAGAGTTACCTATACCAAGTCAGGAATGCGACATTTTTTTCATTCGTTTGAAGTGTTTTTCATTTGATAAGGCACTTACTTGTTTTGGGTTTATAAATATTTTGATATGAACGTCACTGATGAGTCTTATGTAGACGAAACGCGTGTCTGGCGTACTAAATTATAATCCTGGTACCTTTGATTTAAATTCCCTTTGCGTTCGTAATTTTTGTTTTTTTACCTTTCAATATTTTATGGAGTTTTTATGATACCTTTGAAGATACTTAAAGAACTGTAACACGTATGAAATATTTCATCTTAAAAGTACAGATTTAAATGCAACTTTTCACAGTTATTATCTCAAAAAATGTAGATAACGACATAAACAAGCTGTATAACAAATTACTAGATTAAGCTAAAATGAAAGGCGGCATCTTACAGCTGAAATATTAGATTCATTAAGCGACGTAACACTATAAAAGTACATTAACTGTCAATTAGTAGCTTAACTGTGTCAGTTAAAAATGATTGATAGTGCATTGACTTAATACCATCAAATTACGTGCCGTGTTGTTACACAATAAAATTGTAGAATCCCTTTTTTTTGTTGTTAAAATATTCGATTTTTTATGAAAAATAATAATTGATCATTACAAAATATTTGATTCCGATTTCTATAAGGTGGAGATAACCCTTTACAGTATAATTACATTTAACAATGTACGTAAATTCTAAGAGTACAATCGTGTTTTTTTCGTTTTTGTCATAACATTCGATATATTTTGAATAATAACTGATTTATATCTTATTTATCCTTTATAGCTTGTTGTTCGGTGAGAGCTAAGGCTCCGTGTTGAAGGCCGTACATTGACCTATAATGATTTACTTTTTTGTAAATTGTTATTTGGATGGAGAGTTGTCTCATTGGCACTCACACCACATCTTCCTATATCTATTTACAAGTTAATCTCGAAAGCGTACATGCTAAAAAAATAAACGACAAACATAGAAATAAAATAACGTTTTGTATTCAAATCATGTATACTGTGGGTCGTTATTTGTTGATTTGCTTTACTTTTGTTCTGTTTCGTCATGTTTGTTATATAAGTGATTAAGTATATATTCGTGAATGTGAATGTGTAAATCTTTATCACACGTAACAACTGATGACATGAGAAAAGCTTGAGCGTGCGCCACTGGTGCTCTACTTGTTATACTGTAACATTCCTTTTAAGCTGAAAGAAACTATATATTATTTCCCTTTTTTTTTTTGTTCTTTTGTTCCTTTATTTTGGTGGGAAAACTTGGTTTGACTATATTTATAAAAGTGCATTGTGTATTTTAAAATTAGTTTCAAACGTTATAACTAATAGCATACAAAAAGCTCAAACGATTATTTTGCTTTTGTTTTTTGGTTTTACTTTTTTCTATATGTTTGTTTGCTTTTCTTTAACACAGAAAGTATATGAAAATATTTTCTATGCTTTTTGAAATGTTTCTCTATTTAATTGTTTTGTAAATTAGTTATATTACTATATTTTTATAACACCTTTATCGCACATAATTACTTATCACTATATATTTTTGGAATATCATTCCTTCTTCTATTTATTTGCCATCTATTTTGTTAACTATATGTTCTTATGACTAATTGTATAAATCATTACCGCTATTATTTTTTTTATGATGTACAGTTATTGTTCGTTCACTCATTTCATTCACAGTTAAACTAACTGCTTTCCTTTGATGCATAGGGCAATCTATTTTTCTTTGCTTTTTACTCTTTTATATCTTTTTTTGTTAAGTAAATAAGTTTATTATAATGTACATCATCATTTCATAATATTACCCTCGCGAGATATACCCAAAATCTCGGTTGGACGCTTTAATTGCTTTTATTGTTTCATTTTGAACTATTAGCCTTTCTTTAACGCTGATATATAATTTCCCTTGCTTTTTTGTACTTTTTCGTTTTATATTATTTTGGATTCGTTTTATATTGTTTTGGATTCGTTTTATATTCTTTTGGATATCAGTAATATAACTTTATTTTTTCTTAAAACTTTATCACACATATTTTTGTCTTTTTATTCTGTTATTTCGTTTCTGTCTTATCAGTGGTTTTACTATATTTTCTTATAATTTATTGTATAAATCATTATCACACATAAGTACTAATGAGCTACTATTATTCGGTGTGATTGACTTGCTTTTCTGTGAACCTAAAAGTAATATAAAAAAGTAAAATTACAAACATACTGAACTCCGACCTAAATTAAAACGGAAAGTCCCTAATCAAATCGTCAAACACATTTAACGATTCATATTCCTGACTTGGTACAGGCATTTTATTTCCTCTGTCTTTTCACAGTTCTTTAAATTGGTGGATCCGTGATCTTACTATGTTTTCTATAATTCTTTATTAAACATAATAACAGATGTACTGGATGTTGAAGACTACATTTTTGTACATGTACGCAAAAGTTTTGAAGTTAGAATCAGTTTTATTTTGTCTTTAATGTTAAATTTGCTTTCCTTTGATGCATACGGTTATATGATTTCCTTTTAATTCTCTTGCTTCGTTTTTGTTAAATCAAGTAATATAATATGTTAATATAATTTCTTAAAAGTAAATCTATAAATCTTTATTACACACAAATACAAGAAAATTCATAAATCTTTGTCGAAAATAAATACTGTACTATTTTTGGTTTATTATTATCTCCTTTCTATCTTTGAAGCTGAAGGTTAAATGATTTCCTTTGCTTTTCAATCTGTTCATTCACTTTTGTAAACAAAGTGATATGGGTTTTTTCCACGCTAATGTATAAATCTTTGTCGTGCGTCATGATTGACGATTTATCGCAGCTAAATCGGACGCAATCTCTGAACAATTTCCATTTATACAATTATTTCTATTGAACTGGAAATCGATCAACTTTATCTTTATGTGCATGGAAATCTATTGATCATAAAGTGTTGAAAAATAAATATATTTTTCAATACTGTACATATCACTTTTTTATACGGCCTAACTTTTAATTAAAAAAATATTTAAGGGAGAAGCTAATACTTTGACTTAAAATAAACTTTGCTCGTTTATTTTCATAAAGTTTCGATCAAATATTTTCTTTGACCTGTTGTCAAAAACAGAAACATTGGGAGAAATTTAAAACAAACAATTTACAGGACTTATGGTTTAACAAACACTTAATTTGATTTTTCATAAACTTGATTTCCTTTTACTAACGATTAACACGTTAAGCTGATTTTTAATGAGTTATCTTCTTGAGTTGTTATTTATCATCCCTTAATCATGTGACAACATGAAGTTAAGTTAGAAATCTACAATGATTTCAAACAACATAAACAAATCGAAATGACAAACAAACAAACAAACAAACAAATAATTTATTAGAGTCTCACCTCTTTAAAACATTTGATATACAACACAATATAATATTAACAATTTATAAAAGAGCCACTCTAAAAAGAGTTATGAGAGACTGTAAAAACACAGATTAAAATACATTTATATTACATCTATTACATATATCAATATATCTTAGCGTAAAACACCATATTGTTAAAAACAATTATACAAAAGAAAACAAACAACATTATAAACACTTATTACGAGTATAAAATACACTTTCTCTTAAAAAGTACTTCATGGCAGATTTTGGCTGTAAAATAACAAACTCTATCATCATAAAACATAAATAAAAACTAATAACAGATAATATATAATTTTGATGCATTCTGTTTCTTATTTAAATTAATTTCTAACAGGAGCACTCAAACTGTCAAAAAATGAAATCCAAGGGTGTAAAATACTTTTATACTTTAGGAGGGTCGGTTGAAAACAAAACTTTACGACAAAAGAGATGATTTCAGCTTTCCAATTGTGAACTTTTGATTTCTAAGTAGCAACATTCCAGCAGCACCTGCATACGGGGTATATATCTCCCAATTGATACGATATTCCCGTGCTTGCATTTCCTATCATGATTTTCTTGATAGAGGTTTGCTGCTCACAAGGAAGCTATTAAACCAAGAGTTCCAAATGGTGAAGGATAAATATACTAAAGAGCTAAATAATATAATTTGGAACTTTATATGGGACGGTAAAGTGAACCAGGTAGATAGAAATGTCTGTTGTTTGGACGAAATAAAAGGGGGGATGGGAATGGTAAGTATAGATACGTTTATAAAAAGCAAACAAACAAAACTAGTATATCGTTTAATTCATGAGCCTTTGGAAAGCTGGAATGCGATCGGTAAGTATTGGCTTCGGAAATTTGACGAAAAATATAATGACACTTTTTTTGTATGTAAATGTTCAAGTTTGAACGGTTTAGATATGAACCAACTACCACAAGTTTATCAGAAAATTATAAATACGTGGTCAGGATTTATTCAAAATGTTGAAATACCTCTATATAAAAGTGCTATTTTAAATACGAGGTTATTTGGAAACTTTTCTATTCGTTTCAAAAATAAACCATTGTTCTACTCTTCTTTTTTAAAAAGCGGTTTCACAACTATCCAGGACATTTGGAATTTAGAAACTACAGATTTCATCAGCTGCAATGAAATTTATAAGAAGTTGATTGATCGAAGAAATTGTATTTCCGAATTTTCAAAAATTAAACAGGCAATTCCTAAAGATTTCGTGCAAATTTTGAAATCTTGCGGAAACCAGAATTTGCAACATGAAAGTAAATTAAGGATTTCAAATGACCTTGAGATCATTAAATTAAACAACCAAAAAATCAAACCATCAAAGTTAAAACTCAATTATATTCGTACGGTTTTAAATAAAGATGTATCTCCAAAATGTCAAATTAAGTGGGAGGAAATATTTGGTACAAATATACCTTGGGAAAATATGTGGTCGGGACTAAAATTTTTGAAAATTGAAAATAAAGTAAAAGAATTCCAATGGAAATCCTTGCACAATATTTTATATACTGAAGAAAGATTAAAAAAAATGAAGATATCAAATGGAAAATGCCACATTTGTCAAAATGACAATAATATAGAAACCCTGCAACACTTATTTTTCAGTTGTAGTACATCACAGTTAATTTTAAAAAACCTCCAAGAAATACTTATTAAGTCAAAAATAGGAATAAATAAATCTTTTGGTGAAAAGGAGGTTCTATTGGGTAAAAACACAGGAGAACTAAAATATGATAATTTTTTAAACATAATAATCATATATTTTAAATGGACACTATGGAAAATTAGGAATTCAATAAAATTTAATAAAACGCCTAAAACACCACAAGATATTTATAAAATCTGGAAACAAAACTTGAAATATAATCTAAAATTTGTTCTTCTTTTGAAAGGCGTTGATATCATTGATAAGACAAAATTGGAGTCTGTAATAATGAAAATTTAGACATTTTATATAGTATAATACAGCTTGAGTCAAAGTACATTTTTTACGGTTTATAGTATTAGAATAATGATTGTATCAAAAACAAATGATCAAACAAAGTATTAGCCTATCATGGTTATTGTAGTAAATGCACATCTTTTATGTGGGTATCTTATAATTATTTACTTACTATTTTGAAATTAAAGTGTAGAACTGTTAGATGCTTCTTACATTGTATGGATATTATATTTTTTACACTAAATGTATTCCAAGGTTAAAAGTGGATAACTTTTTTTATTGCCTTCTATTTCCCCTTGATAGATGGTTTCTTTTTGTAAACAGGGACCCTTAGCCTGATCCTGGACGACTAAGGTAATTGTACACAGGAAATATTTAAAAATAAAACGTTTATATGTCTTAAAAAAAAAAAAAAGTTGAAATCATCCCTTCGTAAATTTTACGGACGCCATCACGAGTTGGTTGACCGTTATGGAATAACCGTTTCACAAATGATATCGGATATGTTCCTTACGTCGTAACTACAATCCCCTTCCCTTTCATGAATATGACCTACCGAATTAGACTATTTACCGGATTTGTAATCACATAAGCAACACGACGGGTGCCACATGTGGAGCAGGATCTGTTTACCCTTCCGGAGCACCTGAGATCACCCCTAGTTTTTGGTGGGGTTCGTGTTGTTTATTCTTTAGTTTTCTATGTTGTGTCGTGTGTACTACTGTTTTTCTGTTTTTCTTTTTCATTTTTAGCCATGGCGTTGTAAGTTTGTTTTGGATTTATGAGTTTGACTGTCCCTTTGGTATCTTTCGTCCCTCTTTTATGACATATTAAAAGAGACCAACACAGACTTGCCAAAATGATCTTATGTCAACTTTGGTTGTGGAAGTTAGAATCTTAATTTCTTAATTAATTCAACGAGTAACCTGTTTGTAACAGAGATTTCAATAGTTCCATACCCCTTCCTTCAACTAATATAAAATATAATAAAACAGATATACAATGCAAAGACAAGACATTTGAAACATTACGCCAAATTAATCTTTCATTAGAATATTTAACATATCAAAAATAGATTAATTTGGCTGCATTTGGCGAAAAGTTTATTGCATTTTGGGTATTCAATGCTCTTTAAATTTTTACTTAATTTGACCTTATTGTATCTTGACGTCCAGATTTATGTCACTGTCAACACTTTTGTTTCTCGAAAGATGAAGTTAAATCGATCTTTGAGCACTTTAACACAAGTTAAGTTCATAATTGATTAACATTATTGGTGCCATATTTTTCTGCACCAAATGCGCAATTCGTCAATATGCTTTAGGCTTATATATTTGGTTTGGTTTGTGTTGCTCAGTTAACAGTTGTCTATATTTTGTCATTGTTTGTCATGGACTTGCTAGTTTGTCTTAGACTCACGAGTTTGAATAACCCTTTGGTATCTTCTGTCGCTCTTTTCTTATTGAATTTAGTGCAATACTGTTAGAAGTCACATATTTTACCAAACACAATAAATTTCTTTAAACGTAAGCAGGAAGTTAACCGTATTGTCCGACTTTGTAAATAAATATTTAAGAAGTATCGGAAAATACTAACGTCATTTCTTTGTTCAAAATGACTGTTATTTTCAATTAATGAACTGAATTCCTTAGAATGTTCGTATAAGGTTACAAAAACAATTCTATATCCAGACGCAACACAGCGAAACAACAGTTTATACTAGACGGTATTTTTCCATATGGATTCCGTGTACGTTTTGTTTACGAGTTGAACAGCTCCTGTATGTTAGAAATTCTAAACCATCTCGGTCAATATACCTAATAAGCCTCGAATTGATTTACTCAAAAAAATTGCGTAAACAAACAAATCTCTAGGCATGTTGCAATACGATGTTGCGGAATCTGATGCATTCTTGGTAATATTTTCGTAAGTGTGCATCAAAACGTTGTAATGGGTCAAAAACGTTCAAACCAATGGAAATTCAACCAATGATGTAACATTATTTTCATTTTGGTGTACGAACAATGATATTACGCATAGTCTTTTGATTCTGAAAAGGCGAGTTTCAAACAAGTAAATGAACTCAACTGTTTTTGCTGATGGAAAGAGCAGAGGACCATTAAATATAGGTGTACAAACTATGGAGTTTTTAAGTGGATGCAAAGAAATAAATTTTCAAAGAATTTGTTTTTTTGTGTGAAAAAAGAAATATCGTGGATATCCAATTTTACGGTATGGGAAGAGGAATTGAAGAAAACAAAAAAAGGGCGAAAGATCCGTATACAGGGACAGTCAAACTCTCATATAGAAACTAAACTGACAACATTGCGCATTTTGACCCGTCTGACTCACTAGAAAGCCTTTGTACATAGTATAGAAAACACTGAATAACTTTTTCTTTTCTAGAAGAAATATTTCTTTTTTTTAACTTTAAGTAGTCTTTTTTGTATACAAAGAGCTGGAAAAATTGATGCTCCATGTTGTCATTCATCTTTTTTAAGAGTTGGACAGTAGTCATACGTGACGTAAATAAAAATTTTATAATTGTATGTATTTTTTTCTTAAAATTTGTAATAATTTAATTTTGTATATAAAGTGTCTGAGAGCTGACGTTGTTTTGTTTATCAGCTCATAGACATAGTTCTGTCAAGTTACCGTGACGTCATCAACATTTTTTCATGGTTTACTACGGTTTACAATTGAATTTAGAATTAAATTATAAGAAATGGCTGAACTATTTTTTCTTTTTATTCGAATGTACTTAAAAAAATGTGGTGCAAATAACTGGTTTTTAAATACAATAATCTGTCAGTAGGAATGTCTGGTGTCTTTTGAAAAAAAGATATCGTTCAATTATACGAAATCAGCAACGAATAAAATTGTTTACCTTCAAAAGTAAATTTATTGCAAATTATCGTTAATAAGTGCGATGGAGAGTTGTCTCATTGGCACTCATACCACATCTTCCTATATCGATTAGTTATACAACTAAAAATTGATATTCAAAAAAAAAGAATGCTGTTTAAGAAAAGAACATGTACAGATACCTCATGTATGGTATCAATGATGAAAACTAAAGTCGAATTAATTGCCTATCATGCTGTCAGTTTCATTTCATAATTATCAATTACTGATCAAACGTTCCCTAACAATCGGCAGTCGTGTCTCTTGTTTATTCAGTTGTCTAAATATTCTTTGGAATAGAGCAGTTATTATCTATCCATTTGATGTGTTCGAGCTTTTGACTTGGTGTATTTGAGCCTTTCATTTTGCCACTTGATAAGGGACTTTCCTTTTTGAAATTTCCTCTGATTTCAGTATTTCTGAGATTTTACTTTTGTTAAGCTGAAGGACGCCTCCGGGTGCGGGAAATTTTAGCTGCATTGAAGACCTATTGGTGACCTTCTGCTGTTGTCTGTTCTATAGTCGGGTTTTTGTCTCTTTGACACATTCCCCATTTCCATTCTCAATTTTACAATCAATTGACCAAGATTCGGCATGCATCGCTAGATGTCTGGACACAAAAATATTAAACTGGTAAACAAAAAAATTGAGAGTAGTACATTTCTTATAAAATAATAGTTAATCAATATTTCTTTTTCAAGCTTGACCGCGAATAACCATGCATATATATTAGGCTACATCTCTTGCAAAAAATCAGATAAAACTGTGGAATATCAATGATAAAATATTAATTTGTTCAGTATTTCTGTATTGTAGCATAAACTATGGAACATAGAACATAGCGCCTTAAGTAAGATATAAACCATAAACGAAATAATTGCCTCTTGAAAGGAATTGATTCAGGATAGTATGGTTTATGGTCTGTCAATGTTTGTTATATCAATATTCCTCTCTCTGGTAAGGTGCAAAATTATTATGTTTTATTTGCCTACAATCTGCTCTTTTCCATGTTATTTTCATGTCACAAATGAGGCTCTCGATGGGGATAAGAATTAAACAACAATACAGAAAAGAAGGCAAAACAATAACATATACAGAATTATAGGTTGCTTAATGAGAAGAATAGAAAATACTGGGCACAGTCTATAATGATGAGAGAACATTGGCTTGTGTAATGTGAATAATACAAAATTGAAGAAACGCCGTTTAGACCCTCGTTGATTCAATACATGTCAGCACAGCATCAGTTAATTATAGTTATCTACCGATAGGTTATCAGTACTAAATTGTACTGATACATATATAAGAAAACATAAACTGTATTAATGGGGGTGTACATTGGGTTATCAGAATAGATACAAAAACCATCATATATGAATAATAGTAAGGTGATAAATATAAAGAATAGAGGATAAATAGTCAAAAAAACTAAGACAATTGACCTAAAAATTAGAGAAGCACTGGTAGATGACGACCATTCTTTCAAGGCCCTCTTGAATAACCGACGAAATGTGTGTTTGTTTCGTCCCATATTTATAGATTTATATAATTAGCATTCCCGATTCTAAAAAAGGAATTAGGAATGCAATTTGTGATCTTTCTTGTAATTACCTTAATAAACTTGGGTTATATATAGTATTAGTCGAAACCAAATTAATTGGTCTATGAGCCATTCTAATTAGAATGCTATCATTGATTCTCAATATAGAATTCTCATCAAAGAAACAGACTTATAATTTCATACACCAGATGCGCGTTTCGTTTACAAAGTATATTGAGAAGCACGAATAAATAACTTAGAAGCCAAATAAAGTACGAAGTTGAACAAAATTGACGAACCACCAATTCTGAAAGGTTAAAGTTGTTTATTTCTGAGTTTAAAAATCTTTAATTTTTAGATTGATTCAAAGTTTTGTGAACAGTATATTAACGACAATACGTAAACTTATCACATGCATAGGCCTAACATTTTGTCCGTTTTTAAGTTTAAGTTTTTAAGAAACTATCCAACACTGCAAACCCCCATACCACTTCATCTTTAAAAATATTCAAAAATTCGAAGAATAAAAAATTTCAATAAAATAATCTCTGTCAAATATAGCAATATTCTCTCAATGCAAATTATGACTTCGGATTGTATTTGGTTTAATCAGCAGCAGGGTTTTAGAATGTGAAATGATTTTGTAATTCAACCATGATAATTTGTTCTGTCATTATATTTTAAAAACAAAGGAAATGTATCTTGACGGAATTCCGATAGTAGGATATATGTTTCTAATTGTAATAGCTGTTGACGTGAAGATGTACAAAAAAATGTTTTGACGTCAACAAAAAGGATTACCGGAAATGATTTGTCTTCATGCAGATGTTGTAAACAGTATTAACTTTTATTGATATTGCATTTAGAGAACCATTGATATATTTGTATTTTTCAAGAGCTATATACAAAATAAATATATTATCAAGCCGACGAGCTCCTGAGACTAAAAATGTCGAAAGGTTTTGTAAAATCGAACAAAAAATAAAATCACAAAGATACTGAACTCTGAAGCAAATTCAATCGGAAAGTCCCTAATCAACTGGCAAAATCAAATGACAAAACACATCAAACGAATGTACAACAACTGTTATTTTCCTGACTTGGTACAGGCATTCTCAAATGTAGAAAATGAAGGACTGAACCTGGTTTTATAGTGCTATACCTCTCACTTGTACGACAGTCGGATCAAATTTAATAATATTGACAATGATGCGTGAACAAAACAAACGGACACAATAGGTAAAAATGTCACAAATAAAGGTAAGAAGTCTAATTCGGTAGGTCACATTCGTGAAAAGGGAACGGGATTGTAGTTACGAAATCACAACTGGGTATATTAAATCGTTGTGTTTCCTTATGCAAAAATTTTGTATTTTGCTACTTTTACCAAAATAAACCGCTATGAATTAACCTAGCATGCTGTACACATGTGTCGATTATCCTTACGTCATGCGTCTTATTGTTTAATTTCTTACATTTTTTTTTCAATGAACACTTTTTTGTACCTATATACATGGCAATTTTTTTTTACCTTAGTTGTACTTTCTGTCCATAATTGACCGGCAGCATATCGCATTACACTGTAAATCTGTACTAACTTTTGATGGCATTTAGTAACTTTAAAACAGTCCATGTAACTTTTTGAAAAGTTACTTATAAAAAGCGGCTTTCATATTTTCGCTTATTAATATTATCTGTCATCTGAGTTTTACTTGCTTACAAATTGACAGTCATGTTTTCGAATGGCAGTCATTATCAATTTTGTTATGTTTAACATGTATAATGTATACCTTTAATAACGTGTTGTACCTTTTAACTTTTAATATTGCATGTTTTCATAAATTTGATTGGAAAATTGAACCGACAATCGAAGTAAAACAATTTGTTTTATGTAACACTAGTAGAGAATAGTGTCTTTATGAATAATTGAAGGAAATGGTACGGTGATCTGACTTTTTTCTTCTATCAGAATGATGTAATGCTGAACACAAGAAAAAAAAACATGCATTATTTCGCTGAAGAAACTATGATATTTTTAACATGTCGCCAAAGTAACGAGTGTTCTGTGTCGTAATTGACAAATGATATACATTATGGTTCCAGGGAAGTTGCTATTTAGAATTTCCATGTTTTCCTCATTAAACCTTCAGCGTCGACAGATAACTCTCATTATAAAAGCTCGGAGAAGATAGTGAAATGTAGATTTGAACAAAAAAGAGTACTATATCATTTGTATAATACGACATATTTAGACAGTTGAAGAAAAGGGAATGATAAACGTTTGCATGCATAGTTTGATATAGATATAAACCTAAAAAAAATGTACGAAAACCTATTGGTGACCTTCTGCTGTTGTGTTTTTTTTTCAATGGTCGGAATGTGGTCTCTTTGGCACATTCCCCATTTCCATTGTCAATTTTATAACATTTATACGATATAAAATTGACGAGTACTTGATGACAAGAAAATGTTATACAAATGCATATATCAAAGGAGATACCTGTACCAAGCCAGGAATATGACATTTTTTTCATTCGTTTGAATTGTTTGACCATTGGATATTTCCATTTGATAAGGGAATGTCAGATTTAAATTTCCTTTGCGTTCGGTATTTAGTTAATTTACCTTTCAGTATTTTATTGAGTATTTTGGATACCTTCTGGAGTTACTTATGGAACTGTAACTCATAACGTAATATTTCTTCTCAAAATTACAGATTCAAATATAACTTTTCACCGTTATGATCTTCTTCGATACATATTCGATATTTTGTGAATAATAACTATGAAAGGTTTATAAAGCAAAATTGTCAGAAAAGATTAATCTTATTTGAGCAAGGAATCAGAGCTTTGCGTGGAGGAGAAAAAAGTATAGAATAAAGCGCAACTTTTCACTGTTATTATCTTTAAAAATGACCGTCTTGACATTAACAAGCTGTATAACAAATTACTAGATTAAGCTAAAATGATAGGTGGCTTCTTACAGCTAAAATATTAGATTCATTAAACGATGTAACGCTATAGAAAAAGTATACGATCTGCCAATTAGCAGCTTAACTGTGACCCTTAAAAATGATTGATAGTGCATTGACTTAATACCACAAAATGACATGACATGGTGTAAAACACGAAAGTTGTAGAATCCTTTTTTTTTGTCAAAATATTCGATTTTTTTATGAATAATAATAATTGATCATTGCAAAATTATTGTTTCAGATCAATATAAGGTGGTGATTTATCGTATCATGTGCAATCGTGTTTTTATTTCTTATTTGTCAAAATATTCGATATTTTATGAAAATTAAGTGATTATTGATCATTGTAAAATATATAATTGATTCCGATTAATATATACGTTGATGATGAAGTTTTTATTATAGCACCATCAGATGTTTAAACATCATAACATTGTAAAATCTTTTTTTTGTCGAAATATTCGATGTTTTATGAATAATAATAATAATTATCTAAGATAAATATAAGGTGGTGATAGACCTTAAAAGCATAATAACATCTGTCAATGTAAGGAAAATAAGTGCAATCGTGTTGTATTTTGTCAAAATATTCGATATTTTAAGAATAATAATCGATTATTGGTAATGGTTTTTAAAATGTAAGGTGTTGATAGACCTTTATAGTATCATATCATTGACTTAATACCATGAAATGACATGACATAGTGTAGCACCATAAAATTGTCGAATCTTTTTATTTTGGTCAAAATATTCGATTTTTTATGAATAATAACTGATAATATGTCATTGTTAACTAATTGACAGTATATTGTTTTTGTTTGTGTCTAAATATTCGATGTTTTATGAATAATAATAATAATTGATCATTGCAAAATAATTGTCTAAGATAAAAATAAGGTGGTGATAGACCTTTATAGTATCATAACATCTGTCAATGTACGGAGTGCAATCTTTTTTAATTTGTCAAAATATTCGATACTTTATGAATAATAACTGATTTTGGATTCTTTTTTTCGATTAATATACATTGATAATAGACCTTTATAGCATCATAACATCTTACAATGTACGGAAATTCTAAGAGAGCAGTTCCTGTCCATTCGTTTTTGATGCGTTTTGTTATTTGATTTTGCCATGTGATTATGGACTTTCCCTATTGATCTTCCTCTAAGTTCAGTATTTTTGTGATTTTACTTTTTATCATTGTAAAATAATTGTTTCCGATAAATATACGTTGCTAATGATAGAGGTTTAAAGCATCTTAAGATGTAACAAAGTTCGGAAATTCTAAGATCAATTAGTTGTAGTATAATTAAACAGATATAGTGAAACCTCTTTGGATCTTAAGCTTTTGTTCGGTTTTGGCAGATGTTCGGTTTAATGAGGTTCACTCACAATGCATACAATTTGATATGACGATGCGTCAGAACATGTTAGGTTTGTACAAGTTTTCTGTTTATGCAGGATTCGGTTTTGCCAGGTTTCACTATATAACCACACGGGTCAGCAAAGTTGTTTTCAGATTTCTTCCAGCATTAAACGTGATTGAAATGAAAAAGGCAATTCGCTGTTTCAGATTTCTCATTGCAACTATTTTCAAATGCCTGTACCAGTCAGGATCATGGTAGTTGTTATTAACTCGTTTGATGAGTTTGAGCGTTCCCCCTTTCCATTAGATTATGGACTTGACTTTCCGTTTTGAATTTTCTGCGGAGTTCGGTATGTTTGTAATTTTACTTCCAGTGTTATAATGAATTTGAATGAAAAGTCTGTTTACACCTGTACTTTTGCAACAATCTTACAGAGTGAAATCATGATTTGTCGGATTATGGAGAATTTTGTTTAGCAAGGTTTTACTGTATACTATGTGTTAGATAAATTATAATTAAAAAGATTGAGAATACGCTTTTACGTTTGATACACATTATATTTTCAAAATACCATATCTTTTTGCAGATAAAACCAGTTTTTTAGTGTAAATTCACATTACGATAAGACGTGTCACGGTACTTGTCTATCCCAAATTCATGTTTTTTTGTGGTTTTGATGTTATATTTGTTATTCTCGTAGGATTTTGTCTGATGCTTGGTCCGTTTCTGTGTGTGTTACATTTTAGTGTTGTGTCGTTGTTCTCCTCTTATATTTAATGCGTTTCCCTTGGTTTTGGTTTGTTAACCCGATTTTGTTTTTTGTCCATGGATTTATGAGTTTTGAACAGCGGTATACTACTGTTGCCTTTTTTTTTTTAGATAAATTATAATTAAAAAGATTGAAGAAATACGTTTTTATGTTAGATATACATTATATTTTCAAAATACCATATCTTTTTTCAGAAACAACCAGTTTATGAGGAGTCAATCAGATAACATAGATTTTACTGTTACATTGTCGTTAGCCTTTATCAACATACAGAGTTTCAAAGTCGATAGAAAGGTATTTTAACACATACAGAAGCATGATTATGCAATCACATAACATGCAAATATTAATTACACTAGTAATGTTAGGGCCCTTTGTGGCTTGTTGTTCGGTGTGAGCCAGGGCTCCGTGCTGAAGGCCGTACATTGACCTATAATGGTTTACTTCAATTTATAAATTGTTATTTGGATGAAGAGTTGTCTCATTGGCACTCACTACAGATCTTCCTATATCTAAACAGTCTGAAACGTTGTACATTAGACTATAAAACAGACACAGTACAGTTCAACAAAAACATTACTACCGTCATTGCTCATATGAAGTCCTGTAGGATTTAAGTACAGCTCTTTCTTTATAAGAACCAGGCAGTGTGCCATATACATGTGATACATGGGGGGTTTCAGATTTTATCTATATTTGGCCTAGTAGAAGCAATACGTGAAAAACGCTTAAAAAATAATTTTGAGTGGGAAAATATGAGTGGTTGCCATGGTAACAGACACACAATTTTTTGGTTGCTAAGCGTTGTAAAATCTTTCAAAAATCAGCTAAATCACCACATTTCAGAGCCTGATTATGAATACAATCATGCATTTTTCATTAATTTTCATATATAACATTGATAGAACTTGGTTTAAGCTTCATTTTAGTGAAGATTGCATGTCAGCCAAATTTGTAATTTTTTTGTAAAATTTTGTGAAAAAATGCATATTTTCAACTTTTCTGAAATTGGGATTTTTGCTGAATTACCACATTTTCTCTGGTGTTTTTCAGAAAAGTGCAAATGTGTACAGAATAGTTAGCACTGTAGTTATGAAGTTTGGATACTACTTTACCAAATTTAATAGAAAAATGTGTGGGATTTTTTTTAGTTTTATCACCATAGCAACCGATTTTTTCCTTGGAAACGGAGTTTTCATTTGCAGAATATTGCAGTTTAAGAGCTTAAATGTCCTGAATTTTTCATAACCGATAAGAAAAATACATAAAAGCCAACGAAAACTTTAAATAGCAATCGTTAAGTGTTGTTGACTTCAATTGTTACCACGGAAAGACATATTATCCATAGCATCATCCACCAAAAACCTGCATAAATAGAAATTTATGTACAAAAAACATATAAATAAAGCGTTCAAATTGGAATATGACTTAAGTCTTTGCTTCACTCACAGTCTTGTCTGGAATTTTTTCATGAAACATTAGGGTTGGGGGGGGGGCTTTGGAGAATGGGGGGAGGGTATAAGTTGATTTGTTTAAATGTTGCATACATTAGTAGATACTTGAAAAGATAATTGCGTTTCGTCGTCCGAAGAATCATTGGTTTTCGCACTTTAACTTTAGTTTAAGTTAATAGAAATCTATGAAATTTATACACACGGTTATTTACCACAAAAAGAAGATTGGGATTGATTTTAAGAGTTTTGGTCCCAATAGTTTAGGAATTAGGGGCCCAAAAAGGGCCCATTTAGACATTTTTCTTGATTTTCACACAATAACTTCAGTATAAGTAAATAGAAATATATGAAATTCAAACACAATGTTTAAGAACACAAAAGAAAGGTTGGGATTGATTTTTGGAGTTTTTGGTCCCAAAAGTTTAGGAATTAGGGGCCAAAAGGGGCCCAATTAAGCATTTTTTTGGTTTTCGCACCATAACTTTAGTATATGTAAATAGAAATCTATGAAATTTTAACACAAGGTTTATGACCATAAAGGAAGGTTAGGATTGATTTTGGGAGTTTTGGTCCCAACAGTTTAGTAATTAGGGACCAAAAGGGTCAAAATTAAACTTGAATAATTGTGGTTCTTAAATACTAGTATGCCGAATCTGAACTGTGAACGCATATTCTTAATTTTTGGTCCCGTTTTCAAATTGGTCTACATTAAGGTCTAAAGGGTCCAAAATTAAATTTACTTTGATTTTAACAAAAAATGTATTCTTGTGGTTCTTTGATATGATGAATCTAACCATGTATTTAGAATTGGGATATTGGACCATAATAGGTAAGTTTAAGTTCTTAGACCACATTCATTCTGTGTCAGAAAACTATGTTGTGTCAACTATTCGCAATCCAAGTTCAGAGTTGTATCAAGGTTTAATGTTGTGTCCATACTGTTCAGGATTCGGACTCTGCGGTCGTATAAAGGTGTGCTCTGTGGAGCAACTGGTTTAAGGTTGACAGGTGATGAACTTCATGGGATTGCAAAAGCCGGGCCAACCTGGCTTATGGAAAGGCAAGATATATATGGCCCTAACAAACGTAAGACAATTCTTAATTTCTTATGGCACACATCCGTCTGAGATGTTATTCCATCAGCTTGAATCACAAAATTGACCCGTAACATAATATTAACAAACCAATAATAGAATCATTTGGTCAATGCATTTCTAAACTGAAACTGAAGTGTGATGGACGGGTGGATAAAGAGGGAAAGGCAAATTGAACACATTTTAAGTTGGTGGTGATTTAAACAAAAAATAATAGGCAATGGGTGATAGCTAATATCGGAAGTCCAGTATAATGGAAATTCTCTTAATATATACATGTAGCTATTAACATATCATTAATAACTGCTTTGTTGTACTACTATCCCGCAAATGAAATTCATGATCTACGAGATAGACAAATAGAATACATCTACTAGGTTGGAATTGTGCTAATCCCGTTAAAAAAATTATGCTATTACCGGCAAAACTATCAAATCAGAATTATCAAGCAATTGGTCCAACAGCACATTAGTCCAACAGCCAATTAGTCTGACAACCCATTAGTACAACAACCCAATAGTACGACAATCCATTGCTCTGACAGCCCAATACTTCCACAATCCATAAGTCCAACACTTATCAAGTCAAGCATAAGGGTAACAGGATAAAAAAAAAATGTCTGTCTGTATTATTAGATATAAAAACATGTTTTTAAAAAAATAACTCTGTATATATAACATCAGGCTTAGGCAGTTCGAATACTTTCTATTATTCAATTCGAAATCTGTATATAGAATAAAACAGAACAGAATATTTCATTTTTCCAAATTAAAGGGTCTATAAAGAGCATATAAACAACCAATGATGATGCAAACTACTGATGATACCTCGCCCAAATATTTCGTTGTTGAGTTTTGAATCTGAAAAAGCATCACACAGTATAGCTGACTAATATAAACACCGAAACCAATTTTCAGAAATCTTTGTATTAAATTGTAGTTCTTCAGAAAAATATGACGATTTTTTTTTTAACTTGGCTGTCATGTAAAAAGTGTTTGGTAAACAGGAAGTGGTTGAGTGATGAATCTGAAAACATATCACACGATATAGCCGACTTCAATAAACCTTTCAGAAATCCTTGTATTGTAGTTCATGAAAAAATTCAACGAAAATATTCATGGGACGGAGGGATGAACTGGACGGACAGAGGAAAAACACTATACCACACTTTTTTGAAGCGGCGGTATAATGATTGGAACAACATAAAGACTTTACAACAATAATAATATGATATAATTATCTTTATAGCACCATTAGCCTCAGTCACAATCTGAGCCAAAACAAAATAGAAAAAAACCCAACCAAATTTTTCAAATAACAGTCAGTATGAAGACATGTACTACATATTTCAAAAGAACTATATTTTAACACTATAATCGTCAGTATCCCCCATAATAGTCAAGTTTTCTTGTGTTAACATCGAGATGTGCTAGAAATGTGCTGAAAGAGTTCCTCCCTCAAATTGTTATGAAGTGAGCATTCGATTGAAAAATGACACTCATCCTCAACTCTATCAGCTGTACATTACGATTTTTCAATTCTTAATGTAATGGGTGAGCACTGATTCTTAACTAACATATGCACTACCTTTCTTAAAATCTACGGAAACGTATTAGCGCCACACATTTTTTTAAATTTTTCTTCCAATGTTTGCGTTACAATGCAAAACTTTGCGAAATAATGCAAACCTTTGTTTTATCTTATTTCTTATTTAAGATTCAAAGGAAACAGTTGTTATTAATAGAGGAGGCTGTATATATTAAAATGTATCACTATTGTAGTCATTGCAAAGTAAAATCATTGAATAATTAGATCATATATCATTGACTTCAATAATGAGCAGAATAATATAAGAAAATGTGGTATGAATGCCAATAAGAAAACTCTTTATCTAAGTCACTATTCCTAAAAGTAAACCATCATAGGCCAAAGTACGGTTTTCAACACGGAGCATTAGCTTACACTGCATGAACAACAAACTATAAAAGCCCCCCAGAAACGATATCCTTGTTACTACTAGTATATATATATAATATATTACAAAGAAAATTGAGTAAATTGCGGTTATACGGAAAACCAAAACATCAACCCTGCTTATATAGCTATAACCCAATATAAATATACTACCAAAGTAAGCTCTCGTTTGTGTAAAGTAGGTTGGCAAGAAATATATATAGAATGGAGATGTTTTATTGATAAAATTATGTTCTCTCTATTTAAATTGCTATCCAAGCATCTTAAAAATACTTCATTAGTATATTGAAATGAAAATTCAATGACTAAATTTCTATCAAAGAATCTTGATCATGTTCTGAGATTCAAAAAAAAAATGTTTCCTTATTTAAAATTCATTTTAAAGCAGAAAGATAAAGGAGTAGGTCCAGTAAGACCCCTTTTTGGCCCCAAAATATAGCAGTTTTACAAAATTGTTAAAATGTAAACTTTTAGATATTTATTGTACAGTAGACTGGTCCTGCTACATGAAAATGGGCTGTTTTTGACAATGCAATGCACAAATATCAGGTACTAGCACCATTAAGTCAGGCTAAATTACAGAATCTTCACAATTCTAGCATTATGTTAAATTTTAGACGGTTTTCGTGTGAAACGAAAGTGGCCGCATTCGTGTTCATCATTAATATTAAAATGTAGGTTGTATTTTATGATAATACATAACATATATAAAGATTGAGGATGAACACGAATGCGGCCACTTTCACTTTTGACGAAAACCATCTGAAAAGTGACATTTTTTGGCATATTTGGTAGATTTTTCATAATTGAGCGTGAATCGGGTCGTTTAAATGACAAAATCAGTTTAAATCTTTCATATAAACTAATTGATACAAATGAAATAGACACTTAAGTGTTTAAAAAGTTGTCAAAATCCTTCGTAAGATGAACCTGAAATTTGAGGCCAAAATCGGTCCTTACCGGACCTACTCCTTTGTCCATTTGACTTGGAGTTTCACAATTGTATGACATTATTTTGGATCTTTCAATTTAAATATAAGTGAATATCGATAGGGGATGATTAAAGGAATCAAAAGAGTAAAAAAATATAGAGATCAATGTGCTTGATTTCGAGATATTAGCCATTGAAATTTTGGCTGGAAAATATTCTCTTGACTTTTCGTAGCTATTTCATTGACAAGTTTACATTCTCAAAACTATCAAAGAATAATTTGAATTTAATAAGACTTTTACAGATTGCTTAATATCATTATACATGTAAAAGATTTATAAAAAGATAAATGGGGGTCAATGCCTTTTTTTTTTTTGTATTCACATGAATAAAACCTGAGGTTTCCGAAAATCTGACAAAAATCAAAAACCCTGACAAGCGAACTGCAATATACCTTAACTAACCTCTGAAGCAAAACCCAAGTTATAGCTAATCGATCTTGTATATATAAAATTTCTGAGAAAAAAAAATGATTTATAATCAGGCTCTCCGACCAAACATAATCTTTTCAAGAATCTACATGTATATCTTTAAAAAATAAACCTACCACCCCACCCCACCCCTTTTCTAACCTTCCAACCATAACATTACATTATATATTACATTTGTTGAACCTTATGAAATAAACAGAATAGACTGTAAGTGAAGCAAAGCAGTCATATTCCAATTTGAAAATAAACACCCTCTATTTAATATGTATTTATTACATAAGTTTCTATTTATGCAATTTCAGAGTGGATGTTGCTATGGATAATATGTGTTTCCGTGGTAACAATTGAAGTCAACAACACTTGACGATTGTAATTTAAAGTTTGCATTAGCTTTTATGTATTTTTCTTATCGGTTATGAAAAATTCAGGACATTTAAGCTCTTAAACTGCAATATTCTGCAAATGAAAACTCCGTTTCCAAGGAAAAAATCGGTTGCTATGGTGATAAAACTAAAAAAAATCCCACACATTTTTCTATTAAATTTGGTAAAGTAGTATCCAAACTTCATAACTACAGTGCTAACTATTCTGTACACATTTGCACTTTTCTGAAAAACACCAGAGAAAATGTGGTAATTCAGCAAAAATCCCATTTTCAGAAAAGTTGAAAATATGCATTTTTTCACAAAATTTTACAAAAAAGTTACAAATTTGGTTGACATTCAATCTTCACCAAAATGAAGCTTAAACCAAGTTCTATCAATGCTACATATGAAAATTAATGAAAAATGCACGATTTGATTCATAATCAGGCTCTGAATTGTGGTGATTTAGCTGATTTTTGAAAGATTTTTCCATGCTTAACAACCAAAAACTTGTGTGTCCGTTACCATGGCAACCACTCATATTTTCCCACTCAAAATTATTTTTTGAGCATTTTTCATTTATTGCTTCTACTAGACCAATTATAGAAAAAATCTGAAACATTCATGTATCGCACGCTGCCTGGTTCTTACAAAGAGCTGTACTTAAGTTACATAATCAACTCATCATAAATTCCGAAAAGATTGCATGTTTGTGTCTTTATCGTTTTTGTTTTTTTTTATTTCTTGTGTTTAGACATCGTAAACAAATATTTTATATATCATTGTATATTATGACAGTTTAATAATGCAATCACACAAGAACAAAACATATTGCTTAAAAACACGAAAATACTAATTGTTTAACGAGGTACGGTCATTTTGTCATTACAAACATTTGTTTTTACAGATTTGTTTAGTTCATTATCACGAATTAATCCGTTATCACCGATTTCCGGATTAAATCCTTATTGAAGAAATCCAAAGATTGGTGATTAAAATGTCTTTAATTCAATAAAACTATTTGAATAGATAATTCTGAAGAAAAAAACTATTTTAATTCTTGATTGCGAATTGCAACAATATTTATTACCTAATTCTATTTTTCTTGACCTTAACGGTATTTGAAACACTTACAAGTTGAAAGCACGTGACAGAAATACGCTTCAATTACTTTTTAATTTGAAAATGTGACACGGTTTTGCAGCTGAACACATCTAAATCTTAACCAGTGTTTTCCAGTGAGAATATAACATGATTATCTTATAAAATGGTAATGACTTTGACACAACTTTTGTCCCATAAGAAACACAATACAGATACATAAATAGTTTGTTAATGAAACAAGACTGGTTGCGTCTTCAAGGTAACTCAATTTATCATTTGTATACACGCAACGAATACCAGAAGCTGTAATAGTATATGAAGATAATCTTCGTTCCGATAAAACATATATGGACTTTCCGTTTGGAGATTTACTCTCATTTCAGGTTTTTTTACTGTTTACAAAGACTAATGTTATTATTACAAGTGGGTCGATACCACTGCTTGTAGAATTTCATACCCCATGTATCAACAAACCAGTATCCTGTATATTGGCACAGGGAAAATGCGAATATCATTTGATTGATATTTCATTTTGTTTCAAATAAAGGAATATATCTTCATCATGCAAAGCTCTGATTTCGTAACTGGATTTGTCTCTTATTTGTGTTTATTTTTTACAGCTTTTTATCGTTTGAAATATATTTTTTTTTTTACCTCGATCATCATTAATATGGCATTAATTGCCAAAATACGCATTTTTACTAGATGCATTGGCACCGTTAATAAATTGAAAATCACCTCAACAGAAATTATGTGCCACGGCGTAGCATTTTCGTAATTTTTCCATTTTAAACAATTTAACTAGGATCGACTTGAGAGAAACCAGGGTTCTTGGTAATTTGATTGGCTGATTTCTGAGTTTGAGTACATTAATCGTGCCCGACGTTTGTATTCTTGCAAGGCCAGGAGTCAACACTAATATTGTCTCTAAAGGAAGGAAAATTAAACTTCCCTTGTAGAAAATCACAATAAAAAATGTTTAGATTATGGCACATAGTATGTATTTTGTTCATTGTTAAATGCCGCACGATAGCCGGTAAATATTTCTATCATTGTGATTTAGTTTCTGATGTTTAATTATTTCATTTGCAATTATATTACATCATCTTCTACATGTTAATGTAAAACTTCAAAAAAGGTATAACGTAACTTTGATATTTTTTTCTAATAGTAATTTTCCTTATTAAACGCAGATGGTATTTGATGTTACAATGAGAGATCATGTCCTAATTATTTACGTGTATATATTCAATTTGTAGAAATATTAACTCTCAACACATGTCCCTCTTCGTAGATGGATTAGTGGAGACAGCTGTTGAAGTTAGCAGACCCACCCCCTTACATGATCATTCATAATTTAAAATTCAAAGAAAAATATTTAAATCTGATGATTTATATCGAAGTATTCTCAAAGGCTGTATTATTTCATGTTGTTTTCCCCTGAGTCATTTATTAGAAGGATAGTTTAATTATTTTTTTTAAGTCGTATTTCGGTTTAAAAAATTGACAAATATGAATGATAAGAGGAAACTGGGTTAGTCGAAAGTGGTTTTTGTATTAATTAAACTTATTAGACATCTTACTAAAACATTTAATGAAATGAAAATAATTGCTTTGTTGCATCAAAGTTAATAAAATTTATATGAGTGTCATTTCAACAGCGCTTACAGATGGGGTATATATCTAATATTATTGCGCTGTATTGTTATTGCAAGGGGTTCTTGAAAATAGTTTTCGCCCATTCAAATTTAAAGGACTAGGGTTAGCCTCATTGTTGATACACCTGAATACAATGACGCTACCTCATTGGTTGAATATTCATTGTTTAGTACGTCTTGAACTGATCACAACGTTTTGGAGTACGCGTTTTAAAATATTATTAATAATGCGTCACATTCTGGAATGGCGAGTTGATCTCTCACCAGATGTAAAATCTGTATTGTATTTTTCAGATCATCTCCAAGTTTTGGTTCTAAAGCAAATGTAATCTCTTATACATCGAACGCATTCATTCCATATGCAAGGGATGTCTTATTACAGGACTTAAGCAACTGGACAGGTCTCTTGAGACATGCAGCAAGGATTTGTAGACTTCAGAAACATCTAAGATCGCTTCCTGTTTTTTGTTGTTTTTTTTTGGGGGGGGGGGGAGGGGGTGTAGGGTCCTGTTTTTTATTTTTTCTATTTTGTTAATTTTTTTTATTAAACCGAGTCTGTTAGTTCGTAGTTATCGGGCTTTAGGATTACTATCCCTTTGTTGAAATTCGCCTATTTTGTAATAACATTTCATCTCTTTTTCCAATTTTTTTTACATCATATGATCTTCTAGTAAATCAATTTCAGTCTGAAATGGTCGTTTTCATCTGAACAGCTCCCAGAAGACTGTGCAATAATCTATGTTTTTATGCTATTTTGAAAGTTAATCATTTAATGTTCAAACATATCTACTAAGTATAGATAAGAAGATGTGGTGTGAGTGCTAATAAGTCACAATCTTTTTCCAAGTCACAAAGTACAAAAGATAAATCTTCGCCGCACAGTGTGGCGTAATTAAACACATAAATGTAAAAATACCAATTTGAATAACACATGTACTGTGAAATCCACATAAGTCAAAGCCATTGCAAAACCAAAAACGACGATGAACACAAACAACTCAACACTTCACTACAATAAAAACGGAAGACTGAGCAACACGATTCATATCATAATTTTTTGTCTATCTCTATCAAACCAATTGACATCAGACGTTATTGTTTTTTATCGTTTTCATCCTTATGTCTCTCTTGATAAAACATCACGTGACAGACGTTTTCAGAACGTCACTTCGTATGAGGTGACTCATTATATTTTGTCTTAGGAGAGAGATAAGCCAATAGCTTAAGTCGATTCTGATTTCGAATATCTATGGATATCAATCAGAGTTACCATTAACATACTAAATATATATATTTTGGGATTGATTCTCGCTCGCCTACCGATTATACACGAAACAAACTCAACTTACAGACATTTCCAGAATTTCATACTGTAAGAGGGGTTAGTAATCATGTTGCTCTCACAAGACAGAGAAAAGCTAATAGCTTAAGTCGATTCTGATTTCCAACATCTATGAATATCAATCAGTGTTTATCATTAACAGACCCAATATATACATTTTGGGACCGATTCTCGCTAGCGTACATATTACACATGAAACAAACTCAAGTAACAGATGTTTCCAGAATGTCATATTGTATGAGATGAAAAATGATTATTTTTTGCCACAAGAGAGAGACAAGCCAATAGCTGAAGTCGATTCTGATTTCCAATAAAAGGCATCATCTTTAGATACTAATCAGAGATACCATATATAACAGACTCTTACGTTATTTCAATTCACTTGACGTGTAAAACAGGTGTTGTATGTATAAATAATATCGTTATGCATATAAATATGTCAACATTAACATTTATTTATACTTTGGTATCTTACATTTGTACCAGCTTTTTGAACAGTCATTCTAACTGAATGTTTTATACACATACAATATTTTTTTTACCACATGCTAGATTGTGGTTTGTCATTACGTCGTCTAATCTTTTAATTACCAAACGTGACTTATTCCCGATTGTGACTGTTTTGCTGAGTGTGAATTCGCATTACTATAAGACGTGTTACGGTACTTATCTATCCCACATTTATGCATTTAGTTTAAATGTTTAATGTTAAATTTGTAATTCTCATCGAATTTGACAAATGTGTTGACGTCTTTTCTATTATATTCATGTGTTATGGTAAAGAAAATTAATCACCACCTTCATTTATTAGATTTCATTTTGTTCAACGTAATCTGTACGATGTTTTACGTTTGAAGTTAGATTCAAAACAAACCGGACATAGCTATATAATATAGTTAATTGCTGCCTTAGATTGCTATTAAGTATTGAAATGTGCATTGTTATTAAATTTAATATCAGTATTTAGTTCAAACATTATCTTAAATCAATCCTAATTCTATGTTATTTATTCAAATGTGACGTCATTTTTCATTTTTTGATGATCTGTTTTACAAATTCAAATGTGACGTCATTTTTTTGTCATTTTTTACAATATCAAATATGACGTCACTTGGCGTTGAGGTTTTAACTTATTCGGATGTGTCTATTTTTGTGTTGCATTTTGTCGGGTTATGTAATGTATTTCGGTTGTTTCCTGTAATTAGTTTATACTTCAGTTTTATCATTTTAGTCATTTTATCAAATTTACTGTTTGCAAAAGTATAAATTATTCTAAATAATAGGGATGTTCTGGTACCTAACAGAAAACCCTGGCCGTTTTTGGCACAACTTTTTTGAACTTTTGGTCCTCGATGCTGTTCAACTTTGTACTTGTTTGGGATTTCAAACTTTTGTATCTGGGCGTCACAAAGAAGTCTTGTGTGGACAACATGCACTTCTGGCGTATTAAAATTTTAAACTTGTTGCCTTTTATTAGCTATTATTCGTGTGTTTCTTCGTCAATTGT
This sequence comes from Mytilus edulis, assembly GCF_963676685.1. Classification (NCBI taxonomy): domain Eukaryota; kingdom Metazoa; phylum Mollusca; class Bivalvia; order Mytilida; family Mytilidae; genus Mytilus; species Mytilus edulis. The sequence continues at coordinate 17,783,477 of NC_092354.1, forward strand.
GTTCTCCTATTTATTTATATTGTAGTCCTGTGATGTTATGTTGTCATTCAATGTTATATTTCACATGGCCATAAAAAGAGGGAGGTTTGGCATGCCACAAAACCAGGTTCAACCCAACATTTTTTCCTTTAAAAATGTCCTGTACCAAGTCAGGAATATGGCCATTGTTATATTATAGTTCGTTTCTGTGTGTGTTACATTTTAACGTTGTGTTTCCGTTGTGTCGTTTTTTTTCTCTTATTTTTGAGTGTGGGTTCACATTACTATAAGACGTGTAACGGTACTTATCTATCCCAAATTCATGTATTTGGTTTTGATGTTATATTTGTTATTCTCATAGAATTTTCTCTAATGTTTAGTCCGTTTCTGTGTGTGTTACATTTTAATGTTGTGTCGTTGTTCTCCTCTTATATTTAATGCGTTTCCCTCAGTTTTAGTTTGTTTTCCCGATTTTGTTTTTTGTCCATGGATTTATGAGTTTTGAACAGCGGTATACTACTGTTGCCTTTATTTGTTTTCTAATAACTATGTCATCGAGGGGTCGTTTGGAGTGATCAGCTTATACCATCAGCGGAGTTTGGTTTGTGATGTTTAATTATTTCATTTAAATTGCAGTAACAAAGTATTTTATTTTTAAATGTCTGTTTTTTCTTACAAAGCGTATATGGCGTTTTTCTGTATCAACGAGGGATTATGTCCATATATATATATATATCTAATATATTTGTAGTTCTATTTACTCAACACGTATCCCCCTACGTAGATGTAATAGTGCAGACAAATGTTAAAGTTAACAGGTCTACCCCCTTATACGATCATTCATAATTTTAAATTTAAAGAAATATATTTTAGTTTGATGATTTCTATCAATCAAGTATTATAAATGGTTGCATAATTTTATGAAGTTTTCCCCCAGAGACATTTACATGAATATTTGTGTGAATTTATTTCCGATATCGTGCTAAAAGCTTTAAATTTTTTAAAGATAAATGGTAAAAAGAAACGGGGATAGCCGAAAGGGGTTTCCTCAATAATTAAACTTAATTTTAACTTCCTACTAAAGATTTGTTATATGAAAATGAAAACTTAAGTGCACCAAAGTTAATAGTGTTTTAATGAGTGTCAGAGAGAGCACTCAATTAATTTTTCAAGGTGTTAAAGATAAAGATAAAGAATTCTTGAAATTCGCCTTTACACAATCCAGAGAACTATGGGTCTTTTTGAACACCAAAATGTAAATAACGTTACGTCATTGGTTGAATTGTTTCGTGTATTTCAAACCAACCAGAACGCTTTGGTGTACTTGTTAGCCCGGCTTATTTATATTTACCAAGAAGTCACATCTTTATCGTCTATTTTTTTCTGATCATCTCAAAGTATTGCCCGTTGGAAGCAAACGTAAGCTCTTATATATCGAAAAATGCATTCCGTTACGATTTGTGACTTGTTAAGGTCTTTCCTCTCCGCGAGGAAAGACCTTATTGTTTTTCTAATGTTTTTTTTTCTTTTTTTTCTTCCAGCATTTTTTGGCACGCCCTCCTACCGCTTCTATTGGAGTTATCAATACCAAAATTGAATCATCGGTAGACCTAAACATGAACTTTTACCAGATGAACTTTTGTAGGATTTCACCATCCCCAATAGAAGTAATCTCCCTTTTATTGATTTTTTTCAACATGGTCCCCCACAAATGTGTTAAAAGATATCATGACTTTATTTGGACAATATGTAGATCTCATCATGATGTATTACCATATGAGGCTGCATAAAATTTCATCATCCCCTTTGAGAGTTGTATCCCCTTGAAGCAATTTCTTTTATTTGCATTTTTCTCAAAAAGTATCACAGATAGAATTGAATTGAAAATGACAGCATGTATTAGAACAGATGGCAATGTTTATAAACATAAACAATTAATTTGTTTCTAACCCTTATATGGAGTTATTTCCCTTTAAAAATTTAAAATAATTTTTCAAAAATTCTATTTCGAGAACCGGAAGTCATAGAGACTTGGAACCTTCACCAATAATCTTAAATTCATATGACCTTTAATATGCACCTAAGGTCAAAGGTCATCGAGTGCAAAAAAAAAATTAAGCTGCAATTTCAAGCTTACATATTAGGAAAACGATAAGACTTTGCTGCATACATACAGCGTATAAAATGTTGTTCTCGACGAGCTCTACATTTTATACTATAAGTCCAAAAATGTCCGACCGTCTGTTCAAAAGTTGCAACAGGATAAGTCTTAAAAGTATAGTATTGTGTGTATATCTTTTTAAAGGTAACAGATATCAACCTACTATAAACTGCAAAGATGATCAGTAATTCAAGACCTTAAATTTGAGGTCAATGTCAGGTCATGACGAAATTTCACCTTGACCTTCACAGTATACAATGACCTTGACCTTGTAATATTTGAAAGGTTAAGTGGTCCTGAGTTGAATGGTGCTAGTCCCATGTCTCTACGACTTCCGGTTCTTAAGTTTGGTATTGCATCATATATTTGATGATTAATTGTGACCTTGGTGAACTTTGAAATTGTCCCAATTCTTTTTCTATAATGTTGTCCTTCAACTGTAGATCATTTATAATTTAACAGATTTGAGATATCTAGTGTCATTTTAGAGATAATGCAGTTTGAAGTTTTGCGAGCGGAGGCATGTATTTCTGAATCAACAAGAGCTTACTACTTAAAATGTTTTAGAAATTGAAGAGGTTAACATAGTTATATGTTTGGCAAAATACCAAAAACATTTCATGGAAAAACAACACCAAAAAATCAATTTGAAATTTTAAAGTTTTGCATTGACTTTGTAAGTTTCATAACTTCTATTTATATAGTTGATATTGCATCATTATTTAGACTTTGTCAAATGGGGTCATCTGATATATCAAATTGAAGGTCTTAATAAACTCTACTTAAAAATGAAAATTTTAAACCCCTTTTTTTATCCCAAGGGGACTGGTGGGGTCATTAAGTGCAAACATTCAAATTTCTCAGATGGTAAGGTTGTCGCATATCAAATGAAAGAACATTAAGCGTACATTTTAAATTTCAAATTGACGTTTTCCAAAAATGGGTTGGATGGGGTTATTGAGTGCAAAAATAAATTTTCTTTTAAGATAGGGTTGTTGTATATCAAATGAAAGGTCATGATGTGTACATTTGAAATATCAAATTCCCAACCTCCAAAAATTAGTTGGATAGGGTTATTAAGTGCAAAAATCAAACTTTCTAGAACATGGCGTTGTCGCATATAAAATGAAAGCTCAACTACTCTATGTTACATATATCATACTTCCAATCTCAAAAATGTAGGCGGATGAGGTCATTAAGTGTTAAAAGCGAAAAGTTTGAGAAGGTATGCTTGTCGTATATCAAACGAAAGGTCGTACAAAGTACATTACGAAAACATCACTTTTACAGGAAAGACCTTTCAATTGTTTTACAAACAATTGAGATACTAGTTATATATGGGATTTGTACTTGCATGAGAAACACGACAGGTGCAACATATGCAAGCAGGATCTGCGTTATAACCTAAAAAATCTGACATCATTCGAGGCTTTTGGCAGGGTTCGTGTCGCTCAATCAGGTTTTCTGTGTTGTACTTATACTGTCTTTTCATGGTTTTTGTCATGGCATTGTCAGTTCGTTTTCGTCTGATGATTTTGAATATCCCTTTGGTATATATTTCGTTCTTTTCAATATAAATGGGTATATCGTTTCATTCCTTTCTCCATAGTTTTACTTGACTACTGTATCATTATTTAGTCAAACAAATCTGTAACTTTGATCTGAACAGCGTATGTAAGATTGTACAGTAAATGTTGTTATTTTCAGTTTTTCACTAAACTTTCAGATACATATCCACTGCAGTAAATTAACAACTGTTCATACCATTCGCTTGCAGGCCATTTAGATTTATTCATTCTTTGTTCAGACTGTTCAGATGCTGTTACGGAAATTATGTGTATAGATTAATATAACAACATTCCAGCAGCACCTGCATACGGGGTATATATCTCCCAATTGATACGATATTCCCGTGCTTGCATTTCCTATCATGATTTTCTTGATAGAGGGTTGCTGTTCACAAGGAAGCTATTAAACCAAGAGTTACAAATGATGCAGTTAGAAACCATCCCTTCGTAAATTTTACGGACGCCATCACAAGTTAGTTGATCTTTATGGAATAACCGTTTCACAAATGATATCGGATATGTTCCTTACGTCGTAACCACAATCCTCTTCCATTTCATGAATGTGACCTATCGAATTAGACTATTTACTGGATTTTTCATCACATAAGCAACACGACGGGTGCCACATGTGGAGCAGGATCTGCTTACCCTTCCGTAGCAATGAGATCACCCCTAGTTTTTGGTGGGGTTCGTGTTGATTATTCTTTAGTTTTCTATGTTGTGTCATATGTACTATTGTTTGTCTGTTTGTCTTTTTCATTTTTATAATAACATACTGAATTGTTTGAAAACAAACTTAATAAGTTGCTTTTCAAACAATTCATAGTACTGAATTGACTGCAGCCACTGTATTTCAAAATTGAATGAAAGTCTGAATAAACATATTTATAACTTTAAATTTTTTCAGATTATGTTAGCATTAAAATTACCTTTTTAGACTTAAGGTCGTTTACTGTCATACAAGTAAGAGATTTAGTGCTACAAAACCAGGTTCATTCCACTATTTTCCATATTTGAAAATGCCCTCACTAAATCAGGAATATGACAGTTGTCCATTCGTTCGATGTGTTTTATCAATTGATTTTGCCATTTGATTAGGTACTTTCCGTTTTAAATTTTCCTCTGAGTTCGGTAAGTTTGTGATTTTACTTTTTACAGCTAGTGCCTGCATTTTTGATAAACAGATGTAAGCATTTTAATGACAAAAAAATCTTAAATCAGATTGAATATGTGTATTGATACTACATTTTTCGGTAAAGATATATTTATGTTGATCTAAAAACTCCACCAATCAAAATCGAGCTTGCATTTGACTATGCTATCTGAAAAAAGTAGATCAAGGCAGTCAATCTAAAATTTGCAAAGCGATCTTCGTGGAACAATAGGTAAGAGAGAACAGCATGGAGTAGAATACACAGTATTAACAAAACTGGAAATATATTGACCAAATATACTGACAGACAAAAAGAGCAACTGATACAGTACTAATCGGAGATTCAAATCTTCTTAATTGACGAGAACATGACAAAACCATTGCAAACAAAAACGAACGACAAAGTCAGTCCACAAAGTACTAAGGGAGCAACCATTCGACTTCAAAAAGAGGCTATTGTTTTTAATCCGACTCAGAATTTTAACACTATAAAGAATTGGGAAAATCTGAATTCAGAATTATTTATTTTTGTTATCTGCTTGACCATTATATTTATTTTTATCAAATTGATGATCAGAATATTTTTAGGAAAAAAAACATGTCCACACCTCCGCCCCTTGAAGAAAACGGATGACTGATTTTCTTGTCAAACAATTTAAAATATAGTGGTTTATAATATTTCAATTAAGTGATATCCCAAAAACATCTAAAGTAAAACAAAGTGTCAATTATTCGCCCAACAGTGTGAAGTAACACCGCGTTTGATTGGCCGGCTACAAAAGTCAATTGATATTGATCTCGGCACAGTGTGACGTAATTAAAACCTATGTATGAGTGACTGGATGATAATGAAGTTGTCAGCATCCAGTAGCATAACAAACTTTTATCTCTTAATCTGACACCGTGGTGTTTAACCCGAATAATGTCAGTCGTTATATTACGCCGCTCGATCTCCGTCGAATCTCCGATTGCTACATTAACGATAGGCTTTAAGTCGCTAGAGGGCGCAGAATTATTCGACTTACATATTGTAGGGAAAATGGTATTATAATGTCATTCATAGAACACAACATTTTCCGAACTTGCTTCTTTGAAGAAAATAAATCTGTGAAATACAAAAAAATTGTCTTCATCTTTTCCAAATTGAGGTCAAATAGTGACCTGATTTTCTTCTTATTGAGTATGGTAATAGATTCCATAGCAACCGTCATTATACGTCAATATGGATTTTTTTCTTCTTCGAATAATGCGCAAGCAAAAATAGTCTCATGTCTTTCAAACTTTATATTCTAACTATTCACACTATCAGAAGTGTTATTCGTCATTCTATGTTTGTCTATTCTTATAATAGGCGAATGGAGGAACATAATGGGTGTTTTTAAACTATTCCTTACATTCAACTATTCACACTGTCCGTACTGTTATTCGTCTTTCCATGTTTGTCTATTTTAATATAGCCAAAAAAAAAAGCAAAATAATGGGTTAATATATTCTAAAAAGATCTTCTTTATGTTACAGCTAATTTCCTAAAGCATTTAGAGCAAGACTTTAGTCACTGACAGCTTGCTTGCTTTAGCCTCGGTCACACCTACCGAATAGCACGAACGGACGCCTAACGGATGAAAATAAAAGTTGTCTGTTGCAAAATTGTTATCCGTTTGGAGTCCGTTGATGTACTGACCGAATAAAACGGACGTGTAACGAATGCATAACGGACACACACCGGATATGCAACTTACGAGAAACGGAAACGTACTGGACAGAACGGATGTCGAACGTACATCCAACGGACGAGTACCGCATAAAACGGACACCTAACGGAAGTGTACCGTATAAAACGGATGAACAAGATATGCCGAAAAATTAAAGGCGACAATAATAATACATGTAAATCGCATAAATATTCAAAATGTTTCTGATCCGTTCATCATCCGTTTTATCTGTTATACGTCCGGTAGAAGTCCGTTTCTCATTCGTTCAACATCCGTTTTATCCGTTAAACGTCCGGTAGAAGTCTGTTGGTGAATTTATCTTCCAGACCTCCAACGGATGTAGAAATAAACTCATCATAGATATCAGGACTAAATTTTGTATATACGCCAGACGCGCGTTTCGTCTACAAAAGACTCATCAGTGACACTCGAATCCCAAAAAGTGAGAAAAAAAAAGGGCCAAACGCGTAACGGATACAAAACGGAAACGAAACGGACGAGTACCGTATAAAACGGACGACTACCGGACGTTCAACGGACTTTTAATTGGACAAAACGTACCCTAAACGGTCATGCAAAGTTATCTGTTAGGCATCTGTTCGAGCTATCCGTTAAGGTGTGACCGAGGCTTTTGTTTTTATATTGTACAATCATTAGGATAACACCCAATTAAATTCAAATATTATATATACAAGTTAAACTATGCCTATATATATTGTTTACAGATGTCAATCTTATTTACAAAGCTAGTATAAACAATTATACAAACAAAGCAAGCAAGCCAACAAAAGTTTCGCTTTACATGCATTAGGAAATTAGCTGTTATACCTTTTATTTGCTCCTCCTTTTGCCTAATTATGCTATATTCTGTTAACCCTATCTAGACCCCCAATATATAGCAGGTTTGGGTGGTGTTCGTAAAAGATATGTAGCAATCGAACAAAACAAATCACTAAAAGAGTCTAGATGGAATATTACATTATCTTTCCTCCTATACATTTCTAGAAATGGTTGCCACTGGTCGCAAATAATTAATTAAGTTATTAATCAATCGTTTACCGGTGACAATTTAAATGTGTATCCAGTATTATTAACGTTATTACTAGTCTTAACTAAAAAAAATATTTTAGTGTAATATGTTAATCCAGGAGCAGAATATACGTGTTTCAATATTTCTCGACATTCCATTTTATTACCAAAAAAATAGCGATCTTATCCTTAATTTTTTATTGAACTTTTTCAATTAGGATGTTATTAATCATGTAAATTTCATCATTTTCCTATCACTCATAACGATGCGCATAGTTTTATTCAGGCTACGGATGGCTTTCCCGCTGCATTGAAGACCTATGGATGGCTTTCTCGCTGTATTGAAGACCTATGGATGGATTTCGGCTGTTATCTGCTCTTTGGTCGGGTTTTTGTCTCTTTTACACATTCCCCATTTCCATTCTCAATTCGATTGGTGGTGTTATCGCAATTATAGTTTTAGATCGACATAAACCTTCATCAAATATATGCCACTGGTCACAAACGGCAATAAATCAATCGTTTGATGCTGAAATTTTTATTGGTTTTTTTTATATTCAATATAGTCTACGTCATTGCTAGTCTTAACTAAAATAATTATTTGAGGGTATAATCATCCTGGAGTATTTATTTTTATGAACAAAACATAGAGATCCCAACCTTAATTTTTTATTGAACTTTTTCCATTAGGATGTTATTAATCATGTACATTTTATCATATTACTGTCACTCATAACGATGTGCATAATTTGATTTAAGAGAATTTAAAACTGATTTTTAAGTTTAATTTCTTTTAATAACTAAGATTTATATCTATATTTAGAATCCATAAATTAGAATACTGTTAGTGTGCTTTCTTTCGCATCATGAAAAAACAATCCCATATGTGTTAATGGGTTACTCTATTTAGAATTTATATATATTCGAATATTGTTAGTGTGCTTTCTCTGCTTCATGAACAACTAATATCATATTGATTATTTTTAACGTATTATATACCAATTATAAAACATGTCGGCGTTTTGTATGGGAGTAACATAACGGGTACAAAACATGTGGAGCAGATCTCGGTTTGCTTACCTGTCCCGGGCACCTGCGATCACCCCCTATTTTTGGTGCGGTTCGTGTTGCTCTGTTTAGTTTCATATGGTATGTTTTGAAGACTGTTGTTTGTCTCTTGATCGATTTTTCGATTTCTTTTGATATGGCTTTGTCAGTTTATTTTCGACCTATGAGGATGAAAGCCCCTTAGGTGTCTTTCGCCTCACTCTTATTATAAGGTCTTGTAACCGTGTTGTTTTTTACCCTTCCGGAGCACCTGATTTCACTCCCGGTTCTTAGTGGAGTTGGTGTTGTTTCTTATTTATTATTTATAACTGTTGATGTAAATGTCCCTTGGTTTTGTGAGTCTTTGTTTACTCCTTGGTTTTGATTGTTATTGTCTTTGTACAAAAAGCTGTATGCTACTTTTATGTACGTTCTAATTTGTACTATGTGAATTATTGGTTTGGCACTAATCTTGTTCTTTTTATCTTACTAATTATAAAACTGAGAAATGGAAATGGGGAATGTGTCAAAAAGCACAAAAAAATCCGAAGGCCACCAATGATATTTTATTGACAAACATGTATCTTATCTGTTTTGTGTTTATATATCAATAAACATTTTGACCTTATCATTATATAGTCTTACTGGCTTAAAGTGAGAGGTTTGGCTAGCTATAAAACCAGGTTCAACCCACCATTTTCTGTACCAAGTCAGGAATATGACAGTTGTTATCCATTCATTTGATGTGTTTCAACTTTTGATTTGGGTCTTTCTTTTTTTAATTTTCCTCGGAGTTCAGTATTTTTGTGTTTTTACTTTTTACTAGATAACACTGCATTATGATATTTAAAATTACTGTCATAACGCTCAAACAAAAATAATGTACATTGAGTACAGTCAGTACTGTTTGTCATAGTTTGATATGTAAATACACCACTAAGACATTGCGCATGCCCTAAAATCTTGTCATGACTTCTCACGAAATTTTGTTATTTTAGGGATTATTAGATTTCAATTACGCAACCGTTTAGCCAACCGTGCAAGGGCTGTATAGCCAGTCAAGGTCGTTAAAAACTTCCATTTGTTGTAATTACGCAACTATTATCCTACTTGATTACCCATCAATGCATCTTTTATAAACTATGTAATTAACTGATGTACTGAAAACAGCAATTACGCAACTATTTTCCTTCTTGATAACCCATCAATACATCTTATATAAACTGTGTCATTAATTGGTGTACTTAAATATCTTAAAAGTGAGCAACTGACCGCTTGACCACTGGACATGCATTGAACCGGACATGAAAATAACAATTTCTACCCTAAAATGTTTATTATTTTTGTAACGAATTTTTGTTATCTTTAAGATTATAATGTTTTGAGTAGGGTGTTACCCTTATAAATAAATATTTTTTTAAATGTGTCTTCAAATTGGCGTACGGAAGAGTGAACCGTTAAGTTAATTTTGGCAAAAGTAGCATTATCAATTCAATCCAAATATGCATTGCCATATAATTACATTACATGTATGTTTCATTATAATATTTTTTTCTGATTGGCTAACTGCACATCACGTGTTATTCCGTAAGAAGTTGCATTGCTCAATACAACTTTTCACTCATGATAACACGTGCTCCAACAATAAAGTGCACAGGTGAATTAAATAATAAAATATATAAAATTCGTGTTTTCATGATCATAGCTAAAAATGTAATTATAAGTATTGAATGCTTCTTTTTGTAACTTTATACGGTTGTAAAAGCGTTGACCGTGCGTACATTTTTAGAATGAAGCGCTTCCGCGCTTCATATAAAATGTACTTCGGTCAACGCTTTTACACCCCAATAAATTTACAAAAAGAAGCATTCAATTCTTAAATAAAATTTATCAATATTAAGCTTGTGACAAATACAAGATAAGAAAAACAGTATAACTAAAATTCACATAATGATATAATAATTATATTATATTATTCAAGAACAAATATGAAAGAAAGCAACATTCGACAACCACTTTATTACAGGCTCCTGACTTGGGTAAGGCACATATAGAAAGTTTTGGGGTTAAAACATTTTTTTTAAACTTTTTAATCTTCTCCATAAAATTGGACACAAAGGAACACTAATGACGCAGCACTGATGATAGAAGAGGTGATATCCCTGTTCCATTCGGCAATCCTCGGTAGAATCCGCTACTCTCCTTCTATCCGTTAGATGAGGGTACGGAATCGGCCGAGTTGAGACGAATGATCCCTGTTCATTCAAGTTTAACAATCGCCAATCCTCGGATGACTTCGCTACTCTCATTCGTATGAAGGTATGGAATCGACCGAGTTGTGACGAATGGATCAGAAGAAGTGCCTGATTCTTGATTTTCTTTTATTCTTTCATCATTGAGAGAATATTTCACTACTTTTTGTTTATTTTGTCAATTCTTCTCTATTCTTTATTTTTAAACACGTAACAACTCTCTATAATTCCTAATTTTTAAACACCTATTATTATTTAACAATTTTCTATTCTTTATTCTGTTTAGCCTTTTTTTTTTTCTACGCTTTATCTGTTGCCCTTAATACTGCACTTACATGGGTCCAGTATTCTCGATTCTTTTAACATGTTCCTTTCCTCACGTATTTTGTATTATCCTTATGTAACTTGGATCACCAATAAAACTAGAGGCTCTTAAGAGCCTGTGTCGCTCACCTTGGTCTATGTGCATACTAAAGAAAGGATACAGCTGGAGTCATGACAATATTGTGTTTTGGTGATGGTGATGTATTTGTAGATCTTTCTTTACTGAACATTTTTGATGCTCAAAATTATCTTTATCTATAAAGAACTTGCCCCAGTAGTTACAGTGAAATATATTTTGTAAAAATTTACAAAATTTATAAAATTGTTAAAAATTTACTAGAAAGGGCAATTACTCCTTAAGGGGTCAATTAATTGACCTTTTTGGTCATGTTGAGTTATTTGTAGATCTTACTTTGCTGAACATTATTGCTGTTTGCAGTTTATCTCTATCTATAATAATATTCAAGATAATAACCAAAACTGCAAATTTCCTTAAAATTACTAGTTCAGGGGAACCCAACAACAGATTGTCCGATTCATCAGAAAACATTAAGACAGATGGATCTTGACCTGATAAATAATTCCCTCCCCCCCCCCCTCCCCGCCTCATGTCGGATTTGCTCCAAATGCTTTGGTTTCAGAGGTATTAGCCAAAAATCTACATTTTACCCCTATGTTCTATTTTTAGCAATGACAGCTATCTTCAGTTGGTTATTTGGCTGGGTCACCGGGCACATTTTTTAAACTAGATACCCTAATAATAATGTTGGACAAGTTTGGTTTAAATATGGCCCAGTAGTATCAGAGGAAAAGATTTTTGTAAAAGACGATGACGGACGACAAGGACGACGGACGCCAAGTGATGAGAAAAGCTCACTTGGTCCTGAGGGCCAGGTGAGCTAAATATAACTCAAATACTACACACTGTCATCAAGTCAATTATTATAGTCTATTTTTATAATAGGTGTCAGACCACCAATTCAAAATCCCTATCTGTTTAACCAAATTTTGCAATTTTTACATCTTTCTAAATGTTTTACCTTGAGTTTAACTTCATAGAAACCATGTATATCCCGAATTGTACGTGTATCAGCTTTCTACATGCCAATTTTCAACATACCTTTTAAGCCTTCTAACAAAAAACTTGCCTTCGAATAGAGGTACTCCAAAAATAACCCTTGTTTTTTTCTGGAAATCTTAAATTAGTATACTATGGAGTACATAAATCCTCAATTTTAAATGCTAACTCAAAAGACAGGTAAATGTTGGCTCAAAATGATCTCAATATATTTCTTTTTCACCAAAAATTGCATTTCTCAAAATTTGTTGGTTAGTTTGAGTAAACGAGGACATCAAAAGCACTATTTTGTGTCTGAGTAGGCCTTTTTGATATACGTTCTAAATTAGAGGGAGTAGTTGGTGGTGTGACACCTAATACAGACATTTGACGGCGGAATTCATATTTTTCGACAGGCTACCTTCTCTGTGGTAGGACATCCTGGTACTCGGTCAAGCAAGAGCAACGAAAATAAGTAAACTCAGGATTTTAATCTGTACAATTTTGAGGGAAAATTATCTGTTTAAATGCTTTCTGCAAATGACTAAATCATCGAAAAATATGAAATTTCTCCCCAAATTGCACTGATCGTAACTATATTTGATTTTACGTTTTTGGCTGCTCCACATGTTTGCAGATAATTCGGAAAGCAGGATACAAATGGGATCACTGCTAAATGAAAGATGGAAACTTGCCTTAAGAAAACAACTGCTGTAGTAATGAAGCTGTAAATGTAAACATTTAAAGCGCGAGGTTTGGCTAGCCACAAAACCGGTTCAACCCATCATTTTTTTATGTCCTGTGCCAAGAAAAATTGCAGTTGTTATCTTATAATTCGTTTCTGTGTGTGTTGCATTTTCGTTTGTTTTTTGTTTACCTTCAGTTTGTCTGTTATTTCGTTGTTTTCCTCTTATAGTTGATACGTGTCCCTCTGTTTCAGTTTGTAACCCGGATTTGTTTACTCTTAAACAATTTATTACATTTGAACAGCGGTATACTACTATTGCCATTATATAGATATAGGAAGATGTGGTGTGAGTGCCAATGAGCAAAATGATGAGACAACTCTACATACAAATAACAATTTAAAAAGTAAACCATTATAGGTTAAAGTACGGCCTTCAACACGGAGCCTTGGCTCACACCGAACAACAAGCTATAAAGGGCCCCAAAATTACTAGTGTAAAACCATTCAAACGGGAAAACCAACGGTCTAATCTATATAAACAAAACGAGAAACGAGAAACACGTATATATTACATAAACAAACGACAACTACTGTACATCAGATTCCTGACTTAGGACAGGTGCAAACACCTAATAAACTCTTTGAACATGAAATTGATTGCAATTTCCCCGGTCACAAACGGCCAAGAAAAAACGACATTGTATTGTATTAGCGGTCGATTTTATTAAGATTACTCTCCATCCAAGTCACAATTTGTAAAAGTAAACCCTTATAGGTCAAAGAACGGTCTTCTATACGGAGCATGGTCTCACACAAAACAGCAAGCTATGAGGCCCCTCATTGGGGGGGGGGGGGGTCCTAGTAATCACATAATCACCATTTTTTTTGCCAATATAATCACATAATCATTAAATATTTGCTTATCTTTAGTAATCAAATAACCATAAACTAAAAATACAGTCCTAGGTAATCAAATAATCATGAAATATTTGGCTTAATGATCAAATAATCATTAAAAAAACGGCCAAGTAATCACATAATCAAAAACCCCATGAGGGCCCTCAGCTATGAAAGGATCCAAAATATAATAGTGTAAAACCTTTCAAACGGGAAAAGCAAACGAGAAACCAGGAACACTTTTTTTGGCAAACTTGAACTCTCTCTTACTAGTAAATACATGTACCTGAAAATAAAAAGATCAAAAGAGCAGTACCAAAAACCAAGTACGTGGATTATTAAACTATCATACATAGTGGAGAAAACTTGGTTATTTTTTAAATACTTCTCTCTCTAAATATTTTAAGTCTGATCAAGTCTGCTCTCTTGCTGCTCAAAGTTAAACAGAACGTTAACATAAAATGAGAAAGTTCACGAAGAGACCAAATAACACAGAAATTGACAATTATAGGTCACCGTACGGCCTTCATTTTTTTTAAGGCAAGATTATCGAAATAGTCTTTATTAAGCTGAGGACAACCCATGCTTTTCAAATTTGAGGGGGGGGGGGGGGGCACGCCCGCCACGCCCTCGTCTAGTTCCGCACTTGCGTGTTGCAGAGGGAAGCTGTAAATAAATATTATTTGACTGATACAGAATTGTATGACGATTACCCACAATCCTCTACGTCATTTTCATAATAAATGACCTTATGTGTCACACATTTCCCGGTCAAATACGGCCAGGGAAAAAAACGACAATACATGTATATTTGTATAAACGGTCAAAGCATGATAATATATACATGTATCGTATTATACTATCATCCCACGTAATGAATTATAATAATCCAGCGTTTCAACATATTAAAAGGACATTCACCTTACATCATGTATACTTAAACAAACAATTTATATGTATAAACATATCGGACATGTTAAGGTCACCCAGTATTCAAATTGTAGGTACAGAAGATATCTTTTTAAAACGTATATAAGACATCAAACAGTTTTAAATCAATGTTTATCTTTCGTATGAAAAGGTAGCCCTGTTGTGTCATTTAAGAAAGAGTAGCCGTGTTGTGTAATATAAGAAAAAGGTATCCTGGTTGTGCGCTTTCACGAAAAAGTACTCTTGCTGTATCTGACAAACGCCAAAATGACTAAGATCACGACAGAAATGAAGAGATTTGACGTTGCGAACGTCAGCGTGACATCAAGTATGTACTTATAAGTATTCTTTTTAAAGTTTAATATATTTTTTACATTAAAAAAAATATTAAAATAATTGTTTTAAGCTTTTAACGAGAGTGTTTCTACATCTGTATCATAGCTTGTACTAAAACTGCGATGGTTTATGCATCACAACTCAAGCGCAAGGCGCACACTTGGATTATCTAGATAAATGCTAGTATTTGTACAGAAATTGCATTGCTTGTCAAATAATTTACTTTAAATGGCTATTATTCCTTTCTAGTGCTACTATACTACAAAAGTTTTGCAGTTTCTTTTCAAGATATGCGTTCAACAATTAAAAATAAGAGTTCTTCTTTTTCACAAATTTATGACGATACAAGTCTAAATCCAACTTGACCCGGTGTGTTAAATATCTCAGATTTAAATTTGATTCCGTAAATTTTGTTTTAATTCCGGATCCGTTCCGAAAAATAAATAATGTAAGTTGACATTTTTCACGAAAAAAATCCGGCGAATAACTTATAATTTAGCAATGGTTTATTAAGCATAAAACATTAAAAGGAAATATATATCAGTGTACGGCCTTCAATAGGGAGCAAAACCCATATCGAATAACAATCTCTCATACAAGCAAAACACAGGTAAAATATAAGATGAATAAACCTCCAGCATGGAGGATACAGATTCTGCTATATGTTTATAAATGTAAGGTCTAGATGGGGGGATGGGGTCCTTCATTGCTGTGTTCTTTATTTTTTTGTCATTTTTCGCTATTCTTTATATTTTTTGCCCATTTTTCTCTGTTCTTTATATTTTAGCAGCTTATTATTCTATATTCCTTTTTATGTCCATATTTCACAATGCTTTATATTTTTTACCCATTTTTCTTTATTACATGTATGTACATGTAAGTACCCATCCACACTTTTCTTTATCACAAAGACATGTATGTAAGTACCCATCCACACCTTTCTTTATTACATGTACATTGTATGTAAGTACCCATCCACACCTTTCTTTATCACTTGTATGTAAGTACCCATCAACACCTTTCTTTATCACATGTTTGTAAGTACCCATCCACACCTTTCTTTGTGTTTTCATTAAATTTTGTATTTTGCGCGCGTATTAAGGTGGTACATGTACCTAACACTACAGGGAGATAACTCTGTAAAGTCAGCTAAACGTTTTAATTACTTTGTGTTGTAAAAAGAATATTAAGCTTCTCAATGATCAAAATTGGTGTTTGTCAAATTGCTATATAACCAGTGTAATTTTTCTAAAAAACGGTTGGTTCAAAATTTTTAAAATTTTTATATTTTTGTAAAAGGGTCAAAGTAAATTCTTTGTCAAAATTTTATGAAAATTAAACGAGCCAAATTAATTTTAGTTAAAGTGTTGGGTACCACCTTAATAAAAGGGGAAAAGGTGATATTATCAGCAAAAGAATGTAAGATTCGATAAAGAAAAAGAAAATTCGAAGTCATATATGATTCTTGGTTGCGTTAATAGGTGTCAGACCACCAATTAAAAATCCCTATCTGGTCAACCAAATTTTACAATTTTTACAACTTTCTAAATATTTTTCCGTAAGTTTAACTTCATAGAAACCAGGTACATGTACATATATCAGCTTTGTGCATGCCAATTTTCAACATACCTTTAAGGAAGATCGCTTGTCATGTGATTTTCGGTCAGATTTTCGTAATCCTCTGGTTTTATTCATTGTAATGCCTTAACAAATTTTGCCAGGTGACCCCTATTTTTCTTTTTATAATTGTATAATGATAAGCGGTCTGTTAAAGTCTTATAAAATTTAAATTATTTTTGAATAGATTTTAAGGACTTAAACTTGTCGATGATAAAGCTATCAATTGTCAAGAGAGAACATTTTCCCGCCAAAATTTCAATGGCTAATATCTCGAAAACCAACAGGTGACCTATTTTTGTTTTTGCCTCTTTTGATTACTTTATTAATCCCCTATCAATATATGCTAGTGTTTTGAAAAGTTAATTATTTTGAAACTGAGAAGCCAACTCACTTAAAGCCTTCTAAGAAAAAAAAACTGACCTTCGAACAGAGGTACTCCAAAAATAACCCACGGTTTTCTTGAAATCTTAAACTAGTATACTATGGAGCGAATTAATCATTAATTTTTAATACAAACTCATAGATAAGTAAACTTTGACTCAAAATGGTCTGATTTCATTTCTCTTTCATCAAAATTTTCATTTTTTGCTAATTTGTTGGTTAGTTTAATGGCGTTGTCAGTTTGACTGTCCCTTTGGTATCTTTCGTCCCTCTTTTATCAAGATGCTTGATTTCTTGATTGACAACATATTTGTTACGTTCGGAGGACGTGTTTTTCAACAGACTGTCGGCATTCCAATGGGAACAAACTGTGCCCCTCTACTCGCCGACTTGTTTCTTTATTATTATGAGGCTGACTTCATGCAGGAACTTCTTAGGAAGAAAGATAAGAAGTTAGCAATATCCTTTAACTCTACTTTCCGCTATATAGATGATGTTCTTTCACTAAACAATTCAAAATTTGGTGACTATGTGGAACGCATCTATCCAATCGAACTAGAGATAAAGGATACTACAGATACAGTTAAGTCGGCTTCATATCTTGACTTACATCTAGAAATTGACAATGAGGGTCGGTTGAAAACAAAACTTTACGACAAAAGAGATGATTTCAGCTTTCCAATTGTGAACTTTCCATTTCTAAGTAGCAACATTCCAGCAGCACCTGCATACGGGGTATATATCTCCCAATTGATACGATATTCCCGTGCTTGCATTTCCTATCATGATTTTCTTGATAGAGGTTTGCTGCTAACAAGGAAGCTATTAAACCAAGAGTTCCAAATGGTGAAGTTGAAATCATCCCTTCGTAAATTTTACGGACGCCATCACGAGTTGGTTGACCGTTATGGAATAACCGTTTCACAAATGATATCGGATATGTTCCTTACGTCGTAACTACAATCCCCTTCCCTTTCATGAATATGACCTACCGAATTAGACAATTTACCGGATTTGTAATCACATAAGCAACACGACGGGTGCCACATGTGGAGCAGGATCTGCTTACCCTTCCGGAGCACCTGAGATCACCCCTAGTTTTTGGTGGGGTTCGTGTTGTTTATTCTTTAGTTTTCTATGTTGTGTCGTGTGTACTATTGTTTTTCTGTTTGTCTTTTTCATTTTTAGCCATGGCGTTGTCAGTTTGTTTTGGATTTATGAGTTTGACTGTCCCTTTGGTATCTTTCGTCCCTCTTTTATTACCACTGGGTCGATGTCTCTGCTGGTGGACATTTTGTCCCCGAGGACATCATCCGCCCAGTAGCAAAACCACAATTGCATGAACTTACGAAGATCAAACAGGAAACTGGCTCGGACGTCGCCCAGTATAAAAAGGTCCGAAACAGACGTCACCATGGACACGGTGTCGTCTGATACGGCAGGTGTCCCCTCATCACCAGACATGACAAATATCTCAAACACGACTCATTCAGATCATCGTCCTAGTGACAATAGCAATATTTCACATATACAGCCATGTTCAGTTCTCCTTAAAGACATTTTGGTGTTTGATGACACAGTACAACACTGTCGCATTTCAAAATGTGAGACCAAAGGCTGCAAAACTTGTGCTATTTTAATTACAGATGCTGAATTCACTAGCAATTTGACCAAGAAGTCATATTTTACCAGAAGTTACGATGATCTGAATTGTAAATCGATAAATGTCGTCTACGGATTAGAGTGCAACCTTTGCGGATTGGTATACGTCGGTGAAACGAAAGGAAGGCTTAACAAACGTATGTGCGGTCATAGATCAGACATTAACCTTAATGCTAACGACATTCTATACCAGCATTTCAATCAGCCCGATCATTCCATCGTTTCTATGACAGTTCGCATTATCGAAAAGATATACCATAGCTCTAATAATCCTAATCTTTCAACGACTCTCCGTAGACAAAAAGAAGACTACTGGATTAGACAATTGGGAACTGCAACACCTTATGGCTGCAATGACAAAATTGATGGTATAGGTATTCTATCTAGTCCTTCGTGTAACTCGGTGAATGTGATGAATATTTTCAACTCGACTCCTCGACGTAGACGCAGTCATGGTCATCGTCATTATACATCACCTTCTCTGCATGATGTCTCTATTAATGACTTGCTGCCATTCATACAAAAGCCGTTAGGTATTCATCACATTCGCACGAAACTTTATTCATTACCCCTTTCAAAACTTCATTCTCTGTTTAATTTATGTTTGGAATCCACTGTTACAAACCCTCATGCAAACCAATACAAACTTGAAGCTATAATTTCGGATATTGCAAGTCACAGACTTTTCAAGCCAGTTCGCATTGGAAAAGATGAAAAAGAGAAAAGGTTTTTTCTTAATCTTTCCTTTGCCAACAAAGGTCTCGATGGCGTCAACCTAGGCAATATCCTTCATCATAAATTTGTGCAATCGAAAATACCTCCTTATTTCAAAGACCAGTCTGTACCAATAATTTCTTATACCTATACCAAACCTATTGCAACTAAAATTTTCAATTACAAACGCGTTTTGCAGGATCTCGATATTGACGACTTCAAGTCTAAACCTCCTGATTGCACTTGTGCTAGTTCCAAATTCACATATAATCCTGCTGGCCACGTTATTACCGGTGACCTTAACATTGTTAATAACACTTCTCTACGAAATGTGTTATCGAAAGGTCCCAAATATCGTGAGCCTAAATCCATCAATTGGAAATACAACTTTAAAATTTTGATGGATTCAGTCGAGGATTATGCCAGGCAATGGGCTAAGCGCGAGAAGGAAGACGTAGACACTCTTTCCGAATGGATTAAGGCAGTGAGGTCGTTGATACAAATCAGAATTAAGAAACTGAATGGGTCCATCAATGCCCATGCTACGTCAATCTTTAAAGACCCAAATGTTGCAAAGCACCTATCCGACCTCCATGACAAATATGTTGTTGTCCCCGCAGATAAAGCCCCAAATAACATCGTTTTTGTGTGTAAAAGTCACTACATCAACTGCTTGATAAACGAATTAGGTATTGACAATTCACTTGGAAACTCAACATATACCCTCACGACACTTACCAAAGAGGAAATCCTGGATAATCATAGGTCTGTTCTATGTTCCTTTGGAATTTCAACCAAAGATGAAGAACTGGATCTTCCATCACTGTATTGGATACCTAAACTACATAAGTGTCCTTACAAACAACGGTATATTGCTGGGTCTTCCAAGTGCTCCACGAAACCTCTTTCTAAATTATTAACATCTATTTTATCAGCAATCAAAGACGGGCTTCAAAGTTATTGTGAAACTGCCTATTCTAGAGGTGGTGTGAATCAGATGTGGATACTTAAAAATTCAAAAGATCTTTTAGAGTACATACAATCTAACTCTCTTTCATCTTGTAACAGTATTAAAACATTTGACTTTTCTACTCTGTACACAAGTATTCCACATTCCAAACTAAAAGACAAATTGAAAGAGTTGGTATTACTTTGTTTCATAAAAAAGAATGGCCAACGTAGATACAAGTATCTTGTCTTAGGGAGGGATAAATCCTACTTTGTAAAGAATCACTCTGATTCAAACAAAAAATTCTCTGAAACTGATATTATCAAGATGCTTGATTTCTTGATTGACAACATATTTGTTACGTTCGGAGGACGTGTTTTTCAACAGACTGTCGGCATTCCAATGGGAACAAACTGTGCCCCTCTACTCGCCGACTTGTTTCTTTATTATTATGAGGCTGACTTCATGCAGGAACTTCTTAGGAAGAAAGATAAGAAGTTAGCAATATCCTTTAACTCTACTTTCCGCTATATAGATGATGTTCTTTCACTAAACAATTCAAAATTTGGTGACTATGTGGAACGCATCTATCCAATCGAACTAGAGATAAAGGATACTACAGATACAGTTAAGTCGGCTTCATATCTTGACTTACATCTAGAAATTGACAATGAGGGTCGGTTGAAAACAAAACTTTACGACAAAAGAGATGATTTCAGCTTTCCAATTGTGAACTTTCCATTTCTAAGTAGCAACATTCCAGCAGCACCTGCATACGGGGTATATATCTCCCAATTGATACGATATTCCCGTGCTTGCATTTCCTATCATGATTTTCTTGATAGAGGTTTGCTGCTAACAAGGAAGCTATTAAACCAAGAGTTCCAAATGGTGAAGTTGAAATCATCCCTTCGTAAATTTTACGGACGCCATCACGAGTTGGTTGACCGTTATGGAATAACCGTTTCACAAATGATATCGGATATGTTCCTTACGTCGTAACTACAATCCCCTTCCCTTTCATGAATATGACCTACCGAATTAGACAATTTACCGGATTTGTAATCACATAAGCAACACGACGGGTGCCACATGTGGAGCAGGATCTGCTTACCCTTCCGGAGCACCTGAGATCACCCCTAGTTTTTGGTGGGGTTCGTGTTGTTTATTCTTTAGTTTTCTATGTTGTGTCGTGTGTACTATTGTTTTTCTGTTTGTCTTTTTCATTTTTAGCCATGGCGTTGTCAGTTTGTTTTGGATTTATGAGTTTGACTGTCCCTTTGGTATCTTTCGTCCCTCTTTTTTTAAGTAAACAAGGACATCAAAAGTACTATTTTGTGTCAGAGAAGGGCTACTTTTGGAGTGAGTAATTGGTGGTCTGACACCTATATAATAGAGAATAAATCAGAAACCGTACAGAAGATTAGAGAATGGCATACAAAAAGAAAAGATAATAGAATAATTTGGTGCTTATATTGAATATAAAGAATAAATAACAATGGGCAACAAATTACAAAAAATAGAGATAAGTGACCTAAAATATTTAAAAAAACAGAAATAAAGGACCCTCAGTCTCCCTAAAACCCTCATATATGTACAGTGAAACCTGATTAAACCGAACCCTGAATAAACCGGAAACCTGTCTAATCCAAACTTGTTCTGAAGACCAATCATATCACATGTTATGCATTGTGAACCTGATGAAACCGAATACCTGTCAAAACCGAACAAAATCTCAAGTCCCGAAAGGGTTCGGTTTAGTCAGGTTTCACTGTACATGTAATTGTGTTAAAGGACTCTGTTTCTGAATTAGGTATCACTGTTGTCACACGTTGTATTAGGCGAGAAATAAGTTGGGTTTTTTTTGGGGTTTCTGTTGTTACCTTCAAGTATTCTGACATAGGACACGGACTTCTTTAAAACTGAGTTTAACTTTGCGTTTCATTATTCTACATTGGCTAGATGTACTTAGTAAAGGGGAGGGTTGAGATCTCACAAAGCATGATAACCCCTCCTCATTTTTTGCGCCTGTCCCAAGTCAGGAGCCTCTGGCCTTTGTTAGTCTTTTATGTTTGTTTTTTTTATTTTATATAAGTTCATGTTTTGGAGTTTTAAAAGTGTGACGTCCATTTTCACTGAACTAGTACACAATTGTATTTAGGGACCAACCGAGGATCACCTCCGGGTACGGGAATTTCTAGCTGTGTTGATGACTCATAGGTGGTCCTTAGCTGTTATCTGCTCTTTGGTCGGGTTGTTGTCTCTTCGACATATTCCCCATTTCCATTCTCAATTTTATTGTTTGTTATTAATTAATTAAAATAATATTTTGGTTTTTCGTTCTCACAGATATGTAATAGTTGTTTACGTAAAAACATCAACAATGTCTTACAGGTTAGAATAAATTACAGTGAAACCTGACTAAACCGAACCCTTTCGGGACTTGAGATTTTGTTCGGTTTTGGCAGGTATTCGGTTTCATCAGGTTCACAATGCATAACATGTGATATGATTGGTCTTCAGAACAAGTTTGGATTAGACAGGTTTCCGGTTTATTCAGGGTTCGGTTTAATCAGGTTTCACTGTATCTTGTTTTGACAGTCTAAACTATCTGCTCGTACTATTGTTTTCATATTAGGATACATTTCAGTGGGACAATAACAACATCTATCGGAACAATAATAAATTCGTAAAGTGAGAAATCCCCGAGCATTGCACACCTGAATAAGTATAAATATGTAAACATGTTATTTCAAATTCAATTAAATCTCGAATTATCTCGTCATATTGAATATAAAGAAACGTTGTTTGGTCAGCTAGATCTTTAATTCACGTTATTTAAAGTTTAATCCGTTTAGGGTTTAAGTTATCTTTCAATTTTCATAATCAATTAGGAAAATATTTTATTTAGTGTATTCACATAGCTGGCGGGAACAGTCAATTGTGTTTTTGTTGTTACATCTTTGACATAATTCAAATAAAATTCGTATCAATTAGAGTTAATGTCTTTAAACGAGTTTGACAAATTATGATATACTTGTCTAGTATGACGTAGGCGCTTTCCAATTGTAGGTAAATCAAGATATTGCTGTTTTCGTCCATTCACCTTTTTCAGATTTTATATTTTATTAGATTTTTTTATATGAAAAAGTTATGCTGTGTACATGTATCACGGATACTATTATTGCTGTAAAATAATTATTGATTGAAAAATGATTCGTTTTAATATCAAGACCAAAAAGACCCCATTGGAAAAAAGCTTGTTCGCTTTCTTGGGTCATCCTTGGGTTAAGGTATTTGTGGTACCTATGTAACACCCCTCGATATACTTTAAGGTTGTATTACGTAATTGTATATTTTGCCTTTACCTTAGTAATATAGAATGAAATTCAAAACAGTGTGGCTGTGGCCATTGATTGATACATTAAATTCATCCATTGACTGGGACAATTTACGTGAACGTTTGTCTGTAACGACCACTATTCACGAAGTACCTACGATAGACATTTAAACTGTGGGGTCACCAAAGGTTTCTTAACGCCTTTAATTATAAAATAATTCGAAAAATTAATCAGGAATAACCTTTATGTTTTGATTTATATAATTGATATAAATCAAAACATCGTGTTATTTCTGATTAATTTTTCGAATTACTTTATTAAGGTGTTGAGAACCTTTGGTGACCCCATAGTTTAAGTGTCTTTAAAAAGTACATAGTGAGCAGTGGTCGTTACATACAAACGTTCACCTAAATTGTCCCAGTCAATGGATGAATTTAATGTGTCAATCAATGGCCACAGCCACACTGTTTTGAATTTCATTCTAATTATTATTATTAATGTAGAACTACGTACAAACGCTTGGAGCTACATAACAAAAACTTTAGTGGCCATCAAAGATTACCAAAACTCGTAAAAGGTTAAATTTAACTAAGAGTGTTGCGAACTTTAGTTTCTTTGTAATTTCTTAATCTATCAATGGGGTATTTTATATGTTATATACTGATATTTGGTTAAATCGTGTCAGTGTGGTCAAGGTCAGGACGTAATGTATTGACATCATATTTCAATGGTATGATGTACAGTGAAACCTATCTAAACCGAATCCTGCATAAACCAAAAACCTGTATAAACCAAACATGTTCTTAAGCACCGTCATATCAAATTGTATGCGTTGTGAACATGATAAAACCGAACATGGGCTAAAACCGAATTAAAATCTTAAGTCCCGAAGAAGTTCGGTTTAAACAGGTTTCATTGTATAACAATATATGGTACGTGAGGGTACACAAATTGCACCTATTTTGACAGTTTTTTAACCTACGTTTATTTATGCTCCAGACAAAAGTTCCCATCAGTGTTTATTTTGTAGATGAATTATTATTTAGGCCATAAAAAAGAATAGGTTTGTTTGCCCTAACGCTACCTACACAGAAAAAAGCTGCCTTCTCAAATTCTTTTATTGTCCTGATTTGAAGATGTTTTTTTTTTAATCAGATAGGCATAAAGACTAATAAACACCCGATACTTCAATTTCTCTTTTAGAAAAAAAAAGAAAATGCCTACCTACCTAACTACTATCTCAACCTTTGGGTAGGGTTTGGGCAAACCAAAATATTTTAATTGCGGCCTTACTATAAAGTTTTATTAATTTAATTTTGAATCCATATGGAATCAATGATTCTGTAATGAGGAGTGCCCAAATTGTATCCATGCCTATATTCGCATCGTCAAGAGTCGAATAACAGAGTTTTTGTTTAATTTCTTTAAATATTTTGAATAATTGGATATTAGTCCATGCTCTCTCTTCATTTTTTAAGAAATGGATACTTTTAACATATTGTATTTGTTAATTTTAAAAAGATGACGTCGCATGGCGACATTTACGTACATTTTACTTTTTCAGTAAATACTGTGATCGTTTTGTGTATATCTAAACATGTTTACCTATGTTGAAGGATGTGCACAGTATCAAATCATTAAATTCAAATTGTTTAGTCTCTAGGAAATCTACACGATTTCCGCTGCTATTTTTGCTAAATAGGTGCAATTTGGGTTCTCAGTGCAATTAGGGTACCGTGATGATAGTTGTTTGTCTATTATATGTAACAGTATTTCCGGGAGATTATTTCTTTTAGATATACATGCGTTCAAGGATGTTCACTACAATAACAATTAATGAATGTTATATATTGAGTAAAATAACTTAAGAGAACAAAAGCAATGAGGGTGCTGGTGCATGCTTTCGAGATATAAGCCATGGAAAATTTGGTTGGAACTGTTTCTCTCTAGACTTTTCATAAATTTAACATACTGCGAAAGGTACATATGCTATATTTACTTACTGGAGGTGTGATGAGATGGTTCAAGCTTTTATTTTTTTCCTTGATACATGTACTATGTATGTACCTTTCGGCAATAAAGTTTATCGACATGTTGTAGGTATCCCTATGGGCACTTATTGCGCCCCTTTAATAGCAGACTTGTTTTTGTACTGTTACGAATCACAGTTTATGACTAAACTCTAAGTAAAGACCCGTTGAAATTGCATTTGATTGATAAATTCAACACCACTCACCGTTATCTTGATGATATTTGTTCGTTAAATAATCAAGAATTTCTCAATATACTGCTGAAAATTACCCCAGGGAACTTACTTTAAATAAATCAAATTTAAACGGTAATAAATGTCCTTTCCTAGATTTAGATATTTCGGTTTTAAACGGGAAACTTCGCACTAAAATTTACGACAAAAGGGATGATTTTTGTTCCCTATTGTTAAATTTCCATTTTTAGATGGTGATGTCCCTTTGGCGCCATCTTACGGTGTTGATATTTCACAGCTCGTTCGCTATGCCCGTGTCTGTTGTGACGTTTTAACGTAATCTATGTATTACTGGTAAATTATTAAACCAGGGATATCGTTACCATAAATTACTTAAAACCTTTACTAAATTTTTCCATAGATATAAAAATTTGGTTTTGAAGTTTGGTTGTACCTGTAGAAAACTTATTCCAAACGTGATAGCATATCCTCAATTTTACGGGAATGTTGTTAACCATGAACGGAAATTTAGAAATGATCCTGGTAAACTGATGCATGATTTATTTTTGTTAGTTTGAACTAGCTGTCCGTTAACGGTGAATACTCTCAGATCTGTTTCTAGTGTCTGTTTGTTGTTGGGATGTACATGTACAAGTACCCGGCCACGTCCACTTGTATTTTTGTCCATCTGATGAGTTAAGCCTTTTTCAACTGATTTTTATAGTTCATTCTTATGTTGTACTGTTATACTACTGTCCCAGATTAGGGGGAGGGTTTGGATCCCTCTAACATGTTTAACCCCGCCACATTATGTATGCATGCATGTGCCTGTCCCAAGTCAGGAGTCTGTAATTCAGTGGTTGTTGTTTGTTTATGTGTTACATATTTGTTTTCGTTCGTTTTTTTATATAAATAAGGCCATCAGTTTTCTTGTTTGAATTGTTTTACATTGTCATTTCGGGGCCTTTTATAGCTGACTGTGCGGTATGGGCTTTGCTCATTGTTAAATGCCTAAAGGTTACCGATAGTTGTTAATGTCTGTGTCATGTTGGTCTCTTGTGGAGAGTTGTTTCATTTGCAATCATTCCACATCTTATATATATATATATATACAACTCGTCTAAACATCAACCCAACAATGTTAGATCTGTAAATTTGCTTTCGCAAATTTTTGGTTCTTCCCTCGCCGGGATTCGAACCCATGCTACTGTGATATCGTGACACCAAATCGCCTGCACTGCAGCCGTCCCGCTAGACCACACGACCACCTGGGCTCTCAAAATAAGAGCTTTCGCTGGCCGTGTGTTACCTTTCCACGTCAGTTTTAATCTAGCGGCGTACTACAGTACATGATATATAAGGCATGAAGATGTTATTGTTACAGATCAGCTAAATTATCTATAGTAAAGGATCCTACAAATTAATGTAATATGCAGTCACAGAAAATAATTATATTTATAAGTACGTCTGAGTCAGTGACAACTCTACAACAGATGTATCCATCGGATCGTCATCAATGATGGTGATACATGGCTGTGTACATAATGTATATACAACTCGTCTAAACATCAACCCAACAATGTTAGATCTGTAAATTTGCTTTCGCAAATTTTTGGTTCTTCCCTCGCCGGGATTCGAACCCATGCTACTGTGATATCGTGACACCAAATCGTCTGCACTGCAGCCGTCCCGCTAGACCACACGACCACCTGGGCTCTCAAAAAAAGAGCTTTCGCTGGCCGTGTGTTACCTTTCCTCGTCAGTTTTAATCTAGCGGCGTACTACAGTACATGATATATAAGGCATGAAGATGTTATTGTTACAGATCAGCTAAATTATCTATAGTAAAGGATATATATATATATAAGTACGTCTGAGTCAGTGACAACTCTACAACAGATGTATCCATCGGATCGCCATCAATGATGGTGATACATGGCTGTGTACATAATGTATATACAACTCGTCTAAACATCAACCCAACAATGTTAGATCTGTAAATTTGCTTTCGCAAATTTTTGGTTCTTCCCTCGCCGGGATTCGAACCCATGCTACTGTGATATCGTGACACCAAATCGCCTGCCGTCCCGCTAGACCACACGACCACCTGGGCTTGAGCCCAGGTGGTCGTGTGGTCTAGCGGGACGGCTGCAGTGCAGGCGATTTGGTGTCACGATATCACAGTAGCATGGGCACATTTTCTCTTTCCAAACATATAAAAAAATTGCAAGTATTATATAAAATTTTCAATGATATAGTAGTTAAACTTTGATCAGTAATAGTACTTTTAATTAAAAAAACATCAGGGCTGGTCAAGGATTTTTGAAAGAGGGATGTTATACCAAAAATGGTAAAATGTATATAAGCCACCAAGCAGAGCGAGACGAAAAAGTTTATTTTAACGATTTCATGCTAAGAATTTAAATATTGTTTCTAATCAAGTGGGAGCGGGGCGTACGCCCCCGCTGTATCCGCATTGGGGTTGGGGTTAACAGAGATTGACATACATGTGCTTCAGGGTTTAACGCGTTTATGATGTATTACACAATAAATTGTAAACAAATATATGTATTGAAATGTAGGGATTATCCTAATTATAAGTTACAATGGACCATTTAAAAAAACCTGTGCCATCCTCTAAATGTTATTGTTCAACGGACAAGAGACAGAAAGAGGCGTCATTGATTCTTATCATACGTTTTTGGGTACAAATATATGTATACATATGTATCATATCATTATTGAAACTCGGTCCGAGGTTTATGTGGACATTTTCAGGCAAGCGTGATTTGAGATTAATAATTCTATGTTTGTGGATATTCTGGAAATACTGTAAATAACATAGACAAGTAATGTTCAGAGAAAACGGTAAGCAGTATTTTAAGCGTAAGAATAAGAATATTTATTTATTCAAACAAGGGCCCTTGATGAGGGGGGGGGGGACCATTATATCATTAACCCCCAAATGATGACTGCAGATTAGAAATATGTTCACTTGGTCCTCTCCAGACCGACAGTATAAAACTTGATAAAGTGAGGCGTCTGTTTGGTTGAGGGAAGTACAAGTTTGCAGCCCAAGTCCGGTCAGAATGGGGTCGTCAAATCTGATGCCTCTTTTACGAGACCTATTGTATTTATTGTTAACTTGTATTCGTCCTGAACATGTATGAAATATTTGCCACTGGACGTTACGCAACCAACAATCATTCATCAATCAATAAAAAAAATATAATTAAAATTTCAATAATCATTGTTATTACATATTAATTTACATATTTCGTCTTACATCTAGACATTAAATAAATATTTTAGGACAGACAAATTTTCATTATTATAATTAACCAAACAAATTTGCCTCAGGTTTCAAGTCTACATACAATGTACATAAACTGTAACGACAATGAAATATCTTGTTTTGTTGAAAGTAGAATTTTGATATAGAAACATCATGTTTTAAGAAGCTCAATATATTTAAAGTCTAACACTTTTCAAGTTCAAGTTCAAGTTTTTATCAATACCCTTAAGCAGGGTTTGTGAATACAATTTATACAAATTTCAAGTTCAAGTTCAAGTTTTTATCAATACCCTTAAGCAGGGTTTGTGAATACAATTTATACAAATTTCAAGTTCAAGTTTTTATCAAGACCCTTCAGGGCCGTAACTACCTATGAGGCAGGGGAGGCAACTGCCTCCCCTGAATTTTCTACACCAAATTTTTTTTAGAAGTAATAAAATGAAATATTGATTTAGATTTTTTTTCGTCGGCCATCTATCTGTTATTCAGTATTTCCTATGTCGTACGAGAACGCAAATGAAACTTTGCTTTCAACAATTTTAAATAAAACTTCAATAATCACATTTATTTAGGGGCTCAAGCAGAGGAGCTTTAGTTCCCTTTGTATTGTGAATCTTTAATGATATCGGAAATTCGTAACCGGCTGAATCAGCTGTTGGATAATTTGTTATAGTGTCTATCAGACAACTACGTCTCACGATGATATGAGAACGTTATGGTCAATGCCTTGTAGTTGAACACTCCTATCCATTGTAGTACTATACATGTCTGTTCAGCTTTCAACAATATTTAAATTCAAGGTCCTCGATAAAAAAAAATATCTTGCGTTCTACTATCTTGCTTTATATGGGTTTTTTTTTCTAACTTACCAGTTTGATTTCTGACAAAAATATCTTTATATACAGATAATAATTGTTTGCAAAACAAATTGCTTCCCGGTTCAAGCATTACTGATGAGTCTTAAATTAAGGAAATCTTCGGAGACTAAAGTAAGGAAATCGAAGGAAATCTGGACATTTTAATCGTAATCGAAGGAAAACTGGTCATCGTTTATATAAGCTTTGGATTTCAAATAAATATTTTGGCCACGAGCATCACTGAAGAGACATGTATTGTCGAAATGCGCATCTGGTGCAGGAAAATTGGTACCGTTAATTTTATTAAACCATTTTACTTAGGGAAAAAAATCGGCGGCCCCAAAACCCTGCCTCCCCTGAATTCGAACCCTAGTTACGGCCCTGCCCTTAACCAGGGTTTGTGAATACAATTAAATACAAATTTCAAGTTCAAGTTCAAGTTTTTATCAAGACCGTTAACCAGGGTTTGTGAATACAATTAAATACAAATTTCAAGTTCAAGTTCAAGTTTTTATCAAGACCCTTAACAAGGGTTTGTGAATACAATTAAATACAAATTAACACAATATAACAAAATAGGTTGATTCAATGAACAAGTTAACATATATACATGATATACATTTCCAAATATATGGAAGACGGACATATTATATAAACATAAACAGTAACTTCAATCATTTTACTGAAGAAACTTATGATTTTACAAAATTTTTAGCAGCTTTGAAAATAGCATTGTAATTGTCTGAGTTAAATAAAGCATGACATTTATCAACATTAGGTCCGAGAACACAATTATTTCGTAGTGCATTTCTTTTAGAACATAAATGAAAATAAAAAAAAATCCCACCTGCGCTTTCTCAAAGAAATTTTTACAGTGTGTTGTACTACTTTTGGGACAAATTTTATCAAAATTATAGAAAACTTCATCGGCTCTAACTCAAAATATGGACAATTCTATGTTTAGGGCGTCTTGAAATCTTTTGACAGCTTCCGAAGTGCTAATTTTTAACCTTTTTCAGATGGACCAAATCACTACTTTCCTTTAAAATTCTGGACCCAAATTTTTTTACAGTGTAATTTCACCCCCCTACTTGCAATTTGAGGCATTAAACATGGAGAAATAAATTTGGAAGGGGTATAAAAATTAATGGCAAGTAACCCACTGTCAACACTAGGGACTATATTCGTGGGACGACAATTGTGGTCTCGGACCATTTGGATTTTTTGTGAATTCTTTTGGCAATAACATTTTCCTTTTGTTTTTTGAAATAAGAACATTGGAATAAATAATAAAATTCGTCACGTAATGAGTTACAGTCACAAATATCACAAATTCTATCATATCTTGCTACTCCCCAAAACCTGCCCTTTTCAACTGGCAGTTTATTATTAACACATCTGAAATTACATAAAGATTTCCTTAAATCTGTAGGAAGTTCTACTAAATAATTCTCAAAACAATGGTTTCTTTTTAAAATTCATGACAAAATGGTGTGCTACTGTGTATAAATCACCTAAATGTCTCATAAATTTTAAAAAGAAACTGCTGTTTTGAGAATTATTTAATAGAACTTCCAACAAAGGGTACGATCATTTAAGTTTGAAAAGTGGGGTGAAGTAATATTTGTTTCATTCTGAATGTTGTTGTTTTTACGTTGTCCATGGCGGAAAAAAAATGTTTTGAGAACTTAAAATTAAAATATTGCTAAAACAGATTTTTTTTACGCGTATGGTCAAAATACTCATATGGTCCGAAACATAACCAAAAGACAAATTGGTACGGTAAGAGTTATCTTTCTCAAGATTTCAACATTTACAATAGTTTCTACTTTACCAATTTTACCTGTAAGCATGTTATGCAAAAAACAAAAAACAAACAAACAGCTAATGTTGAAATTGTCGCGCAATTTGTTTCTTTTCGTACCATTACAGCTAATTTCCTACTACTTGTAGAGTAAAACTTTAGTAGGCTTGCTCGGTCTGTTTGTATAA
This sequence comes from Mytilus edulis, assembly GCF_963676685.1. NCBI lineage: Eukaryota > Metazoa > Mollusca > Bivalvia > Mytilida > Mytilidae > Mytilus > Mytilus edulis. The sequence continues at coordinate 17,815,624 of NC_092354.1, forward strand.
ATTCAATTAACATTGACATCTTTAAACAATATATTATAGGCATATTTTAACCTGTATACATACATGTATATGTAAGTTTGATTGGACGTTATACCAGTTACAATTGCACAACTTTCAAGCAAAGCAAGCAAGCTAACCAAAGTCTTGCTTTACATGCAGTAGGAAATTAGCTGTAATATTCACTGGCGGTTCCTCTAGATAAAAACAGTATATTGAAGTTTTGTATATAAAACTATAACATTACTATTTCAAATATCATGTTAACATGGAAATTTAATTTAAACATAAAATGCGACAAGCATGTTATTTACGTGCAGTTTATTTTCAAATTAAGAAGACTCAATGTTCATAATATGATATTTCAAGCAAAAAGATTTGATATGCATGCAGGAAAAAAATACAATTAATGTTGTTTATATAATGGGAGATTTCAGTAAAAAAAAATAAGCAGGATGAGCAACTTGGCAAGTAAAACCTCGTCTGAATCTACTAAACGAGGTCCGGAGATTCAATATAAAAAAGAAGATGTGGTATGATTGCCAATGAGACAGCTATCCACAAGAGAACAAAAAGAGACAGACATTTACAACTATAGGTCACAGAACAGCCTTCAACCATGAGCAAAGCCCATACCACATATTCAGCTATAAAAGGCCCCGATAAGACAATTTAAAACAATTCAAACGAGAAAACTAACGGCCTTATGTATATAAAAAAAAATGAACGAAAAACAAATATGTGACACATAAACAAACGACAACCACTGTATTAATTTACAGGCTCCTGACTTGGAACAGGCACATACATAAATAATGTGGCGGGGTTAAACATGTTAGCGGGATCCCAACCCTCCCCCTAACCTGGGACAGTGGTATAACAGTACACCATAAGAACGAACTATAAAAATCAGTTGAAAAAGGCTTAACTCATCAGATTGACAAAAATACAAGTTGACGACTGTTTTACGATCTATAAGTTATTTTTTTGATAGAAGAAAGACAACTGTATTATCACTTACATACGTAGGTGTAGCTGCGGAACCGTAGCTCTTAGGTCCTTATGCTATTTTTTGACTATTTGCGGTAAAAAAATAGCATAAGGACCGCAAATAGTCAAAAAATAGCATAAGGACCTAAGAGCTACGGTTCCGCAGCTAACGTAGGTGGCACCTCACATGTAGTCAATATTATACATGTTGCATTATTAAAAATAGTTTAAACAGAAAGGATATTTTTGTTGATTTCAAAAGAGTCAACATGAGCAAAGCAGAACTGATTTTTTTTATTTTTAATATAAATGATTAATTACTGAGGTTATTACTCATGTACCTGATAAATTACATAGTTTTTACCTTTTTTTTTTTCACTTCAAGATTTCTTTTTTTATATATATTATTTTTGATTTTTGTGTTGAAGAGTCGATCATAAATTTCGATAGTTTAGAGAACATTTTTAACCCGTTTTCCATGCCCTATTGACCAGTTATTTGTGTGGTGCACACTGAATAACGCGTGTAGCGGGTTATTTAACAGTGTACACAACATGTTTTTATTTCGAATAGACTGACACAATATTACTGTTATTTCTTATAATTTAATTCTAAATTCTATTTTTAACAAGAGTAAACCATGAAAAAACGTTGATGACGTCAGGGTCACATGACGAAATTATGTCTATGAGCTGATAAACGTGCACACAAACGTCAGCCAATCATAAAGAGCGTTACATCAATTCACTTTATTAGCATAACAAATGTTTTGTCATTTCATGTTTTTGAAAGAAATTATAAATATGCCATAAGTAGTAATAATATTTTGTTTACTGTTTTATCTTTTTATCCTTTGTTTTAGACGGAGATGATAGTATGATAGACACCAAGGCAGCCAACATGAGCAAAGAAGAACACAAAGCGCGACAAAACAAGAAAAGACATCTGTTGTTAAATTTCTCGGCCCTTAGTTTGATATGGCTGTTTAGTTTTACAGCGTACAGCGGATTGATAAATTTAGAAGCTTCACTCCATGCCGACACGGGACTTTACTCTCTATTTGCTATAACATTTGGCGGAGTGATTGCGTGCACATTTGCACCAACAGTAATTGCACGATTAGGACCAAAGGGCAGTCTTATACTTGCCTGTTTGTTCCAAACTGTCTATGTCATCGCTAACTATTACCCGAAGGCCTACATACTGATATCCGGTGGAGCAATTTCCGGCCTCGCTTCTGGACTGATGTGGACAGTGCAGGGGTGCTACATTACTTCAATAGCTGTGGACTATCTGCGTTTTGATCTCAGCCATACATCTTTAGGTTCCATTTTGAGTAAACTAAGTGGAATGTTTTACATGGCATTTCAAAGTACACAAATATTTGGAAATTTGATATCCTCGGTCGTGTTTCAGTTTGGTGAAACAACTCTTAAATTCTCAAACAATAGTTTTTGTGGTGCTAACTTCTGCCCATCTGACATGAATATTCATGTACCAATGAACCACAGTCATAATACAACCATAGAAACAACGCACATGGATGCATCGAACCATGACAGTGTTAACGTTTTGATTAGTATATATCTGGCATGTACAGTCGTTGCACTGTTGATTTGTATTTTTGGGTTACGTCCCATTGAATCGAGTATGTCGGAGAAGTATGAAACCTTCAAAGAGAGGTTTGCCTCTAGTTGGGGATTATTATTCAAAGATCTGAAAGTCTTGTTAGTAGTGCCGCTGTATTTTTATATAGGAATGCAACTCATAGTCATGTTTGTACAGTTTACAAGGGTAGGTAACTCGTTATGATAAGGGGTTTAATATTATGTACGCAATATACGCGTTTCGTCAACAAAAGACGTATCACATTGGCGGATTAAAGGCGGTGGATGGGGTGTGGAACCCCCCTTTTTTAGTCGATCAATGTACTTGAATGGGGAAATATAGTTGGAATTCCCATCCCTAGTTTATCTTGGGTTGGGAACACCCCTTTTGAAATGGCTGGTTCCGCCCCTGTATCAGTCAGTGACTATCGAAATAAAAAAAAAAAAAAAATAAAAAGGCCATTTTCATGCAGGAAGTTGCAGATCATTGTGGTTCCAAATTTTCAAAAGATAAGGCCAAATTTGTCTGGTGTAAAACAAAACATCATTAGTATGTGGTGAAAATGCATACATTTGTATTTATCAATTTTTCATTTATTATTATGACCATTTGAATGATAACTCATACCGGCTATATGGCTATCACACTTTTAACTAATATAGTACCTAACTTTGCCTTGTCTTAATCGAAACATGAGAACTGTTTTACCATAGAACAGACCTCAGCTTTATACACTGTATAATTGCTTCCGATCTATTGCAAATCATTCTAAATTCTGGCAAAAATTGCAATTGGTTTCATCAAATCTATCTGTTCAACTGGTCAGACAACTTATATAACAGAAGAAAACCAGTCAAGCCATCAAAGTGCAAAGTGATATACTTATAATCCAATAATTACATTAGATGTATGTTTCATTATAATATTTTATTCTGATTGGCTAACTGCACATCACGTGTTATTCCGTAAGCAGTTGCATTGTTCAATACAACTTTTCACTCATGATAACACGTGCTCCAACAATAAAGTGCTCAGGTGAATTAAATAATTAAATATATAAAATTCGTGTTTTCATGATCATAGCTGAAAAATGTAATTATAAGTATTGAATGCTTCTTTTTGTAACTTTATAGGGTTGTAAAAGCATTGACACACGCTTCATACAAAATGTACTTCGGTCAACGCTTTTACACACCAATAAATTTACAAAAAGAAGCATTCAATTCTTAAATAAGACTTTAGTTCCCCTTTATTACTTCAATGAAAGTGATAAAAACATATTTAATAGCTATATTTATTGTAGTTGGTCATTAAATGGTTAGGAATACATTTTTAACTGCTACAAAATTGTCCAGTTTAAGTTTTAAAATTTTCTCTTTAATTTTTTTTTTTATTTACACACGTTGAGGACTTGACTAGTTTTTTTTAGCAGTAAATGACTAAAAAAATGAATTAACACGTTATACTTTCATTCGTCCTAAGCGCTTTTCTAGATTAACCGTCATCAAGAACGTTAAAAGCCGAATATATGAAAGCCAAGGATGTATAGGGACCGTTAACGTTGGACATGTTGAAGCGCTATAAATCAACTATTACCTAAACATTATAGCTATATCAATCCAAGACTAATTTTGTCTGAGGGAGCTTCTGCATAATGTCGGGCTGTTATATAACTCATGATTAAAGATTCTGAACAGTTTGGTAGATGGAACACTTTGAAAATTAGTCAGAGTTCTGAATAAACTGCAATAGTTTGAGAGGATATCTAGTGGCGCTAATACTTAGTAAATCAAAACAATTTGTGTCAAAGTACTACAATTCGCCGCTGGATGGTAAACTGCCATTCGTAATAATCATACTGACGTAAATACTATTATAGCAATAACAATTCGTTTCTGTGTGTGTTACATTGAAATGTTGTGGTTCTGTGGTGTCGTAGTTTTCCTCTGACTTATGGTTGATGCGTTTCCCTAAGTTTTAGTTTGTTTTTTTTTTTCAATCGATTTTTGAATTTCGAACAGCAGTATATATTTCTGTTGCCTTTATGTAAGTATAGAAACATAATAGTTCGCTTTGGGTGATACTATGAAAATACATTGTACCAAATTAATACTTTGAGTGGGTCCATTTATTTTACGACTGTGGTAATAACTGTTTTCTTTATTTTTCTATATTTAGTCATTCACAGCATGCAGACTCGGAGTTGGTTGGATTGGTTACACAATGCTCTGTTTTGGCGCCGCTGATACGGTGGGGTCGTTGGTATTTGGATATATTGGCAAATACACAGGACGAATTCCTCTATTCTTGCTTGCTACAGTGTTAGAATTGGGCCTACTGGCGTTTATGATGTTATGGGACATTACGAACGATACATCAGTTATATTCTTCTTTCTTATACCTCTCGCGTGGGGTTTGTGTGACTCAATATGGATGACACAAAGTATGGGTAAGTCTATTTATCATAGAGACTAGGGTTTAAAGATATGTATTTTGCTACGCAGGCGCAGATGCGCGTTTCTGCTACAAAATTGCTACGCAGGCGCAGATGCGCGTTTCTGCTACAAAAGACTAGCCAGTGACGCTCGTATTAGGACAGCTTAATAGGCCAAACAAGAATGAACTTCAAGAGCATTGGGGACTAAAAGTCCTGAAATTTATATAAAAAAGAAGATGTGGTATGATTGCCAGTGCGACAACAATTAAAAAAAAACCAAAATGACAAAGACATTCACAACTATAGGTCACCGTACGGCCTTCAACAATGAGCAAAGCCCATACCGCATAGTCAGCTACAAATGTATAAAAGGCCCCGATAAGACAATGTAAAACAATTTATATACTTTTATTGACACAAAAAAAATAATCATACCAGATCAGAAAGGTTTTTACAACACAACAACAAACCGTTTCCCGTACCCAATAGATTATTAACAACATTAGAAATGCAATTAAAAAATTTACGTTTAAAAAATTTGAAAATACAAATATATTCACTGTAAAATTGAGAATGGACATGGGGAATGTGTCAAAGAAACAACAACCCGACCATAGAGCAGACAACATATATATCTTTTTTTAATTTTATGATATTTAAAGTCACGTGTAAAAAAGTTATGACGTTAACCTTTATATAATACATTTTAATTTTTTTATTTACAGCATTGGTGGGGTCAGCTTTCCATAAAAACCCAGAACCAACGTTTGCATTGTGTATAGCGTTCCAGGCTCTAGGATCGGCCGTGGCATACATATACAACATCTATATTTGTGAATATCTGAAGATATATATCGTGTCTATAACATTAGTGATATCGGTATTTCTTGTTCTTATTTTAGAAATACGGATCAGACGTGCAGATAAAATACGAAAAAGTCAAGGCAAACCGGAAAATGTTAATTCCGTAAAAGAATCTTTGCTAGAGCAGAAAATTCCACATATATATCCGGTAGATAAGGCATGATGGGTATTAAACGATTCGCCTTTTAGAATCTAAAACATGCATTGGCAATCTTTCCAATTCAGCAACGTTACTTTAAAAGGTCCTGAAAGACTAATAAGATTGTCGCGTCAAAATACGTTTTGTCAAGAAAACTGGGATTGGAAGCCGTCTGTGTATTGGTGACTTTATGTTGACTAACACTTACATTTTGAACTTTTTCTAACTTTAGGGTTATTGGTTGTATATGCTCCCTTTAACCAAGACTCTACGAATTTATTTTGTCAAGTGTCCTTTGTTCCCAATGAAGCAAAAGCACTGTTGTTTTTTAAATGGGAAAAATGATTTATAAATTCGCCTTTTCAAAATCTTAACGACCATGGGTAATCTTATTGTTCGTACACCAAAATGAAAATAGCGTTATGTCATTTGTTGAATTTTCACTGTTTTGAACGTTTAAAACCAAACACAACGATTTGATGTACGCTTTTAAAAATATTACCCAGAATGCATTTGATTCTGAAACGGCGAATTGACCTGCTATTGCCTGGTGACGATGACCTTACATGGCAGCAAAAGATAGAAAAGTGAGGCCCATTATGAGGTGTCCAAGTAATATCAGAATTACACTTCATATACAGTAAAACCTGACTAATCCGAACCCTGCATAAACCGAAAACCTGTATAAATCAAACAAGTTCTTAAGCACCGTGATGTCAAATTGTATGCGCTGTGAACCTGATAAAACCGAACAAAACCTTTAAGTCCCGTAGAGGTTCGGTTTAAACAGGTTTCACTGTACTGTATTGCTTCTTTTAATTAACTCCACTTCAGTCTTATCTAATTGTTATACCCACCTAGAGGCATTATGTCTTTCGTTCGTCGGTCCGTCCGTCTGTTTGTTTGTCCGTCTGTCCTGCATCAGGTTTAAGTAGTTTTGATGAAGTTAAAGTCCAATCAACTTGAAACATGTCCCTACTGATTTGATTTTTCTAATTTTAATGAGAGTTTTGATCCCAATTTCGCAGTCCAATGCACATAGAAATGATAGTGCGAATGGGGCATCCGTGCACTATCGATATATTCTGGTTTTTGATATATAATTATATTGTATTCTTGTTTTTGTTGTTTAGTATAGTTTATATTAGATGCGTTATGTACTATTATGTTTTCTTCATTATCAAATATATTTTGTGTTCATACTTGTTTAGGAGAAAGACGTCACTATTGTTTTTATAACTTGAAGTTGTGTTCAATCTATTTTGCTACTTTTGAAAATAAAATAAGTTTAAACTAAGACGAGTTTTTTAAAAAACTTGTTTTTTACCAAGCCGAGCCCCACAATAAAAAAAAATCACCAGTCAAGCAAAAGAAGACAACTCAATGACGAAAAAACAAAAACAAAAAAACAACAACTGCTTGACGAAAAAAAAAAAATCGCCACAACTCGGCCGATTCCGTACCTCATCAAACAGGAGAGAAGCGGAGTCACCCGAGGATTGCCGATTGGAAAAAAAACAAAGCGACAACAACTCCATGATCAAAGAGATAAAAAGACAATTAAATTATTCGTTCAGTGTATACCGATATTCACTTGTTTGTTTTCATATGTCTTTTGATTGAGTTCAGCAATTTCAAATGATATTTTATAATGCGTCTATCTGTGATAGTACACTACTGTTCTAGGTAAGGGTGAAGATTGGTACCGATTAAAACGTTAAAACCCGCTGCATTTGTTTGCATCTGTCCTACTTCTTGAACCTGATGTTCAGTGGTTATCGTATGTTGATATGGTTCATAAAAGTTTCTCGTTTCTCGTTTTTATAGATATTAGACCGTTGGGTTTCCTGTTTAAATGGGTTTACACTCGTCATTTTGATGGGGTCACTTAGAGCTTGCTGTTCGGTGTGATCCAATGCTCCGTGTTGAAAACCGTACTTTGACTTAAAATATTGTTGGGTTTTTTTTTTACAAATTTTGACTTGAATGGAGAGTTGTCTCATTGTAACTCATACCACATCTCCTAATAATTAATAACTGCAGAACGAGACAAGTAAAAAGATTAAAACAATAAAAAGTTTCTGTAAACTTCCACTAAACATAATCTTGATTTATTTCTGTTTATATAAAGTTATCACTATAATTACTCTTTACAAAATGGTCATGTAGTGTGTTTCATTTAACGATTAGCATTTTACTGTAAATTGAAATAAATAAACATTTTGTTTTAATTCTTTATATAACGAATGAAACTAATTTAATAATAACATGTCTATCGGTCTGAGGCCTTTAACATACATATACCCCACCACAACAGTTAAAAGCATTCGTGTGCAAAACAGGGTTCATATAAAGTTAAATGTTTAAGCATGACTGTATTCAAAACATATAACAGCATTTAAAATATTTGTTAAATTAAAAGTCTACTGTCCATGACTGTCTGTCTAATAGGTGTTTGACAATTTAACGCCTCGATTCCTACAGGATACAGCCGATATCGCGGAAAAGGAACAGCATCAGTAATACATTAATATCCAATCCAAATCCCCGAATCACTGCCCCCTTTTTCAGCATCAAATGGCCGTCCCTTTATCATCTGGCAAAACATTGCTATTTTCTTTTAGATGAGATTAAACGTAACCATAAGAAGTTGATATGAGTAGGCGGGTGCTAGTAATGTATTCGCCTTTTCAGAATCTAAAGGACTATGGGTAATCTCATTGTTCGTACACCAAAATGAAAATTATGTTACGTCATTGTTGAATTTTCATTGTTTACAACGTTTTAAACTAATCATAACGTTTTGGTGTACGCTATTGAAAATCTTACCCAGAATGCATTAGATTCTGAAACGACGAATAATTATTGGTAACAATTCGATAAAAAGTCATGCCTTTTTATCGAATTCAATAAATCTGTGTTGCTCAAAAGATCTCGATATTAAAGTCAAAATTAATGGTTGACAAAAACGTACCAGAGACTTTCAAATGTTATGTGCCGTCAATTTATTCAAGCTCACAAAATGTCCGTTAGTTTAAAGAAATTAAGGTTTCACATCTTTCAAGCAAATTTGACATTCAGTTAGATAGATTTGGCTAGTAATTTAGGTCCTTCTTGGGCATATTGGTCAACCATATTTCGGTTCTTATACATATGTAGTAATCAGCTTTTAAATATTCGGCTTTGGTCGTTTTAGTTGAAGGTAAATCCAGAAAAGCGCTTAATACGCGGGTTGTTTCCATTTCTAATGAGTTCATATCAAACACACACATGGTTTCATATTTTAATAGATTAACACAATCTCACTGTAAAGCCATAATCCCCCCCTCCTCGTTCTTTATCTCAATGTAGACGCATAATTTACCCCTTTGTTTACAATCTCACTGTAGACGCATAATTTCCACCCTTTTTTGCAATCTCACTGTAAACGCATAGTTTCCTCTCTCGTTTACAATCACTGTAGACGCATAATTTCCTCTCTCATTTACAATCTCACTGAAGACGCATAATTTCCTCCCTTGTTTTTGTGGTTGATATGGTTGAACGTCTTTCTATCCAAAATACACGTCTTAGTTCAAACCGGAAAGACCGACCTGATAAAATATAAATAAAAAAGTTAACTCCATAGTTGCAATGAGATATGACAGAGACAAACTGTTGAATAGGATAGAGAAAGAAAAACATCCGAACATTCGAGTTTTCCATGGCAACCATCCAAATAAAGGATATTATTACCAATGGCAACATAGTTATGAGGTATGTGAAGGCAATGGCTAATAACATTACTGTTGTCCTGTGAGATCTCGCTACCACACGTGACCTCAAAGTTAAACTGACAGCAGCTTTTCGCACGCAATATATCTGATAAATAACTAGAGTGTTACATATCAAAACCAGTAAAAACGGAAGGGTAAGTACCAGTGTCAGTTGATAAAAATAGATATGGAGTTCAATATACTCTGGATGCGTATACGTATCACCTTGACAAAGTCCACCGATATTTTTCATCATAATAAAACGAAATATTTGAGTGAAACTCATAACCAACAATATTGAAAAAATTGTCACACATGCCCCTGTTTGTGTTCTGATTAAGGTTTTCTTGAATGGCAAGCACATGGCTATAACTCGCTCAGCCGCCATTCCAACAATTAGCCAAGATGACATTAGGTAACACACGTGTTCATAAAAGCTGAACATTTGACACGAGAGGTCGCTGTAATACGTAAAGACGCCATCTTTTCCATTGTCAACCATCATCTCGTGAATCAATGTTATTTGCCGATTTATCAAACAAAGGCTGTCGAATACTGCCAACGCACACAGGAAGTGACTGTAAGATTTCCTTCGGAGGGACTTGGTTTTCATCAATAAAAATGACATAACATTTCCACAGATTCCGACAACCACGATGATTGGAGTTATTATCTGTTGTGTCCAAAATCCCCATCTCGCTGGTTCTTGACCTGTAAAAAATATCGAATATTTTTTTTTTTCAAGCAGAAATACTGTATGTCATTTTTATGTTTCGTTTATTGTTTTGTATATAAACCAGCTTGTTGCTTTTCTTTTTTGAAATGTTTTACGTATCACTAGCTATGCAGTATTGATTTTTGTCTCATTGTTGAAGGCCATACAACTGACCTCTGTGTTATTTAGTCTCTGGTGGATAGTTGTTTGATTGGTATTCATACCCCCTCTCCTTAAGCTCAACAGGAATTATAACAACTTCCGAAGCAAGGTTGTCGGCTCGCCGGACATTCCCGAAGTCTTATGAGCTTCAGTCCTTGCTTGGAAGTTGGAATTATAAAAGATATTGGACAGTAAAACACCAGTAAAACTAACATTTTATCCGACTAAAAATAAGATGTAACTAGTAAAAGATTTTTTTATATATAGGTATACTTTACGAGGTTAGAGAATTCGTCTCAATTTGTTTGTAATCATGGTTTTTGTCTCCCCTTATTAGCAGGCGACTTTTTGATAGTTGGTTTGTTTGTTTATTTGTTTGTTTGCTTTAAATTGTCTGTCCCTGTCCACATTTCATACTAATGTGGGTTTGTTTTGTCTATATTATCCTTTAAATTTGAGCACCACATTATTAACTTTTTGTTTTGTTTGCACTCTTTTTCTCTGTATATCATTTCGTCCATTTTTCTGTCGATATGACCCATTATTCCGTGTTTAACCGAATTCAGACGCTCTTAATTGTAATGACTTACCGATAGCTAGTAGTGTTTCGTTTGTATCATTCAAATCCATATGCTGAAATTAGATAGAAAAGCATCAGCGATATATTCTATATATAGAAAAGAAAATGTGGTGTAAATGCCAATGAGACAACTCTTAACAAGTGACCAAATGACACAGAAATTAACAATTGTATGTAGGTCAACTTACAGCCTTCAACAATGAGCTAAGTCCATGTTGAGTGGACTGTTAAAATGAGGTAAAAACTCTAATTTGACATTTAGAGAACATAGGGAACATGTGTACTGAGTTTCAAGTTGATTGGACTTCAATTTAATCAAAAACTACCTCAACCAAAAACTTTAACATGAAGCGGGACGGATGGACGGACGCACAGACCACAAAACATAATGCCCATAAATGGTCCGAGTACACAGTTATCGTCCTTTGATTTTCGTTGTCGAATATAGTCCTTAGTGTGGACAGTGTGTTACTTGCCAATTTTTGTTATACCCCTTCCAAATTTATTTCTCCATGTTTTATTCCTCATATAGCAAGTAGGGGGTGAAATGACACTGTAAAAAAAATTTGGGTCATAAATATTAATGTAAAGTAGTGATTAGGTCCAGCTGAAAAAGGTAAAAAATTAGCACTTCGGAAGCTGTCAAAAGATTTCAAGACCCCCTTTACATAAAACTGTCCATATTTTGAGTTGGAGCTGATTACGTTTTCTATAGTTTTGATATAATTTGTTCCAAAAGTAGTACAACACACTGTAAAAATATTATTGAGAAAACCCAGGTGGGTTTTTTTTTATTTTCATTTATTGTCTAAAAGAAATGCACTACGAAATAACTGTGTACTCGGACCAAATGGGGCATAAAACTAAGGAGATGAAGAATAATAACCAATGCGACAACCGTTTTTTTTTTTACTATCCACCAAAGTTCAAATGACGTAGATGTAAACAATAATAGACAACCGTTCGGCCTTCATCAATGAGGGCCCTCATTGGGTTTTTTATTATGTGATTACTTGGCCGTTTTTTTAATGATTATTTGATTATTAAGCCAAATATTTCATGATTATTTGATTACCTAGGACTGTATTTTTAGTTTATGATTATTTGATTACTAAAGATAAGCAAATATTTAATGATTATGTGATTATATTGGCCAAAAAATGGTGATTATGTGATTACTAGGACCCCCCCCATGAGGGGCCTCATCAACGAGAACAACCTATGAATTATAGTCGGCTATCAAAGAAAAATAAAAAATTGAAACAATGCAATTGAAAAAAAAAACTAACGGTATATTCTATAGCAAAACAGTTTAAAGAAAAACAAATACAATGAAACCTGACTAAACCGAACCCTTTCGGGACTTGAGATTTTGTTCAGTTTTGGAAGGTATTCGGTTTCATCAGGTTCACAATGCATAAAATGTGATATGATTGGTCTTCAGAACAAGTTTGGATTAGACAGGTTTCCGGTTTATTCAGGGTTCGGTTTAATCAGGTTTCACTGTATGTCAGATATGAAACAACGACAATAACTGAACTACGTACAGGCTTCTGTCCTGTGGTGGGGGGTAAACAAATTGGTGAGCGCTAAGTCCTCCCCTAAACTGGAACAGTGGTGAAACAGTACAACATAAGAACAAACCTATGAAAATCAGGTGAAAAAGGCTTATAACTCATCAGATGAATACAAAACGAAATACTCTGACAAAAAAAAAGAATGGTCGTAAGTCAATTAAGAAGAAAACAATGAAGGCAGCAATCAAATTTAAGGGCAATTCTCGCGAGATCTCAGCATAACATGTGACCTTGAACACAATCTAAATGCGTATTCGTCGCACACTTTTCTTCTGTTTCTATAATCTTCAGTTATATAACACCACGAACGCAAAAAGTTAATGACGAATTCGAAGACAAATGCAAGCTGATGCAAGCTGCTGGATGTTGATGAATTAACCACTAAGTCTATTGTTTTTGATTTATTCATTAGAGAAAAGTGATAAAGTTTCAATCATTCGTCGGTAATCGAACTTTTATTTGTCTATTTTTGTCCCTGCTAGACAGAACAGAAATAATTATACTTATAAATCCAAAATAGAAGAAAATAGAAAGAACAAAGAAATCAAGATCGTTTTAATACTATTTCTTATAATGAAATTGAGAATGGAAATGGGGATTGTGTCAAAGAGACAACACACCGACCAAAGAGCAGACAAGACCACCAATGAGTTTTTTATACAGTAAGGCGTGCTTCAGCTGGCCCCTAGACAAAATGTGTACTAGGTAAGTGATAAAGGACGGCATACTAAACTCTACAATTAAAATAACATTTATGCTTTATTGAAAAGGGGGGTCGGAGGGGTCCTGATCCCGAAGTCCCGAATTTAACGAAATTTAAATCTTGACATCCAGAAATTCGAAAAGAATTCCCTGATCAATCCCGAGCTTAAAAACACCCGATCTCGACGTCCAAAAAAAGGTCTCCCCCTTCTATTCAACCCATTTCAAAGGTGAACATTTTTTTAAATATAATGTCTGATACATTTTATATCGATTAAGGTTGAAATGAAATGAAATACAAGTTTTCTTTTAATAAGAACCCTAATGTTTTAAATTAATAGTAGCCCAAATAACTTATTTTTGATATATAACGCTGCCCTCTACGAGCATGGCTACAGTAACACGAGTAGGAGAGTCAAAAATGGAGAGGGACTGAATTATTCGGATTACAAAAATTGTTGATACATTTTGAAATTTAATTTCTGACAAGCTTCAAGAGCATTATCGAGGGACCGCCATGGACGAGTGGTTTAAGTAGTCTGAACTTCTGTGTCACTTGCCTGTCAACACTCAGGGGCGGATCCAGCCATTTTAAAAAGGGGGGTTCCTAACCCAGGACAAACTGAAGGGGTGGGGGGTTCCAATTACATGTCCCCATTCAAATGCATTGATCGTCCAAAAAAAAGGGGGGTTCCGACCCCCGGAACCCCCCTCTCTGGATCCGCGCCTGGTGACACTGATGATGTAAGTTCGAATACGGCACGTGACAGGTGCGTTCTTACTTGGCTATGTCATTCGTCACAACTCGGCCGATTCCGTACCTCATCCGGAAGGAGAATAGCGGAGTCACCCGAGGTTTGTCGATTGTAACTATGATTGTCAGTTTTCTTCCAAAGGTAGAGATATTCTCTCCGCGAAGTTCGGCTATACCTCAACTAATAAAAACTTATCGCAACAAAAACTTGAAGCGCAAAAGTGATGATAGTGGCGTTAAATTTTTAACAAGCAATCAAGCAATATAAAAAAAAAACGGGTCACGATAGGCGAAAGATATTAAAGGGACATTCAAATCATCAGTAGAAATTAAACTGAAAACTGACAGCGCAATGGCTAAAAATAGACAAAGACGAACACATCAAAATGAATGATACACAAAACACATATTAGAAAACTAAATACAGTGAAACCTGACTAAACCGAACCCTTTCGGGACATGAGATTTTTTTCGGTTTTGGCAGGTATTCGGTTTCATCAGGTTCACAATGCATAAAATGTGATATGATTGGTCTTCAGAACAAGTTTGGATTAGACAGGTTTCCGGTTTATTCAGGGTTCGGTTTAATCAGGTTTCACTGTATAAAAAAGAAGATGTGGTTGATTGCCAATGAGATAGTTCTCCACAAGAGACCAAATGAATTGGTGAAATACGAATGTATGAATTGTAAGTGCATACGCTATTTGCATTTACAAATTTGTGAATAAAATAATGATTAAATAATCGTTTTACTAGCAAAACAGATTGTTCTGTTATAAATCGCGTAAAATCCAATAATCTTATACAAAATCAAAGCAGCATAAAATTATGATTTGTTAAGTGGTCACATACCTTTTCAGTTATTATATTGCAATTTCAAACAAATTAATACTATTACGCAGTTCGTTAATTTTTTACAATATAAACTGGTTGTTAGTTTTGAGGGTCTAAATAGAGGGTACATCAATTTTTAATTCTTTAATTTTTACCGCCATTTTCCCCTTTTCTTTAAAAATTTTGTTATTCTCTATTCTTTATATTTCGGCCACCCAGTATTCTCTGTATATCTTTTTTGTGGCCTCCTTTTCTCTATTCTTTTTTTAGCCTTTTGTTGTGCACATTTTGTCCAATATTCTTTATTCTGTAAACCCCATCCACACCCTCATTTATTGGAATTGTTGACTGCACTGATGAATGGCCTCGTGTAATTTTACTTTGAGAATTGTAATGAATTATAAAGAAATGTAATTAAGCAATTTCAAAATAATGTTGAGCGAATATCAATATTTATATGTTTCGTAATCAATCAATATGTCATGGCATCCGGTTATATTAAGTTAGAATCAGTGTGACGGCCGGACCAGTACAGGTAATAAGGTACCATAGGCCATTACGGTATGATATCCGTCCCTACGTGCGATGAGCATAAATTTAAGCACAACCCACTTAAAACGATTTCAATGATTGAATGGTTGCTCGCAGTAACTTCTTTTGCGCCACGAATTTTATTATGGTTAATACTCAGTTGTATACAGTCTTCTACGGTTGATAAATTAGAGAGGAATTTAGGGGCACAAGGTCCCCCTGTTGGAAAAAGTAGGTTGATTATAAACGGAATTACTGAAGCATGACTGGAGAGGGCTCACACTTTAGCAGTCAATGCCCCCTTTTATGAAAATTTCTAAATCCGCCACTTTATTGATTTTTTTGATTTTTTGTGTTTTTAACGCCACTTTAAGCACCGCTTTTGGACTATTTCGTGGCGGCCAGTTTTTATTGGTGGAGGAAGTCGGAATGCCCGGAGAAAGCCACCGATCTGACAATTCTAGTCAATTAAGATTTAAGTCGAGTGCACCCGCACAAGCGGGGTTCGAAATCACAATCTCAGTGTTGACTGGCAAGTGATTACAGTAGATACTACTTAGACCACTCGGTCAACGAGGCCCCCAATCCGCCACTGTAGATCACAATGGCATAGAGACTGAATATAGATGAAGATTTATAGAAAACCGACAAACTTCGTGGCACCTGTGAGCACCTTCGATACTAATACATTCAAATCATAAACTTTATATATGGATATCATCATAAAACCACACACATACAAACCGCCAAAACCGTTCTCGTGACACATGCACACAACATCAAACCTTACAGAAACAGTATGAAATATTGTAGATCTAGCCAAAAAGCAAACGTGATAAACTAATTCACACACTATCACCGGCATAATGTTCTGCAGATGCAATAAGTGATAAAGATAAAACTCTGCGGTAACACGTTCTAGTCTCAAGCTAGCGACAAATACGTCCATCCAGCGACCAATCAAGCTAGCGACTATTACGGCAATCCAGCGACCAATCAAGCTATAGCTAGCGACTAATACGGCCATCCAACGACCAATCATGCTAGCAACAAATTCTAGCGACCATAAGGTGATATTCTAAAAACCCACAAATTACCAATAGGTACAGACAACGTTTGTATATCGCTTCTTGATATTCAATAGCTGAGGTGAATAAATCGGTTAGCTTGTTTATATTGATTGTAGAACTATTACATGGCAATGACAATTAGAACAACAGACAACAAACTGTTACATGTAACACGATTGCAACAACAACTGTTTTAACAGCAAAAGGCGGGAAAATGTATTATATTTTATATGATAATTGATATTGCAGTGATGTTGTTACTTGAAATACTTCGTAATTGACTACGAGAACCAGTCTGGTAGATTTCCACGACTTTTATTATGGTTAATACTCAGTTGTATACAGTCTTCTACGGTTGATAAATTAGAGAGGAATTTAGGGGCACAAGGTCCCCCTGTTGGAAAAAGTAGGTTGATTATTAACGGAATTACTGAAGCATGACTGGAGAAAGCTCACACTTTAATAATGCCCCCTTTTATGAAAATTTCTTAATCCGCCACTTTATTGATTTTTTTTATTTTTTGTGTTTTTAACGCCACTTTAAGCACCGCTTTTTGACTATTTCGTGGCGGCCAGTTTTTATTGGTGGAGGAAGTCGGAATGCCCGGAGAAAGCCACCGATCTGACAATTCTAGTCAATTAAGATTTAAGTCGAGTGCACCCGCACAAGCGGGGTTCGAAATCACAATCTCAGTGTTGACTGGCAAGTGATTACAGTAGATACTACTTAGACCACTCGGTCAACGAGGCCCCCAATCCGCCACTGTAGATCACAATGGCATAGAGACTGAATATAGATGAAGATTTATAGAAAACCGACAAACTTCGTGGCACCTGTGAGCACCTTCGATACTAATACATTCAAATCATAAACTTTATATATGGATATCATCATAAAACCACACACATACAAACCGCCAAAACCGTTCTCGTGACACATGCACACAACATCAAACCTTACAGAAACAGTATGAAATATTGTAGATCTAGCCAAAAAGCAAACGTGATAAACTAATTCACACACTATCACCGGCATAATGTTCTGCAGATGCAATAAGTGATAAAGATAAAACTCTGCGGTAACACGTTCTAGTCTCAAGCTAGCGACAAATATGTCCATCCAGCGACCAATCAAGCTAGCGACTATTACGGCAATCCAGCGACCAATCAAGCTATAGCTAGCGACTAATACGGCCATCCAACGACCAATCATGCTAGCAACAAATTCTAGCGACCATAAGGTGATATTCTAAAAACCCACAAATTACCAATAGGTACAGACAACGTTTGTATATCGCTTCTTGATATTCAATAGCTGAGGTGAATAAATCGGTTAGCTTGTTTATATTGATTGTAGAACTATTACATGGCAATGACAATTAGAACAACAGACAACAAACTGTTACATGTAACACGATTGCAACAACAACTGTTTTAACAGTAAAAGGCGGGAAAATGTATTATATTTTATATGTTAATTGATATTGCAGTGATGTTGTTACTTGAAATACTTCGTAATTGACTACGAGAACCAGTCTGGTAGATTATTAATTC
Source organism: Mytilus edulis (assembly GCF_963676685.1). Classification (NCBI taxonomy): domain Eukaryota; kingdom Metazoa; phylum Mollusca; class Bivalvia; order Mytilida; family Mytilidae; genus Mytilus; species Mytilus edulis. The sequence continues at coordinate 17,833,893 of NC_092354.1, forward strand.
TTTTTTATCGAATTCAATACAATTTATTTCCAATTAACAACAGACAACAAACTGCTAAACACGATTGCAAAATCAACTGTTTTAACAGTACACGGCGGGAAAATATATCATATTGGTTCTGTTAAAGTGATATTGCAGTGGTTATTGGAAATGTACGGAAGCCGGTTAGTGTCAGGGTAGAGTTTTATTTTTTAGTCGTTATAACGACTTAGCTAACTTGTTTAAACGACTTAGCTAAGTTGTTATAACGACTTAGCAAATTTATCTTGTTATAACAACTTAGCTAACTTGTTTAAACGACTTAGCTAAGTTGTTATAACGACTTAATTAGCATATTTATCTTCACTAACCGGCTTCCGTAGAAATGCGTATTGTTACTTGAAATACTTCGTAATTGACTACGTGAATCAGTCGTCTGATAGATTATTGTTATTCTTTTTATCAAATTCAATAAAATTTATTTCCAATTAAGACATCTATAGCTGAATAAATTGGTCAGCTTGCTTGTATTGGTAAAACTATTGCATTGCAATGACAATTCGAACAACAGACAACATACTGCAAAACAGGATTGTTACAACAACTGTTTTAACAGTAAACAGCGGGGAAATAGATTATATTGAATATGTTAAAGTGATATTGCAGTGGTTATAGGAGGTGCGTATTGTTACTTGAAATACTTCGTAATTATCTGCGTGAATCAGTCTGATAGATTCTTCTTCTTTTTTCAAATTCAATGCAATTTATTTCCAATAAATGTATCTTAGTATGATCTGTTTTAATCACCTTTGTAGCCAGAAAGAGAATTACGGAATGTGTGGGTTACATTCTCACTCCTGTTCAGGGAAAACAGGTGATAAGATGTCCATTTTAAACAATCACTTTACATGTTTGCAAGAGTATAAATTATTTGAAATACTAAGGATTTTCTGATCCCAGGCATAGATTAAGTCATAGATTACCTTATATTTTTAGCAGTATTATGGCACAACTTTTTTTTTAAATTTTTGGTCCTCAATGCTATTCAACTTTATATTTGTTTGGCTTTCTAATTTTTTTTATATGAGCGTCACTGATGAGTCTTATGTAGATGAAAAATGCGTCTGACGTTACAAATTATAAGCCTGGTACCTTTGATAACTATTTACGTAACTTTCTAACAATTTGAACGATAATTACCAGTTGTGTATTTTCAAATTAACTCAAAAGTAAGATCATATTTCGATTATCGGCGTTTACTACTGTCTCTGTATATTTTTAATGATTTAGAATTTGTATATATATAAAGTATATAAAATGTAAGAATTACAAGTAATGAGGGTCTACGTGTATATATGGGGCTTACAGAATAGAGATTTAGGGATAAAGTCAGTACAGAAAAACGTGCCACTAAGAATAACAAATTGTTATAAAGAAAAATAGTCCAAAATAAAAAAAAATCAGAAATATGGGAATCATGCTTAAAGAGAATGGTAAATAGGTAAAAAATACCGACCCTTGTTAATTTCCAATCAGCAATCCTCGGGTGACTCCGCTACGGAATCGACCGAGTTGTGACGAATGGTTAATTTCAAAACAGAATGCGATCGTAGCGCCCTCGATTTTGTAATCAAGAACGATAACTCAATCCGCGTTCTCATTGTTCCATTTTTCCATTACTTAATGAGGTTAATGACAGAGATTTGCATGCAATAACTCCATTAGTTAAAGTTCGCACTACTTCAAGTTAAATTGAGATTGAAAATGGGGAATATGTCAGAGAGACCAACCAGACAAAAGAACAGACAACAGCCGACGTCCACAAATAGGGTTTCACGCAGCGAGAAAATCATGCATCCGGAGAAGTTCCTTAGCTGGCCTCTAAATAAAATTGTGTACTAGTTCAGTGAAAATTGACTTCTTACACAACTCCACAACAAACAAATGAACTAAATTAAAAAAAAAGTGTTCATTATGCCCAAAGTTTCAAAAACTACAGACCGACAGCACTGTACAAGTTGAATATGATTCTATTACACAATTAGCTCTTATACAAATCGTGCGATCATTTCAAAATCTTACTTTCAATAGTGTATTAATCTTTAAGTGCAAATGCATAAACATGCTTGTTGTCATAACAAAATTAACAACACAGAATACAATTATCATAGTTATATATTATGACAAATGTAAAGATATAAAACTATATGAGATCTAATATTCCATGCAGTTTTTATGTAGTTGCATAATTTGATAATGAGAAACGAATATTAGGCTAAGAGCAATAATACTTTAGTAAATATACAGTGATCAATTAAGGAAAGTGTTATCGAATATATTTCTCTTAAGCTTTAGGGAAAGATGCCAAGTGCAATGTTCCGAATAAAATATCGCGACAAATAATAATTTGATAATCAGAAAATTATTAGACACTTGAGGTTAACACAAAAGTTTATTATAAGGCTAAGAACAATAACACTTTGGTAAAAATACTGTGTGTGCAATTACGTAAAGAGTTATATGCAATAAATACATTTCTCTTGTGCATTAGAGGAAAATGCCAAATCGATGTTCTGAAAAGATATGGCGGGAAATTATACGCGTAAAATTTAATACACGGGTGTATAATAATTCAATAAACTTGGCAGAAAAGAGAAGAAACGGTTAAAAGTAGTTCCCAAATACCTCGACTAAAACTGATTTGCCTCATTTGATTTCCATAAAATTATGACAAAATATTTACTTTGATCTGTTGACAAAAATGTGCATTGGGTATATAGCACTCTTAACATACACTTCTTTTGATCAATGGGAAGCTTGAATTCTCTTTGCTAATATTATGTGATTTAAACATTCAGCTGATTCTTAAAAAGTTATCTCCAATAGGTGTTCTGTACCACCTCAAATCAATATATATACAATATATGTATGTCGTCGGAAAATTTAACATTTATTTGTATGAGCTTAAGAAACAAGACGAAAAGCGAGGTTCTGCATTTTATATTTTGCGACTATTTTCATATATATTGTGTTTATCTTAAAATTACTCCCAACATTTGGAAATTTAGTTATTAAAATCTAAATCAATATCTCTAATTTCTCAAATAAATTGACAGAGTTGAAAGGCGGACAGCGAAGAGTACCCCAAAATGAACTGGTAAGGAAACAGAAATATTCATATTGCTGCTTGCCCAACATGGAAGTCGAGAAACAGGAGACTTTATTTGCACATGTAAATTTATTTGTATACCTGTTATTTGTACAATAGTTGGCTAATTACAGGATAAAATAGAATGAAATTCAAAACAGTGTGGTTGTGGCCATTGATTGACACATTAAATTCATCCATTGACTGGGACAATTTAGGTGAACGTTTGTATGTAACGACCACTGCTCACTAAGTACTTTTTAAAGACACTTAAACTATGGGGTCACCAAAGGTTCTCAACACCTTAATAAAGTAATTCGAAAAATTAATCAGAAATAACACGATGTTTTGAATTTTATCACTTATATAAATCAAAACATAAAGGTTATTCCTGATTAATTTTTCGATTTATTTTATAATTAAAGGCGTTAAGAAACCTTTGGTGACCCCACAGTTTAAATGTCTATCGTAGGTACGTCGTGAACAGTGGTCGTTACAGACAAACGTTCACGTAAATTGTCCCAGTCAATGGATGAATTTAATGTGTCAATCAATGGCCACAGCCACACTGTTTTGAATTTCATTCTATCAGATGAATCTTACTTATATTCTAACAAGAACATTAGTACTTTTTTTTTGCTATTTTAAAATGACATATGTAAAAATGTGTTGTTACTTATAACAGCTGGATGTTCTTACTTGTAATACCGCTTTGACATCTGTATGTCAGAGAAATTAAATTAGTAGCTAATTCCAGCTGCACGCACTTGGTCGTAACAATAAATTTATATAAATATGTCAGCATCTACAAAGCCATGTAGAAATGACAAAGAAAATATTAAAGTTGCACCTTGGATTCATGAGTTTTGTTACGTATTTAGAGGTCAACACGTATGTCAGCCATCACAAGAAGACATGTGTCTAAAGGATGTTGGCTCCTTTTAGAATTTTTGCCAGATATTCGGAATCCTCTGGTTTTGTCCATGTACTGCCGTAAAAAAAAATCCCCTCTTGCCCATTCTGTTCTTTTTATACTTTTATTACGTATAGTTTAAAAAACCACTTTTGAAATTACTTATAAATCCTTATTATTCTTTCATAATTTTTCCGCCAAATTTTCATGTCATTTACCTCGAAATCAAGCACTCTGACCGTTTATATGTTTCTGCTTTTTTAGTTCCTTTGTTTATACACTATCAATAATTTGATAACAGTCTTTTTAAAAGCTTGTTATTTTGAAACAGAGCAGCGCACATCCTTAATTAACAATACCCAAGGCTCTAACATATGTTTAACGTTTTAGGTCACTGTGGTCCAAGGCTCTAACATATGTTTAACGTTGTAGGTCACTGTGGTCCAAGGCTCTAACATATATTTAACGTTGTAGGTCACTGTGGTCCAAGGCTCTAACATATGTTTAACGTTGTAGGTCACTGTGGTCCAAGGCTCTAACATATGTTTGACGTTGTAGGTCACTGTGGTCCAAGGCTCTAACATATGTTTAATGTTGTAGATCATTGTGGTACAATGAATCAACGTTGATGACGATCAAAAGTTTATAAAGAGTGGTTTGGGACTTAATTTGTGCTCATGTTCATCTCCGATACCTATAAAACATTGTGGTGCAGATTAGACCATTATACATGTAGTGCAAAGTCGTCAGACCATTATGGTGCAGAGTCAGACCATTATGGTGCAGAGTCAGACCATTATGGTACAGAGTCAGACCATAATGGTGCAAAGTCAGACCATTATGGTGCAGAGTAAGACCATTATGGTTCAGAGCCAGACCATTATGGTGCAGAGTCAGACCATTATGGTGCAGAGTCAGACTATTAGGGTGCAGAGCCAGACCATTATAGTGCAGAGGCAGACCATTATAGTGCAAAGTCAGACCATTATAGTGCAGAGTCAGACCATTATGGTGCAGAGTCAGACCATTATGGTGCAGATTAGACCATTATAGTGCAAAGTCAGACCATTATGGTGCAGAGTCAGACCATTATGGTGCAGAGTCAGACCATTATGGTGCAGAGTCAGACCATTATGGTGCTGAGTCAGACCGTTATAGTGCAAAGTCAGACCATTATGGTACAGAGTCAGACCATTATGGTGCAGAGTCAGACCATCATCGTGCAGAGTTACACCATTATAGTGCAGAGTCAGACCATTATAGTGCAGAGTCAGACCATTATGCTGCAGAGTCAGACGTTGCTTCCCCTTTAATTCCCTCCCCACCAAAAAAAAATGTAATTAATCAAGGTCCTGTTATTCTCAATTCTGAGGAGCACCCTGGATTCGCGCCTGCAATTACAAATCTGCATGGCATACCTTCCGACTTTTCATGTATTCGATATAAATTATAAACATGCACAAGTTAATACCTTACATATTCCAAACGTATGTAAACAAACAAGTCACGTGTTTCTATGCGAGAAAAAATGAAACCCAACACGTTGTAAATTTCATTCGTCTTTTGCGCTTTTCTGGATCTGACTTCTTTTACTAAGAAGGCTCAACATAGAAAATTTGAAAGCCAATGATGATTTTATACATTTTATCAATGATTTTTGAATATTCGTGTGAAGCAGATCGACTTGAAATAAAATGTGTTACTAAGAAGCTTAGAATACATGCATGAATTAAATAGTCAAAAGCGTATAATTGAATTTAAAATGGAATGTATGACATATATATCTGACCTGACTGTAAAGCACCTATTTGTTCTACAGTGTATTTCGGTTTTCTTAAGACAACATCTGCTAAAACTTATTATTGCTTGTTTGACCAATATGACCTTACAGTAAAAGTATGTTTTCATGTTTTACAACGTAGACATTATTGCATGCATGCCCTATATGACCTAAAAGAAGGGTACATCTGTCAACTCAATTGCACTTAAAATCAATTAACAACAAAATAGGCTTAAACTTAGTGGTGCATATATCATCCATAAGACCTAACATCTACGTAGAATTGAGAATGGAAATGAGGAACTTGCCAAAGAGACAACAATCTGACCAAAAGGCAGAAAACAGCACAATGCTACCAATGGGTTTTCAACAGAACGAGCAAATTCATCAAACGGAGGCGTCCTTCAGCTTGCCGCTAACACGTTAGTTCAACTCCGACACATATTAATTAGGATGAAATTTGAAAAAAAATAGGCAGGACAGGAATTTTGAGTAAAAAAAAAGGCAGGATGAGACAAAAAAAAAAAGGCAGGTCCGAATAGAGTGAAAAATAAAAAGGCAGGCCAGAGATTGCAACTAAAAAAAAATGCAGGACAAAATTTTTCATCCTAGCCCCCCCCCCCTAAAAATCAAATGGTAGCTCCCTTAGTCCTTAGTTTTCTATGTTGTGTTGTTTGTCTTTTTATTGTTTTCCTTTTCTTTGCCACGAGGTTGTCAGTTTAATTTTGACCTGAGTTTGAATTTCCATTGGATATATCTCACTTCTCTTTTATATACAGCACTCTAATACACTAAATGAATTATTTACTATTTTTCCTTGCATTTCTTTCTACATAAAACTGTTTTCCTATATAATTATATTATAGATTAATTATAGATTATTATTTCGATTCCTTAAGGTTATACGCAAATATTAACCTTATAACATACTATTTTTGCCCTTCGACATAAACCGTTTGACACATGAATGATTTACATGTAGCAGATTAACGAAATACAACCGAATATGTGCGCATGTTTAGTTGACGTAAAAATATCATGTTTAGAACACTTTGATCTTAGCTTAGAAATACATACATATTTAAAGTCAGTCAAACATTTCCACTTTGTTTTGAGCCATAAATGTATTAAATGATGTTGTTCAATACAGCTGTGCACACTTCAATGTTTCACTTAAACTGACTTACAGGTATTTTTGAACATTATTTTTTTTTACAAAGCTAATCAGAATATCAACGAGAATTTTTAGATTACTATATATTTTATTTTCTAATTAATGATTAGTTGATTGATTATTTTTCGAGGAATATATGTCTTCCGTTCACGAATGCGCAAATTAAAAAAATAATGACATAAACAATTATTTAAAAACATATGTCATAACGTTAGGGATTAACGAAGTCAAACGAGTGCCACATGTGGAGCAGGATCTGCTTACCCTTCCCGAGCACCCGAGATCACCCCCAGTTTTTAGTGGGGTTCATGTTGCTTAGTTTTCTATGTAGTATCTTCTGTACTATTATTTGTCTGTTTGTCTTTTTTATTTTTAGCCATGGCGTTGTCAGTTTATTTTCAATCTCTTAGTTTGACTATGATCCCTCTGATATCTTTCGTCCCTCTTTTTCAATACTTCACTTGCTTATTAAAAATACATGATTATACAGTAAAACCTGACTAAACCGAACCCTTTCGGGACTTGAGATTTTGTTCAGTTTTGGCAGGTATTCGGTTTCATCAGGTTCACAATGCATAACATGTGATATGATTGGTCTTCAGAACAAGTTTGGATTAGACAGGTTTCCGGTTTATTCAGGGTTCGGTTTAATCAGGTTTCACTGTATCACAAAAATAATCATATTTTAGACATCACTTGTTCATGTATCGTTGGTTTGCTGTCGTTAAGACGTTTAACATATGCATGTACATATCTGGCATCCATTGTACTACTTCTACATCCATACTACACTCATTGCATTCAGGAATAAGAGTAAAGGCTGGTCGGCTCGAAGTAAGAAAGTTTTGTCCAGATAAGGTGACATATCTTCCTATAGACTTAATCCTGCTCCACATGTGGCACTCGTTTGACTTCATTAATCCCTAACGTTATGACATATGTTTTTAAACAATTGTTTATGTCATTAGCTTAAAGCTAAATGTATCATGAATACGTTATACTAACAAATTGTTTATGAAAACACTGGTTCATAAACCCTGCTCCATTTTAGACATGTTAAAATTTGCCTTTTCAGTTCGTACACCAAAATGAAAATAACGTTACGTAATTTTTTGAATTTCCATTGTTTAGAACGTTTTTAACCAATCACAACGTTTTGGTGTACGCTTTTGAAAATATTACCCAGAATGCATTAGACTCTGAAATGGCGAATTGTCAGCTTCTTTCTTAAAAGTTCATTGGGTGCAATCAACAGTTTTTTACGTGACGTCATTCTGTAACAGGGCATGTAATAGTGGACCCATCATGCAGAAGTCAGATATTCATAGTTATATAGATATCTATACATCAATGGAAAGATAATTCTATGAACTTTCTGAATAAATAAAAAAAAAATCCAACATCTCTTGTTTAAACATGCAAATTGGTACAAGTTATCAGCTGGAAATTAGGCATTTTCCCCCTAAAAAACCTTAAAAACAGACCACCTTTGGACACACGGATCAGTAACCTGTGCATATATTTGAGATTTCTTATAATACGCATTTCGAAGAGCTTATCCGGCTGATTTAAGAAAATGTAGTTTCAGCCTACGTTCGCCTGCTCCGAAAGGAGCTATCTTACCTGACAAATCAAAGTGCTTTTTGCAACAGGTGAAAATCAGCTGTTTATGGAGTTGCCTCCCATATAGTAGGAAGTCACAAAAACATTTTTTTTTTTTTAAATCTTGACAAAAGTGGCATTTTAATTGAACTTCAATATATGTTTTTCACATTGAACATAAAAAACAATCAACTTTTTCATTTAGTGGTATATAAATAGCAGGAAATTCCATCAGTATGTAAATCTCACTGGGGAAATACCCCTAGTTTTTAGTACGAAACTGTTTATAGCACCCTTAAGCAAAACCTTGTATGCGATATATAAAAAATTCTCAGCTTTTCTGAATCTGTACACTATACCGATTAAAATGATGTCTTACTTTAAGGATTGTGACCACGAATAGTGAAACTACAGCTCTTTTTTTATGTCGCGCAGTAGTGGCATATTGGCCAGTGGCAAACAGTTTAACTGGCAAATTCCAAACATTTCCTGTATCACATTTTCATCAGTTTTACAAAGAAAATAAATCATAAAATAGGGTTTCTTTTGAATAAATAGAATAAAAACTATGAAATAGGCATGAATAAAGTTACTTTAAATAGATTTTGTCCCTAGTACTATATGAACTAAGTTATAGCTGAGTTGAGAAAATATTGAAATAGTGTTTTTGTTAGGAATGGCATGTGTACCTTTTTGACTATAAAAAGTACCAAATATAATATTATAATGAATAAAAATTTATGTGACACTGATCAGGAGTAAAGGTCAAAGTAGAGAAAATCTACACTTTTCATATGCAACTTTTGGTTCCAAATATATGAGAGATTGAATAAAAATATCATGACGTCGCAAAAAATTAAAAAACTTCAATATTCGCACAGAGTCTGGTTTTCTTATATCTGGTTGCTATGTACAAATCTGTAACATTTGAATTAAATATACTAAACTGATGCTTTTAAATTAATGTATACATGCCGTACAATATTTTTCAGAATTATTTTACTCCATTCGCTAACACATTTCTATGCTAAAACATCACTATATTTTATATTTGTCCCTTAAGGGTGCAATCAACAGTTTTTTACGTGACGTCATTCTGTAACAGGGCATGTAATAGTGGACCCATCATGCAGAAGTCAGATATTCATAGTTATATAGATATCTATACATCAATGGAAAGATAATTCTATGAACTTTCTGAATAAATAAAAAAAAATCCAACATCTCTTGTTTAAACATGCAAATTGGTACAAGTTATCAGCTGGAAATTAGGCATTTTCCCCCTAAAAAACCTTAAAAACAGACCACCTTTGGACACACGGATCAGTAACCTGTGCATATATTTGAGATTTCTTATAATACGCATTTCGAAGAGCTTATCCGGCTGATTTAAGAAAATGTAGTTTCAGCCTACGTTCGCCTGCTCCGAAAGGAGCTATCTTACCTGACAAATCAAAGTGCTTTTTGCAACAGGTGAAAATCAGCTGTTTATGGAGTTGCCTCCCATATAGTAGGAAGTCACAAAAACATTTTTTTTTTTTAAATCTTGACAAAAGTGGCATTTTAATTGAACTTCAATATATGTTTTTCACATTGAACATAAAAAACAATCAACTTTTTCATTTAGTGGTATATAAATAGCAGGAAATTCCATCAGTATGTAAATCTCACTGGGGAAATACCCCTAGTTTTTAGTACGAAACTGTTTATAGCACCCTTAAGCAAAACCTTGTATGCGATATATAAAAAATTCTCAGCTTTTCTGAATCTGTACACTATACCGATTAAAATGATGTCTTACTTTAAGGATTGTGACCACGAATAGTGAAACTACAGCTCTTTTTTTATGTCGCGCAGTAGTGGCATATTGGCCAGTGGCAAACAGTTTAACTGGCAAATTCCAAACATTTCCTGTATCACATTTTCATCAGTTTTACAAAGAAAATAAATCATAAAATAGGGTTTCTTTTGAATAAATAGAATAAAAACTATGAAATAGGCATGAATAAAGTTACTTTAAATAGATTTTGTCCCTAGTACTATATGAACTAAGTTATAGCTGAGTTGAGAAAATATTGAAATAGTGTTTTTGTTAGGAATGGCATGTGTACCTTTTTGACTATAAAAAGTACCAAATATAATATTATAATGAATAAAAATTTATGTGACACTGATCAGGAGTAAAGGTCAAAGTAGAGAAAATCTACACTTTTCATATGCAACTTTTGGTTCCAAATATATGAGAGATTGAATAAAAATATCATGACGTCGCAAAAAATTAAAAAACTTCAATATTCGCACAGAGTCTGGTTTTCTTATATCTGGTTGCTATGTACAAATCTGTAACATTTGAATTAAATATACTAAACTGATGCTTTTAAATTAATGTATACATGCCGTACAATATTTTTCAGAATTATTTTACTCCATTCGCTAACACATTTCTATGCTAAAACATCACTATATTTTATATTTGTCCCTTAAGGGTGCAATCAACAGTTTTTTACGTGACGTCATTCTGTAACAGGGCATGTAATAGTGGACCCATCATGCAGAAGTCAGATATTCATAGTTATATAGATATCTATACATCAATGGAAAGATAATTCTATGAACTTTCTGAATAAATAAAAAAAAATCCAACATCTCTTGTTTAAACATGCAAATTGGTACAAGTTATCAGCTGGAAATTAGGCATTTTCCCCCTAAAAAACCTTAAAAACAGACCACCTTTGGACACACGGATCAGTAACCTGTGCATATATTTGAGATTTCTTATAATACGCATTTCGAAGAGCTTATCCGGCTGATTTAAGAAAATGTAGTTTCAGCCTACGTTCGCCTGCTCCGAAAGGAGCTATCTTACCTGACAAATCAAAGTGCTTTTTGCAACAGGTGAAAATCAGCTGTTTATGGAGTTGCCTCCCATATAGTAGGAAGTCACAAAAACATTTTTTTTTTTTTAAATCTTGACAAAAGTGGCATTTTAATTGAACTTCAATATATGTTTTTCACATTGAACATAAAAAACAATCAACTTTTTCATTTAGTGGTATATAAATAGCAGGAAATTCCATCAGTATGTAAATCTCACTGGGGAAATACCCCTAGTTTTTAGTACGAAACTGTTTATAGCACCCTTAAGCAAAACCTTGAATGCGATATATAAAAAATTCTCAGCTTTTCTGAATCTGTACACTATACCGATTAAAATGATGTCTTACTTTAAGGATTGTGACCACGAATAGTGAAACTACAGCTCTTTTTTTATGTCGCTCAGTAGTGGCATATTGGCCAGTGGCAAACAGTTTAACTGGCAAATTCCAAACATTTCCTGTATCACATTTTCATCAGTTTTACAAAGAAAATAAATCATAAAATAGGGTTTCTTTTGAATAAATAGAATAAAAACTATGAAATAGGCATGAATAAAGTTACTTTAAATAGATTTTGTCCCTAGTACTATATGAACTAAGTTATAGCTGAGTTGAGAAAATATTGAAATAGTGTTTTTGTTAGGAATGGCATGTGTACCTTTTTGACTATAAAAAGTACCAAATATAATATTATAATGAATAAAAATTTATGTGACACTGATCAGGAGTAAAGGTCAAAGTAGAGAAAATCTACACTTTTCATATGCAACTTTTGGTTCCAAATATATGAGAGATTGAATAAAAATATCATGACGTCGCAAAAAATTAAAAAACTTCAATATTCGCACAGAGTCTGGTTTTCTTATATCTGGTTGCTATGTACAAATCTGTAACATTTGAATTAAATATACTAAACTGATGCTTTTAAATTAATGTATACATGCCGTACAATATTTTTCAGAATTATTTTACTCCATTCGCTAACACATTTCTATGCTAAAACATCACTATATTTTATATTTGTCCCTTAAGGGTGCAATCAACAGTTTTTTACGTGACGTCATTCTGTAACAGGGCATGTAATAGTGGACCCATCATGCAGAAGTCAGATATTCATAGTTATATAGATATCTATACATCAATGGAAAGATAATTCTATGAACTTTCTGAATAAATAAAAAAAAATCCAACATCTCTTGTTTAAACATGCAAATTGGTACAAGTTATCAGCTGGAAATTAGGCATTTTCCCCCTAAAAAACCTTAAAAACAGACCACCTTTGGACACACGGATCAGTAACCTGTGCATATATTTGAGATTTCTTATAATACGCATTTCGAAGAGCTTATCCGGCTGATTTAAGAAAATGTAGTTTCAGCCTACGTTCGCCTGCTCCGAAAGGAGCTATCTTACCTGACAAATCAAAGTGCTTTTTGCAACAGGTGAAAATCAGCTGTTTATGGAGTTGCCTCCCATATAGTAGGAAGTCACAAAAACATTTTTTTTTTTTTAAATCTTGACAAAAGTGGCATTTTAATTGAACTTCAATATATGTTTTTCACATTGAACATAAAAAACAATCAACTTTTTCATTTAGTGGTATATAAATAGCAGGAAATTCCATCAGTATGTAAATCTCACTGGGGAAATACCCCTAGTTTTTAGTACGAAACTGTTTATAGCACCCTTAAGCAAAACCTTGTATGCGATATATAAAAAATTCTCAGCTTTTCTGAATCTGTACACTATACCGATTAAAATGATGTCTTACTTTAAGGATTGTGACCACGAATAGTGAAACTACAGCTCTTTTTTTATGTCGCGCAGTAGTGGCATATTGGCCAGTGGCAAACAGTTTAACTGGCAAATTCCAAACATTTCCTGTATCACATTTTCATCAGTTTTACAAAGAAAATAAATCATAAAATAGGGTTTCTTTTGAATAAATAGAATAAAAACTATGAAATAGGCATGAATAAAGTTACTTTAAATAGATTTTGTCCCTAGTACTATATGAACTAAGTTATAGCTGAGTTGAGAAAATATTGAAATAGTGTTTTTGTTAGGAATGGCATGTGTACCTTTTTGACTATAAAAAGTACCAAATATAATATTATAATGAATAAAAATTTATGTGACACTGATCAGGAGTAAAGGTCAAAGTAGAGAAAATCTACACTTTTCATATGCAACTTTTGGTTCCAAATATATGAGAGATTGAATAAAAATATCATGACGTCGCAAAAAATTAAAAAACTTCAATATTCGCACAGAGTCTGGTTTTCTTATATCTGGTTGCTATGTACAAATCTGTAACATTTGAATTAAATATACTAAACTGATGCTTTTAAATTAATGTATACATGCCGTACAATATTTTTCAGAATTATTTTACTCCATTCGCTAACACATTTCTATGCTAAAACATCACTATATTTTATATTTGTCCCTTAAGGGTGCAATCAACAGTTTTTTACGTGACGTCATTCTGTAACAGGGCATGTAATAGTGGACCCATCATGCAGAAGTCAGATATTCATAGTTATATAGATATCTATACATCAATGGAAAGATAATTCTATGAACTTTCTGAATAAATAAAAAAAAATCCAACATCTCTTGTTTAAACATGCAAATTGGTACAAGTTATCAGCTGGAAATTAGGCATTTTCCCCCTAAAAAACCTTAAAAACAGACCACCTTTGGACACACGGATCAGTAACCTGTGCATATATTTGAGATTTCTTATAATACGCATTTCGAAGAGCTTATCCGGCTGATTTAAGAAAATGTAGTTTCAGCCTACGTTCGCCTGCTCCGAAAGGAGCTATCTCACCTGACAAATCAAAGTGCTTTTTGCAACAGGTGAAAATCAGCTGTTTATGGAGTTGCCTCCCATATAGTAGGAAGTCACAAAAACATTTTTTTTTTTTTAAATCTTGACAAAAGTGGCATTTTAATTGAACTTCAATATATGTTTTTCACATTGAACATAAAAAACAATCAACTTTTTCATTTAGTGGTATATAAATAGCAGGAAATTCCATCAGTATGTAAATCTCACTGGGGAAATACCCCTAGTTTTTAGTACGAAACTGTTTATAGCACCCTTAAGCAAAACCTTGTATGCGATATATAAAAAATTCTCAGCTTTTCTGAATCTGTACACTATACCGATTAAAATGATGTCTTACTTTAAGGATTGTGACCACGAATAGTGAAACTACAGCTCTTTTTTTATGTCGCGCAGTAGTGGCATATTGGCCAGTGGCAAACAGTTTAACTGGCAAATTCCAAACATTTCCTGTATCACATTTTCATCAGTTTTACAAAGAAAATAAATCATAAAATAGGGTTTCTTTTGAATAAATAGAATAAAAACTATGAAATAGGCATGAATAAAGTTACTTTAAATAGATTTTGTCCCTAGTACTATATGAACTAAGTTATAGCTGAGTTGAGAAAATATTGAAATAGTGTTTTTGTTAGGAATGGCATGTGTACCTTTTTGACTATAAAAAGTACCAAATATAATATTATAATGAATAAAAATTTATGTGACACTGATCAGGAGTAAAGGTCAAAGTAGAGAAAATCTACACTTTTCATATGCAACTTTTGGTTCCAAATATATGAGAGATTGAATAAAAATATCATGACGTCGCAAAAAATTAAAAAACTTCAATATTCGCACAGAGTCTGGTTTTCTTATATCTGGTTGCTATGTACAAATCTGTAACATTTGAATTAAATATACTAAACTGATGCTTTTAAATTAATGTATACATGCCGTACAATATTTTTCAGAATTATTTTACTCCATTCGCTAACACATTTCTATGCTAAAACATCACTATATTTTATATTTGTCCCTTAAGGGTGCAATCAACAGTTTTTTACGTGACGTCATTCTGTAACAGGGCATGTAATAGTGGACCCATCATGCAGAAGTCAGATATTCATAGTTATATAGATATCTATACATCAATGGAAAGATAATTCTATGAACTTTCTGAATAAATAAAAAAAAATCCAACATCTCTTGTTTAAACATGCAAATTGGTACAAGTTATCAGCTGGAAATTAGGCATTTTCCCCCTAAAAAACCTTAAAAACAGACCACCTTTGGACACACGGATCAGTAACCTGTGCATATATTTGAGATTTCTTATAATACGCATTTCGAAGAGCTTATCCGGCTGATTTAAGAAAATGTAGTTTCAGCCTACGTTCGCCTGCTCCGAAAGGAGCTATCTTACCTGACAAATCAAAGTGCTTTTTGCAACAGGTGAAAATCAGCTGTTTATGGAGTTGCCTCCCATATAGTAGGAAGTCACAAAAACATTTTTTTTTTTTTAAATCTTGACAAAAGTGGCATTTTAATTGAACTTCAATATATGTTTTTCACATTGAACATAAAAAACAATCAACTTTTTCATTTAGTGGTATATAAATAGCAGGAAATTCCATCAGTATGTAAATCTCACTGGGGAAATACCCCTAGTTTTTAGTACGAAACTGTTTATAGCACCCTTAAGCAAAACCTTGTATGCGATATATAAAAAATTCTCAGCTTTTCTGAATCTGTACACTATACCGATTAAAATGATGTCTTACTTTAAGGATTGTGACCACGAATAGTGAAACTACAGCTCTTTTTTTATGTCGCGCAGTAGTGGCATATTGGCCAGTGGCAAACAGTTTAACTGGCAAATTCCAAACATTTCCTGTATCACATTTTCATCAGTTTTACAAAGAAAATAAATCATAAAATAGGGTTTCTTTTGAATAAATAGAATAAAAACTATGAAATAGGCATGAATAAAGTTACTTTAAATAGATTTTGTCCCTAGTACTATATGAACTAAGTTATAGCTGAGTTGAGAAAATATTGAAATAGTGTTTTTGTTAGGAATGGCATGTGTACCTTTTTGACTATAAAAAGTACCAAATATAATATTATAATGAATAAAAATTTATGTGACACTGATCAGGAGTAAAGGTCAAAGTAGAGAAAATCTACACTTTTCATATGCAACTTTTGGTTCCAAATATATGAGAGATTGAATAAAAATATCATGACGTCGCAAAAAATTAAAAAACTTCAATATTCGCACAGAGTCTGGTTTTCTTATATCTGGTTGCTATGTACAAATCTGTAACATTTGAATTAAATATACTAAACTGATGCTTTTAAATTAATGTATACATGCCGTACAATATTTTTCAGAATTATTTTACTCCATTCGCTAACACATTTCTATGCTAAAACATCACTATATTTTATATTTGTCCCTTAAGGGTGCAATCAACAGTTTTTTACGTGACGTCATTCTGTAACAGGGCATGTAATAGTGGACCCATCATGCAGAAGTCAGATATTCATAGTTATATAGATATCTATACATCAATGGAAAGATAATTCTATGAACTTTCTGAATAAATAAAAAAAAATCCAACATCTCTTGTTTAAACATGCAAATTGGTACAAGTTATCAGCTGGAAATTAGGCATTTTCCCCCTAAAAAACCTTAAAAACAGACCACCTTTGGACACACGGATCAGTAACCTGTGCATATATTTGAGATTTCTTATAATACGCATTTCGAAGAGCTTATCCGGCTGATTTAAGAAAATGTAGTTTCAGCCTACGTTCGCCTGCTCCGAAAGGAGCTATCTTACCTGACAAATCAAAGTGCTTTTTGCAACAGGTGAAAATCAGCTGTTTATGGAGTTGCCTCCCATATAGTAGGAAGTCACAAAAACATTTTTTTTTTTTTAAATCTTGACAAAAGTGGCATTTTAATTGAACTTCAATATATGTTTTTCACATTGAACATAAAAAACAATCAACTTTTTCATTTAGTGGTATATAAATAGCAGGAAATTCCATCAGTATGTAAATCTCACTGGGGAAATACCCCTAGTTTTTAGTACGAAACTGTTTATAGCACCCTTAAGCAAAACCTTGAATGCGATATATAAAAAATTCTCAGCTTTTCTGAATCTGTACACTATACCGATTAAAATGATGTCTTACTTTAAGGATTGTGACCACGAATAGTGAAACTACAGCTCTTTTTTTATGTCGCGCAGTAGTGGCATATTGGCCAGTGGCAAACAGTTTAACTGGCAAATTCCAAACATTTCCTGTATCACATTTTCATCAGTTTTACAAAGAAAATAAATCATAAAATAGGGTTTCTTTTGAATAAATAGAATAAAAACTATGAAATAGGCATGAATAAAGTTACTTTAAATAGATTTTGTCCCTAGTACTATATGAACTAAGTTATAGCTGAGTTGAGAAAATATTGAAATAGTGTTTTTGTTAGGAATGGCATGTGTACCTTTTTGACTATAAAAAGTACCAAATATAATATTATAATGAATAAAAATTTATGTGACACTGATCAGGAGTAAAGGTCAAAGTAGAGAAAATCTACACTTTTCATATGCAACTTTTGGTTCCAAATATATGAGAGATTGAATAAAAATATCATGACGTCGCAAAAAATTAAAAAACTTCAATATTCGCACAGAGTCTGGTTTTCTTATATCTGGTTGCTATGTACAAATCTGTAACATTTGAATTAAATATACTAAACTGATGCTTTTAAATTAATGTATACATGCCGTACAATATTTTTCAGAATTATTTTACTCCATTCGCTAACACATTTCTATGCTAAAACATCACTATATTTTATATTTGTCCCTTAAGGGTGCAATCAACAGTTTTTTACGTGACGTCATTCTGTAACAGGGCATGTAATAGTGGACCCATCATGCAGAAGTCAGATATTCATAGTTATATAGATATCTATACATCAATGGAAAGATAATTCTATGAACTTTCTGAATAAATAAAAAAAAATCCAACATCTCTTGTTTAAACATGCAAATTGGTACAAGTTATCAGCTGGAAATTAGGCATTTTCCCCCTAAAAAACCTTAAAAACAGACCACCTTTGGACACACGGATCAGTAACCTGTGCATATATTTGAGATTTCTTATAATACGCATTTCGAAGAGCTTATCCGGCTGATTTAAGAAAATGTAGTTTCAGCCTACGTTCGCCTGCTCCGAAAGGAGCTATCTTACCTGACAAATCAAAGTGCTTTTTGCAACAGGTGAAAATCAGCTGTTTATGGAGTTGCCTCCCATATAGTAGGAAGTCACAAAAACATTTTTTTTTTTTTAAATCTTGACAAAAGTGGCATTTTAATTGAACTTCAATATATGTTTTTCACATTGAACATAAAAAACAATCAACTTTTTCATTTAGTGGTATATAAATAGCAGGAAATTCCATCAGTATGTAAATCTCACTGGGGAAATACCCCTAGTTTTTAGTACGAAACTGTTTATAGCACCCTTAAGCAAAACCTTGTATGCGATATATAAAAAATTCTCAGCTTTTCTGAATCTGTACACTATACCGATTAAAATGATGTCTTACTTTAAGGATTGTGACCACGAATAGTGAAACTACAGCTCTTTTTTTATGTCGCGCAGTAGTGGCATATTGGCCAGTGGCAAACAGTTTAACTGGCAAATTCCAAACATTTCCTGTATCACATTTTCATCAGTTTTACAAAGAAAATAAATCATAAAATAGGGTTTCTTTTGAATAAATAGAATAAAAACTATGAAATAGGCATGAATAAAGTTACTTTAAATAGATTTTGTCCCTAGTACTATATGAACTAAGTTATAGCTGAGTTGAGAAAATATTGAAATAGTGTTTTTGTTAGGAATGGCATGTGTACCTTTTTGACTATAAAAAGTACCAAATATAATATTATAATGAATAAAAATTTATGTGACACTGATCAGGAGTAAAGGTCAAAGTAGAGAAAATCTACACTTTTCATATGCAACTTTTGGTTCCAAATATATGAGAGATTGAATAAAAATATCATGACGTCGCAAAAAATTAAAAAACTTCAATATTCGCACAGAGTCTGGTTTTCTTATATCTGGTTGCTATGTACAAATCTGTAACATTTGAATTAAATATACTAAACTGATGCTTTTAAATTAATGTATACATGCCGTACAATATTTTTCAGAATTATTTTACTCCATTCGCTAACACATTTCTATGCTAAAACATCACTATATTTTATATTTGTCCCTTAAGGGTGCAATCAACAGTTTTTTACGTGACGTCATTCTGTAACAGGGCATGTAATAGTGGACCCATCATGCAGAAGTCAGATATTCATAGTTATATAGATATCTATACATCAATGGAAAGATAATTCTATGAACTTTCTGAATAAATAAAAAAAAATCCAACATCTCTTGTTTAAACATGCAAATTGGTACAAGTTATCAGCTGGAAATTAGGCATTTTCCCCCTAAAAAACCTTAAAAACAGACCACCTTTGGACACACGGATCAGTAACCTGTGCATATATTTGAGATTTCTTATAATACGCATTTCGAAGAGCTTATCCGGCTGATTTAAGAAAATGTAGTTTCAGCCTACGTTCGCCTGCTCCGAAAGGAGCTATCTTACCTGACAAATCAAAGTGCTTTTTGCAACAGGTGAAAATCAGCTGTTTATGGAGTTGCCTCCCATATAGTAGGAAGTCACAAAAACATTTTTTTTTTTTTTAAATCTTGACAAAAGTGGCATTTTAATTGAACTTCAATATATGTTTTTCACATTGAACATAAAAAACAATCAACTTTTTCATTTAGTGGTATATAAATAGCAGGAAATTCCATCAGTATGTAAATCTCACTGGGGAAATACCCCTAGTTTTTAGTACGAAACTGTTTATAGCACCCTTAAGCAAAACCTTGAATGCGATATATAAAAAATTCTCAGCTTTTCTGAATCTGTACACTATACCGATTAAAATGATGTCTTACTTTAAGGATTGTGACCACGAATAGTGAAACTACAGCTCTTTTTTTATGTCGCGCAGTAGTGGCATATTGGCCAGTGGCAAACAGTTTAACTGGCAAATTCCAAACATTTCCTGTATCACATTTTCATCAGTTTTACAAAGAAAATAAATCATAAAATAGGGTTTCTTTTGAATAAATAGAATAAAAACTATGAAATAGGCATGAATAAAGTTACTTTAAATAGATTTTGTCCCTAGTACTATATGAACTAAGTTATAGCTGAGTTGAGAAAATATTGAAATAGTGTTTTTGTTAGGAATGGCATGTGTACCTTTTTGACTATAAAAAGTACCAAATATAATATTATAATGAATAAAAATTTATGTGACACTGATCAGGAGTAAAGGTCAAAGTAGAGAAAATCTACACTTTTCATATGCAACTTTTGGTTCCAAATATATGAGAGATTGAATAAAAATATCATGACGTCGCAAAAAATTAAAAAACTTCAATATTCGCACAGAGTCTGGTTTTCTTATATCTGGTTGCTATGTACAAATCTGTAACATTTGAATTAAATATACTAAACTGATGCTTTTAAATTAATGTATACATGCCGTACAATATTTTTCAGAATTATTTTACTCCATTCGCTAACACATTTCTATGCTAAAACATCACTATATTTTATATTTGTCCCTTAAGGGTGCAATCAACAGTTTTTTACGTGACGTCATTCTGTAACAGGGCATGTAATAGTGGACCCATCATGCAGAAGTCAGATATTCATAGTTATATAGATATCTATACATCAATGGAAAGATAATTCTATGAACTTTCTGAATAAATAAAAAAAAATCCAACATCTCTTGTTTAAACATGCAAATTGGTACAAGTTATCAGCTGGAAATTAGGCATTTTCCCCCTAAAAAACCTTAAAAACAGACCACCTTTGGACACACGGATCAGTAACCTGTGCATATATTTGAGATTTCTTATAATACGCATTTCGAAGAGCTTATCCGGCTGATTTAAGAAAATGTAGTTTCAGCCTACGTTCGCCTGCTCCGAAAGGAGCTATCTTACCTGACAAATCAAAGTGCTTTTTGCAACAGGTGAAAATCAGCTGTTTATGGAGTTGCCTCCCATATAGTAGGAAGTCACAAAAACATTTTTTTTTTTTAAATCTTGACAAAAGTGGCATTTTAATTGAACTTCAATATATGTTTTTCACATTGAACATAAAAAACAATCAACTTTTTCATTTAGTGGTATATAAATAGCAGGAAATTCCATCAGTATGTAAATCTCACTGGGGAAATACCCCTAGTTTTTAGTACGAAACTGTTTATAGCACCCTTAAGCAAAACCTTGAATGCGATATATAAAAAATTCTCAGCTTTTCTGAATCTGTACACTATACCGATTAAAATGATGTCTTACTTTAAGGATTGTGACCACGAATAGTGAAACTACAGCTCTTTTTTTATGTCGCGCAGTAGTGGCATATTGGCCAGTGGCAAACAGTTTAACTGGCAAATTCCAAACATTTCCTGTATCACATTTTCATCAGTTTTACAAAGAAAATAAATCATAAAATAGGGTTTCTTTTGAATAAATAGAATAAAAACTATGAAATAGGCATGAATAAAGTTACTTTAAATAGATTTTGTCCCTAGTACTATATGAACTAAGTTATAGCTGAGTTGAGAAAATATTGAAATAGTGTTTTTGTTAGGAATGGCATGTGTACCTTTTTGACTATAAAAAGTACCAAATATAATATTATAATGAATAAAAATTTATGTGACACTGATCAGGAGTAAAGGTCAAAGTAGAGAAAATCTACACTTTTCATATGCAACTTTTGGTTCCAAATATATGAGAGATTGAATAAAAATATCATGACGTCGCAAAAAATTAAAAAACTTCAATATTCGCACAGAGTCTGGTTTTCTTATATCTGGTTGCTATGTACAAATCTGTAACATTTGAATTAAATATACTAAACTGATGCTTTTAAATTAATGTATACATGCCGTACAATATTTTTCAGAATTATTTTACTCCATTCGCTAACACATTTCTATGCTAAAACATCACTATATTTTATATTTGTCCCTTAAGGGTGCAATCAACAGTTTTTTACGTGACGTCATTCTGTAACAGGGCATGTAATAGTGGACCCATCATGCAGAAGTCAGATATTCATAGTTATATAGATATCTATACATCAATGGAAAGATAATTCTATGAACTTTCTGAATAAATAAAAAAAAATCCAACATCTCTTGTTTAAACATGCAAATTGGTACAAGTTATCAGCTGGAAATTAGGCATTTTCCCCCTAAAAAACCTTAAAAACAGACCACCTTTGGACACACGGATCAGTAACCTGTGCATATATTTGAGATTTCTTATAATACGCATTTCGAAGAGCTTATCCGGCTGATTTAAGAAAATGTAGTTTCAGCCTACGTTCGCCTGCTCCGAAAGGAGCTATCTTACCTGACAAATCAAAGTGCTTTTTGCAACAGGTGAAAATCAGCTGTTTATGGAGTTGCCTCCCATATAGTAGGAAGTCACAAAAACATTTTTTTTTTTTTAAATCTTGACAAAAGTGGCATTTTAATTGAACTTCAATATATGTTTTTCACATTGAACATAAAAAACAATCAACTTTTTCATTTAGTGGTATATAAATAGCAGGAAATTCCATCAGTATGTAAATCTCACTGGGGAAATACCCCTAGTTTTTAGTACGAAACTGTTTATAGCACCCTTAAGCAAAACCTTGTATGCGATATATAAAAAATTCTCAGCTTTTCTGAATCTGTACACTATACCGATTAAAATGATGTCTTACTTTAAGGATTGTGACCACGAATAGTGAAACTACAGCTCTTTTTTTATGTCGCGCAGTAGTGGCATATTGGCCAGTGGCAAACAGTTTAACTGGCAAATTCCAAACATTTCCTGTATCACATTTTCATCAGTTTTACAAAGAAAATAAATCATAAAATAGGGTTTCTTTTGAATAAATAGAATAAAAACTATGAAATAGGCATGAATAAAGTTACTTTAAATAGATTTTGTCCCTAGTACTATATGAACTAAGTTATAGCTGAGTTGAGAAAATATTGAAATAGTGTTTTTGTTAGGAATGGCATGTGTACCTTTTTGACTATAAAAAGTACCAAATATAATATTATAATGAATAAAAATTTATGTGACACTGATCAGGAGTAAAGGTCAAAGTAGAGAAAATCTACACTTTTCATATGCAACTTTTGGTTCCAAATATATGAGAGATTGAATAAAAATATCATGACGTCGCAAAAAATTAAAAAACTTCAATATTCGCACAGAGTCTGGTTTTCTTATATCTGGTTGCTATGTACAAATCTGTAACATTTGAATTAAATATACTAAACTGATGCTTTTAAATTAATGTATACATGCCGTACAATATTTTTCAGAATTATTTTACTCCATTCGCTAACACATTTCTATGCTAAAACATCACTATATTTTATATTTGTCCCTTAAGGGTGCAATCAACAGTTTTTTACGTGACGTCATTCTGTAACAGGGCATGTAATAGTGGACCCATCATGCAGAAGTCAGATATTCATAGTTATATAGATATCTATACATCAATGGAAAGATAATTCTATGAACTTTCTGAATAAATAAAAAAAAATCCAACATCTCTTGTTTAAACATGCAAATTGGTACAAGTTATCAGCTGGAAATTAGGCATTTTCCCCCTAAAAAACCTTAAAAACAGACCACCTTTGGACACACGGATCAGTAACCTGTGCATATATTTGAGATTTCTTATAATACGCATTTCGAAGAGCTTATCCGGCTGATTTAAGAAAATGTAGTTTCAGCCTACGTTCGCCTGCTCCGAAAGGAGCTATCTTACCTGACAAATCAAAGTGCTTTTTGCAACAGGTGAAAATCAGCTGTTTATGGAGTTGCCTCCCATATAGTAGGAAGTCACAAAAACATTTTTTTTTTTTTAAATCTTGACAAAAGTGGCATTTTAATTGAACTTCAATATATGTTTTTCACATTGAACATAAAAAACAATCAACTTTTTCATTTAGTGGTATATAAATAGCAGGAAATTCCATCAGTATGTAAATCTCACTGGGGAAATACCCCTAGTTTTTAGTACGAAACTGTTTATAGCACCCTTAAGCAAAACCTTGAATGCGATATATAAAAAATTCTCAGCTTTTCTGAATCTGTACACTATACCGATTAAAATGATGTCTTACTTTAAGGATTGTGACCACGAATAGTGAAACTACAGCTCTTTTTTTATGTCGCGCAGTAGTGGCATATTGGCCAGTGGCAAACAGTTTAACTGGCAAATTCCAAACATTTCCTGTATCACATTTTCATCAGTTTTACAAAGAAAATAAATCATAAAATAGGGTTTCTTTTGAATAAATAGAATAAAAACTATGAAATAGGCATGAATAAAGTTACTTTAAATAGATTTTGTCCCTAGTACTATATGAACTAAGTTATAGCTGAGTTGAGAAAATATTGAAATAGTGTTTTTGTTAGGAATGGCATGTGTACCTTTTTGACTATAAAAAGTACCAAATATAATATTATAATGAATAAAAATTTATGTGACACTGATCAGGAGTAAAGGTCAAAGTAGAGAAAATCTACACTTTTCATATGCAACTTTTGGTTCCAAATATATGAGAGATTGAATAAAAATATCATGACGTCGCAAAAAATTAAAAAACTTCAATATTCGCACAGAGTCTGGTTTTCTTATATCTGGTTGCTATGTACAAATCTGTAACATTTGAATTAAATATACTAACTGATGCTTTTAAATTAATGTATACATGCCGTACAATATTTTTCAGAATTATTTTACTCCATTCGCTAACACATTTCTATGCTAAAACATCACTATATTTTATATTTGTCCCTTAAGGGTGCAATCAACAGTTTTTTACGTGACGTCATTCTGTAACAGGGCATGTAATAGTGGACCCATCATGCAGAAGTCAGATATTCATAGTTATATAGATATCTATACATCAATGGAAAGATAATTCTATGAACTTTCTGAATAAATAAAAAAAAATCCAACATCTCTTGTTTAAACATGCAAATTGGTACAAGTTATCAGCTGGAAATTAGGCATTTTCCCCCTAAAAAACCTTAAAAACAGACCACCTTTGGACACACGGATCAGTAACCTGTGCATATATTTGAGATTTCTTATAATACGCATTTCGAAGAGCTTATCCGGCTGATTTAAGAAAATGTAGTTTCAGCCTACGTTCGCCTGCTCCGAAAGGAGCTATCTTACCTGACAAATCAAAGTGCTTTTTGCAACAGGTGAAAATCAGCTGTTTATGGAGTTGCCTCCCATATAGTAGGAAGTCACAAAAACATTTTTTTTTTTTTAAATCTTGACAAAAGTGGCATTTTAATTGAACTTCAATATATGTTTTTCACATTGAACATAAAAAACAATCAACTTTTTCATTTAGTGGTATATAAATAGCAGGAAATTCCATCAGTATGTAAATCTCACTGGGGAAATACCCCTAGTTTTTAGTACGAAACTGTTTATAGCACCCTTAAGCAAAACCTTGTATGCGATATATAAAAAATTCTCAGCTTTTCTGAATCTGTACACTATACCGATTAAAATGATGTCTTACTTTAAGGATTGTGACCACGAATAGTGAAACTACAGCTCTTTTTTTATGTCGCGCAGTAGTGGCATATTGGCCAGTGGCAAACAGTTTAACTGGCAAATTCCAAACATTTCCTGTATCACATTTTCATCAGTTTTACAAAGAAAATAAATCATAAAATAGGGTTTCTTTTGAATAAATAGAATAAAAACTATGAAATAGGCATGAATAAAGTTACTTTAAATAGATTTTGTCCCTAGTACTATATGAACTAAGTTATAGCTGAGTTGAGAAAATATTGAAATAGTGTTTTTGTTAGGAATGGCATGTGTACCTTTTTGACTATAAAAAGTACCAAATATAATATTATAATGAATAAAAATTTATGTGACACTGATCAGGAGTAAAGGTCAAAGTAGAGAAAATCTACACTTTTCATATGCAACTTTTGGTTCCAAATATATGAGAGATTGAATAAAAATATCATGACGTCGCAAAAAATTAAAAAACTTCAATATTCGCACAGAGTCTGGTTTTCTTATATCTGGTTGCTATGTACAAATCTGTAACATTTGAATTAAATATACTAAACTGATGCTTTTAAATTAATGTATACATGCCGTACAATATTTTTCAGAATTATTTTACTCCATTCGCTAACACATTTCTATGCTAAAACATCACTATATTTTATATTTGTCCCTTAAGGGTGCAATCAACAGTTTTTTACGTGACGTCATTCTGTAACAGGGCATGTAATAGTGGACCCATCATGCAGAAGTCAGATATTCATAGTTATATAGATATCTATACATCAATGGAAAGATAATTCTATGAACTTTCTGAATAAATAAAAAAAAATCCAACATCTCTTGTTTAAACATGCAAATTGGTACAAGTTATCAGCTGGAAATTAGGCATTTTCCCCCTAAAAAACCTTAAAAACAGACCACCTTTGGACACACGGATCAGTAACCTGTGCATATATTTGAGATTTCTTATAATACGCATTTCGAAGAGCTTATCCGGCTGATTTAAGAAAATGTAGTTTCAGCCTACGTTCGCCTGCTCCGAAAGGAGCTATCTTACCTGACAAATCAAAGTGCTTTTTGCAACAGGTGAAAATCAGCTGTTTATGGAGTTGCCTCCCATATAGTAGGAAGTCACAAAAACATTTTTTTTTTTTTAAATCTTGACAAAAGTGGCATTTTAATTGAACTTCAATATATGTTTTTCACATTGAACATAAAAAACAATCAACTTTTTCATTTAGTGGTATATAAATAGCAGGAAATTCCATCAGTATGTAAATCTCACTGGGGAAATACCCCTAGTTTTTAGTACGAAACTGTTTATAGCACCCTTAAGCAAAACCTTGTATGCGATATATAAAAAATTCTCAGCTTTTCTGAATCTGTACACTATACCGATTAAAATGATGTCTTACTTTAAGGATTGTGACCACGAATAGTGAAACTACAGCTCTTTTTTTATGTCGCGCAGTAGTGGCATATTGGCCAGTGGCAAACAGTTTAACTGGCAAATTCCAAACATTTCCTGTATCACATTTTCATCAGTTTTACAAAGAAAATAAATCATAAAATAGGGTTTCTTTTGAATAAATAGAATAAAAACTATGAAATAGGCATGAATAAAGTTACTTTAAATAGATTTTGTCCCTAGTACTATATGAACTAAGTTATAGCTGAGTTGAGAAAATATTGAAATAGTGTTTTTGTTAGGAATGGCATGTGTACCTTTTTGACTATAAAAAGTACCAAATATAATATTATAATGAATAAAAATTTATGTGACACTGATCAGGAGTAAAGGTCAAAGTAGAGAAAATCTACACTTTTCATATGCAACTTTTGGTTCCAAATATATGAGAGATTGAATAAAAATATCATGACGTCGCAAAAAATTAAAAAACTTCAATATTCGCACAGAGTCTGGTTTTCTTATATCTGGTTGCTATGTACAAATCTGTAACATTTGAATTAAATATACTAAACTGATGCTTTTAAATTAATGTATACATGCCGTACAATATTTTTCAGAATTATTTTACTCCATTCGCTAACACATTTCTATGCTAAAACATCACTATATTTTATATTTGTCCCTTAAGGGTGCAATCAACAGTTTTTTACGTGACGTCATTCTGTAACAGGGCATGTAATAGTGGACCCATCATGCAGAAGTCAGATATTCATAGTTATATAGATATCTATACATCAATGGAAAGATAATTCTATGAACTTTCTGAATAAATAAAAAAAAATCCAACATCTCTTGTTTAAACATGCAAATTGGTACAAGTTATCAGCTGGAAATTAGGCATTTTCCCCCTAAAAAACCTTAAAAACAGACCACCTTTGGACACACGGATCAGTAACCTGTGCATATATTTGAGATTTCTTATAATACGCATTTCGAAGAGCTTATCCGGCTGATTTAAGAAAATGTAGTTTCAGCCTACGTTCGCCTGCTCCGAAAGGAGCTATCTCACCTGACAAATCAAAGTGCTTTTTGCAACAGGTGAAAATCAGCTGTTTATGGAGTTGCCTCCCATATAGTAGGAAGTCACAAAAACATTTTTTTTTTTTTAAATCTTGACAAAAGTGGCATTTTAATTGAACTTCAATATATGTTTTTCACATTGAACATAAAAAACAATCAACTTTTTCATTTAGTGGTATATAAATAGCAGGAAATTCCATCAGTATGTAAATCTCACTGGGGAAATACCCCTAGTTTTTAGTACGAAACTGTTTATAGCACCCTTAAGCAAAACCTTGTATGCGATATATAAAAAATTCTCAGCTTTTCTGAATCTGTACACTATACCGATTAAAATGATGTCTTACTTTAAGGATTGTGACCACGAATAGTGAAACTACAGCTCTTTTTTTATGTCGCGCAGTAGTGGCATATTGGCCAGTGGCAAACAGTTTAACTGGCAAATTCCAAACATTTCCTGTATCACATTTTCATCAGTTTTACAAAGAAAATAAATCATAAAATAGGGTTTCTTTTGAATAAATAGAATAAAAACTATGAAATAGGCATGAATAAAGTTACTTTAAATAGATTTTGTCCCTAGTACTATATGAACTAAGTTATAGCTGAGTTGAGAAAATATTGAAATAGTGTTTTTGTTAGGAATGGCATGTGTACCTTTTTGACTATAAAAAGTACCAAATATAATATTATAATGAATAAAAATTTATGTGACACTGATCAGGAGTAAAGGTCAAAGTAGAGAAAATCTACACTTTTCATATGCAACTTTTGGTTCCAAATATATGAGAGATTGAATAAAAATATCATGACGTCGCAAAAAATTAAAAAACTTCAATATTCGCACAGAGTCTGGTTTTCTTATATCTGGTTGCTATGTACAAATCTGTAACATTTGAATTAAATATACTAAACTGATGCTTTTAAATTAATGTATACATGCCGTACAATATTTTTCAGAATTATTTTACTCCATTCGCTAACACATTTCTATGCTAAAACATCACTATATTTTATATTTGTCCCTTAAGGGTGCAATCAACAGTTTTTTACGTGACGTCATTCTGTAACAGGGCATGTAATAGTGGACCCATCATGCAGAAGTCAGATATTCATAGTTATATAGATATCTATACATCAATGGAAAGATAATTCTATGAACTTTCTGAATAAATAAAAAAAAATCCAACATCTCTTGTTTAAACATGCAAATTGGTACAAGTTATCAGCTGGAAATTAGGCATTTTCCCCCTAAAAAACCTTAAAAACAGACCACCTTTGGACACACGGATCAGTAACCTGTGCATATATTTGAGATTTCTTATAATACGCATTTCGAAGAGCTTATCCGGCTGATTTAAGAAAATGTAGTTTCAGCCTACGTTCGCCTGCTCCGAAAGGAGCTATCTTACCTGACAAATCAAAGTGCTTTTTGCAACAGGTGAAAATCAGCTGTTTATGGAGTTGCCTCCCATATAGTAGGAAGTCACAAAAACATTTTTTTTTTTTTAAATCTTGACAAAAGTGGCATTTTAATTGAACTTCAATATATGTTTTTCACATTGAACATAAAAAACAATCAACTTTTTCATTTAGTGGTATATAAATAGCAGGAAATTCCATCAGTATGTAAATCTCACTGGGGAAATACCCCTAGTTTTTAGTACGAAACTGTTTATAGCACCCTTAAGCAAAACCTTGAATGCGATATATAAAAAATTCTCAGCTTTTCTGAATCTGTACACTATACCGATTAAAATGATGTCTTACTTTAAGGATTGTGACCACGAATAGTGAAACTACAGCTCTTTTTTTATGTCGCGCAGTAGTGGCATATTGGCCAGTGGCAAACAGTTTAACTGGCAAATTCCAAACATTTCCTGTATCACATTTTCATCAGTTTTACAAAGAAAATAAATCATAAAATAGGGTTTCTTTTGAATAAATAGAATAAAAACTATGAAATAGGCATGAATAAAGTTACTTTAAATAGATTTTGTCCCTAGTACTATATGAACTAAGTTATAGCTGAGTTGAGAAAATATTGAAATAGTGTTTTTGTTAGGAATGGCATGTGTACCTTTTTGACTATAAAAAGTACCAAATATAATATTATAATGAATAAAAATTTATGTGACACTGATCAGGAGTAAAGGTCAAAGTAGAGAAAATCTACACTTTTCATATGCAACTTTTGGTTCCAAATATATGAGAGATTGAATAAAAATATCATGACGTCGCAAAAAATTAAAAAACTTCAATATTCGCACAGAGTCTGGTTTTCTTATATCTGGTTGCTATGTACAAATCTGTAACATTTGAATTAAATATACTAAACTGATGCTTTTAAATTAATGTATACATGCCGTACAATATTTTTCAGAATTATTTTACTCCATTCGCTAACACATTTCTATGCTAAAACATCACTATATTTTATATTTGTCCCTTAAGGGTGCAATCAACAGTTTTTTACGTGACGTTATTCTGTAACAGGGCATGTAATAGTGGACCCATCATGCAGAAGTCAGATATTCATAGTTATATAGATATCTATACATCAATGGAAAGATAATTCTATGAACTTTCTGAATAAATAAAAAAAAATCCAACATCTCTTGTTTAAACATGCAAATTGGTACAAGTTATCAGCTGGAAATTAGGCATTTTCCCCCTAAAAAACCTTAAAAACAGACCACCTTTGGACACACGGATCAGTAACCTGTGCATATATTTGAGATTTCTTATAATACGCATTTCGAAGAGCTTATCCGGCTGATTTAAGAAAATGTAGTTTCAGCCTACGTTCGCCTGCTCCGAAAGGAGCTATCTTACCTGACAAATCAAAGTGCTTTTTGCAACAGGTGAAAATCAGCTGTTTATGGAGTTGCCTCCCATATAGTAGGAAGTCACAAAAACATTTTTTTTTTTTAAATCTTGACAAAAGTGGCATTTTAATTGAACTTCAATATATGTTTTTCACATTGAACATAAAAAACAATCAACTTTTTCATTTAGTGGTATATAAATAGCAGGAAATTCCATCAGTATGTAAATCTCACTGGGGAAATACCCCTAGTTTTTAGTACGAAACTGTTTATAGCACCCTTAAGCAAAACCTTGTATGCGATATATAAAAAATTCTCAGCTTTTCTGAATCTGTACACTATACCGATTAAAATGATGTCTTACTTTAAGGATTGTGACCACGAATAGTGAAACTACAGCTCTTTTTTTATGTCGCGCAGTAGTGGCATATTGGCCAGTGGCAAACAGTTTAACTGGCAAATTCCAAACATTTCCTGTATCACATTTTCATCAGTTTTACAAAGAAAATAAATCATAAAATAGGGTTTCTTTTGAATAAATAGAATAAAAACTATGAAATAGGCATGAATAAAGTTACTTTAAATAGATTTTGTCCCTAGTACTATATGAACTAAGTTATAGCTGAGTTGAGAAAATATTGAAATAGTGTTTTTGTTAGGAATGGCATGTGTACCTTTTTGACTATAAAAAGTACCAAATATAATATTATAATGAATAAAAATTTATGTGACACTGATCAGGAGTAAAGGTCAAAGTAGAGAAAATCTACACTTTTCATATGCAACTTTTGGTTCCAAATATATGAGAGATTGAATAAAAATATCATGACGTCGCAAAAAATTAAAAAACTTCAATATTCGCACAGAGTCTGGTTTTCTTATATCTGGTTGCTATGTACAAATCTGTAACATTTGAATTAAATATACTAAACTGATGCTTTTAAATTAATGTATACATGCCGTACAATATTTTTCAGAATTATTTTACTCCATTCGCTAACACATTTCTATGCTAAAACATCACTATATTTTATATTTGTCCCTTAAGGGTGCAATCAACAGTTTTTTACGTGACGTCATTCTGTAACAGGGCATGTAATAGTGGACCCATCATGCAGAAGTCAGATATTCATAGTTATATAGATATCTATACATCAATGGAAAGATAATTCTATGAACTTTCTGAATAAATAAAAAAAAATCCAACATCTCTTGTTTAAACATGCAAATTGGTACAAGTTATCAGCTGGAAATTAGGCATTTTCCCCCTAAAAAACCTTAAAAACAGACCACCTTTGGACACACGGATCAGTAACCTGTGCATATATTTGAGATTTCTTATAATACGCATTTCGAAGAGCTTATCCGGCTGATTTAAGAAAATGTAGTTTCAGCCTACGTTCGCCTGCTCCGAAAGGAGCTATCTTACCTGACAAATCAAAGTGCTTTTTGCAACAGGTGAAAATCAGCTGTTTATGGAGTTGCCTCCCATATAGTAGGAAGTCACAAAAACATTTTTTTTTTTTTAAATCTTGACAAAAGTGGCATTTTAATTGAACTTCAATATATGTTTTTCACATTGAACATAAAAAACAATCAACTTTTTCATTTAGTGGTATATAAATAGCAGGAAATTCCATCAGTATGTAAATCTCACTGGGGAAATACCCCTAGTTTTTAGTACGAAACTGTTTATAGCACCCTTAAGCAAAACCTTGTATGCGATATATAAAAAATTCTCAGCTTTTCTGAATCTGTACACTATACCGATTAAAATGATGTCTTACTTTAAGGATTGTGACCACGAATAGTGAAACTACAGCTCTTTTTTTATGTCGCGCAGTAGTGGCATATTGGCCAGTGGCAAACAGTTTAACTGGCAAATTCCAAACATTTCCTGTATCACATTTTCATCAGTTTTACAAAGAAAATAAATCATAAAATAGGGTTTCTTTTGAATAAATAGAATAAAAACTATGAAATAGGCATGAATAAAGTTACTTTAAATAGATTTTGTCCCTAGTACTATATGAACTAAGTTATAGCTGAGTTGAGAAAATATTGAAATAGTGTTTTTGTTAGGAATGGCATGTGTACCTTTTTGACTATAAAAAGTACCAAATATAATATTATAATGAATAAAAATTTATGTGACACTGATCAGGAGTAAAGGTCAAAGTAGAGAAAATCTACACTTTTCATATGCAACTTTTGGTTCCAAATATATGAGAGATTGAATAAAAATATCATGACGTCGCAAAAAATTAAAAAACTTCAATATTCGCACAGAGTCTGGTTTTCTTATATCTGGTTGCTATGTACAAATCTGTAACATTTGAATTAAATATACTAAACTGATGCTTTTAAATTAATGTATACATGCCGTACAATATTTTTCAGAATTATTTTACTCCATTCGCTAACACATTTCTATGCTAAAACATC
This sequence comes from Mytilus edulis, assembly GCF_963676685.1. Classification (NCBI taxonomy): domain Eukaryota; kingdom Metazoa; phylum Mollusca; class Bivalvia; order Mytilida; family Mytilidae; genus Mytilus; species Mytilus edulis. The sequence continues at coordinate 17,867,714 of NC_092354.1, forward strand.
ACTATATTTTATATTTGTCCCTTAAGGGTGCAATCAACAGTTTTTTACGTGACGTCATTCTGTAACAGGGCATGTAATAGTGGACCCATCATGCAGAAGTCAGATATTCATAGTTATATAGATATCTATACATCAATGGAAAGATAATTCTATGAACTTTCTGAATAAATAAAAAAAAATCCAACATCTCTTGTTTAAACATGCAAATTGGTACAAGTTATCAGCTGGAAATTAGGCATTTTCCCCCTAAAAAACCTTAAAAACAGACCACCTTTGGACACACGGATCAGTAACCTGTGCATATATTTGAGATTTCTTATAATACGCATTTCGAAGAGCTTATCCGGCTGATTTAAGAAAATGTAGTTTCAGCCTACGTTCGCCTGCTCCGAAAGGAGCTATCTTACCTGACAAATCAAAGTGCTTTTTGCAACAGGTGAAAATCAGCTGTTTATGGAGTTGCCTCCCATATAGTAGGAAGTCACAAAAACATTTTTTTTTTTTAAATCTTGACAAAAGTGGCATTTTAATTGAACTTCAATATATGTTTTTCACATTGAACATAAAAAACAATCAACTTTTTCATTTAGTGGTATATAAATAGCAGGAAATTCCATCAGTATGTAAATCTCACTGGGGAAATACCCCTAGTTTTTAGTACGAAACTGTTTATAGCACCCTTAAGCAAAACCTTGTATGCGATATATAAAAAATTCTCAGCTTTTCTGAATCTGTACACTATACCGATTAAAATGATGTCTTACTTTAAGGATTGTGACCACGAATAGTGAAACTACAGCTCTTTTTTTATGTCGCGCAGTAGTGGCATATTGGCCAGTGGCAAACAGTTTAACTGGCAAATTCCAAACATTTCCTGTATCACATTTTCATCAGTTTTACAAAGAAAATAAATCATAAAATAGGGTTTCTTTTGAATAAATAGAATAAAAACTATGAAATAGGCATGAATAAAGTTACTTTAAATAGATTTTGTCCCTAGTACTATATGAACTAAGTTATAGCTGAGTTGAGAAAATATTGAAATAGTGTTTTTGTTAGGAATGGCATGTGTACCTTTTTGACTATAAAAAGTACCAAATATAATATTATAATGAATAAAAATTTATGTGACACTGATCAGGAGTAAAGGTCAAAGTAGAGAAAATCTACACTTTTCATATGCAACTTTTGGTTCCAAATATATGAGAGATTGAATAAAAATATCATGACGTCGCAAAAAATGAAAAAACTTCAATATTCGCACAGAGTCTGGTTTTCTTATATCTGGTTGCTATGTACAAATCTGTAACATTTGAATTAAATATACTAAACTGATGCTTTTAAATTAATGTATACATGCCGTACAATATTTTTCAGAATTATTTTACTCCATTCGCTAACACATTTCTATGCTAAAACATCACTATATTTTATATTTGTCCCTTAAGGGTGCAATCAACAGTTTTTTACGTGACGTCATTCTGTAACAGGGCATGTAATAGTGGACCCATCATGCAGAAGTCAGATATTCATAGTTATATAGATATCTATACATCAATGGAAAGATAATTCTATGAACTTTCTGAATAAATAAAAAAAAATCCAACATCTCTTGTTTAAACATGCAAATTGGTACAAGTTATCAGCTGGAAATTAGGCATTTTCCCCCTAAAAAACCTTAAAAACAGACCACCTTTGGACACACGGATCAGTAACCTGTGCATATATTTGAGATTTCTTATAATACGCATTTCGAAGAGCTTATCCGGCTGATTTAAGAAAATGTAGTTTCAGCCTACGTTCGCCTGCTCCGAAAGGAGCTATCTTACCTGACAAATCAAAGTGCTTTTTGCAACAGGTGAAAATCAGCTGTTTATGGAGTTGCCTCCCATATAGTAGGAAGTCACAAAAACATTTTTTTTTTTAAATCTTGACAAAAGTGGCATTTTAATTGAACTTCAATATATGTTTTTCACATTGAACATAAAAAACAATCAACTTTTTCATTTAGTGGTATATAAATAGCAGGAAATTCCATCAGTATGTAAATCTCACTGGGGAAATACCCCTAGTTTTTAGTACGAAACTGTTTATAGCACCCATTAGAACAGGGGGAGGGGGCATTTTACATTACTATTGCATATTGTAATATTGTGTTTTTATGACTTTCTTGTCCAAGGAAGTAGGGTCAAACAATATAATAAAAAAAGTTAGAGCAATATTCTTTGCTCCCCATTATTTGTGTTTCCTATAAGTTGACAGGCGGTCAACGGCGGGATTGGAAAGTGCAATAACTAAGAAAAATCAGTTAACGATCTCCTTTAAACACAACAAAAGTTAACTCAAACGAGGATCAAAGAACAATAGTACTATTCATGTAACACCATGTTGGTTTAATATGAATATAAACAATGCTTTGAACTATACTGTACTTGTGGGTACATGCACTAGAGATTAAGTCTATAGGAAGATACATGTATGTCACCTTATCTGGACAAATCTTTCATACTTCGAGTCGACCAGCCTTCACTCTTATTCCTGAATGCAATGAGTGTAGTATGCATGTAGAAGTAGTACAATGGATACCAGTTTTTAAATTTTGTTCAATAGCAGCACTACAGGCTATAACAATACGTAACCGGGATAATATAGATGATGTATTTTACTAAAAAAAAGACACCCGCAAAGTTATGGGAACGTGGATTCGATTTTTTAAAATCATTTTCAAAATTTGAAATGTCAACTCATAATGTACGTGTAGTATTAAGAAATGTTATGTAAATGAAGAAGGTGAAAAATGGCCGTCACATTTTATTTCTTGATTCTTTTTAACCCAAAGTTAGGAATGTTGTTGTGAGTTTTTGTTTAAATGTTTCATGGTTTATGGTCAGATCCTACTTCTCTGGTAGCTTTATTTCGATGTGCTGTTTGTCTACAGTTATTATCATCATCCACTGATCAATTCTAAAAAATGGCAAAAGGAATTATGAACGTTTTTCCGTAATTTAAATGCACTTAATAGAGTGTTGTGCGCTGTAGTTTCATAATTTTGGTTGATAATCTTAAGGTAAAATCACCTATTTTTTACAGTTTGAAACTACAAAAACGTTCATTTGTTATGTCTTCTTTTCTGCATAAAATCATGTACTGTGGACATTGTAGTTAAACGATATCGTATTATTCAAAATAGTTTATAAAGATGTCGAAATTTACCCTAAATACTAAACAGTCTAAAAAAAGGAGGGAAAAGACTGCTCTTTTTTTTCTTTTTCATTTTAAAAACAAACAAAGTACTTGTGAGTTTGAGGTTGCTTTAAATACAGAGGTATTACGATATACATGTATTTAATAATTATAGTTTACTCAGTCAATCTGTATTTTCCTGTGTGTAAAACCGACATAAAGCGTACGTTTTAATGGATTTTTATTTATTCTCACTTGTTGGTATTTTGTTGATCCGATTAGAACCGCGAAACTGCATGGAGTTCAAACCTTATAATATACCTGGAAATATTGAGAGACATCCAATATCCAAATACGAAGGGAACCAAAACAAAGCCATGACAATAAGAAATAAAAACCAGCTGTTACAATTCAGTTTAAAGACAGAAACAGATTAAGCAATACGAGCGTGACGCCAAAAACGATTTGCGTTAATATTTTTGTGAAGTACCTCTTTCACACCCTCTTTTCTTAAAGATCTATTGTAGTTTTATTATACATGTAGCGTATTATATAAGTGATTACAGAAGCTCAATTTATGTGAAACATGGAAACACTTCAAACCAAAAATGAGCGCGATCAACACTTCTAAAACCCTATAAAATGACATATAGAAGCTTTCAATTCTAAAATTACATTCATATATATGCTACATCAATAAAATTGCGAGTTATATCTGGAGATTCGTTTGTTTCCTATGCATTGCAGTGACGTTTTTTTGGATGACTCGTGATTGCGTCCAGCCAATCAAAATAACAGATACATTTGTACTTTTGAATTATACCCGAAATGCAATAATCAAATGGCATGCAATAACCAGTATTTTCCTATCTTTGTGACTAGTTAAAAAATGACGAAAGTCTATATATTTTATTGTCATGTTATTTTGATATAAGAGTGTACAATTAGTGCGTACAATGCGTAGATTCTGGTTTAAACAGACTGTATGTCGTAATTTAAGTGCTGTAAGGGAGCTACCATTTGATTTTTATGGGGGGGGGGGGGGGGCTAGGATGAAATTTGAAAAAAATAGGCAGGACAGGAGTTTTGAGTAAAAAAAAGGCAGGATGAGCAACTTGGTTTTAAAAAAAAAGGCAGGATGACAATTTGTGTAAAAAAAGTCAGGATAAACTAGTAAAAAAAAAAGCAGGACCGAATAGAGTGAAAAATAAAAAGGCAGGACAGAGATTACAACTAAAAAAAAAAGCAGGACAAAATTTTTCATCTTAGCCCCCCCATAAAAATCAAATGGTAGCTCCCTAAAGCGTTCTTTACATACAACGACGTCACCGACAATAAAAGTAATTGGCTCGTGGTGTCATTTAGATCTATTTAGAACAACTCATAGTAATTTGATGGCTTCATATGATAAAGAAAATTGCATATTATAATAGACATGTTACGAAAAGGTATATTCTCGACGCTGAGGTTGACAAATTAGACTTTAAATTTGGGGACGGTGTCAAAACATTGATTATAGATTTAAACAGGTAAAATTAAAATTCTGCACGTCTTGGTTACTTCAAATCACATTTATCTAGAGTCTCATTATGTAACATCCTATATGACAATTTCTTTTGTGTTATCATTGCTGGCAGGGGCGGATCCAGCCATTTAAAAAAGGGGGATTCAAACCATATGTCCCCATTCAAATGCATTGATCGTCCCAAACTTAGGTTGATGGCGCCTGTAGCGGATAAAGAGGGGCGATCGACATGGATAATTTTTTTCCCGCTAAGATGACAAAATTCTGGGGAAATCGAACTCCAAACCTGGTCCAATTAAAGGCAATAGATAATACTGTTGGGCATCATTTTGGTGTCCTATATATGAAACCACTTCGAATTAATCTTATTTGATTTCTGTTGTCCACAATCACCTATGTATGAATGCAATGTCCGCAAAAGGTGTAAATGCAAAGTCATTATGCAATGCTTTTGAAACTCTGCAGGGATGTTCAACCGGTGAGTAGTGAGTCATATTTTACTCAAACCTCTTATCGTTCTGAACATGCATGAACTATTTGCCACTGGACGTTAAGCAACCAACAATCAATCAATCACAAACCCCTTATAAAGAAAATACAAATTGAGCTGAAACTGTTTAATTTAAGACAAAGTTGGAAGGAAATAAAGGAAGAAAATACATGCCTTCGCCGCTATATGACCGGGAGTAAATTTTCTAAAACTATTATGCAATAAGTTTCAAGTTGAAATTGCATAAAAATCGTATTTTAGGTGTTTTAAAACATACCCCGTTAGATAAAAATTTAGGTGGCAAACAACTGGATCAAAATACATACACTCCTTTGTTTGCTTTACATAACTATATAAAAGTAACCGTTACATATATATTCACGAGTAGGTATAAAACAGATTATAATACTTTGATTATTTGTAAGGTCTATTAAGGACTAGCCGAAGAATTCACACCGTCCGTCCCGTCCCCCCCCCCCCCCCCCCCCCAAAAAAAATGTCATTGATTATTCGTTCCATACGAATTGCCTCCAAAAGGATTAATGCAGTTTATAAATTATATTCAATGTATATACAGGTAATATATTTTGTGTTTTGATACAGTCCCCATATTTAAAATGTAATTTGTCAACCTCAGCGTCGTGAATATACCTTTTCGTAACATGTCTAATAATAGATACGTAACTGCTACATGTAATTCCTAATCACATTGCTTAACTTGTTTGTTTAAATAATTTGACCATATTTTAAGTTTCATTTCTAATTTCATGTTAAATGCGGGTGTTCTGAAACATTCTGAACATATTTAATTGCCTATACGGGAGTGATGGTTCCCAGAAGTTTGGTACTACAAAAAACAGGCCTGGTGTACTTCATATTTCGACAACGTGCAAAATATGCCCTATTTATTGAATATATATTTCATTTGTCAATATTCAAAAGAAAACTCTCAGTATGAAGATAAGGAGATGTGGTATGAGACAATTATCCCCAAAGTTTAAAGTCAGCAAAAAAAAAAGCAACAAAACGTTCTTCTAAAAAGAAAAAAAAACACCGTTTTATAGCCCAGGCAAAAATTCAATCGAGCAAAATAACGGCAAAATTTATAACAACTCACGTGAAACAAATATGAGAAAAAGTAATAAATGGCAACCACTCAATAACAAGCTCATATCTAATGTGACGGGCTTAAACATTTTCGAAGGCGCCGATCCACCATTTTACTAGGGAGAGTGGCGTAATGGTATACTATATCGAAACAAAGTACATGTATAAAAATAAGATGAAAAGGGCTTAACTTATCATATAGATACCAAGCAGAAAATTTTCTAACGAAAAGACGACTGGACGTGGAAGAATATATAAGCACCACTGAAAACAAAAACAAACAAGAACTATCTTTAAAAAAGATATCCGACGTATTTAAATTTGAGTATATGTTTAAAACTATCATTTCGATGCAGTAGACATACATGTTTAGGGGCCAGCTGAAACGCGGGGCTTTTCTCTGCATAAAGAACCATTGGTAGCCTTCGGTTGTTATCTGCTCTTCGGTCAGGTTGTTGTCTTTTTAACACATTCCCTATTTTCATTCTCAATTTTGATTTTATCACATTCTCAATTTTAATTTTATTCCATTCTCAATTTAATTTCATTCCATTCTCAATTTTATGTATATGCAAGGGACCTCTATCGTAGACCGAGTTCCTGTATATATATGCAATATAAAAAAATATATGGAAAAATGGGTCTATGGGTCACAGAAGCCCCTGCTTGTAAATGTGCACGAGTCAACTTCTACCTACAAATGCAGGATTTACGCAGACCTAAACAAGAAGTTGCCTAAGTAAATGTTTTTCTTTAATTGGAATTAAAAGGAATAAAGGTATATGGACCTGTCAGGTTTTGTACAATTAAAGGTTCCTTACTTGCACAATTAAAAAAGAATTGAAAGAAAGATATCTTTCTCTAATCAAATATAAAACTGTAGATATCTTTCTCTAATCAAATATAAAACTGTAGATATCTTTCTCTAATCAAATATAAAACTGTGATCTTTAGCTTACCTTGTATTTAATAGAAAGCGAGCTCTGACTTTTTAATGCTGAATAATCCCGTAAGACTAAACTTTTCTGAATATTAACTGAATAACAAAACACATATTATACCCAATCAATAGGTAAACAATACAATGTTCATTGCACAGCTGCCAATCAAGCCTATTACCATCTCCGTGATCGGTTTTTTTTTAGAGTGTAAAATACTTTTCCGTTTACAAATAAGCTACATCCATTTGAAGTAATGCGCGTAATGGGTTATGCTAAATTAATAATTTCAAATGAAAACGTCAAATGTGGCCCTTTAATAACTGTAAAAGTAACCTATCGGCAAAATGATTAAAACAACTTATATGCACATATGTTCATAAGACTGTTAAAATCAATATAATTTTGTAACAACAGGTTTATACATATTAAACGACCGAGTAATTAATACAGTAAACAATTTACACTAGTATTTTTAAAAATGTAAAATATGTCTACATCTTAGGGAGCTACCATTTGATTTTTATGGGGGGGGGGGATTTTTTTTAGCTGTAATCTCTGTCCTGCCTTTTTATTTTTCATCCTTATCGGTCCTGCCTTTTTTTTTTTTAGTTAATCCTGACTTTTTTTACCTAAATTGTCGTCCTGACTTTTTTTTTTTGCAAGTGTCACATCCTGCCTTTTTTTTTTTAACTCAAAACTCCTGTCCTGCCTATTTTTTTCAAATGTCATCCTACCCCCCCCCCCCCCCCCCCATTAAAATCAAATGGTAGCTCCCTTACGAAAAACAACAAATCTATCTCTTTTTTTCATACGTTGCTCGTTGCTCATCTGGCGTTTTACTCGATCGATGTTAGCACCTAAAACGTCGAAATTTACCAGCCCAGTAGTCAGCACTTCGGTGTTGACATGAATATCAATTATATGGTCATTTTCATACATTTCCTGTTAACAAAACTTTAAATTTTTCGAAAAAATAAGGATTTTCTTACTCCAGGAATATATAGATTACCTTAGCTGTATTTAGCATAACTATTTTGGAATTTTGGGTCATCAATGCTCTTCAGCTTTGTAACCTTTTTTTTATCTGAGCGTCACTGATAAGTCTTATGTAGGCGAAACGCGCGTCTAGCGTATTAAATTATAAGCCTGGTACCTGTGATAACTATTTACGTCTCCAGCGATTGATTGTTAATCTCCAGCGCCAAAATTCTTACCCACAGCGCTTGACTTTTCATCACATTATCTTGATCTTTTGTACCCAGCATTGGACTTTACAATTTCATGTTAATATATAAAAAAGAAGATGTGGTATGATTGCCAATGAGACAACTATCTACAAAAGATCAAAATGACACAGACATTAACAAATATAGGTCACCGTACGGCCTTCAATAATGAGCACTTTTATCATATCCTCTGTGACAGATGTACTTCTGCAGTAATGGACATCATATCTACATACATCGCACGACTTTATATCTCCCGCGCCTGGAATTATATCAAAAGCGATGGAACTAACATTTCAAAACAGAACTTCATAAATGCAGCGTCATAACTTGCATCTACAGTGGTCGTCTTCATATATAATAGTTCATCTTCAGCGATGAACGTTAAAATTTTAACGCAAGGCTTTACATTTCAAGCGCAAGCCAATATATCTTCTGCGTGCGGCTCTCCAATTCCAACGCTTGGCTTTTCCTCTTGAATGCTAGACGTTAAATCTTCATCTCACAAATATTATTTATTGAGCGAAATATTTTACATCTTCGTCGTAATGTTTAAATGTGCTATAGCATAATTGTGCTTATTGCAATAAACGTATTAGTTTCTTGTGTACAATTTGGAAATTAGTATGGCGTTCATTATCACTAAACTAGTATATATTTGTTAAGGGGCCAGTTGAAGGACGCCTCCGGTAGCAGGAATTTCTCGCTACATTGAAGACCTGTTGGTGACCTTCTGCTGTTTTTTTTTCTATGGTCGGGTTGTTGTCTCTTTGGCACATTCCCCATTTTCATTCTCAATTTTATTATCTTATCTTATCTTATCTATCTTCAGCGCTATACTTTCGCTATATTCTCTTCTCCAGCGATAGATTGTACATCTTTAGCCCTAAGATAAATTTCTCAGTACGTTGCATGAAAACACCAAATTCGGCATCTTTATGACACTCACAGGGTGTTATACGAATATGATACATGATACATGTACATATAATAGCACACTGTAGTGGTTTCATTTATTTTCGTGGGCGCCAATTTTTTTGAATTGAGGAAAACTTCCATTTTCGTTGATATTGATTATGTGGTTTTCTAAAATATAAAATAGAAGATGTGGTATGATTGCCAATGAGACAACTATCCACATAGTCAGGTATAAAAGGCCCCGATAAGAGTCTGCATTTAATCATACATGCATTTAATCATACAGCATTTTCAATTCGTTGAATATTGAAATTCGTGGTTTCCTTGTACCAACGAAATCAACGAAAATTGGCATCCAACAAATAATTATGAATCCACAGCATTTAATTAATTTATTTACATATCTTCCGATATCGATCTGTTTATACACCTGCTCAAAACACAAGCTGTCAAAGGAATTTTAACTGACTAATGTTTTTTTCTCTCTCTTTTTTTTTATTGAAACTATAAATAACATGTACATGTAAACATATAAAGTCATTTGTATCAATTTCAAATCATTATTGACGATAAATAAAAAAAAAATATGCGCTAAAATGTAAATATAGTATAAGTGATGGAGCGTAGGTTCCTCTATTGATTGACAGCCACTACAAGCAAAATCCATTTCCGCCAAAGCAGCTGGAGAAAAAGTCTAAAATATATTCCAAAAACGGTAAGTGTTTTTTCTTCTTCTTCTCCAATTAGAAGATAAAAAAGGTATCTCAACTCTCGTTCTTTAATAAGAAGATACAACAATAATTAACACATATCACCTTTCAGTACTTTTGGTCTTGAAATCTGTTGATGATTGCTTTAAACATTAAGTTGAAGATAATAGATATAATTGTTTCTATTTTGTAGATGTTAGGAAAATTGCATTTAATATAATAAGTTGTTTTGATAAAATTAAGAAAATTTAAAATGCTTTGAATTGAATTGTTTTACATTGTCATATCGGGGCCTTTTATAGCTGACTATGCGGTATGGGCTTTGCTCATTGTTGGAGGCTGTACGGTGACCTTTAATTGTTAATGTCTGTGTCATTTTGGTCTCTTGTGGACAGTTGTCTCATTGGCAATCATACCACATCTTCTTTTTTATATTTTGTATTGAGTTGTTAAAATATGAAAAAAAGCTTTTTTATTGTGACAGTTTAAATTTTCCCCGTCAAAAAATAACATTTTTAATCTGCTGTTTCATTTCTCGCCATTACAATGTAAGTCCTGCCGAGCAACTTTGCTTTTTTTTAAATTGCTCTCATTCTTAATACAATGGCATGTTTACATCAACTATTTGCCACTGGTCATTAAACAAACACCAATCGATGGATTCATCGCATATAAATTTATATACGATGCAGTCGTTCATAAAAACAAAATTTCTTCACTTGCACGATATCGCTGCTTACGGACTGCTACCCTCGAGAAAAGCATTTGACAGAAGTCGTTTGATCGATATGGATAAGATTTATTACGTACGTTTCTAAAATTTTCCGTTTGTGATATACGTATACGAAGAAATTTAAATACTCATACCTTTAGGCAAAATTGACCACAGATAGATTTTATTTCCTTTTTTTTTTTTTTATAGCTGACTATATGGTATGGACTTTTGAACGTCCTAAATTGATTACAAAAGGGATATTCTTTTTATTAGTAGAGATCACAAAAAAACACCTATACATAACAGATGTTAATGGTAAAATATAATGTGTACTGGTTTCTTAAAATAAAATGTCTCTTATTATAAATACTACACAATGTATATCTTATACGTTTGTAGTAGCTATATTCAACAAACTGGTTTTCTTCTTATTTTGCCATGAACTCCGTACTTAAAAACCAAATAAAATGACCTAGATATGCCAATTATACCATAAGGGAGCTACCATTTGATTTTTATGGGGGGGGGGGGGGGAAGATGAAATTTGAAAAAAATAGGCAGGACAGGAGTTTTGAGTAAAAAAAAAAGGCAGGATGAGACACTTTGCAAAAAAAAAAGGCAGGATGACAATTTAGGTAAAAAAAGTCAGGATAAACTAATAAAAAAAAGGCAGGACCAAATAGAGTGAAAAATAAAAAAGCAGGACAGAGATTACAACTAAAAAAAAATGCAGGACAACATTTTTCATCCTAGCCCCCCCATAAAAATCAAATGGTAGCTCCCTAAAACACATCGTTCCGAAGTAGGCTACCAAGACAAAACAAGACGCCTTGTTGATATTTTAATGTTTTATCTCACCTTCATCTTAATCGAATTTTTCAAGAAATGCATAAGAATTATTGTGAATAAAAGCAGTAAAACTGACAAAATTACCGTTATTGTCATCTTACAACTCTGTAATTGCATTGAATCACGTGGTTTGCATAATATAAGGAGATAGAAAGTGTCTAAGATAAGACGAAACATCGGAACTGACTTTCCGGAGATAAAATATCTACGGAGAAATCTTATTTATTTAATTAACGTGCGAATATACTGAACACGTACACGTACTCTGTTTGTGTGAAAGATTCGTATAATTGCTGTTTTTAAAAGTTATTTGTTGTAATTTCTAAGAGCTGTATATGTTTTGTGTTCTATGATCCAGCAGAAAACAATCCATGCTAAAATGAGGTGACCATTAGTTTTGACTGTGCGGGATGTACAGATACGCAGCCACTTTCTGTCAGAATGGGGCGTTATATACAACTGCCATCATACATGTTTATAAGGACCATGGCGCACTACGCGCACGGAAAATTATCATTGCAACATCTTTATTAGGCCCGTATATAGGTGTCTATTGCAAAACATTATGTCTGAACTTTTTTATAATGGTATTTCAAAAATTTTGCATCCCCTCCCCACCCCCTTGCGAATCATTTGCCTTAACTTCTTATTCGATAAATTGTAGTTATTTTAGATCTGAATATAAATGAAATATTTGTCAATAGACGTTTTTTAATCAATAAATCAATAACAAAACTTGATCATGTACAAAATGTAAAAATGTCTAAATGTAAACTGTAATGTAAACTTAGGTTGTAGAAATGCGAGCCTCGGTTTTGTGTCAGATTGTTGTTAGCCTCGGTTTCGTGTCAGATTGTTGTTAGCCTCGGTTTCGTGTCAGATTGTTGTAAACGTCTATAACCTGGAGCAATTCGTCAAAAGTTATAACATGTATAAGTAAGACATCAGGAACCATTAAATTTTAGTTAGTCTATTTTTCTCAAAACTACTTTTCATTTTTATCTCTCTCGAAATACCAGCAATTTTCTTCTTTTCTACATATGACAGGAAGACTTTGGAAACATTTAGACAATGTTTTGTTAATTTTTAGGGAAAATTTACAGAATTTACCACTTAAAATATCTTGGGAATTCAAATTGTACTTTAACAAAATTATGACACTATCTATATTTGCATCTCCCTCCGCATTTGGCAATCCTCGGTAGAATCCGCTACTCCCCGGCCTTCTATCCCTCGGCATTAATACGGTATGTGATATGTTTCTACGCCTTACGTTTCTTCGCCAGAAGATGAACGGTTTACTGCTAGTGATTAATATTTTTAATACTTTATTCCACTCCTTTACAGGAGATCAGTAATGGAAACATACGTATTAAGGACGAGGTTAGATGAGGGTACGGAATCGGCCGAGTTGAGACGACTCCGATGTTGTATTTGTATTAGTACATTGAAAATAATAACACTGACATGCATGCACTGACTGTTTATTTGGTGATGTACATTCATTTATTATTCATACTTCTCCAAAAAAAAGTTGATTTTCATAATTTCATTGTCAGCTCTTAAACAATTTACATCATGGTTTCCAATTATTGTTCTTAGATACCAGCTGCGAGAAAGAATGTTTCGATATGTCCCTTATGTTGCGGCAAATTAATTTTTCGACATGCCCCTTGCGGTGCGGACAAATTAGTTTTGTTATTTTGTAATATTATATTACATAATAATCAACATGTAGGAAATTAATATAATTCGGGTTATCTTCAACTGAGAAAACACATTGATAGTTTGAGCATTATTTGACAATTAATTCTCAACTAATAGGCTACAATAATGTGTAAAATGTTAAAATAGTAAGTTTTATGCGCCAATATTATACCGCTTATCGTAAACATGGTAAATATAGTCAAGTTAATTGAGCAAATGTTCGGTATTCGAGATAAACAGTTTTATTGCAGATTTATGCGATCAAATATCAACATAAAACATAACAAAAGTAATAAAGCAATCGCAGACATGTAAATGCAATTGAGAATGGAACCAGGGAATGGGTCAAAGAGTGAACGACCCAACAAAAGTCCAGAAAACAGCCGAAGGCCACCAATGTGTCTTCAACACAGCAAGAAAATCGCGCACCCGGAGGTGGGCTTCAGCTGACCCCTTAAAAATGTATACTAGATTAGCGGAAAATTGTACGTCACACTTAACTTTGAAACACACACGAACCAACATTTAAATAGCGATTAAGACTAACAAAGACGAGAGGCAGACATAACAACATACATGGGTTATTCCGACAAATATTCTTAAGTACATTTCACACCTGAAACGTATTCTTCACACAATAAATATATACGACCTTATACCTTTGATCCGCGAATACAACAGGGTTATCCAAAATGATAAATATAAGAAAGGTTATCCAAAATTTGTAAGTATGTAAGAGTCTTTGAAGTTTTATTAAAACTGTTAATACTGAAATCTTATCAAATGAAGGCAATACAAGAAGAATGTGTTATCGAACTACTTTTAAGGTTCTGCGATAAGTAATCGATCAAGTATTTTTACAATGCTTTCAATGATCAAAATAAAAGTAAGAGGAAAGGATACTAAAAGAATTTCAATTATTTATTTGAGAAAAGTTGACTAAAGGTACGTTTCTTTTATTATTAGTTTTTAAAGAGTCTCAGATCTTAATTTTAATGCGTATTTTACTTCTTCTTCGTAATTGTTTTTTTTTAGTATGATGAAGTATACTAGAAGAATTTCAATTATTTATTTGGGAAAGTTTTATTTTATATATAAGAACTTTGTTTAAGATCTAAAAACTTTTTTTTCAGTATTCACGGCTTTTCTGTCTTTTTTGTGAAGTTGGCCTGATTGATATTTCTTTAATTTTATTGGTATTTTTTAACTTCATTTTCAAGATTTTTTATTTTTTTTTCGTCATTGGTTTATATATTTTAGTTGTTAAACATCATAAAATTGATAGAATCTGTTGATATATTTTTTTCAATCTTATATAATGAATGAGAAAAACTAAATCAACTAACAATTTATTTTTCCATTTCTTTAGAACTGTATGTCGAAAATTGTATTTTTTCTTATTCGGTGTCATTTTATTACCGTTATTCTTGTAAAAAGAAGATTTAGACAACTATCTTTGTAAACATATTGTGAACTATAGTTGTTAATTTCTGTGTTTCGTCTCTTGTGGAGAGTTGTCTCATTGGCAATCATACCAAATCGTCTTGTTTTATATTGAAAGATATTGTTGTGTTTTTTGTTATGATGTAAATGAAAATACCACACAATAAGCCTTACAAAAGAAGCACGGAAAATTTCTTGTATAGCTGTTCTTCGTCATAATGTAAGAATGTCTATCAGATATTTAATGATGAACTTATAATACAAATACCTTGAAGCAGAATAAAATATCTGCAGAATAAAATTATTTGCTACATTGTATGTTATCGAATTTAGAGACATTCTTTTCAAATGTTTCTGAGGATTTATTGTTCTTTATTGTAAAAAAAAGTCGTGATTTCTATAGCAAGTGTATTAATAAGGAGATGTTGTAGACAACTAATCACCAGAATCCACATGACGTTGGAGTAAGTTTTTGAAAGGTTTTGCTTCTTGTTTTTCCTGCTTTTGTTGCTGTTCTTTAATATTTTTAATCACGCGAGGGAACATTTTAACAAATTTATGAGGGGGAAGGGGGTTGGAGGGGTCCTGATCCCGAAATCCCCCAGGCTGGCTTAAAAACATGAAATACTGAAGTTCAGAATTTAAAGAAATGTAAATCCCGACATCTCGAAATTCGAAAAAAAATAATTCCCGGATTCCGAAAGAATTAATCCCGAAATCCCGAGCTTAAATACACCCGATCCCGTAGTCCCGAAAAAGGTCTGACCCCTCCATCTATCACAAAAATTCAAGCCGGAAACTAATCTCTAGAAGAAATATTCATCACTGCTTTTCCAGCAAGTTTCATATAAAAGGGCTGGAGCTAACGATTCTTGTGTCCATCGTCCTAAAAAGAATTTTACAATCATAAGACTGATTGAATGATTGTCGGTTACCGTAGCTTAACGTTCAGTGGCAAATATGGCATGCATGTTCAACTAACAGTAAATACATTATGTACTATTTAATAGTGGTCGTCCGGTAGAGTTTTGACTGCCACTGGAAAATAAGGGTATATATTGGATAGGGATATAGAGGCTACATACAGATCTCTCAAAGAGTTGTTATAATGTTATAAAAGAGGGACGAAAAATACCAAAGGGACATTCAAACTCATAAATCTATAATAAACTGACAACGCCATGGCTAAAAATGAAAAAAGACAAACAGACAAACAATAGTACACATGACACAACATAGAAAACCAAAGAATAAACAACACGAACCCCACCAAAAACTAGGGGTGATCTCGTGTGCTCTGGAAGGGTAGGCAGATCCTGCTCCACATGTGGTACCCGTCGTGTTGCTTATATGTGATAACAAATCCGGTAAATAGTCTAATTCGGTAGGTCACATAATAATCTTTACGTGCAGAGAGTGTGACATTCTCTCTACCCGAAGCACGATGATGATATTTATCGTATCTGTGATGAATGAGTATACACTTGTATATCCCGCACAGCCAAACGAACACCTCTCTTTAGCAAGACCTTTATTGCCAATCGGATAAAGATCTTAGAGACTAAAAATGTCCTATTCCACAGTCGCCCTTGGAACTAAAAAAAAAAAAAGTCCGAGAGGTGTTTTATATTGAATTCATGACACTCATGTACGAAATAATTGGCCGTTTCAGAATCTAAAGAATCATGGGTAATTTCATTGTTCGTACCCCAAAATGAAAATAACGTCACGTCATTGGTTGAATTTCCATTGTTTATGACATTTTTAACCAATCACGACGTTTTGGTGAACACTTTTGAAAATATTACCCAGGATGCATTAGATTCTGAAACGGCGAATTGCTATTTAGGCTTTACATAGAATATGTGAAAATGGCGAAGGGGTATGTAATACACTGACAGGGAATTTGAGTGAATGCTCGAATAAAAAAAAAATAGTTAAAAATACCGAATAAAGTACGAAGTACATGTAGAAGAGCATTGAGGACCAAAAATTCCTAAATGTTTTGCCAAATACAGAAATAGTGATAGATTCCTAAGGTAGAAAAGCATTAGTATTTCATAAAATTAATGTTTCGTAAACAGTTAATTTTATAATTTTGACCATATCATTCTTATCCATGTCATCACATCAGTGCTGACTACTAAGCTGGTGATACCTTCGGGGAATAAATAAATGATAACTGTTATAATTGACATTCGATGTGTTTAATACAAGCCTTAGTCAGTGGCATTCAAAATACAATCTATTTGACACGAATTAAAGTCGGTGGCATTCAATGCGCTCAATAGCAGCCGTAATCGGTGACACGCGACGTGTTTAATAAAAGTCGTACCCGGTGTTATTCGATGTGTTTGATAAATGCCGTACTCGGGCCAATTGAGCTACTGGTTTATAATCAAAATGGGTAAAAGTCAATTACAGACTTTATAAACATGTACGTCAAACAGACTTTCGGGACAACCATTTGGTTCCTGGGGGAAGAAGGAGAATTTTAAAAGTGAAATTGGAAGAGTCGAAAATAAATAACACAGGATGAAATTTATTTTTTTCTGCAACACGAAATGCAGGAAACAGTTGTGAACAAAAGTGCATTAAAATTTCGCGCAGTGAATACGCGGGAAAATAAGTATTCATAGCAACAAATGAAAATAAAAAGTAAATCTGAAAATATTTCTCCAGGTCTCTACAAATTATTAAATGGTCGTCCTCTAAACCAGGTAAAGACTCCGGGTGCGGGAATTTCTCGCTACATTGAAGACCTGTTGGTGACCTTCTGCTGGTTTTTTTCTATGGTCGGGTTGTAGTCTCTTTGGCACATTCCCCATTTCCATTCTCAATTTTAAAGAACATATCTAAGATATAGCCTATGTACATTCAAGGCTTAGATCACTCCTGATAGAACAAAGGAGCTTGGACGTAAACCTGGGTAACGTTGGTCATTATATTTGTCTATAGTTTTATACCAATGGTAACCAATATGTAAACTGTTAAAAGAAATATAATGTATATGTTAACGTGACTTAAAAAATTAAGTTCGATAGTATCTGACAAGAAAATTCAGAACTGTTGTACCTCGAAGCAGATCTTAAACACATTCATACTGTCATGTATTACAACTTCCCTGGTCTGAATCCAATAATTTCTTCAATCAGTGAACAGGTGAAATTAACTTAATATTCATTTTTCCGTTTTTACAGGAAAATGATATTATTTCGTCTTAGATTGTATGCATAAAAATTCCCAATTGGGATAAAAATTCCCAATTTGATATTCAAGGGACCCATTTGAAAACACTTGGAATCATCCCTGATACATTTAACAAGGTCATTTTGACTTGAAGAAGCAGAAACGTTTTGGAAGACCTTCTGATAATATCACGATTACAAAGTATACAGAAACATATATATATATATATAAATATGTGCATAATTCTTTAAGAATTAATTCAAATTATTTCATACCACGGAATACTCACAGACATGTTTTATTTTATATCTAAAGTGTACACAGCATATTGCTGACTTCGCAATTTTTAACAGTAGGAAATGTATATTAAAAAAATGCCGAGATAGAAGTCTTTCATAGTACTTTATTGTCTGATTTGTTTCCCTCCAGGAGTTTTTAGTAGTTGAAATTGAAATTTAGTAATGACTGTTTTTCAGATTAGAATTACAATCTTAGCAGTTTGCTACCTTCAAAAAGAAATTGAGAATACGACTGAACATTATAATTAAACTTAAAATCACACTGTTCCAGAAAAGATAGCACTAGTGCCGATAATTGGAAAACTATTTCCATCATAGGTAGACTCAGACATGACATCATTCCATTTACAGCAAGAGAAACTAGGTCGATAGAAACGTTAAATATTTATGGTTTGAAATAACTCGAATAATTTAGCACCCTCCTTCTACTTGTTTCCTCGATGTTAATAGAGTGATCGTAGTGGTCGAAATATAACGACAGGATTATTCGGGTTATGCTTAAATTCTTTAAACAATTTCATTCGTTAGCTTTCTGTATCTTAAACAAACCAGAAATAAGGGATAGCAGATTGAATTTCTTATGATTTCTGATCACTTCCTTTAGCCCCGAAAATAAGTCCTTTTGTGCCTCAATCAATTTCACTACTTCTAAGAGCATTAAAGGGAGCGGATGTAATACAGGTTACGTACGCGTATCTTACAAAGTTAACGCAAGATATATGTTAAGTTTCGCCGTTCGTTGTTGTCTAAAGCTCTCATATACAACAATGTATAGCGAATGAGGTCGTTTGGTTTCCACCTGATCATACTAAATACTTGTAAGCTGGCATTGCAGCCTCTACTGATTATCCGGCATTTATTAGAAAGAACATGTCTCGGAGTCAGAATAACGTGTACGGTCAGTGTGACATGTCTCCGTGTCAACTGTTACCTTTGAAAATATCAGCCGAGTGGATTGGTCGAAAATTTAAAATATTCGTTAAAAGGTGGCATGCTATTTGGCTTTTGACGTTAACAAGTCACCAATCTGTCCAGAAACTCACATGTAGGATCCGTTCCTCTAAGTATGTTAAGAGAAGTGAAATTCGTAACTCAAATGAATATTCATCCTACATTTACTATGCGTATTGTTGTGCGTTTGGTTTTTTTCTACATTGGCTAGAGGTAAAGGGGAGGGTTGATATCTCAAAAAACTTTTTTAACCCCGCCACATTTTTCCGCCTGTCCCAAGTCAGGATCATCTGCCAATCGTCACAACTCGGCCGATTCCGTACCTCATTTAACAAGAAGGCGAGAAGCGGAGTCACCCGAGGATTGCCGATTGGATCATCTGCCCAATGTTTTGTAGGATTTTTAATTTTAGTTTCTCTTTTATATTTCGGAGTTCTGTATGGTCCATTATCACTGAACTAGTATACATTTTTGTTTAGGGGCCAGCTGAAGTTCTACCCCGGGTGCGGTATTTCCTCACTGCATTAAAGACCCATAGATGGCGTTCGGCTTTTGTCTGCTCTTTTGTAGGGTTGTTGTTATTTTTGTCTCTATGACACATTCCCCATGTCCATTCTCAATTTTATCCATCATTCCTGGGGTTGAAGTCATAAAACTTTGCTCAGTGCTTGGAGCACAAAAATCATGCTCGAAACACCAAATCCTGTATTTTGATTGGTTGATTCTCGAGTCTGAGTACAAAAATCTTGCTCGAAAGTTTTATGACCGTAAGGCAAGAAACCCACATATAGGATTCCTTTTCTCATACATGTAAAAGTGTTTTATGAGAATTGAAATTCGTAATGCTTGAGATTCGCCCGTTTGTCTTGCACCATTATTTTTACTCAGATAATTCTGCGTCCACTATCAGCATGCACAAGATGCATATCAAAGTTATAGAGCTTCTATTTTAGTTTAAGGGGGGTCGGGGCTAGGATGAAAAATGTTGTCCTGCAATTTTTTTGGTTGTTATTTCTGTCTTGCATTTTTATATTTCAATCTATTCGGACCTGCCTTTTTTATAAAGTTTATTATGATTATTTGTTTTAATACATAAATTGTCACCCCGCCTTTTATTTTTGCAAAGTGCCTCGTCCTACCTTTTTTTCAAATTTCATCCTAGCCCCCACCTAAAAATCAATTGGTAGCTCCCTGAGTAGGAGATCGACGGAATGTAACGACTGACATTATTTTGTTTATCATTATTCATGCGGAATTTCTCACATTTTTTTCACTCGACGTGTAATATTTAAATTGAAACACTCCAAAGTGACATTGGAACATCTAGTGATATATCACATGGTTGATAAATTTTATAAATTCGATTGTGAAAGGCCATAGTGTATTTCATTATTAAATTAATCAAGATATATATGATCCATTTAAACCATCCTCAATTCATCATATACAGAAACATTTGAATATAATAACATATATTCCATTTCAAGAAATCGATTTGTTAAATTAAGGAAATTAAAGTACATTCGAAAACAACAATTAATTTACAGATGAATGGAATAGTTTGTCATTTTATATGTACTATTATATTGTTGTGTTTTGACTTATAAACTGACTACATTTTAATTTAAAAAAAGAGTACTTTGACAAATTGAATACCTAGTCTCTTTAATTACCAGCTGACCTCGGTTTGTGCTAGACCATGTTCTCTGTGAATAAAAAAACAACAAGTCATACAGCAAAATAAAAACACCTCACAACAACAACCATCAAACGAAACATAACTTTAAACAAAATGTCTTCCTACCAGGACAAACTATTCTGACTACAAGCCAACCGATCTTCGGTCTTTGATCATACTAAAAATTACTGTGAAGCGGATATGCAGCAAATACAAATTCGCATGTTTTTAATTTGATCTAAACGGGAATTATCTAAAGCAAACACACTCCACTCTCGGGGGCGTGAATTCTAGTAGGCTACCACGAGACCAATGAGTCGGTTCAAATTGAGGTTAAAATATTATAGAGAATAATATCGGTCAACAATATTAAGATTTATAAAGAAAAACCGCTTTAAATGAATTGAAGTATACAGAATTGAATAACCTCCATCTTAAACTTTATAGTATAATTTTACCAATATCTGGTTTGACCACAATTATTATTTTCAACGCTGTAAGGGATTTTTAATCGTACAAAATGAAAAAGAGAACCATCTGTAAGTCTGTCAAGCAGCTGGTATTTTGATAGATTTTACATTTAAACTAATAACTATAGCGAAACCTGACTAATCCGAACCCTTTCGGGACTTGAGATTTCGTTCAGTTTTGGCAGGTATTCGGTTTCATCAGGTTCACAATGCATAACATGTGATATCATTGGTCTTCAGAACAAGTTTTGATTAGACAGGTTTCCGGTTTATTCAGGGTTCGGTTTAATCAGGTTTCACTGTACTTTGATAATGTATTGTTTATCTATCATTTATGTATAAAATAAGGAAATGATTATGTTAGTCAATAATATAACTATCAAGAACCTTTCAAATGATGTAGAAATGATTTAAGCTATTAAAGTTCATCGCCCGGTCTTCAACAATGAGCAAATCTCATACCAAATCATTCTATAAAAAAAGAAAATAGTGCACGGTTGTCAATGAAATAACCATCCAGGACTGCCCAAATGACGTATAAATGACATAAGCAACTTAAGGTCATAGCCCGGTCTTCCATATTTAAGAAATCTCATACCGAATAGTCAGCTATACAAGAGATCAACGGAACCCTGTACAATGCTGGACGTTTGATCGACAGCGCAGGGCCTTATTTTCCAGCCCTTAATTTCCAGTGTGGAACTTATGATCTACAGCGGTGGACTATATATTTAGAACTAGACTACATCTCTAGCGTTATACAGTGAAACCTGACTAAACCGAACCCTTTCGGGACTTGAGATTTCGTTCGGTTTTGGCAGGTATTCGGTTTCATCAGGTTCACAATGCATAACATGTGATATGATTGGTCTTCAGAACAAGTTTGGATTAGACAGGTTTCCGGTTTATTCAGGGTTCGGTTTAATCAGGTTTCGCTGTATATTTTTAATATCTGCAGCGATTGACTTGACATCTACAGTACCGTACTAGACTTAAATCTTCAGCGCTGGACTTTAGATTTATTTCTCTCATTTTTCACATTTCTGAGCATTGTGAGAAAAATATTTCTCATCACTAGTAAAATATCTGTTCTCAGCCAATCATTGGTTGAAATTAAATTATGACGTTTAATTTTAGAGTCGACTATACGGAATGGATTTTTGACGGTCATACGTTTGCTTTTATTTGCTTACTATACGTATTTATATAGCAGCGGGACGCCAGCTGTCTAAACATGATTCTGTACATGTGTTTTCGCTGAAATGTTTGCTATGAACTTTGACCTACTGCGTAGATTTAAGTATCGTGACCACTGACGATGTCGATATTTCGACGAAACTTGTTCTCCTCTTTCCAGAGATAAAAATACAGCCATGTGCTTTTCCCTTAACTGAAATCGATCAAATTTGTTGAAAGAGCACCGTACTTTTTATTGTGATTCAAAATTCAACTTTTTTTAAAAGTCAAAGTAGTGTCATCTTGCTTTTGTCAGTTAATTATTCTTATAATACTCTATATAGCTGCTACACATGTATCTACATGTATTATTATCATGTGTATATCTTGACTTTAAGCTATAGTACATTTTCTTCTTTAACATGAGGGTCTGAATGGGGTCTTTTATGTCTATTCTATATTTTTAGGTCGTTTTTCTATTTTCGTTATACGTTTTGCTTATCATTCTCTAACCTCCTACCTCCCCCATCCCCCCACGAGCATTTTGCCATTATTCTGTAGTCCTTCATTATTCTTTATCTCTTTTCTGTAAATTTCCACCCTGACCCGCTATATAGACTTTATGTAAGACTAATATAGAATTATGTACATTAATGATTAAGTTCAATTTTACCGCGGTTTTTACTTGATTTTTACTGAACTCAGTACGTGTAGAAACTCAACAACTTTAATATATCTCCGCCATACCAATATCTGATTGTATGTACATTTCGGTTTTGGGTTTAGTAATTTTTCGGTTATATATCAGCTTTTCTTAGATTTTATTGAATTTTTAAAATCTAAATATTTTTAAATCTAGCATTCTGAATAATTCTTTAATTTAACAAATTCGTATGCATTTCAATCATAAAAGGATTTTACCATTCTTTTATTTAACTGAAAATCATTTCACTCACCACGTAAATTAACGTAACAAAAGCTGGTATTTATTAAAACTAATAATAATTTTAAATATTTGAATTTTTCCGTCGTAAATGTGACACAATTTAATTCCATCGAAGAAATTTATTGTAAGGTCAATTAATATGCAACACTCTGTAAAGTTTTATTGTTAAAATAAATTGAATAGAGAAGACAACGATTTTTATGACGTCATCGGAAAGTGCTTTGATCTTTGTCTTCACTATATTTTTCCCTTTTAACATTATAGATCGTAAGAAAATGCATTTCTTTATTAACAATTTATGTTATCTTATGATTTTATTGAAACGATCGACCCAGTAATATTAACGACACGCGTAGTTTACCATTTATGATTGATGGGTCCTACGCTAAAAACCAGTCCGATGAATAGCCTCGCTTTCGATATAAGATGGTCTTGTGGGGGTCCTTAACTTTTCTGTATTCTTTAAATTTTTAAGTCATTTTCTCTATTCTAAATAAAGTTTGTCCATTATTCTATATGCATTAAATTTCAGCACCTTATTTTTCTCTATTCATTATTTTTTGGCCTTTTTTTCTCTTTTTTCAGCCCTTCTTCACGTTTTCCCAATTGTTTTGTATTCTTAGAAACCCTTCCAGATCCTCAAAGAAGAATATTGAACATTGAATGTACTCGTTTTTGCTATATTTTTAATTTATCTTCGAGTCCTGAATGTTCTTAGTATATCGTAGGTGGTTTTTGACATTTTGCTGATGAATATGACCTAAAATTAGTTAATTGACTTGTCGATGCGGTTAGAATACGAACGATAACTCTAATTTTGCTTCGCTTTTGCAGTATAAAATATAAAATAAGATGAACTATGACAGTCTTTACAATATTAAAACCCCTTTGGTATTTAGACGCATATACCGTGTTATCGTGATTGAAAATAACATATAAAATTGGTCATTATTGAGAATGGCTTACCATCGAATTGTATAGTTCGAGTATAAGTTTGAATTAAAATGTAAAGTTAAAAATGTTCGATTCATAGTTTGAATAAAAGTTATATTTCAAGTTTGAGTTCGAATAAACTTTCGAGTTATACGTTGATATAGACTTGAAGCTACTAGTGAACCCGTATTCTTCAATACAACTTCCCTTAACGCGACGGAAACACCGGGTCTGGTGTTAACGCTCCTATGTATGTGCCGATATACAAATAAGTAGATGTGGTATAATTGTGAGGCCCCTCATGGGGGGGTTCCTAGTAATCACATAATCACCATTTTTTTGCCAATATAATCACATAATCATTAAATATTTGCTTATCTTTAGTAATCAAATAATCATAAACTAAAAATACAGTCCTAGGTAATCAAATAATCATGAAATATTTGGCTTAATAATCAAATAATCATTAAAAAAACCGGCCAAGTAATCACATAATCAAAAACCCCATGAGGGCCCTCAATTGTCAAGAGAGCAACTGTCAACGAATGACCATAGGACGAGTATATTAAAAAAAAAATAGGCCACTGTAAGGTCTGATACACAATGAGTAAAATCATCTTGTTTTAAAACATGTCGAACTTCAACTCAAAAGCTAAATAAAACACGGAACCTATACTCGAACTATTATACAGGGGCGGATGCAGGAATTTTCGAAAGGGGGGGTGCTAACCCAGGGCAAGGGGGGGGGGGGGGGGGGGGTGCAGGGGGGTGCAAAACATATGTCCCGATACAAATGCATTGATCGGCAAAAATAAAGGGGGGTGCGCACCCCGGAACCCCCCCCCCCCCCTGGATCCGCCACTGTTATAGTTTAAACATATTTAATTATAGTGGATTAGGAAACAAGTTTTGCAACTTATATTAATCCCTTTTCACTTTGCGGGTGCGAGTGCTGCCTTGTAGCGGCATTAACCTGCTCTTTTTCGAAATCTACAACGGTGTCTTTAACGTGCAAGAGATATGGCTTTCTCTTAACACGGGTCAGCCATTTATCGTCCCCTTCCGACGCACTATCATCGTTTCCTCAAGACCATACTCGCAAATGGTGTCAAGGGAGCGCCAAAAATTCAATCCCTGATATTTTTATCCCAGACGGGAATCGAACCAGGAACCTTTTGTGTTAGTAGTCGATGCTTAGCAATAATTCGACAATTATGGATAGTTTTTCCTATTGAAATAAGCAAATTTTGACATACAAATTTGATATCTTTTTTCCTGTTACTGGGAGTAGTCAATGTGAAGAGAATAAACTTCTGAATATCACATAAACTGAAAACGATTTTACGCAGAACTCAAATAATGACACATCTTTATCATTAACAAAGTCATCTAAATAACATCTTTATAGAATTAGCTTGTTTGACAACACAGTACATAACTAGTCCATAAATAACGTTTTATCAGAACAAAAAAATATAATTATTGATTATTGACCAATCAGATTCTGACACAAAATTTACTGCAACATTTACGTAATGAATGATGTAAAATAAGTCAGCATTGTGCAATATTTTAAATACCATTTTATCAGAACAAACAAATTATTATTGATTATTGACCAATTAGATTCTGACACTAAATTTACTGAAGCGACTGCTACGCACTAAATGATGTAATATTGTATTTATCTGCAATTAATAAGAACTGTTTACGCAAAACTATCCTTAAAAAATGACACAATCGTTTAAGTTACATTGAAAATATTGACAATTTTTAATTATTAAAAAATCTACAGATAATTTAAGGGACGTTTGTAAACATGTACTGGGCCGGTTATCAGAATAGAATATAATGGACAAAAAATCATAAAGTATATTAACTAAAATTTATCCCAAACAGTAATGAATACAGAAGTAACATTTTTTTTAAATATAAAGAATTATAGAAAATTTGATAAAAGATATAAAGAATACCGAAAAATGGCACCAATAAAGACATTACAGAAATGAGGAACCGTCATCCATACCCTCATGTAGAGATGACGCAGTTAGTATAATAAATCTATTGTCTTCTGGCGATATATCAATGTGTTTGTTATTGACTTATTTCTTCTGATTGCGCAACATTAATGAAAGTCGAAATATAGTGAAACCTGATTAAACCGAACCATAAATAATCAAAACTTGTTCTGAAGACCAATCATATCACATGTTATGCATGGTGAACCTGATGAAACCGAATACCTGCCAAAACCGAACGAAATCTGAAGTCCCGAAAGGGTTCGGTTTAGTCAGGTTTCACTGTATACATATCTAAAAAGTCAAAGACATGGCTCAAAAATGTTTTTTTAGGTTTTTTGCAATATGTTTTTTTTAAAGCTTCAAATGAATATTTTTCTCTGATAGTACAAGGTAATTATAAATAAGGCATATTCTCTGATCCGAGTACGCAGTTTTCTCGTAGTGCATTTCTTTTAGACAATACATGAAAAATAAAAAAATCCCACCTCCGCTTTCTCAATAATATTTATATACAGGGTATGTATTGTACTATTTTTGGGACAATTTATATTAAAATTATAGAAAACTTCATCGGCTCTAACTCAAAATATTGACAATTTTGTGTTAATGAGGCTTGCGGGTTCAAAAATTTCAGCAAAGAATTAAACATTGTTTTTTTTCATTGCAAATTTTATTTATTTCACTATTAGTTATTACTTTATAGTATGGTACAAAAATCACACAGACAAATCGATTCGGTTTGGTCACAGATGAATTTAGAAATGTTTATATCATTGAAAAAGCGCCAAATTATCTCCCTTTAGTGCAAAAATGTCATTTTTGACGTTTAAATTGGAACATCTTTTTTAACTCATCGGTGACCTGAATTTTTTATTATTGCTTTCAAATAAGCTGTACATAAACTAAATAATTGTAAAATTTAAGCGATTTCTGTAATTTAGTTCTTCTTTTGTTTTGATATTACCAATATTTCTCCTATTTGTTCAACAGAAAAAATTGACATTAACAAAATTGTCTGCTTCTTTCAGAGGCAGATTGTGAGCTTAAATGAACAATGACCCCATATTTTTATTTTATATTTCTGTTAGGTATACTTTAAGATAAAGTTTAATCATGAAAAAAAATAGCAAAATCCTATATCAGAAATCAGTTGATTTAACCCGCGAGCCCCCTTAAGGGGGTCTTGAAATCTTTTGACAGCTTCCGAAGTGCTAATTTTTAACCTTTGTCAGCTGGACTAAATCACTTCTCTATTTTAAAACTCGTGACCCAATTTTGTTCACCCCCTTCCCCCCTGCTCTCTATTAGAGGCATACAACATAGAGAAACAAATTTGGAAGGGGTGTACAAAAAAAAATGGCAAGTAACACACTGTCCACACTGGGGACTATATTCGTGAAAGGACGATAACTGTGTACACGGGACCACATTTTTGCTTGAAGGTGTACAGAATGTCCATAGTAATTTCCCAATACAAACATACAGTGTGATTTGTTGGAAACATGGCTATGAATCGCCATCAAGATAGCTTAGCGACAAGGAGTCGATTTCACAAAAAACTTACGACTAAGATTTAACATATTAAGTATACTGAATTGTTCATGAATTACGACCAATCTTAGTCGTAAGTTTCTTTGTGAAATCGATCTCGTTTTTGAAACGAATAGTATATTTGTAAAAGTAGCTAAAAAAAATAATTATAAAAATTAAAAAAAAAATAAAAACAAGACATATTTTGTATAATATGATCATACTTTTCGTGAGGTATGCTACCAAAATAATCCGAAATTTTATTTGCTTGAGAGGTGAAGTGATTGAAAAGCCAGAAGAAAATCGTTACTTTTTTATTTATCTCATTAAACTTATTAAAGAAAAAAATGCTTTGGTAGACGTATTTTTAAAAATTGATATGCGAGTGTCTCATTTTCTAGTTGCTTCGTATAATTATGCAAATCGTTACATATTCTGAAATAATTCAGTGTCAATTAGAAGTATAAGCATCCAATGTATCAAAAAGAAATGATTAAAATCCATTACCGTGAATTATAAATTCTAAAGGGAGCGGCAGGAAGATGCCGTCATTATTTTATCTAAACCTTAAAAATCAATGAAATTAAACGCAGAACTGAGTCCGATGATTAAGACCGATTTGCTGCCGACAAGCAGTTTGACAGTTATATTGAATTTTATGATTTATAAAGTTTCGTATTTTTCTAATTAACGAGTCGTTCATCATTTTATTGATGAACTAGATTTTTAACGGAACAATTTTATTCAAAACAAAGGCTAGTATCGGTGTCTCTGACTTGTTTACTAGTGGAAGTATTTTTCCATACTATCCTATCGACGCAAAAGATAAGAAATACCCCTATATTTGAATGAACTAAGAAGTACTAGTTTTAAGACCACTTACCAATTTCGTCAAAACAAAATCAACAAAAGAACACGAGGTTTTCACTAGGGAAAACAGCTATCGAAAGTACCAGGCTTATAACTTAATACGTCAGACACGCGTTTCGTCTACATAAGACTCATCAGTGATGCTCTGATCAAAATAGTTATAAAGCCAAATAAGTAAGAAGTTGAAGGGCATTGAGGACGCGAGAAAGTGAATGAAAAAAAAATGAAAATAATGTAGAAAAAAAAATCTGACCTTTATCTATGATGAGTTTATTTACAACCACTGGGTCAATGTCACTGCTGGAGTTTTAATTCCTCGAGGGTATCACCAGTCCAGTAGTCAGCACTTCAGTGTTGACATGAGTTTGTCATTGATATAGGATGAAAATTTTGTCCTGCATTTTTTTTTAGTTGTAATCTCTGTCCTGCCTTTTTATTTTTTTAAATCATTTTTTAACAGTCTTTTAACAGTCTTTCAAAAAATAACTTTTGTTATCACATGGTTATTGCATATAAAAGGCGTATCGATTTCAAACAAAAAAATACAATGCGCTAAGATTGTTGAACAACGGTATAATAGTTATATCCTTTATACATATATTTATGATGCCACTGAGAACTTTTCCCCTCAATTTTTCAGCTCTATAGAGAAGATAACTCTTTACAGGAGTTTGAAATACCATCATGCACTTTTATTTATTCCGCATGTCGAATCTTTATATTCGTGTTATTGTAAATAAGTTCATGCAAATAGGGCAGAAATAATATTCAAGGGCAAGACTCATCGGCATGCAACAATATTTGTACTTTATATATTATTCCATTTGCAGTTTAATCAGGCACACTTTCAATATTTCATTTTTGATGAATTAAAAATGTATCACTCGGGCTTGAAAAGACTTCATTTTGCATTACTATTTGTACTTTATATATAATTAACTATGCAGCTTTATTGAATAAAACATTCATTTTCATCTTTCATTTTTGATGAATTAAAAATATATCAGGTTGCATTAATTTCTCCTTTATCTGTGTTGCTTTATACGAAACAATCTCCGAAACTATTGCAATTTGTTTTTTTCGTATTTGAATTTATAATTTAAGAGACGTCGTAAAGATGTTTTGTATTGTTTTGGATCAACACAGTTTCTTTAATTAAAATCTGTCTACATCTATAAATCTATTTTAATACTTCACGTCTCTATTTTTCTAGTACCACTGTTTTCTTACAATTATACACCAGATCACATAACAATTGTTGTTTAAACAGACGGACAATTGACACGAAGATTGTTATGACCAGAAACAGTCGGATTGTCTGGTTTACTTAACTTTTTATTTTTTTACGACATTGAAACGACCTTCTTTAACGTGACCTGTATAAATTAAATCAAAACAAAATAGGAACAATACAAAACAAATAGACGGACAGTGACACGAAGATTGTTATGACAAGGAACAGTCGAATTGTCTGGTTTACTAAACTTTATAATTTACGACATTGAAACAAACTAATATCATGTGACCTGTTTTAATTCAATCGAAGCACGTTGGGACGATCCCTACGTTAATGAGACTTGTTTAAAATTACATCAAAACAATGTATTGAATGCACTTCAAATGAATAGAAAATAATTTTTCTATAAGCTGCAGAAAATAGTTTAGAAGAAAATGTATTCAGAACAAAATCATATTGCGATGTGTATAACTATCGTAAAAAACAAACTTGATCTTTTATACCTTTATAGCTGGTACTATAATCACACTCTATAACACATTAAATCGTAACATCACAGACAAATTAAAAGATTGTTGGTTTATTTACAAATATTTCATTCATTTTCAGAACGACTATCACAACTGACATCATCGGCCTTTCCACGTACATTTTTAAAATTGCAAAAAAACAAGCTGACTATTGATATTGTTTTTACAAATGAGCTCACTGATATATGTACTATTGAAATTGTTAAACTTTTAACATAAAATGTTAGAACGGAATCAATTAAGTATTCGAATCAGAATCAGTTCCGGGAGATTCATTTGTGTTGATCAAAAACATTCGTCACAACTCGGCCGATTCCGTACCTTCAGAAGGAGAGTAGTGGATTGTCCCATACCCGTAGCCAGGGGGTTCGGACGACCCCCCCCCCCTTTGAAATCAAATAAGCACTGTTAAAGTCAATGTTTTGTTCAAATTGTGACTGTTAAAGTCGAGTTCATGAGTCCAACGACCCCCCCCCCCCCTTGGAAATTCCTGGCTACGGGCCTGTTACCCGAGGATTGTCGATTGGGTCAAACACTGTGGACGGTTCACTGAGATGTGTCAGACCGGATAAACCGTGTTTTTCTGTGTAGATTTGATTTTAAATGTCTAACAATCGTTCTTCATTTTCAGATTGATACTATCAGTTAACAGCAGTGCATGTCTATGGAGTCGAATGGCACTAACCAAACATTATTTGCTGTCGGTAAGTCATGTGTCTATGCGGTCGAATAATACTAACCAAACATTATTTGCTGTCGGTAAGTCACGTGTCTATTGAGTCGAATGGCACTAACCAAACATTACACTAACCAAAATTTATTTGCTATCGGTAAGTCACGTGTCTATTGAGTCGAATGGTACTAACCAAACATTATTTGCTGTCGGTAGGTCACGTGTCTATGGAGTCGAATGGCACTAACCAAACATTTTTGCTTTCGGTAAGTCACTTGTCTATGGAGTCAAATGGTACTAACTTACATTATTTGCTGTCGATAAGTCACGTGTCTATAGAGTCGAATGGTACTAACCAAACAGTTTTTTGCTGTCGGTAAGTCACGTGTCTATGGAGTCGAATGGTACTAACCAAACCTTATTTGCTGTCTGTAAGTCACATGTCTATGGAATCGAATGACTAACTAAACATTATTTGCTGTCGGTAAGTCACGTGTATATTGAGTCGAATGGTGCTTACCAGATATTATTTGCTGTCGGTAAGTCACGTGACTATGGAGTCGATTGACACTAACCAAACATTTGTTGCTGTCGGTAAGTCACGTGTCTATTGAGTCGTATGGTATTAACCAAACACTTTTTGCTGTCGGTAAGTCACAAGGTTTTAAGAGCATGCTAGTTGGAGCTTTCTATCATCACGATAAGACCACTGAGATGATTATATTTTATTGTGAATAAGATACTCGGTTGAATAGAAAGCAAGGTCTTAGACTGATATTATATTTGTTAGGATTTTTTTCTAACAAAGAGAGATAATCCAATCTGAACCATGTTCAATTGCCGATAGGCTATATGCCAATTACCGATTTGATTCTGTTATTGCACACTTTTTAAACAAATAACTTTCCTTTATGATTCTTAGACTGGTGCTATACTGGACAAAATTGGCCTTTGTTAATGCCAAGCATGATGAATTGATAGTGATGTTTCGGCTGTTTAACTAATTTTTCATGTTAAATAATTTCTAATGCCACAGGTTTTTAGCTGAACAACAAATTTATGTAATAAAAAGATTTGAAAACCTTAAATATTACTCACATTACGCACAGGTAAATTTTCTCTTTCTGCTAGCTCTCCATTGTAAATAAAATTTAATGTCCCTCATAAGGGAGACAACTAAAAAAGGGATATCTAATTACAAGGTCAATTACGGGAATTGGCAAATAGTCTATTTAAAATAATTTATTCGTCAAATACGTCCGTGAAAAGTATATATAAGATATTTGGTTCTTCCTGACGTCCCTTCTAGTAACTGTTTATCATGGTATACTGGTACCAGCTATCAATAACCTAACATTTCAAATTAAGGATGTTCGCTCCTCCGGTTTTTGAATTGTTGCCTTATAAGTTATATTCGGAATCCTCTGGTTTTATCCATGTAGTGCCATTAAAATGTTTTAACGCTAAATCATACTTTTCCTTCCATAATTTAATTACATATATTAGTTTGAAATATCACCTTTGAAAACCATATAAAATCTTTGTTATTTTTCATTGTTTTTGAAATAAAAAAAAGCTTCCAATGTAAAATAAATGAAAAATCTAGAGAGAATTATTTCCCGCCAAATTTTCAATGGCTTTAATCTCGAAAACGAGCACACGAACCCTTTATTTTTGTCTGCCTATTTATATTCATATACTTTCAATTTATACCAGTCTTTAAAACAACTTGTTATTTTGAAACAGATGCAAACATCTTTAATTGTGAGTGATATTTTAAAAACAGTTAATCGCTAAAAACTTGCATGAAATAAAACTTTTGAATTTGACGAAAAGTAACAATTACAAATTTGAAGAAATAAAGTTGTGAGCCTTGCTTCGTCTATATCAACCTAACGTATTGACTACAAAATGTACAATGCTTGTGATTCCGGATCCACTAGAAACAATATCGACCTACTGTCAATATATTAATATGACCAACCATGTGTGATGGGATTGCTTCCCTAAGAACATGTGGAAGATACTTAGTCAGACGTAAGCGGCTGAGCTAAGGAAGTACTTTTATAGCTCAGTCGGCTAACGCGCTGCCTAGAAACACAGAGGTCCCAGTTTCGAGTCCCGGTGGAATCAAGATGATTTTGTAAGATGAATCATGCTCTGCAGTTACACATGTTTTATTTTGTTTTCCAGATAAATCTTGAACAAATAGTTATGTGATTTGATTGGTTGAGGCATATTTATTGACTGGTTGCGTTTAAAGTCGTGGAAGCACACATACGCTATGTCTCTGAATAGGGTTTAACAGAACATGTAGAAATAGGTCTAATATCCCATTTTTAATTGTTAGTTCAGAATTTTTCTCTTGTGAGAAATAACACATTCAAAGCTATCACCCATAAACATATCCATTTTTAAACTGTTGTGCTTTGATCTGAAAGTTTTTGATATTATAGGGCAATATCCAGGCAGATGGGGATTTTGGACACAGCAGATTGTTACGCCGATTATAGTTGTTGTTGGAATTGCGGGGAATCTTGCTTCGTTTTTACTGATGAAGACAAAGTCATTCCGAAAGAAATCTTACAGTCACTTCCTGTGTGCGCTAGCAGTATTTGACAGCCTCTGTTTGATAAATCGGCAAATAACATTGATTCACGAGATGATGGTTGACAATGAAAAAGATGGCGTCTTTACGTATTACAGCGACCTCTCGTGTCAAATGTTTAGCTTTTACGAACACGTGTGTTACCTAATGTCATCCTGGCTAATTGTTGGAATGGCTGCTGAGCGAGTTGTAGCCATGTGTTTCCCATTCAAAAAGACATTGATTAGAACTCAAACAGGCGCAATAGTGACAATACTATCAACATTCGTGGTGATGTGTTTTACCCAAATATTCCGTTTTATCATGATGAAAAATATCGGGGGAGTATGCCAAGGCGATACATATAAACATGTAGAGTACATCAAACTTCATATTTATTTTTACCAACTAACACTGGTACTTTGTCTTCCGTTTTTACTGGTTCTCGTATGTAACACCTCGGTCATGTACCAAATATACCGTGTGCGAAAAGCAGCCGTCAAATCAAGGTCACGTGTTGTTATGAGATCTCACAAATCAACGCTAATGTTATTAGCCATCGCCTTCACATACCTCATAACCATGTTACCATTGGTAGTTATATCATTTATTTGGATGGTTGCCATGGAAAACGCAGACGTAGCCATGGTTATCTCCATTTATCCTATTCAACAGTGCGTTTCCGTTATTTCCTATTGTAACTATGGTGTAAACTTTTTTATTTATATTATATCAGGTCGATCTTTCCGATTGGAATTAAGACGTATCTTCTTGAAAGAACAACTTCAAAACACGTCAGCTACGAGAACTAGAGAGGAATTTATGCGATTGCAATGAGACATTTGAATATTTCAGTGATTGACGTTTTTGAAACAATTTGCTAATACATATTGAGAACTATTTCTGATAGTGACCATGCTATAAGGGCCTAAGCTGATGCAATGTCTAAGCAGTTCATCTACAGGGAACACTAGCCTGGTAGTTCCAATGTTCTAAGTTCGAATCCGGCATATGGCGGTTTTTTTTTCGACAGATATCTAAGAAAAGCATTTACAACGTAAACCTGGTGTCGCTTATACAGTCGATAAGCACCAGCACAAAAACGGATAATAAAATTAAATTATCGTATTATCTTATAACAAAGTTTACAAAATTGCATGTGCCTGTTAAATCATTTAGCCAATTACTCGACTGACTGAAGATACATTTTAATGGTTTCTAGTTGATCGAGCGGCCAGGACCCTGGACACAGTGTAAGCTACGATGTCACAGAGGTAGGGTTTCGAATCACGCGGAGGGATGAATAAGATTTTGCTGAACTAACATTGTTGGGTTGAGATTCATATGGACATTATATATATCAGCCTGCGGTATGGGCTTTGCTCATTGTTGAAGGCCGTACGGTGACCTATAGTTGTTAATGTCTGTGTCATTTTGGTCTTTTGTAGATAGTTGTCTCATTGGCAATCATACCACATCTTCTTTTTTATATTGTATGTAAATGGGCAATCCGATGTAGTACATTGTACGTCTGTTGTAAACAAACTCATCATAGATACCAGGACTTAAATTTTACACTTACGCCAGACGCGCGTAAGTTTTCTAATCATAATGTTAAGACGTATTTAATTAAATATACGAATTCATCATTATCTCTTCTTTTTTAAAACAAGTTACTCATTTACTGTTGTATACCAATATATTTTTGGAATTTTATATAGCTATCCACCCAGTCATATTTTTATGTTTGTCCGAAGTGATAAATCGATGATGGTGGTGCTTATCTCAGATGGTGCCATTAAAACAAAAACATATATAGTTTGGCGATATCTGTCCACAGCTTTTATTCATAATATGATAGATTCATATGATATATAATATATATAGATAGATAGATAGACCATAGATGTATATGTAGATAGATATATGGTCAGTTACCCGAAGATAATATGGCAACCAGATAGATAGATAGATAGATAGATAGATAGATAGATAGATAGATTAGATAGATAGATAGATAGATAGATAGATAGATAGATAGATAGATAGATAGATAGATAGATAGATAGATAGATAGATAGATAGATAGATAGATAGATAGATAGATAGATAGATAGATAGATAGATAGATAGATAGATAGATAGATAGATAGATAGATAGATAGATAGATAGATAGATAGATAGATAGATAGATAGATAGATAGATACAGTGGAGATCACTTCTAACCTCTCATTAGAACTGTCAGAATATTCTGTCATAGAACTGTTCTAACCTGTCCTAGAACAGTTCTACCTAGAACAGTTCTACCCTAGAACTGTTCTAAGTAGAACTGTCAGAATCAGTTCTAGGTAGAACTGACTAAATCAGTTCTAGGTAGAACTGTCAGGATCAGTTCTAGGGTAGAACTGTCAGGATCAGTTCTAGGTAGAACTGTCCAAATCACTTATAACCGTAGAACTGTCAGCAGAACTGACTTAATCAGTCAGGACTGTAGAACAGTTCTAAATGACGTCACTGCAGTAAGGGCACTTTAGAATTTAGAAGAAATAAATCACTTCCAATTACTTTGCAAAAAAGCCTACGGCCTTGTGCTATATATTAAATAGCAGATTTTCTATATTTTTTACTGATCAAACGACTTTTATTACGTGACATGTACAAATATCGAAGTGAATAGAAGGTTATCCAACTCATCGGAGATATTTTTATAAGATTGCATACGGAAACATCATTGTTTACGTTTCTTCGTTCCCCGTTTTTAACAGTCTCCTAAATAAAACTCTACATTTAATTCATGGAATTTTAATCGTAATTTACCTTGTTTGCCTTGGATTTACATTCATTTATAATTCTGTTTTGACAAATGTTCAAACGAAAATTGTACAGTGGATGAATTATGGGATATTAATGAAAAAAGTGTTGTGTAAAAAAACTAAGCATATACATTTGCACCATCTCGTCTTAGCCAAACTTATCCATAACGATTATATAAATAAATGATATCTGGGAGTCTGGAACTCAGAAAAATATACTGGATCTGAACATGAATGAAACATTTGCCCCTGGACGTTCAGCTACAAACAAAATCATGCATTTTTCTTCGCCTTCTTCAAATTATATAAACAGTATACTATTCCAAGAAGAGAACTTCCCATACATGTACTTTTTATTTTATTTTTAAAATAAAGTATATGAATCAGTCATGTGAGTGTTGGATGATGCCATTATATAAATAGTTTTGTTTAAAAAAAAAACCATCACAAACTACTGACTTAAACATGTTAAAAAGTCACTTTAGCATGTTTAATGACGGTTCATTTATATTATGGATACAGAGAGGAAATAACGGCGCGCTAAATTCTTAGATATGGTATAAATACACCTTGTCGCAATTTGTCTGCCATTACTGGATATCACACAGGTTCCCCTAAAATTTTGACGTCATAAAACAAAATATCTGACGCCACAATAGAAAAGTCATTGTTGTATGCTTCAAAAGTTCAAGAGGCCGGGTCAGCCAGGATTAGCAATAAGGTGTATTGTGTTTTAAAGTTGGTGTCATTTTTATCATACGAAACGTCCTCACATAGAAATAACATTGGTTTACCATGTTTACAATGAGGCCATATACATGTATATTTACATGATAAAGTGTAAATAAGTTCAGTTTTGGTTGATGCGGTCAAATAATTTTGTTAAAACAACTCTCACTCAGTCTGATATATCGAAACCACTGAAATTAGTTTACAATTCAATATTTTGAATAAAAAGAGGACTTGCTGATATTCTAAATTGATGTGGAAATTTTTTTGTAGCCAATGTGTTCCAATATTCATTGATATTGCTGTCATTTGAATTATACAATCCATCATTACCAGTATATGTATTACTATAAGTGATTTAGTATGCGGCTATATATATATTAAGATTTTCATAACAAAGTGTAATTATGGTCAGTTTTGGTTGATGCTGTCACATATATGGTCAGTTATGGTTGATGCTGTCAAATATGGTCAGTTTTGTTTGATGCCACAAATAATTTTGTTATATTCATGAGTCAGTCTGAGATATTAAAACTACTGAAATTAGTTTACGATACAAAATATTGATGAAAAAGAGGACATGCTGGCACTATAAACTGATGTGAGCATAATTTTATTTTCCAATATTGCTTTCATTTTTATTAAACAATCCATCCTGATATAAAAATATACATGATTTACTTTGCGACTATAAGAGTTACATAAAAAAGAGCAAATATGGTCAGTTTTGGTTGATGCGGTCAAATATGGTCAGTTTTGGTTGATGCTGTCAAATATGGTCAGTTTTGGTTGATGCGACAAATAATTTTGTTATATTCATGAGTCAGTCTGAGATATTAAAACTACTGAAATTAGTTAACAATTCCAAATTTTGATGAAAAAGAGGACATGCTGGCACTAAAAACGGATGTGAGCATAATTTTATTTTCCAATAGTTGCTTTCATTTTTATTAAACAATCCATCCTGATATAAAAATATACATGATTTACTTTGCGGCTATTAAGATTCACATCATGTTCATAATATAGTGCAAATATGGTCAGTTTTGGTTGATGCGGACAAATTATTTTGTTATACCAGTCAGTCTGAGGTATGAAAACTACTGATATTTGTTTATGATGCAATATTTTGAATAAAAAGAGGACTTTCTGGCATTCTAAATTGATGCAAATGAAATTAGGTAGCATTGTGTTCCCATATTTCTATCATTTGTATTTTCATGATTTTACAATCCATCCTTACATAAAATTATTACAGATTTACTATGCGACTATAAGAAATACATAAAAAAAAGCAAATATGGTCAGTTTTGGTTGATGCGGTCAAATATGGTCAGTTTTGGTTGATGCGGTCAAATATGGTCAGTTTTGATTGATGCAGACAAATAATTTTGTTACATGATTACATGTTACTGTCAGTCTGAGGTATGAAAACTACTGACATGACTGATATTTGTTTCTGATGCGATATTTTGAATAAAAATAGGAAATGCTGGCACTATCAAATCCAATATTGTAGTTATTTATATACTACAGTCCCTCTTGACCTAAAATTATAACTGAATTACTGTGCAGCTATTCAGATTTACATAAAAAAAAAAAGCAAATATGGTAAGATTCGGTTGATGCGGTCAAAAGATTTTATTATACGACTCAGTCTGAAGTATGAAAACTACTGATATTTGTTTATCATTCAATATTTTGAATAAAAAGAGGACATGCTCATTGGCTGATCAGGGGGGGGGGGGGGGGTTCAGGAGTTGGAACCCGCTTTTTTTTTACGATCAATGCTTTTGAATTTGAACATATAGTTGGAACCCCCCCCCCCCCACCTTTTTTTAAATGGCTGGATCTGCCCCTGCATGCTGGCACTATAAATTGATGCGAACAAAATTGTTTTCCAATATTGCTGTAACTTGTATAGTACAGTCCCTCTTGACCTAAAATTAAAACTTAAGTACTATGCAGCTATATAGATTTGCAGAAAGACTGAAGAGCAAATAAAGTCAGCAATGGTCAGTTTAGATTGATGTGGTCAAAAGATTTTTGTTAAACAGGTCCGTCCGAGATATGAAAACTACTCGTAAACAGATATTACATTTGGTTAATGAGGATAATTTTGTTGTGTGATAACGAGCCATCCTGACTCCCAGAATAAAAAATGTAAAACAATTCAAATAATAACCCTCCCCCCACCCCCCCCCCTTATAATACTAATTAACGGCCTAATTTATGTACAAAAAATGAAAGAAAAACAAATATTTTATACTACACATCAACAAAAGAAAATCACTGAATTACGGGCTCCTGACTTGGAACAGGCACTGACATACATGCAGAATATGACGGGGTTAAACATGTTCTCTTGCCGATTATAAATCTGAAATAAAACCGGCAAAATAGCAAAACTCTATATAATATTAATCGCTATTTTGCCGAAGCCTTTTTATTAAGACAAATATTTCTTAAAACTTATAAATCAATTCTAGCCGTAGAATTTATAAATCAATTTTAGCCGTAGAATTTATAAATCAATTTTAGCCGTAGAATTTATAAATTAATTCTGGCTGTAGAATTTATAAATCAATTCTAGCCGTAGAATTTGAAATCAATTCTAACCGTAGAACTGTTCTAGAAGTAGAACTGACCAAATATTTGGTCAGTTCTAGCTAGAACTGTCTAAAACTGTTCTAGGGTAGAACTGTCAGGATCAGTTCTAGCTAGAACTGTTCAAATCAGTTCTAGGTAGAACTGACCAAATCAGTTCTAGCTAGAACAGTTCTAACCTAGAACTGACTAAAAGGTGTCAGGCTGACAGTTCTACATACTGTTCTAGAACAGTTCTC
Organism: Mytilus edulis; assembly: GCF_963676685.1. NCBI lineage: Eukaryota > Metazoa > Mollusca > Bivalvia > Mytilida > Mytilidae > Mytilus > Mytilus edulis. The sequence goes on from NC_092354.1 coordinate 17,908,008, forward strand.
CTGACAGATTCTGACAGAATTTATGAGAGGTTAGAACTGATCTCCACTGTAGATAGATAGATAGATAGATAGATAGATAGATAGATGAAAATGTAAAGATGCACCGTGGGATGCACTGAATGGAATACACAAGTGTAGTATTATCCAAAAACCTAAAATTTCATAGTTAACATTACATTAAGATTCTATGAAGCGAATTCTGCCACATTGACGGAGGAAAACAGAGACTCTGTCAACCGCCATAAAAAGGGCGGTTCGCTGCAAAGCTGTGAACCAGATATGAGATAACTACAGATAGATAGATAGATATTTAGTTTAAACTACAAATAGATAGATAGATATTTAATTTAAACTACAGATGGATAGATAGATATTTAATTTAAAGTACAACTGGGTACGTATATATGTTAAATAATCTAGATGATGTTTAGTGAACAACTGTTCAAAAACATATTTACATATACAGATAAAAATACTAACCAAAACTAAACCAAACCATATTAAAGATAGTTGATGTATTTGTATATCATAAAATATAGTATATTATATTATATCAACAAATATATATTCAAGAGGTTTAACAGTTCATTTCATAATCATGTTAAGGGTTACAAGTGAAAAACATCCAGTTGAAATATTTCTGGTCTGATCGAAAATCATAATATTTTATGTAGCAGCCCTGACAGCTAATTTTAAAGGCAATCAATAGTTGTATATTTTATAGCAGCACCAGTCCATGTTTTGCATTGGTCAAATTAGAGACCATCCTTACTTAAGAATGATGAACCGATCCATCTGACCATGTTCTTCTTCTCATTGTGCAAAACCCCACTCTAGAACTACCTGTGTCATTACCTGCTACATTCTGAGTTAACTTTTAACATGCTTGACAAATATGTCACCAAAAATTTCATTTCCGTGCCTATAACTAAGTAGACTCCATCTGGAGGATGTCATTCTGCTACAAAAACATACTTACTATTGAGGATTCTACTATTCAAACATTAAAGCTAATAGGCTCCGCTACAATTCTTGTACGTCGGCAAATAGCTACATGGAAGTAAATGTTACATAGTAATACCAATACAATTTAAAGCATAATTAATCGAAAAAAAATAATGATTCTTCTGTATAACCCTGTACTAAGTTGTCAGCATTGGATCTCCAACCCTTTAATAACCCTCCAAAAAAAAATTTGAGAAGACAGTTTCAAATACACTGAATTCATACCAAGTTTAAACAACACAAGATAAGGAAATATTGCTAGACTTCAGCATGACTCCGGTTAAGGTAAATGTAAAGGCCTGGAGTGTTTAATACCTCCTTAAAACTCAAACCTTAATTTTTTTTTTTTTTTTTTTTTACACATCTGTTAAATTACTCAAAAAATATCCAAACCTTGTACCAGATATACCGCGTGCGGAAAAACAGCCGTCAAATCAAGGTCACGTGTTATAATGAGATCTTACAAATCAACGCTAATGTTATTAGTCATCGCCTTCACATACCTCATTACAATGTTACCATTAGTGGTGATATCATTTATTTGGATGGTTGCCATGAAGAACGCAGACGTATCAATGGTTATCTCCCTTTATCCTATTCAACAGTGCGTGTCCGTTATTTCCTATTGTAACTATGGTGTAAACTTTTTTATTTATATTTTATCTGGTCGATCTTTCTGATTGGAGCTTGAACGTATCTTCTTGAAAGAACAACTTCAAAACACGTCAGCTACAAGAACTAGAGAGGAATTTCTGGAACTGCAATGATACCGTCATATGCATTTCAAAGTGCTAGACGCTTTAAGTGATTGCTAAAAGTTTTAACTAATAGACAAAATATTAGGAACTGTTTGATAGTTGTCATGATGCTGAGACGTCGGTGGTTGCAAGTTGGTCAAATACGTTCATCAACAAATAAACAGATAATAAAAATAGGGATCGGCTCAAACATAAGTATCTAAATATGCAACCGGACAGAAGACAGCGAAATATAAAAAAAACACAACTGTTTCATTTTTAAAATTAACGGGTTTTATAGTCAGAAGAAGTATTTGAAATATTTTTTACATATATATCACAGAAGCAAGGATTTAAATCCATTTTAGTTAGCTGAGGGAAGAACACAAACTTTCTAAAATTGTTGGTCTAAATTTGTTGGTCTACGATTTATTTATGAATTTGTAATGTTAGACCTATAATCCGGGTTATCCGATTCAGTATGTCTGTCGTAAAGTTGTCTCATATTTTAACGCATATTAATAAAAAAAAATATATAAACATGTAAAGTACACATTGCCTTACAATCTAATTTAGACACACTATTTAGTACAAATGTATGTACTATAAATAGCAAAATGTTAAAAATATTTACATTATACAGTCAACAACATATATATTATATTTACATATTTTATTCTTATTTCTTTCTGTAAAACCAGTCACTCCTATACTATTTAATACTTTTTTATTTGGGTATTTCTTATAGTTCTGAAACCTGCCATCTTTTCATTTTAGTCCAAAGTCAACAACTGATTGGACAGATGCACGAACCAATTAATCTTGATACTGTACACTTACTTCTATGAGCTTTTTGGTTGGTTGTGTCAATACTCGTTAGGTTGCTGTTGTTTTTGCAATTGCTTAGAATTCAACGGGTTCAAATAAAAAGTTATTATTTGAATGATTAATGGCATACCTTACGACCAGGACAAATGTTACACGCAAACATTAAAGAGAATTATAAGTTATAAGTATACACTTAGTTTAGTTTGCATTCAACTAAAACGCTGCATAGAATTGTATACAAGCTGGTGGCAAGCTAATAGTTTTAGCAGTCTGTACATGCAAACTTCCTTATCGAGATGAATGTTATCTTAAATACCATGTGTTGAGCGGAGGAGCAGGAAATGCCAATGTTAAAAGCGTATGGCATACTTTGGTGGGATTCAGACAATGACTTCCCGCACAAGAGGCGAGCACAGACCTGCGGGATAGTTCATAGGGGGAGATAATATGTGCTTCTTAACACATGACATAGGTAAAATCTCTTTGTTCTTACTGTGCCTAATCTGAATAATGTGCATTTACTACCTCAGATATATACTGCACAGTTCAAATGTGTTCTTACCTTGAGGGGTGGTTCTGGATTTTGGTTTCTATAAAAATTAAAAAAAATATCACCGAGTGTAGAGAGACTAAAATCAATTTTGACGATTTTATTGTTAAAGGTGTAATACCACCATTGATTTTTCCCTATTAGTCTTTGTTAAATTGGTACTTTAAAAAAAAATGTACAGAATTTACCTTTATTTCAACCAAAGAAATACTTTGCATGAATAAAGTTTAATCCTTTCCAGTGCTACAGTGAAAATTTCACACTACATTTCATTGCATATAAGAAAGTAACCTGCACCGGAAGTAAACAATCACATTTTTACCAGGTTATTTACTGGTTACCTGCTTTGGCAACTATGTAACCTTAACTTTCCAAAATATTTTATAAGACCATCAAATAAAAAAAGAATGATGCTTTCAGACACCCAACATACATGTTTATGACTCAGAAAAATTTAAGTGCATTGAAATGCAGGGTTAATTTTCTACAACTGTCAAATTCAAGGGAATATTTTTTTAGACCTACTTTCGTATGCAACCGGATGTGGCGTATCATGATTTGGTGGTATTACACCTAAAGAACACCTAAATGTCAAATAAACTTAATGTAATTTTTTTCCCTCCAATTGCAAGTTATTTCAAGCATAACTGCCAAGTTTTGTCTCAGTCAGATCTATAGTTTCAGAGAAAATCACTATAATGTAAGGCCATATCCTACGGCAATTTCAGTCTTATTTCTTCGACAAATCCAAATTTCAGTGTATCATTATAAAATGCAGTGTTGACTAATATCTGATCAAAAACTCATGATCTATGCATTCAAACAATTAAATAGAATACAAAAGACAACTTTTAGATGATAAACAATTTTATTGCACCTTTTAGAGTTCATTTGAAGGTCTGTTTTGGTCTGTTTTGGTCCATTTTTCCTCCTTCCTTCCTTTTTCATCAAAACTTGATATCTTTTGTCTAAAAAATAAAACAAATGTGATTATTTCCCCACAAAAATGATATAAATGTAATGTTAAATCAATAATTAAAGTGTTTTAGCTGAAAGAACTGTCTCTATTAATGTTAACAGTCTACACGGAAGTTTCTAGAAGCCCTTATGTGTAACTCGAGTTTTTAGTCTGTTCGCCTAGTGTGACAAATAACGGTTCCCTTTCAGTCAACCATTTATTGTTACTGGTATCAAAGTCTTTTTATTTACTCATAACAGTATATTTCTAATAGATTTACACAAAGTGTCCACTTTCTTGTATTTTACATTAGAAAATGGGGAGAAAGAGTAATAAAAAATACCTCAAAATGTTTTTAAAAAGGGTTATGTCCCTTGGAATGCTGGTACAAAAAATAATTGGTAAGAATTATAAAGTTTAAGTATGTGAGACTGGATTCTGATGTGTATAAATCCAGGGCAAATAAGTGTTTAGATGATTTATTGTCTGTGCAAAATGTAGATGGCACAATGGCAAATTGTAAACTTTTGCGGCCAAAAAAAACACAAAAAACATGATGATAGTTGATACTTACTTTAATGCTGAAGTGTCATCTGCAGACCAATTCACATATAAGATTTTTCAACAGAATGCTCTTCAGAACATGTGAACACTGAAATAAAAAATTCACATGTTGTATAAACAAAACTGTTAGGGTATTATTTAAAATTTAACACAGTAAACTAAATACAGCTTTGTCTGTCCACCCATTTGACTTAGAAAACACCCGTAAACCCCCATTTCAAGGCAATTTTACCTCAAACGTGCTTTCTGTGTCTCAATCCATTCCGAATAGTCCATGTTTACAATGTATGAACTGGTTTATTAATAACTTTAAAAATGAAAGTACAATAAGGTCACGAGTGCACATGTAGTTTCCCTAAATAGGTGTAATACCACCATTGATTTTTCCCTATTAGTCTTTGTTAAATTGGTACTTTAAAAAAAATGTACAGAATTTACCTTTATTTCAACCAAAGAAATACTTTGCATGAATAAAGGTTAATCCTTTCCAGTGCTACAGTGAAAATTTCACACTACATTTCATTGCATATAAGAAAGTAACCTGCACCGGAAGTAAACAATCACATTTTTACCAGGTTATTTACTGGTTACCTGCTTTGGCAACTATGTAACCTTAACTTTCCAAAATATTTTATAAGACCATCAAATAAAAAAAGAATGATGCTTTCAGACACCCAACATACATGTTTATGACTCAGAAAAATTTAAGTGCATTGAAATGCAGGGTTAATTTTCTACAACTGTCAAATTCAAGGGAATATTTTTTTAGACCTACTTTCGTATGCAACCGGATGTGGCGTATCATGATTTGGTGGTATTACACCTAAAGAACACCTAAATGTCAAATAAACTTAATGTAATTTTTTTCCCTCCAATTGCAAGTTATTTCAAGCATAACTGCCAAGTTTTGTCTCAGTCAGATCTATAGTTTCAGAGAAAATCACTATAATGTAAGGCCATATCCTACGGCAATTTCAGTCTTATTTCTTCGACAAATCCAAATTTCAGTGTATCATTATAAAATGCAGTGTTGACTAATATCTGATCAAAAACTCATGATCTATGCATTCAAACAATTAAATAGAATACAAAAGACAACTTTTAGATGATAAACAATTTTATTGCACCTTTTAGAGTTCATTTGAAGGTCTGTTTTGGTCTGTTTTGGTCCATTTTTCCTCCTTCCTTCCTTTTTCATCAAAACTTGATATCTTTTGTCTAAAAAATAAAACAAATGTGATTATTTCCCCACAAAAATGATATAAATGTAATGTTAAATCAATAATTAAAGTGTTTTAGCTGAAAGAACTGTCTCTATTAATGTTAACAGTCTACACGGAAGTTTCTAGAAGCCCTTATGTGTAACTCGAGTTTTTAGTCTGTTCGCCTAGTGTGACAAATAACGGTTCCCTTTCAGTCAACCATTTATTGTTACTGGTATCAAAGTCTTTTTATTTACTCATAACAGTATATTTCTAATAGATTTACACAAAGTGTCCACTTTCTTGTATTTTACATTAGAAAATGGGGAGAAAGAGTAATAAAAAATACCTCAAAATGTTTTTAAAAAGGGTTATGTCCCTTGGAATGCTGGTACAAAAAATAATTGGTAAGAATTATAAAGTTTAAGTATGTGAGACTGGATTCTGATGTGTATAAATCCAGGGCAAATAAGTGTTTAGATGATTTATTGTCTGTGCAAAATGTAGATGGCACAATGGCAAATTGTAAACTTTTGCGGCCAAAAAAAACACAAAAAACATGATGATAGTTGATACTTACTTTAATGCTGAAGTGTCATCTGCAGACCAATTCACATATAAGATTTTTCAACAGAATGCTCTTCAGAACATGTGAACACTGAAATAAAAAATTCACATGTTGTATAAACAAAACTGTTAGGGTATTATTTAAAATTTAACACAGTAAACTAAATACAGCTTTGTCTGTCCACCCATTTGACTTAGAAAACACCCGTAAACCCCCATTTCAAGGCAATTTTACCTCAAACGTGCTTTCTGTGTCTCAATCCATTCCGAATAGTCCATGTTTACAATGTATGAACTGGTTTATTAATAACTTTAAAAATGAAAGTACAATAAGGTCACGAGTGCACATGTAGTTTCCCTAAATAGGTGTAATACCACCATTGATTTTTCCCTATTAGTCTTTGTTAAATTGGTACTTTAAAAAAAAATGTACAGAATTTACCTTTATTTCAACCAAAGAAATACTTTGCATGAATAAAGGTTAATCCTTTCCAGTGCTACAGTGAAAATTTCACACTACATTTCATTGCATATAAGAAAGTAACCTGCACCGGAAGTAAACAATCACATTTTTACCAGGTTATTTACTGGTTACCTGCTTTGGCAACTATGTAACCTTAACTTTCCAAAATATTTTATAAGACCATCAAATAAAAAAAGAATGATGCTTTCAGACACCCAACATACATGTTTATGACTCAGAAAAATTTAAGTGCATTGAAATGCAGGGTTAATTTTCTACAACTGTCAAATTCAAGGGAATATTTTTTTAGACCTACTTTCGTATGCAACCGGATGTGGCGTATCATGATTTGGTGGTATTACACCTAAAGAACACCTAAATGTCAAATAAACTTAATGTAATTTTTTTCCCTCCAATTGCAAGTTATTTCAAGCATAACTGCCAAGTTTTGTCTCAGTCAGATCTATAGTTTCAGAGAAAATCACTATAATGTAAGGCCATATCCTACGGCAATTTCAGTCTTATTTCTTCGACAAATCCAAATTTCAGTGTATCATTATAAAATGCAGTGTTGACTAATATCTGATCAAAAACTCATGATCTATGCATTCAAACAATTAAATAGAATACAAAAGACAACTTTTAGATGATAAACAATTTTATTGCACCTTTTAGAGTTCATTTGAAGGTCTGTTTTGGTCTGTTTTGGTCCATTTTTCCTCCTTCCTTCCTTTTTCATCAAAACTTGATATCTTTTGTCTAAAAAATAAAACAAATGTGATTATTTCCCCACAAAAATGATATAAATGTAATGTTAAATCAATAATTAAAGTGTTTTAGCTGAAAGAACTGTCTCTATTAATGTTAACAGTCTACACGGAAGTTTCTAGAAGCCCTTATGTGTAACTCGAGTTTTTAGTCTGTTCGCCTAGTGTGACAAATAACGGTTCCCTTTCAGTCAACCATTTATTGTTACTGGTATCAAAGTCTTTTTATTTACTCATAACAGTATATTTCTAATAGATTTACACAAAGTGTCCACTTTCTTGTATTTTACATTAGAAAATGGGGAGAAAGAGTAATAAAAAATACCTCAAAATGTTTTTAAAAAGGGTTATGTCCCTTGGAATGCTGGTACAAAAAATAATTGGTAAGAATTATAAAGTTTAAGTATGTGAGACTGGATTCTGATGTGTATAAATCCAGGGCAAATAAGTGTTTAGATGATTTATTGTCTGTGCAAAATGTAGATGGCACAATGGCAAATTGTAAACTTTTGCGGCCAAAAAAAACACAAAAAACATGATGATAGTTGATACTTACTTTAATGCTGAAGTGTCATCTGCAGACCAATTCACATATAAGATTTTTCAACAGAATGCTCTTCAGAACATGTGAACACTGAAATAAAAAATTCACATGTTGTATAAACAAAACTGTTAGGGTATTATTTAAAATTTAACACAGTAAACTAAATACAGCTTTGTCTGTCCACCCATTTGACTTAGAAAACACCCGTAAACCCCCATTTCAAGGCAATTTTACCTCAAACGTGCTTTCTGTGTCTCAATCCATTCCGAATAGTCCATGTTTACAATGTATGAACTGGTTTATTAATAACTTTAAAAATGAAAGTACAATAAGGTCACGAGTGCACATGTAGTTTCCCTAAATAGGTGTAATACCACCATTGATTTTTCCCTATTAGTCTTTGTTAAATTGGTACTTTAAAAAAAAATGTACAGAATTTACCTTTATTTCAACCAAAGAAATACTTTGCATGAATAAAGGTTAATCCTTTCCAGTGCTACAGTGAAAATTTCACACTACATTTCATTGCATATAAGAAAGTAACCTGCACCGGAAGTAAACAATCACATTTTTACCAGGTTATTTACTGGTTACCTGCTTTGGCAACTATGTAACCTTAACTTTCCAAAATATTTTATAAGACCATCAAATAAAAAAAGAATGATGCTTTCAGACACCCAACATACATGTTTATGACTCAGAAAAATTTAAGTGCATTGAAATGCAGGGTTAATTTTCTACAACTGTCAAATTCAAGGGAATATTTTTTTAGACCTACTTTCGTATGCAACCGGATGTGGCGTATCATGATTTGGTGGTATTACACTTAAACACGATACGCTGTCCAATGCAAGGGTGGACGAGCTATTCGCCCCTTCCCCCGAATCCGCCATCTGCCTAAAAGTTACTACACAGTGTGATTAATTAACAACTTTGTACAAACATCGTAGTTTCAAAATAGGAAAAAAGAAAGGTTTCTCATCACCCCCCCTTTTTTTATCAAAACTTAGACATAAAATATTTAATTATTATACTTTATGTATAATGTAAATCTTAAATCAGTGTTTTAAAGTCAGAACAAATGATAACGATAGATGGTAAGTTATGCCAAAAAAGAAATGTATTAATGTATTAAGAATATCCAAATAAATAAAATCTGATTTGGATTAGTTTTAGACTCAATGGAATTTATTACGACTTTTTGAATATTTATAACTATAAAGTGACAACACTGGATCGAATAAATGAGAATCATATTTAAGTTTGTGTCAAAACAGGGTGGTTTTTTATTTTATTTTTTTTGGGGGGGGGGGGGGGCAGCTGCAGATGAATCAGATTTCGTTTAGATGGACATGTCTTCAAAATTGAATACACTAGAAAAAAAGAAATTTGGGATGGGTGGGTGTGGTTTGGAAACGTTTTTTTTCTGCTTATTTCTAAATTTAGGTATACTTAAATCTTCCTCGGATCATCTTTCTCTAAGTATATATGATATTTATAATTGAGGGAAGGAAAAGCATTTAATCTATACACAATAACCCTTTCAGTTATGATTTTTTAGACACCGATTTGAAAGTAGACTATGTGTCAAAGTCTTAATTGTCATTAATTAAATAAAAAATGTGAATACATTTAACAGAAACGATAAAATAAATCTACCATTAAATCGCAATTCTTCAAATAATGTAATAATTTAGGAAGAAGACAACGCATAAAAAAGTTGATAATTGAAAACTTACCAACCGTTAACTACATAAAGGCGTATTTCCCCTTTCTTTACCCTACAAGAAACTTCCCTAGGAGCCGTGGATCGCGGAATATCGTCCCATATATTTCTTAAACGTTCATGTATTAAAACAGTTATTGGCCAATCAAATCGGTATATATGATTTAATCTGCACGACTCGGTTGACCCTTTAACCAGAACTCCTACGTCGTTCGGGTTAATTAGGTCATCCGAGCCGTGCAGATTAAATCATATATACCGACTTGCTTGGTCAATAACTATGACTTAATCTTGGAATTATCAACTTTAATCTTGGAATTATCAACTTTAATCTTGGAATTATCAATTTTAATCTTGGAACTATTTACTTAAATCTTGGAGTTATCAACATTAGTTTTGGAATTAACTTTAATATTGAAATGATCACCTTTAAACTTGGAATTTCTTACTTTAATTTTAGAATTGCCAATTTCAATCTTGGAATTATCAACCTGAATCTTAAAATTATCAACTGCATACTACGGAAGCATTTTAGGGCTATCCTTTTTAATTTATTTTTTTTAATTGTCGACTTAAATCTAGGTATTATCAACTTTAATCTTTGTATTATTAACTTTAATTTTGGAATTATCAACTTTAATCTAGAAATTTTTAACTTTAATAATTTCAAGATTAAAGTTGATAATTCCTAGATTAAAGTTGGAAACTCCAAGATTGAAGCTGATAATTCCAAGATTAAAGTTGATAATTCCAAGATTAAAGTAGACAATTTGAAAAAAAAGATGACGCTTCGGTAATAACACGATCTATAATAGACTTTTGTCTTTATATTAAAATTAAATTTCTCACCGGATTTGTACTTGAATATATAGTCCTTGAGGAAAATATATTTCATTCTGTTCCGAAGTTCTTTCTCACTCTTAGCAATCATTTTGTTTTGAGAAATATACATGTAGTTAAACAAATTAAATCTGATCATATAGCTGAGAATCGCGGACTTTGGGATTAGTAGAACATGGTTATTATCCAGTGCTTGTCTATTATATATTCACATCCAGTTTCCTCTAAATGTATTTCACCTGCTTATGTGACCGATAATCGAATATCATTTCCAATTCTTCCTTGTAGATCTCATACAATAATGTATGGCCGTATTTGTACATGACACCTACTTTTATGTGCGATATTTCGATATAGAAAATAAATAAAAACGCTTGGTTCAATTATCCATACCGTAATTGATCTCAGAAAATATCACACCAGAGAATTATTTCGTGACAACTGTATCACAAGTATATTTACATGTATAACACAACTGATTAAGATTTGTAAAAATAAAAATGGGGGTTAGTGGGCAACTTTTTTTAAGGCATCCAAATGGATAAAACAAAAGGATTCCGAAAATCTGACAAAAATTCAGAACCATGACAAGCGAACATCCTGAAAGTACAGTTTAAGCATCGTTTCCGGCCAAAAACGTGATAATTATTTCCGTATTTTTTTTATAATAATGATGAGAACATACATTTGGTTTGACGTAATTTTAATTTCAATAACATTTGTTCGGCTCTATGGAAATGATGATTTAAAATGCGCTTCCAGGACTGACAGGTATGTCTATAATTATATATAAACAGGTGGTAATTTTGCAGTTGTATATTTTGTAACCATATATTGTTAAATAAAACTAGTCAACAAGTTACATTATGAGGTCGTCTATCTCTGTCCTAAAATCTAAGTTAAATGTAATTTTTTTTTTCCATTTTATACTTTCCAATTCAAATATGTTATAAAAAATGCACATACATCGATTGTATTCGAATTCATAAATTTTAGGTCCAAGGATTAGAAAAGAGGTATTTACACTTATTCCATAGCCTGAAGCCGTAGTACCGATCGTATGATCGAATCATAATTTGGTACTTAGGCAAGTGCTAGTTGTGCAACCTACTATGCTCACTTTTACGTTGCATATGAGTTTGTAGGGAAACTTAAGGTTCTTATTTGGTTATGTTGTTGTTATTTATTTTCATCGACTGGAAGATTTGATTGTCCCTTAAATATTTTTTTTTCAAAATGTTAATCAAATATTTGCCAATGGACGTTAAACGAACAAAATTCCACAAACAATATATATCCTTATTTTATGAGTCATCATTTATTCAAATAATCGAAGTAAACAGTACGTTTATACATCGATTAAAAAAAATATTTAAGCGCGTATGAATATATAGAGTATCACTTATTTTTATCAAACTATTGATTTTGACATACATAAAACCTACAAGGTGTTATAAGTTTGTAAATTAAGCAAAATAATAGCCAAAAACTGTAAACATGTATATAACTTTTATGTTGACATTCATAAACTAGAATGTGTCCATAGTACACGGATGTTCCACTCGCATTATCATTTTCCATGTTCAGTGGACCGTGATATTGGGGTCAAAACTTTAATTTGGCAGTGAAATTAGAAAGATCATATCATAGGGAACATGTGTACTAAGTTTCTAGTTGATTGGACTTCACTTTCATCAAAAGCTACCTTGATCAAAAACTTAAACCTGAAGCGGGACAGACGGACGGACGAACGGAGGCACAGACCAGAACAAATAACGCCCCTCTACTATCGTAGGTGATGTACATAGTTGTTTTCTACAAAATTACAAAATGTCAATAGGTGTTCCTGCCTATATAGGCAGTACTTAATGTAATTTACCTTTTAGCGTTTGATTGTTTCTTGTTTGTCAAACAATTTTTTCCTACGCATTTCGAACAAAGACAATAATTTGTCTATTTATATAAAAGGAGAAATATATCATTCTTGAAAACTACTTGTGAAAGTTCAAACAAATATTACTTGAATGTTCATTGCTGTTTATTGGGCAACACATATATACTAGTCTTCTTACAATAAAGCAGTATTAATATTTTCAAGACAAGGTTAGAAAAAAGTTTAAAAAAAAAGGCATGCAGTTTTCGCACTGTTTCCGTCATTTAGACATCTAGTATGGAATCATAAATATTAATGAAGTTTAATTTGGTTGAAATAAAAAATATATATATTTATCTATAAACTATGTATAATGAATGCTGTAAAAGTAAAATATATATTTTTTTATTACATAAGTGGTAAATTAAAGTATGTATGTTGCGCTGATCAAGAAGAAAAAGGAAATGCTTGCATTCGTAAGTTGTAACTTATATTTTTATATAGTCTAACGAATTATTTTTTTTTGCATAAAATTTCTCAACATGTTATGTGTTTTATTAGTTAAATTACACAGTTTGCTAGTGACATAATACAATACATACGGACGAGAGCGAGTGAAAGTTACAAAGCTCGAGAATCATATAGAGGTTACTGACCCCGTTAATATCAGAGAAAGGGTTTCCACGTGTTTGTTTTTAACCAATGATAAATGCCTAGGAGCCGTTATTATGATGTTTAATATACAGTTAAGAGATTATGATAAGGTATAATTACATGTAAGACAACCACCAACCAGGGATCAAATTAAGGGTACATATGGCTGAAACACAGAGTACTGTCGATGTGTTGTTCGGATAACCTAGAGCTATACAGGGTTAACTAAACAAATTACATATTCTTCATCTGAAATTAGCACAATAATAATTTAATATCAAATTCTGCAAATTGGTGGATGACTATAGTATTCTTCCTTGAGCTCTATACTGAAAAGTTTGAGTAGACGAACTAAGTCTAGTACTTGTTTTAGAGATATATCTTAAATCTACAAGGGTAACGATATCACAAAATGTTTGCAAAAATCTAAATGAAGGTCATTTTTATCTGTTCCTATGCATTTCTACAAATCATGTTCATAATTTTACATTATACCGGTTTTTTTAGCAAATTCATTATTTGATTAGATGTACACAAAATGAAACCACAAAATGTAAGACATGTTGCATACAATCTTATATGGGGTTTCCAGGAATGCTTTATTTTGCAATTAGGCCATAGAAACATTGAAGAAAAGCGTTACTGGCAAAACATTTATTGATATCTTATTTGAAAAGATCTACCGTGATTTGATAAAATGGTTTTTTAACAGCTTGTTCCAAAGGATACACATCAAATGAAGGAGAAAACTGCAGTCAATGTTGGCACAACAAATATGGTGAACGATGTGGATATGATTGTTATTGCTCAGATAAAGAAATGTATGTAATACTTTTTTGTGTATATGTCTTGCCATTTTTTAAACGAAGGAGCTTCTTAACTGACAATAATCACTAGTGGTGGAGAGTGGGATCATCTCTTTAATCATCAATTGTTAAAATCAAGTTAAAAAAAATATATAAACATTTGAACAATCATCAACAACTTAAAGATTATAAGAAGACTATTTGTTCATTTTTAACAAGTCAGTTAGATAAAAAAAAAATAGATACGGTTATTAAATTAATGCAGTTCAATTATATTTCAGTTGTGACCACGTTGAAGGCTGTGTTGGACCTTCGTCACCAACTAGTACTTTAGAGTATGCAATGTCTGGTGTGTATCATGTAACTCAACGAACACAATTTTTACACATTGTTATATATGGATTTATTCAATAGACTTTTATTTTTATATATCCGACGTTTAGAAATTATATTTTTCCGACAATTACCTACTCCGTGGTAGGACATCCACGTCATAGGTAACCAAGAAACACAACAGACATACAAAAAAAGCATATTATCAAAAATGAAAGACAAGGATACAAAAAATATCATATAACAATAAAACAATGATGGGATGTATAAGTTATATAGGGCCAACGTAATCAAGCTTTAATTTCATCGGTACAATTTTGGGAGCAAATGAACTGTTTTATGTTTTCTATATACGACAAAATTATAGGAAAACAGTAAACTTTCCACCCAAATCGCACCTATTCTAAATTTTATTTTACTTCTATTGATTGCTCTTTCGTGACCTATGTGTCTTACCACTATTAGATATTGTGTTTGAACAAAGCATTAAAAAAAGATAGAAGACTACCATGTTTCTTCTTACGTTAGTAGTTCTATGCTGGTTTATACCTTTAATCCTACATATTGAATATTCTATACATATGCTTTTGGAATATTTTCATTTTTGGTTCTTATAAGTTTATAAAAAGATTTTGAATGAAATACGTCTTCTGATTGGCTGAATGCTTTTTGTCTGTCAGCTCATAGAGATATCTCGCAAAGTTTTAATTTGGAATGCCGGACAATTAATTAAACACCATGTTCAACGAAACTTTGAATGCTGTAGTTGATTTCATAGAACAATGGCCATCATGACTTATATAATTCGATTGTTGGAAATTTGAGCATAGATATTCGGATGGTTGGTCGACACTCAATGCATATTTCATTTTTTTTAAAGGTCATGATAAGTATTGAAAAGGATGGACATACAATTAGTATACAGTGAAACCTGATTAAACCGAACCCTGAATAAACCGGAAACCTGTCTAATCCAAACTTGTTCTAAAGACCAATCATATCACATTTTATGAATTGTGAACCTGATGAAACCGAATACCTGCCAAAACCGAACAAAATTTCAAGTCCCGAAAAGGTTCGGTTTACTCAGGTTTCACTGTACTATACATTCACAAGTTTTAAAAAGTCGTACGCACCAGTTTGAAAGATAAACCATGTTGTAGTTTTCTCTGTTATTCCTAAAATAAATCAGTTTTTACATTGTTGACGCTGATTTACGCTCAAACCTTATTGGATTGATTTATATATGCTTAACATGGTGAACAACAGCTCTTTAAAGGGCAATTTATTATTTTGTAGATACAACTACGTTGCCTCGCAACCTTGAAACTACTTCAGAACGAGATAACATCAATAGCAGTGTACAAGGTATATGTTATTGGTGATATCATCTTTAACATTAAAATGATGAACTTTTTGCATCCTTTGATGTTTTTATGCCCAACCTACGATAGTAGAGGGGCATTATGTTTTCTGGTATGTGGCTCCGTTCGTTCGTTCGTTCGTCCGTTCGTTCGTTCGCTCGTTCGTCCTGCTTCAGGTTAAAGTTTTTGGTCAAGGTAGTTTTTGATGAAGCTGAAGTCCAATCAACTTATAACTTGGTACACTTGTTGCTTATGATATGATCTTTCTAATTTTAAAGCCAAACTAGACTTTTGACTCCAATTTCACGGTCTATTGAACATAGAAAATGAAAGGGGGAGTTTCAGGTTAAAGTTTTTGGTCAAGGTAGTTTTTGATGAAGCTGAAGTCCTATCAACTTGAAACTTAGTACACTTGTTGCTTATGGTATGATCTTTCTAATTTTAAAGCCAAATTAGACTTTTGACCCCAATTTCACGGTCCACTTAACATAGAAAATGAAAATGGAAGTTTCAGGTTAAAGTTTTTGGTCAAGGTAGTTTTTGATGAAATCGAAGTCAAATCAACTTGAAACTTAGTACACATGTTCCCTATAGTATAATCCTTCTAATTTTAATGCCAAATTAGATTTTTACCCTATTTCACGGTCCATGGAACATGGAAAATGATTGAGTGGGGCATCAATGTACTTTGGACACCTTCTTGTTTTAACCTTTTTAAGTGGTAACCATCAATGTTTAATTTACTAGTATGCCTATTCAGAATTAAAAAAAAACTTTCTATAAGGATTAATGAACTTGGCTCAGTAGTTTCAGAGAAAAAGATTTTTGTAAAAATTTCTTAAATTTACGAAAAAATGTGAAAAATTACTTTAAAGGGCAATAACTCAGGAAGGAGTGAATTGGCAATTTAAATCATGTCGACTTATTTATAGAGCCTACTTTGCTGAACAATTTTGCTGATTACAGTTTATCTATATCTATTATAATATTCGGAAAATAACTAAAAGTTGCACATTTTCCTTAAAATTATCAATTCAGGGTAGCAATCAAACAAAAGGTTTTCTGATGGGTTACCGAAAATTTCAGAACATGTATATATTGACCTGATGATTATTTCAACCCCATTTCAGATTTACTATAAATGCTTTCGTTTCAGAGATATAAGCCAAACACTGCATTTTAACCCCCCCCCCCTAATATTCTATTTTAAGCCATGGCGGCCATCTTTGTTGATGGTCGGTTTTGGTCAAATAGTGTCAGAGGAGAATATTTTTGCAAAAGTTAACGGACGACGACGAAGACGGACGACGGACGCCAAGTAATGAGAAAAGCCTATTTGGTCCTTTTGGGTCAGGTGAGGTAAAAAAGGATATCCGTAGTACAAACTGACAAGATCTAGCGTTATCAATCAACTGAACAATTGAGAAACAACTATCATATTCCTGGCTTGGTGTATGTCGTTTCCAAATAGAATTGTGTGTGCAAATATGGTTCATAGCTAGCTAAACTTCGCACTTGTATGACAGTTGTTTATAGTTCCGTTTTATTGACAAAATTAGGTGCATATTTGTAATTATATGATCCTGCATTTGTTCGCATTCTGTTCCTTTTAATTTTATCAATTAGATGATTATGCATTTGCACGAATAAATTTCGTAATTTTCGTTTTAAGAACGATATCTTGAGAACTGTTGCCAAAAAAAATAATTTAACGTTTGTATATACAGATTTATTTTTCCCTGTTGTATTTATTTTGTATTATTCTTAAACGAGGGTCTTTTAGATTTAATCGTATTAAACATTATCTTTTCAGGGCTGATGTCAAGAGAAACAATTATTTACATAATATTATCAGTTCTTGTTATGGTTTTCGGGATAGGGTTTTGTTTTGTTTCATTCAAATATATGGCATTAACAAAACAGAGAAAAACAATTACTAGCATGACTAGTATCATTCAATCACAAAATCCCGCAATACCTCAAAATGGCGAAAATATTGAAATGGAGAATCGTTTATATGACATCATTAATGAGACAGACATGCTAGATTACCAACATGTACACCAACTGGAAATGTCGCCTGCTTATCTTGATGTAATTGACGATTCAAATATAAGAGCAAGTGATGAAATGAATCGGTCTGAGAAATATGAGAACCCTTGCAATTTAATGTCAACTGCAAAGACACACATCCAAGGAAACAATGTGAAAGTAGATTGTCGTTCCATAATGAGTGGTGATAGTACTTCCTCTTGCGACGAATATCACCAGAATTCAACACAAGATTACCTAAATCCGTATCAGTCTATGATCCAATCTGAAATGTCGCCACCGAAAGTTACGGAGTATCTTACATTAGCACCAGATAACAGCAGAATAGAAAGTGATATGCATAATCACCAAAAAAATCAAAAGGAAAATAGTCTGCAGCATCTTCGAAATGTAGAGGAGAACGCTATGGCCAGGACATACGAAAATGTGTTGGATGTAGCGTAATCCAAGTAGCCGTCCAATATAAGAGGACGAGAATCAAAGTCAGTGGAAAAGTTGAATACTAGTTGAATCAAACCTTCTGGCAAAAACAAAAAAAATGGATACCCAAAAGATGTAAATGGACTTATATAATCTATAAGAAAATAAATGAGAACTTACAATACATAATGAGTCAATGTCACTTTAGATTTTTCCTGTAAATTTTTTTGTTCAATTAAATAGAGTTTTTATATTTTTGTTAAAAGTTCAAATTTATTATTTTTTCAAAATTTAATGACAGTTAAAAGAGGCAAATCTATATTTTAGTCATATAGTTGGACATACTTCTTTTTGTTTTTTAAACTGAACTATGCACTCCGAAATATTACTACTACAAGTTTACAATTGGGAAGCTGAAACATCTCTTTTGTTGTTAAATTGTATTCAACCGACATTCATTGTCATTTATATATGCTAGTCAAGTAATGAGGCCGACTTAACTGTATCTGTTGTATCCATTATGTCAAGTTCTATGGGATTGATGCGTTCATATACTCATCAATTGATTTATTAAGTGAAAAGAAAATTTAGTAAAAGTTGAGTTTGAACAATTGGAAAAATGTATATGGAACCAACTGATGAATCACGGTGGATAGTAGTTCCGGGAAAATAGACTCTTTTTGTCAAATTAACGAATGGTTTGATTTTTGGTCCAAGATGCATGTGGACAATGGAAGGGGGAACTGATTTTGAACATGTTAGCTATAAGAAAAATATGTTAGTTTAAAGATAAGGTCAGATTAATTTTGCCAGACAGACATGTACACCTTGCAATCAATCACAATGCATTAATAATACTAGTAGTAGACGTATTGGTTATAGTATCTTAGAAACAAACTTAACGACGAAAAATTAAAATTGACCCATGAACCATGAAAACAATTTCCGATAGTACCTGCCATACAGACATATACACCATACAATCATTCTATGCACCAAATATGGTTGAGAAATTGCTGAAAGTTTTAGAAAAACAGGCAAAAAACACAAAAACTTAAACAACGAACCTTGAATATCAGATCAAGGCCAAATTAATTCTTCCAGATTGACCTGTACATCGTAAATATTTCCATACACCAATCATAGTGTACCTAATAGTTTTATAAAATAGATCAAAAACTTAACTTTACCAACTGAACCATAAAAATGAGGCCAAGAACCGATGACACCTGTAAGTTGGACATAGACACCTGACAGTTTGACATGGACACCTGACAGTTTGACATGGACACCTGACACTTGGGCATGGAAACCTGACAGTTTGACATGGACACCTTACAATCATTTCATACACCACATATAGTAGACCTTTTGTTAATAGTATCTGATATATAGAATAAACAAGAAAGCTTAACAATGTTCACTGATCCATAACATGAGGTCGAGATCAGATGAAAATTGTCTGACAGACATGAGGACATTGCAAGGTACGCACATCGATGTCCCTTTGGTATCTTTCACCCCTATTCCATACTAAATATAGCTATCTTATTACTCATTATAAGAGATGAATTAACATTATTTTACAAACAAAATAAACACTTTTAGTTAATAAACCATGAAAATGAGGTTAATGATAATTGACATATGACAGACAGAACTTAATCATGTTAATTACTCAAGGTATCTAGTATATACAAAGTATAAAACTTCTGAAATATCAAGCGTTTTAGAAGTAACGCAACGCTTACAATGCCACTGCCGCAGAATCATTATTCCCCCCTAAAAAAATGTACAGCAAAAATATGATTGCAATGGAAGCTACACAGAACCAGAAATTAAAAAAAGTAACAGTATTAACATTTTTTATGGAATATAAACACTAGGAGAAACTGAATTAACGTTTCATCCAAACTCCAATTCATCCAATGGCCGTAGATGTATAAAGCGCACGTATTTTGAAATTTTCTCTCCAACGTCGTATTTGATTTTTTTACTCACATTTTCATGCTGTCTCAATGTATCTAATGGCATATATCTTTCAAGGGTACCTCAAGAAGAGAACGATCTACTTATTTAACAAAGCACATGAGATAACCCCAGTTTTTGGCTGAAGTGTTGCTCAAGATTTTTTTTTAATTATTTGGTTTATGTTTTATGCATTGTTATTAGTCTTCAGTCTTTTTCTTTTTTGCCATGGGATGTCCCTGTAATATTTTTACCTCTCTTTTATCACTTAATTGTACAAATCGTCCATAAGATGTTCAAAACAATTAAAGAGATATTTAAGTATGTATTTTTGTATGCATTCCGGAAAAGAACTTTTGGCAACTTTAAAAAAGTTAAAGTCATATCAAGATTGGCCAAATAAAGAGGACTCAATTATGTTTGAAAATTCAGGGGTTGTGTAGAAGTGTACTATGCAAAGAAAAAAATCGTTAATGTCAAGAAAGACAATCAGTTCTTCAATGAAAATAATATTTCAAAAACTTGAAACCGAAGAAATTTTATCATTTTGAAATAATTAATACAAACACACATATGACAAAAAATGCTAAATGAATTCATAAATGGTTGGAAGGACAAGTCATACATTTAAAAAGGACAAACTATGAAAATACACTCATGCTCAAACTACATTTTGTTGATCAGTCATCTAGATTTTACCGTATATGACCTCTATGAAATTTGATCTACACAAACCATAATCCAAATGTTCTGCACATGTTTATGGACAATATTTGAAATCAACTTATAAAAGATACATGTACTAAGATTGAAATATTATACGATTTGTCTACAAAAGACTTTATTGTGACGCTCGAGATTCAACACATACTACTGAATATGGCACATTAATTTAAAATGCCTAAGTAACGCTGTTAAAATAAAACATGAATCAATAGTATGTGCTTGAGAATTATCTTTAAATTTATCTTAAATTCATTTATTAATAAGAATATGTACAAGCTAAAGTACTAGTTTATGAAAATTAATACCAATATGTATAAGTACTTGTTTATTAACATTTTAAAAAATCATCATACATTTCAACTACACAAAATAAACGGATGGAATCAAAAGTTCAAATTCAATTCTGACACATTAAAGTTTAAAGTACAATATCACAATTTCCTGAAACAAAAAGGGATAAAATGTTCAATTATTTCCTTATTTTGTTTTATATTTTGCAACAAAGTTATCGCAATAATGAGAAAATACAGTTGTTGTGTTATATTAGTTACATTTGTTCACGTTGCGAGTAACCTATGTGTTTATGAGAATAAAAGGTATGTTTATAAAAAGGTGCACTTTTTAAATTTCAAACGGGTAATATTACAGTAAAACTTGTTATCAAATGATTTAACTGTTACAGTAATGATACCAAACACCTCACAGATTTGTATGTTTCGACATTTCAATTTACCAAATCAATTATTATATATAAACTAGACATAACTCTTTCTTTCACATTTTTAAAACAATTGATTTTGAATTTTAACGATTAAGGATACGATATTTCACATTATTTAAAAAATGTTCAGCTTAATTTCTAATGTCTGTATCAGAAAAATGATTTGGATCCCTCCATTCAGACAAAAAGTGACCCATCTTGGCGCAAGAGTTTTGATTGTCTTTTCATTATTGTCTGCCAGACTGTTTCTGAAATATTGTCAATTAGCATTAATTGAATAATATTAAACAAACATAAACCCATGACATCAATGTATCCTTATTTTGTGAGTCATCATGTATTCCTAAGATCAGAAACAGTACGTCAATTCTTAGATTAAAAAATATGTAAGCGCGTTTGAATATATTCAGTACATATATCACTCTTTTTCATCGAGCTATAGGTTTGCCATATATAAATCTACACATGTATATAATGTTAGTTTGAAAAATTAAACAAAAATGAAAGACAAAACTCTAGATAAAACTTTTAAATTGACTTTCATATAAAACATGATTAATATGAGGCAGGCATAACCTGTGAATGGGGACGAAGTCTGTATGTTTTATTTTTTAATTCAATCACGTTGATAAAAGAAACCGAAATACCGTACGTAACGTTCCCGATTTTGATTCTGTTGTTAGGGAATTAGCTGTGACGTTCTTTAAGTTATGACGTCATATTCGATGTAAACAAAAGAAACGCTTTCATCAGGTAACGTTTTTTCATATCAAACAATTATTAGGTCTTTCCACCTTTCCGTGGAAAGACCTATTGAATTTGTTCTGATTATTATTATTATTATTATTATTTTTTTTTTTTTTTCTTCCGCCTAATTTTTTTTCTTGCGTATTATTGATGTTTCAAAAGATGTCGCTTAGATATTTGGAATATGGTATCGTATAGTTTATACGCTTTAAAACTTTACAACTGTGTAACAAAATACTTTACGTTGTAAGAGTTATCTCCCCAAACACTGTTTTTCTTGTGGCCACTACTCCTTCGCAACAGTTAAAGATTACGACAAATTTATTTTACCAAATTGCTCGTTACATCTTCAGGATTAGGATATTCATTTGGACCGAAGCTTTACGGAGACTCCATATGAGAGTTATTCCCCCTTTTCCATTTAATTAAGTGATATGCATTTCTAAATGGTAAACCATAAGTGATAAAGACATAGGGTCTTTAGATTTGGGGTCCTTGGTCGAAAATAATAAAAATGAGGTCAAGGTCAAAGGTCAAGGTCATATTCTAAATTTTGATTTTGGCTTATTTTCATTTATTTTCAAATACCTTATGACATATCGACAAATAATTTTTCATAAATTGTTAGTTGGGACATGTCCTTACTTGTATATTTTGGTTGAAAGGATGCGCAGACAATAAATGGGAGTTTTTGCCCATCTTACATTTAGAATTACGCGTAAAGTGATATTACTAATAAACCAAACATATTAAAGACCTAGGGTCTTTTGATTTAAGGTCCTTGGTTTGTGAACTTGAAATTGAGGTCAAGGTCATAGGTTAATATGACGTTCTAGATTTTGACCTTTGCTTTAAATTCATATAAATACATCATAAAGCCATAGGAACTAACATTTTAAACTGATTTTTCATATTTCAATATCAAAATAGATCTTTACTAGTGGAAAGACCTACAATTGTTCTCTGAACAATTGGTTTTTAATTAAAATTGAATTTGTATTGAGATCCAATCTTATATTTTACTATACTGATAAATATAATTTTTTTCAAAGTCTCCTGCAAACAAGACAGATATCTGCGCAAAAGCGGAGAAAACCGGAACAGGAAGTAGATCTGGAAAAAAAGTTAACGATTTTGAGTTCATTAGTAGAATGAAAAATTCGGGAAATTTTCCCGATTTCTTTTTTTTTTTTTTATTTATTTTTCTACCGTAATTGGGGACTTCGTCCCCATATTAAAGCGCTGTACAAAATTGTTTGATACACTATACAACAACAAAATTGTTCTACAAAATTACGCAATATTATTAGGTATTCTTGCCTACATAGATGATATATGCAGTACTTAATGTTATTTTCCATTTAGGGTTGGATTGTTTGTTGTTCGCTTAAATTTCATTAACACATGTCTTACTCATACATTGTCATATCTGAGAAAACTTTGAATATTGCGGAACATTTTTTTAATAAGTAAATCCATCGTAACATATAAGCACATACGAAACTATTTTTTTTCCTACGCATTTTTAAACATGAACAAAGACAATAATTTGTCTACTTATGTTAAAGGAGAAATATATTATTTTTTAAAAATATTTGTATAAGTTCAAACAAATATCACTAGCATGTTCATTGTTGTTTATTGTGTCATTTAAATATTGTCTTCAGTATTAAGGATGTTTGCTCCTCCATTTTTTTATTTTTTGCCAGATTTTCGGAATCCTCTGGTTTTAACCATGTATTGTCATTAAAAAAAATTGCCCACTAACCCCTACTTTTCTTTTCATAATTTTATTACATAAAGTTTAAAAAGCCATATTTCAAAATTTTATAACATTCTTGTTATGTGTTCATAGTTTTTGAAACGAGTAAGGTGCCAATGTTAAATATATGAATAATCTAGAGAGAATTATTTCCCGCCAAATTTTCAATGGCTTATATCTCGAAAACGAGAACACAGACCCTTCATTTTTTAAATTTTTTTACTTTATTTATATACTATCAATTTATTATAGTTTTTAAAAAGCTTGTTATTTTTTATTAGAGTAGCAAACATCCTTAATATTTCAAAACAGGGTTACAAAAAAGTAACAAAAAAAGTATGCAGTTATGGTATTGCACTGTTCCCATTATTTATACATTTAGTATATAATTATAAATATTAATAAGTTTAATTTGGCTTAAATAAAAAAAAGATAATATATTCATCTATTTTTAACTATGTATAATTTATGTTGTTGAAGTATAATGTACTTTTCTATTATATAAGTGGTGGAAAATTGTATGGATGTTGTGCTGATTTTGAAAAAAAAGAAAATGATTGCATTCGTAAGTTGTAACTAAGCATTTTCATATATTCCTACAACTTGTTTTTTGCATCCTGTTAACTACATTAAATTTTTAAATATGTGTTATGTCTTGGGGTTACATATTCACAGTGTGCTAATTATCTGATATGATACATACTGACGAGAGTGAGCGAAAGTGACAAAGCTCGAAACTCAAATAGAATTTACTGACCCCGGCTATATCAGAAACCGAGTCTCTAAATGTTTCTTTTTAACCAATGATATTGCTATATTCCTAGGTGTTGTTATCAGGATGTTTAATATAGAATAAAGACATGATGATGTGGTATAATAACCTTTTAAACGTATGGCTGAAATACAGTGTATTAAAGATTATCGCCTGTGTTGTTTGGATAACCCAGAGTTATACAGGGTTCACATAAAATTACATATTATATATCTGAAAATAGCACAATAATGATATAATATCAAATTCTGCAAATTGAAGGATAACTATAATATTCTTTCTTCAGCTCTATACTGAATGCTGACGTATAAAAAAACGAAGTTAGACATTCTAAGTTTAGAACTTGTTTAAGAGAAATATCGTAAATCATAACAACAGGAAAGGTACAAGGGGAACGATATCACAAAAAGATTGCATAAATCGAGAGGAAAGTCAAAGCGTGTTATCTGCTTTTAGGTTGCATTTCTGTAAATATTGGCAATGCAATTTCCCATAGGAACTCCTTTTACGGCTAAAACTGTACCACTTTTACTATGAAGTTTTGAAAAATCTTATCCTAGAATTGAAAGTTCATATGCACCACAATTTTTTTCAAAGGTCAAAATATAGGGCTGTGTGGCATATTTTCAACGTTTATATGCCCTGAACTTCTCAGAGTTTAAACTTACACTAATTTTCTTAACTACCCCTACCTCGAATGAAAGGTTACCACAGATTTCAATGTAAACAATATGCACGTGTTTATTTACTGGTAACATTCCCAAGTTCTGTCTCTGCGATATGGAACACAGAGAGCATAACTGGGAACCAGTATGTAAACATAATGAATTTTCTATG
The DNA here is from genome assembly GCF_963676685.1 of Mytilus edulis. Lineage (NCBI taxonomy): Eukaryota > Metazoa > Mollusca > Bivalvia > Mytilida > Mytilidae > Mytilus > Mytilus edulis. The sequence continues at coordinate 17,933,794 of NC_092354.1, forward strand.
GATATTCAATTACTCCCCAAAAGAGGCGTGTTTTGAGAAACAGCTGTATTTACAAAGTGCAACCTATACAGACATTTATTCAAATAGAAAACTCTCTAAAATCAGTTTTTTTCACATTAATACTCATTTATCAGAATTAAAGTCTTAAAGAAATCACTGTGTATACTCTAGGTTTTTCTTTACTATACATTTTATACCCCCTCCCCTGTTTCAATTTTTTGAAGAATTTGAAAACAAGACTTTAATTATTGCCAGCTTACCCTATTTGCATATGTTCTGATAAAAAATGCCTAGAACCTGTTAAAAACTGTTTTGATAACATATTGAAAGCATATCAGAATATCATAAATGTAATGTTTAGCAGTCAATCATTACAACATTCAAGATTATATAAAGTATCCAAACCAGCCTCTATCTCCAGTCCACTTCTTACTGTATGCCTATTTGTCAATTAAGGTGGTATGGGAGTCTAAAATAAAAATGATAGAATTTGTTCATACTTTGCCAAAACGTTGTATCTATAATTGATACATGTTGAAAAATATAATAAAAATGATAGGTCACCGCACATTTTCTCAAGCTACAGGACGGGACAAAATGACACATTTTGTATGGATTATACAGGAAAAAATACCATTTTGTGATTAGAAACTAAACAAAATGATAGAATTGTTAAATACTTCAGGAAAAGATAGCTTTCAGATACTGCTTTGAGAATATCAAAAGAAAAGATAGGGTCACCGTACGTTTTTTCCGGCTAAAATACAAAATAGGAAAATTCCATACAGAATCCTTCAGAAAATGCACTTTTTTAGAGTTACCTCCCCTTAAAATGCCAATTTAAAAAAAAAATAAAAACAACCAAAAATGATTAACATTTGCAAAAATATCAATATTTAGAAGTTATATACTTATAAATTGGTACTTTACAATGAAAATGTATAATAAACATCTGCATTCCTGCATCAAATTTTGCTAACTTGATGGAAAATCTGGACCTTTGATTCTCTGTTTTTTACAAACCAAGATGGAGGAAGACACCCATACCACCTTAAAGAACACATTTTCTGCCTCAAATGGTCAATTTAGAATTCTTGTCACAACAGTATCATCTTTAACCATATATCTGACACAATTCAGCTACTATATATACTAGAAGTGTCCAAACAAACCCATATTTGCAATAGTTGTATGTATGCAGATACCAGTCTGAGATATAAATTCACTTAAAATGTTGTAGAGATGACTGCTAACATTTGATTTTTGAATAACTTCCAATCATAGTTATTTTTTTTCTATATCAAGAACTTTAAAATCATAAAATCATAACATTTACAAGTTAAATTATTTGTTTAATGACCCAGGGGATAGGCAATTTTCTATGTTTCTTGCCCCTGTGGCCTCAAATTTCCTAAATAATTCTGCTGTTTCTAGCAATTTGGAATATTTAGTACATATTCAGGATAGAACACACTATTGTAAGTTTTCTTGAGATGTTTTTGTTTTTCTAGCTTGTATTTATTATGCCGTGGTGACAAAAAAGCAGATTTAGGTGTTGCGGCTTACTTTTGGGTTATCGAAAGGACACAAATACCCCATTAATAATATTCAGGAAGGATCTATGAGTTTCAATGACTGCGAAGAGTAAATATAAGCACTTCTTAACAATTTAACTTACAAATATGCAAATATTCTGATTTAATTTTGTATCCAGGACTTTAAGTAAACTATGCATACTGTAAACTGTGAATTTATGCTGAGTCATCATATTTAAGGCCCAGGATTCTATCAATCTTCATTAAATATTTATAAAACTTCTTATTTGAGTTAATTTCTTTAAAATCTGTGAAATAAAGCAAATTTGGTTAAATTCTTAATGTTCCCCTTTTTCACCCTATATAGGTTGCATTTCTGTAAATATTGACAATGCAATTTCCCATAGGAACTCCTTTTACGGCTAAAACTGTACCACTTTTACTATGAAGTTTTGAAAAAAATCTTATCCTAGAATTGAAAGTTCATATGCACCACAATTTTTTTCAAAGGTTAAAATATAGGGCTGTGCGGCATATTTTCAACGTTTATATGCCCTGAACTTCTCAAAGTTTAAACTTACACTAATTTTCTTAACTACCCCTACCTCGAATGACAGGTTACCACAGATTTCAATGTAAACAATATGCACGTGTTTATTTACTGGTAACATTCCCAAGTTCTGTCTCTGCGATATGGAACACAGACAGCATAACTGGGAACCAGTATGTAAACAAAATGAATTTTTTATGAATATTCAATTACTCCCCAAAAGAGGCGTGTTTTGAGAAACAGCTGTATTTACAAAGTGCAACCTATAATCATTTGTACATAGCATGTATCTTCGTTATATTTACATACTTGTTATAAAGCGTAAATTCATAAAACTACGCAACGAACAAGTGTTGCAAAAAGACAAAACCATACAAAAATGTTATTTGTCACTACATAAAAGTAACCTTGCTGTCATTGCTAAGCATTTAAATAATAAAAACCGTAAACATAATGAATATCATAATATACCAAAAGTAAGACATGTTGCATATATAGTCTTATCTGGGGTTCTTAAGGAGCGCGGGATATGGCATTAAGGCTACGGATGTCGGTTACAGTTATAACAAAATGCAAACGCTACCAATGACAGTAAATCAAAAAGAAGCGTTAATCATGATAATAGCACACACTTTGCTATAATGATTTTCAATAAGTATAAGTTCAGATCTACCATAATGTGATCAAAATGTTTTTAAATAGCTTGTTCAATAGGATACACATCCAGTTTAGGACAAAGCTGCAGACCATGTCCAAAAAACACATATGGTGGAAGATGCCGTTATGATTGTTCTTGCTCAGCTGATGAAATGTGTGTAATCTTTTTATTATTTCAATATTTCTTTTCTCAATTATTGCAACTTTTAAAATACTGACATATGATAGGAGCAACTTCACTGACAACAAACATATATTGAGGTTCAATTAAATTGTCTCTCAACATTTCGATCAATTGTAAAAATCAAGACTTGTCATAGTGAGGATACATAAATAAAAATTATGACGTTTTAAAAACAGTCATCAAAAACAAAAATCTTATTGGTATACAACGTGTTCTTAATGCATGAAATAAATGGTAGATACGCTATATATATGTTATAAAATTTTATTTCAGATGTGACAACGTTGACGGCTGCGTTGAATCTTTATCACCAACTAGTACTTTAACGTACGAAACGTCTGGTAAGTAGGAAAGAACAATAGACATCATGACTATCAACATTTCCATAGTCGAAAATATGTATATAGATATACGAACGATTCGTCGACAAGTAATGACAATAAATACTTTTGTTCGTAGTTCTCTATTCACTTCTTTGTTAGCCAGTACGTTGATCGATGAATTCGGTCATGTTATCTTTTTTTAAATCTGTTTTTGCTGGTTAGTTTTGCTGTTTACAGATATTTAAAAAATATTTTAGTGTTTGTCAACAAACGAGATAGAAAAAATAGTGAATAAACAGCTTAAATATTGAATTATGATTACTATTCGGTATGTGTTTTTCTTCACATTGTTGACGACCATAAAATGACCTTTATTAATTAATTTTCAACTGCATTTCGTCTCTGGTAAATAGTTTGTTTATCGACAACCATATTATATCGTTAATTTATATACTAGTGTGTATTCGTTAAAACAAAGTTGATTGTCTTGTTTCCTATTGTATTCCTAGCCGGAATCTAGTATTTTTCACATTCCTAAAAAATACATCTAAATAATTTATGCTGAGTATATACCAACACACACATTCACAAACCCAACGTATTGTATTGAGTTTATACTAGAAGTTTATGGTATAAAACAGCTATTTAAAATCTAATTGTTATTTTTCAGATAAAACGATGTCCACTCTCAACCTTGAAGCAACTTCAAACGGAGAAAACATCGGTACTAGTGTACAAGGTATATGTCATTAGTTTGGTGGCCATCATGCAATTTTAATCCAATATTTTCTACATAAGGAATTTCAATTCAGGAATATGATAGTTGTAATCTATTCGTTTGATGCGTTTGATGTGTTTGAGGTTGTAATTTTTCATTTGATTAGAGACTTTCCGTTTTGAATTGTCCTCGAAGTTCGGTATTTTTGTTATTCTATTTGTTACAACAATATAAGGAAGGGACTTGTTGCCGCCATTGATACTTTTTATACTTTTTTTATGAACATTGAATAACTGATCGATTTATGCGTACTGAGCACAATTTACCCATCAATGATTTATGTAGTTTCATCAAAATATATTGTCCAAATGCAATTAGTTGTAAACCATTGGAAAAAGAGGATTTGTTTATCATTTTGATTTGGTTCAATGTATTGTGTAATTACCAAGATTGTGTTATTTTTTATTTGTTTGTGAGATTAAACAGTTGTTGTTATTAATACACGAATTTTCAATTCGTCATTCTGTTTCTTTTTAATTTGATCAATTTGATAATTATACCTTTTGAAAGAATGTATGTCAATTACTGTATTATTATTTTTTTCATTGCAGGGCAGTTGTCAAAAGAACTCATTGTTTGTTTTATATTATCAGTTTTTGTAATGGTTTTCGGTATAGGGTTTTGCTTTGTTTCATTCAAATATATTACATTAACAAAACAGAGAAAAGCAACTTCTAGTATCATTCAATCACAAACTTCCGCAATACCTCAAAATAGCCAAAATATTGAAATGGAGAACCGTTTATATGACATCATAAATGAGACAGACATGCTAAATGATCAACAAGTACGGCAAATGGAAATGTCATCTGCGTATCTTGATGTAATTGACGATTCAAGTAAAGGAGAAAGCAGTGAAATGAAAAGTTTTGAGAACAATGAGAACCCTTGTCCGTTGATGTCGACTACAGAGATGCACAGACAGGAAAACAATATGAAAGAAGATTGTCGTTCCATAATGAGTGGTGATAGTACTTCCTCTTGCGAAGAATATCAACAGGATTCAACACAAGATTACTTAAATCCGTATCAATCTATGATCCAATCTGAAATGTCACCCCCGGAAGTAACGGAGTATCTTACATTAGCAACAGATAATAGCAGAATAGACAGTGGTATGCCTAACCACCAAAAAAGTCAAAAGAAAAATAGTCTGCAGCATATTCGAAATGTAGAGAAAAAGGCTATGACCAAGACATACGAAAATGTGTTGGATGTAGATTACCCTAGTGTCCGTCCAATATAAGAGGACGAGAATCGAAGACAGTGGAAAAGTTGAATACTAGTAGCAAACCTTCTGGAAAAAACGAAACAAATATGTACTCAAAGGATGAAAACGAACATATACAATCGATTAGAAAATAAAATGAAAACTTACAATAATAATGAGTCAATGTCACTTTAGTTTTTCCTGTAAATTGTTTTGTTCAATTCTGTAAAATAATTATACTTTTGTCAACACGTCAAGGTAGATAATCAGTCTTATGTCGGGGTCACACACGGGCGTATAGACCGGCGTGCACCAAATGTACAGAGAAAATTGACAAAGTCGCTATACATTAGTTAAACGCTAGAGGAATGCTGAACAATCGTTAAACGCGAGTTACATAAGTTTGAAGTACGTCGAAATACAAAAGTATACGCTTGGTGAACGCAACAACTCGAGGATTTTTTTATGCAGCATACAAATCTTCGTCCAGCTCAAGCGTGTGTCTACGCACGTAATACATACGCTACAAGCGCGTTCAAAACGCTACAGATAAGTTTGAGACACGTTTAGGGCACGTTGTATACGCTACAAGATCGTTCGACTTTGACTATAGATGAAAAGCGCGTCTGGCGTATCACATTATAAGCCTGTTACCTTTGATAACTATTAACATTTTGTCATCATTTTATGAAAATCTAACGAGTCAAATGTTTTTTTTAAGGCAAAATGTTGGGTACCCCCATAAGTACCAAAAGTAAACTGAAGCGTATTGTGAAATAAAAACCTACAAGTTTGAACGGGTGCTATACATTCTAAAAATCCTAAAACGCTGATACCATACAAAAGTAATTCATGCATTTGATATATTTATTGCTTCACATATCATATTCTATATGTACATGATGTATAAACAATAATGTAAAATATAATGATTGTAAATTTAATCAATTAAAATCAATTGAACTCTTGTCTTTCTTTTAAATGATTGATTGATGAGTTCTTGTTAATTGTCTCAGTCAGCACTATTTCTGTATTTCGTAGCGGTCATGCAGTTTTCGTTATTTGAGGACGCCGAAATTGGGTAGGAAAACTGACAATCATAGTCAGAACACACCTGCAATGTTCGGGATAATAACTTTCGTACACAGTCAAATTATCTTGAGATTAATTTTATTATGATATTAAGCTTAAAAACAATAAAACATTAAAGTACGTGTAGCCTTATTTGACGCAAAGAAATTAACAATAATTATAGTCAAAGCTGAGTCATGCAAATTTATACAAATTAATTTATTATAGATACCAGGATTAATTTTGTATTTACGCCAGACGCGCGTTTCGTCTAAAAAAGACTCATCAGTGACCTCGAATCCTAAAAAGTAAAAAAGGCCAAAAAAGTTCGAAGTTGAAGAACATTGAGGACCAAAATTCCTAAAAGTTTTGCCAATGACAGCTAAAGTAATCTATTCATGGGGTAGAAAAGCCTTAGTATTTGGTACATTCAAAAGTTTTGTAAACAAATAATTTTTATTTTCTGTGTCAATCAAATTATATTGTATTCTTAGTGTTAAAATTGATAGAGCTAACCAATAGTGTCTAATTACTGGAACTGTTTCCAGTTTTATTTCTAGCTTATGTAACTTCAAGAAAGGAATTCAATTACACCGATAATAATTGAGCTCTAGTTTACATGAGTGCTATATATTTTTGGTAAATAGCAGTTGTTTGTTGCTTTATATCATATTTGTTTTTCGTTCATTGTTTTGAACATACCTCCGACGTCCTTTAGTTTTCTCGTTGAATTGTTTTACATTAGTGTTGTCGTTCATTTTGTTCATTAGTGTTGTCATTTGGCTTCTGCTAGAGAGTTGTCTCATTGACGATCATATCTAATCTTCTTATTTATATGAATGTATTAAAACGCTACCCGGTTTATTTTTAACATACATCTAAACAGATGTAGGAAGATGTGGTATGAGTGCCACTGAGACAACTCTCCATCCAAGTAACAATTTATAAAAGTAAACCTTGTCAGTTTACGGCCTTCAACACGGAGCTTTGCCTCACACAAAACAGCAAGCTATAAAGGGCCCCAAAAAAAGACATTGCTAATAAATTTGAACATCGGTCACTGACGATTGCCAAATTTAAGTCAAAGAGGTTACTTTCCACATGCTAATTGATTGTGCAGAAAAACGATTTATTAAAATGTAAAAATTCAACATATTCACTCTGCACCTGATATATTTGCAATCAAATGCAATACTAGTAGACTATTTTATCTTACCGACTTTTGAGTCAGAATTTTATACTTTTTCGACTGGTTACCTACCCTGTGGTTAGACATCCTGGTACCAAGTCAAGTACGAGCAACGTAAAAGAGTTTTCAATATGTACAATTTTGGGGGAGAAATTAACTGGCGTTTAATATTTTCTGTACACCATAAAATCATTGGAAAACATTAGACTTTCCCCTCGAATCAATCGTTTATATGTTTGATTTTACTTATTTTGGTTACTCTATCTTGACTGAGTAACAGGATGTCTTACCACAGGAGAGGTAACGTGTATAAAATCCGGAGTTAAAAGTTGGAAATATGAAAACAGTCTATTGGGATCAGTTTATGTATTTTGCATTCATGTAGTCAATAATTGAACCTTGGTGAAAAGAATTGGAGTTTTATCATTTAAGAATGCATTGATATATGCAAAACTGTAAGCCTACATGGTTTCTAAAACTGAAGTCCAACTAAATAAGATAAAACCAAAAAGCATGTACAAATTATATCAACCATAAGCCCATATTCTGGTTTTCGTAGCATTAGACAACCCTAGTTAAAGTACAATGTACGTCCATCTTAAGCTGACGTTTTGCAAATATATCAGAACTTAGACGACCTTATAGTAATAACACGTCTCATTATAAATAATTTATAAATAATAAAGTTAGACAAGCTTTTTAAAAGCTACGTGTTTTGGTATAAAGCGTTCATAATTTATGATATACATTATTATAAATTAAGGAATGTATCTCCCTCATGCAAAGCTCTGATTCCTTTCACGGATTTGGCTATACTTTTTGGACCTTTTGGATTATAGCTCTTCATCTTTTATATAAGCTTTGGATTTCAAATATTTTGGCCACGAGCATCACTGAAGAGACATGTATTGTCGAAATGCTCATCTGGTGCAAGAAAATTGATACCGTTAATTTTATTATGCACAACTGATTTTTTTCAATCAATTCATACGTGATTGCTTTTACCTGTGCTAACTAAACACTGAAGAAATGAGGGGGGTATTGGATAGGGACAGAAACTTAGTCCAGCAACAAACCACATACAGACTTGAAAGAGAGTTTAAGTTGAAGCTCGAAGTTCAAAAAATATATAATATTTTTACTGGTAGCTTGTGAAATTGTACGATTATGAGAAGAATATTTGTATTAAAAAAAAAAATAATAAAGAAAAAGGACTAAAACAAAAACAAAAAACAAATGAATAAGTTATGGTGCTGGTTATCATCAAATATCCGTTTTACGTCTTTGGTCGGGTTGTTGTCTCTTTGACACATTCCCCATTTTTATTCTCAATTTAATCGAACATGAAAACGAATTTCGTTTTTGTAGACCAAATCAGTTAACGTGATACAACAACCCCTGTATTGTCTCTATAATAATGAGATATTCATATCTATATGCAATACATTTTAAGATAATCTTTATTTGTTTATCGATGATTGATAAACAAAAAAGTTATTAATAAGCTTTGACTAGATGTGAATATAGATTCAACCACTGCATCGAGTGTTATACGATAGCTATTCACTCTCGACAGTTAAATTTTCAAATTTAAGAAAGGAGGCTCGCCGAGCGTTTTAAATATTAAAATTGAACTGTCGCGAGTGGATAAATATCGTTTGACACGAGATTTGGTGGTGGAATCTGTTTCTCTAATGATTTTCGAACAATATGCAGGCAAAGTTATTCATTCATTTCGAATAATCTTCAACAAGATGTGTTCTTTCTGTGACGTCATCAGACATGGTCGCCTTTTTTCATGCATTTCTGAGCAAAGCAAGAACTTTCAACGTCATAATCGTATTTTAACCAATGAAGAACTGAGATCAAACGAGCAACACGTTTATTAAATTTGTTTACACAATTCAATTATAGTTGTTTTAGTCTTAATATCTTTGGTAAATATATATAGTCTGGCTTTTTGTATTGTCAACTTTTATGGTTTACTTTTTCCAAATTGACAAAAGTACATATAAAGATAAGTATGATTGCTAATGAGACTTAATGACACAGTTATGAACAACTATAGGTCACCGTACGGACTTCCACAAAGAGCAAAGCCCATACCACATATTTAGCTATAAAAGTCCTGAAATGATAAATATTAAACCAGTCAAAGGAAAATTTATAGAATATCATACAGTCATTTTCTGACAAAATCAGAACGTCCAAACATGTGATGCATCATTTAACAGAATCTGACTTTTTTTTTAATTTGGAGATATTACACGAATGAAATTAATTTGTAAAATTCCATTCTGATTTATTTCCTGAGTTAATTTGAAACAATTTAATATACGTGATTTCCGGTAAAATGTGTGATAAAATTTCATAATTATTTCCGTATTTTTTTCATTTGTTACAATGATATTTACATGTATCATAATGATGAGAACATTACTTTGTTTTTATTTATTACTTACTTTAATTCCAGTCTCTGGAAGTCAAACATGTAAGCTAAGAACTAACAGGTATGTCTATATATATGAAGAATGTTTTTTTAGGGGGCGAGGAAGGGGTATAATTTCAAACGTTATTATAACTGTAAAACCTGTCGTCAAATTGCTGAACTGCATTGACACACAAAATATTTGCCACAAGTTTTGTTCAGTTGATTTTTAACATTTATTGATTGATTTATTGATTTGCGTTTAACGCGGCTTACGCCACTTTCAACATGCACAATTGTGTGTTATTTCGAGTTCCAAGTAGTAAAATTGAAGTTATCATCTTGATCATTTCAGAAACGTCATTATGATTTGATTCTATCGTTATAAAATGTATATGTCGATAATTATTATGCACCATATATGTTTTTATTCTTTCTATCATTTGTCGATCGATTTATGGTTATTGTTTTGTATCTTGGTACTTTGTCGACACTTAATTTTCATGAAAGTCTATGCAATACTCTACACTGGGAAAATCCCAACCATCATCGAATTATATAAAGTAAACAGTACGCAAAACCTTATTTAAAGATTTATGATATGAACATTCTTTAAAACAAAACATGTAAAACTACATTTGATTGGTTAATTGTTGTAAAAATAAGGAGATGTGATATATGATTTTAAATGATACATCTATCAACCAAAGTTTGAATGTGAATCATAAGACATTGAATCTTTAAGCTGGCTCAGCTCAATAAAATAGAACATTAAAAGACTATGGAATTGAGGTATAGTTTCTTTTTTTAAAATATCACAATCTTTCAGCGGCGTAGTATAAGACGTTTCAATATTATTTTACAAATATTTTATTATATTTTATCCAAAATAAAATGCTGATTTTTCAAGTTTGAAAAAATCAAGGTGTTGCAATACTTTTTTCCATGTCTGTGTATATATAGAATGAATCCATGTCAATGATTGTTCCGGTAAATTGTTTTGTTCAATTCAATAGAGTTTTTATATTTTTGTAAAAAGGTCAAATTTAATATTTTTTTCAAAATTTAATTTAGCTTTAAAATTAAAAGAGCCAAATCTATATTTTAGTCAAATAGTTTTTTTTTTTTTTTTGCTGAACTATGCACTTCGAAATATTATTACTACAAGTTCACAATTTGGAAGCTGAAACATCTCTTTTGTCGTAAAGTTGTTGTCAACCGACTTTCATTTTCATTTCTACATGTTAGTCGTGTTAGTCAGATATGAGGGAGACTTTAATGTATCTGTTGTATCCATTATCTTAAGTGCTATGGGATAGATGCATTCAACATATTCATCAATTGAATTATTAAGTTGAGTTGTAAAATTGGAAAAAATGCATATGGAACCAATTGATGAATCACGGTTGACAGTAGACACGGGAAAATGGACTATTTTTGACAACGTAAGGTATGATTTAATTTTTGGTCTAAGATGCATGTGGACATGAAAAGGGAAACTGATTTTTAACATGTTAGCTATAAGAAAAATATTCTAGCTTAAATATAAGTTCATATTAATTTTGCCAGACAGAAATGTACACATTACAATCAAACACAATGCATTAATTATTCTATATAGTAGTCGGAGTATTGCTTATAGTATCTTAGAAACAAACATAACGATAAAACATTCACATTGACCCATGATCCATAAAAGCAGTTCCCAATGATACCTGCCACAAAGACATATCATTATATACACTTATTATGGTTGATCTATTGCTGAAAGTTTTAGTAAAACACACAAAACACAAAAACTTAACAATGATCAATACAACTATGAATATCAGGTCAAGGACAAATATTTCCATACACCAAGTATACTTTACCTATTGCATGTAGTTTTATAAAAATGATCAAAAGACAATAAATTAACTTTACCCACTGAACCATTAAAATGAGGACAAGAACGGATGACACCTGCTAGTTGGACATATCCACTTTACAATCATTCCACATAAGGTAGACCTATTCTAAAAAGTATCTGCTATATGGAATAAATCACGAAGCCTTACCTTGTTCACTGAAACATGACATGAAGTCAAGATCAGATGAAAACTGTCCGACAGGTATGAGGACCTCGTAAGGTACGTACATACTACATAGAGGTATCCTATAACTCATAATAAGAGAGAAATAAACATTAATTGACAAAAAACACATTGAAACGTTTTTAGTGTATGAACCATGCAAATGTGGTCAAGAACAATCAATGGACATATGATAGACAGAACTTCATTACATAAGGCATATATAAGAAGTTTTTAACGCCGTCGATGCCGAGCCGTCGGATCACTATCCCTATGTTGAGCTTTCTGCGACAGAAGTCACAGACACCATCAAAATATTATTGCGATTGCTAATGAGAGCTACAAAAGAACACGAAATAAAAATATAACAGACTGAGTATAAAGTTATTTTTATGAAAAATAAACATTAGAATGCACTGATTAAAGGTTTCACCAAAACCCCAATTTCATACGATAGCCGTAGCTGTTTTAAACACAGGTTGTTTATAATGTTCTCTTCAACTTCGTGTTTGATTTAACTCGTCCCCTTTGCTTGCTGTCTCAATGTATCGATTGATATATATCTGTCAGGGGTAACACACGAGGAGAACGATCTGCTACCCACCGAGAGCACATGAGGTAAACTCCGGTTTTTGCTGAGGTTCGTGTTTCGTGTTTTGATTTTTTGAATTTATGTTTTGATGTACTGTTGTTTGTCTTTAGGTCTTTTTTCATTTTTGCTAAGGGTATTATTTAAATGGCCTTTTGGTATCTATCGCCTCTTTTTCTAACTTAAAAGTAAAAAAATATTCAATAAGAGTGGCAAACTAATTAAAGAGATAATTTCATATGTAATTTGTATGCATTCCGAAAAAGATATGGTCATATCAAGATAAGCCAAATAAAGACGACAGAATTAGGTTACAAAATATCTGGGATTGTGGAGAAGTGTAGTATGCATAGAAAAGAAATTGTTAATGTCAAGGGAAGAAAATTAGTTCTTCAAGGAAAATAACATTTCGAAAACTTACGAAAGAACTTTGTGCTTCTTTGTTTAATATTTGTTTGTTTTTGTTCTGATTGAGATTGTGACATGGTGATGACTTCGGTACCCTTATTTTGACAATTTTACCTATAATGTCTGTTTTGCTCACGCATCGTTGTAAATGTAATTGAATTTGATGTGACGGTCATACACGTGAGATGTTTAGCGCTATAAAACCAGGTTCAATACAACAATTTACTACATTTTAAAAATGCCTGTACCAAGTCAAGAATAGTTTGATTATGGTATCATTAATTTTGCCATTTGATTAGGGAATCTCAGTTTTGAATTTTCCTCGCAGATCAGTATTTTTGTGAATTTTACTTTTTATCATTATAAAGAAGTGATAACATAAGCACATATAAAACATATTTCTAAATGAATTCATCAATGGTTGTAAGGACAAGTCACCCATTTAAAAAGACGAAGTATGAAAATACACTATTTCTAAAACTACATTTTGTTGATCAGTAATCTAGATTTTACCGTATATGACTCCATGAAAGTGGACCAGCGAAATCCATACGCCAAACGTTCTGCACATTTTTATGGACAATATTTCAAATTAACTTATAAAAGATACAGAACAGAACAGAACAGAACAGAACATATTTTATTTCCAATTAAGGGCCCACAAGGGGCATACAGAGCATACATGAATAAGGCAAAAGAATATTGATTTGCATAGATACATAGATACAAACAATTTTTTTACATACAGTTACAATACAATTACTAACTCATATTCACTTTAATAAATTTACCAACAGCATTAAGGACCTGATTGTCTTCACAGTTAAATAAATAAATAAATTTATGCTGATTATCAAGTATAGAAAAATTTGAAATTCTTTGGCAAACAAAGTCAAAGAGAGCATCTCTATCCGATTTAAAATTTTCACAGTTAGTTAAAAAATGGATTTCATCTTCAACACAGCCAGAGGAGCATTTTTTGCAAATTCTTTCATTTCGTGGAATATTTGAAAAACGACCAACTTCAATTTGAAGCTTATGAGCAGAAATACGTAATTTGCATATAGATCTTCTAAAATCAAAGTTCTTAATTAAAGAGAGATAATTTTCATAACCAAAATTCTGCTTAAATTTCACATAATTAAACAGTTTTCGATCAGAAGCTTTATTTTGGCTAGCATACCAATTGCTAATATATTTAGTGTGAATTAATTTACTAGATATGTTCAAAAATTTTGATACATGTACTAGGATTGAAATGCTATACGCCTGACGCTTTGTCTACAAAAGACTCTATTGTGACTCTCGAGATTCAACACATGCTACTGAATATAAGACATTAACGTCCAATGCCTACGTAACGCTGTTAAAACAATCATGAATCAATAGTATGTGCTTGAGAGTTATCTTTAATTTTCATTCTAAAATTCATTAACTAATAACAATATGTACATGCTAAAGTACTAGTTTATGAAAATTGATAACAATATGTACCAGTACTAGTTTATGAACAGGAAAATATTTCAAAAGTCATCATACACATTTCATCTCCACAAAATAAACGAATGGAATTAAAGTTTAGAGTACAATATCATAATTTCCGGAAACAAAAAGTGATAAAATTTTCAATTATTTCCTTATTTTGTTTATTTTTTTGTAACAAAGTTATCACGATGATGACAAAATACAATTATTATATTATATTAGTAACATTTCTTCACGCTGAAAGTTTACGTTGCCATTTTAAGACACAGAGGTATGTTTATTAATATTGATCATATTTATTAAGTTATTTTGTAACCAAATGATATTATTACAGTAAAACTTGTCATCAAATAACTTAATCGCATTGATGTCAAACATCTGATAGATTTTGATGTATTGACCTTTCTATTTACCAAATCAACAACTATATATAAACTGGACATGCATCATTCATTGGCATTTTAAGTACAATAAATTTTGAATTTAAATGAATAAGGATTCGATTTTCAGACTAAAACGTGTCGGCTACATTGTAAATTTCAAATGCCTGTGTAAGAAAAAATGATTTGGATCCGTTCATGCAGAAAAAACAAGAGCTATCTTGACGAGTTATGATTGGCTCTTAATTGTTGTCTTCAAGACTGTTTATGAAATATCTGCCAATCGATGTTTATCGAACAATATTTAAAACAAAACCAATATACAATGTTTATATGCATTATCTTATCATCAAATATTTTAACAATCAGAGTAAGCAGTACGCCAATACTTTGATTTAAAATGCAGTCGTTTTGAAAGCCAAAGTAGGATGGTCTGCCATTTTGTTGTACACGTATTATATGATAATAGTGTTTACGATGATGATCCATTATTGGACAATGATAGAGTATCTATAAAAGGATAAATGAGTATCCAAACAAAGCATTGCATTTTTGGAGTTAAACAAAGTATAATAATGTGTTGTATTTCTTGTATTATTCAATGGACTAGTATTACTTTGTATCGTTCTGACATTGCAAGTTGTATTTTAATTTCTAATAGCTTCTTCATTGTTTATTCATTGAAAATGGTACAGGTTTGCATGGACAATAACCTTTGCAACCCTTTCGTCATTGTGTAATTGTGCTATTGTAAATTTGTGCATTTTATGTTTCCTTTTAATTGATGTGCTTTGTCTATATGACTTTTTGTTTTTCGTTGTATTCGTATTTTGTTTTTTGTTTTTGTTTATATAGTTCTTATGTTTGTTGACTGTTGTACCCCTATTTTGACATTTTAACCAATTATTTCTGTTCGTTTTTTATCACACCTTGGTGTCAATAAAATGTAATTTATCCGACTGTCATACAAGTGATAGGTTTAGATAGCTATTAAACCAGGTTGAATCCGACCTTTTTCAACATTAGAAAATGCCTTTACCACATCGGGAATATAACATGCAGTTGTTATACATTCGT
Organism: Mytilus edulis; assembly: GCF_963676685.1. Taxonomy (NCBI): domain Eukaryota; kingdom Metazoa; phylum Mollusca; class Bivalvia; order Mytilida; family Mytilidae; genus Mytilus; species Mytilus edulis. The sequence continues at coordinate 17,949,730 of NC_092354.1, forward strand.
TTGATGTGTTTGTGTTTTTGTTTTGATTATGCTTCTCTGTATTCGATTAGAGACTTTCCGTTTTGAATTGTCCTCGAAGTAAATGTTATTTTACCTTTTGCATTAAGTATTTAACCTGTTCAATTTCCGAACGCTCGTATATAAAACGATACAAAACAAGAAAAATAAGATCGTTTCAGTTATTATTGGAAATGGTATGACGGTTCTAAGCTCGAAGATTTATTTAAAAACCGAAAAGCTACCTTTAAAAATGAATCGACCTTTACATCGACACAAGAATACGAAAAGCTTTGAACATAGAGTTCATGTAAATCATTAAGCGTTACCACCAGCGCACTGTAGTATAGAGAAGCTACTAGTAGCGTACCAATATAACCATCGTTTTTCACTGTGTAATCAAAACACACTACAGTTTCCATAAACATATGTTAACATAAATAATACATACTTTTAGACTGCTATGTAGCATGTTTATATTTTGTCTTAAAAAATCATAATATTGATAGAATATGGTGGTTAAACATTATAAGTCTATAACAGTATAAGATTCAATATGACCTCGTATGCTTGCATCAACTTACCCAAATATATATTTATTAAAAGCCAAATCATTTTGTAATTGTTTACATTAAAATCCATCTTGGAAATTTTTATAAATTATCACAAATCCCGGTTACGATTTGACTAAATACCAACCTCCAGATATGTTCAGGTAAATATGTTATGTTTTGTAATTGAAGTAATATTTCTTGTTATATCAGTGGTGAGCTATATACAGTATGTTGCTCTAATTATGAAGTAAAAAGAAATGATTGCATCCGTAAGTTGTAATTTAAGCAATTAGTTTTATATATATAAAATATTCTTTTTGAATCCCATAAACTGTCAGTACACGTCAATTTCTTCAACATATAAAGAGGAATAAATGTCTCAAGAAAATCAAGTGAGCGATTAGGTCGACACGCTTAGTTAATTTTATACGAAACTAGCTCACTAGGAAACACTCACACGAATTATTTTCAACCTAGCCGACTTACTCCCGATTGCAAATACACTGTAATATGAGACAACTTTAATATGATTCGTTTTAACCCATTTTAAATCGAATCAACTCTCGAAGCAATCACTTTTTCCTAAGAAAGCATTTTTATGAAGAGAAAACCGAAGCAGTTATTAATTTAGTAGGCAATTAGTATACACATCATTTTTAACAGACTTTGTCCAATAATGTTAGGTCTGTTATTTTTACACCAAATTTTGTCCTTCACAAAGCGTGATTTATGCCCTCGTGTCAGCTCTGTTTACATAGTGTTCATTGAACTAGACTTCGCCGTTACGTAGGCTATACAAAAACATACCTTGAGTTAGTCGAGTGCTTAGTATAAAATAAGGAGATGTGGTATTAGTGCAAGCGAGACAACTATTTAACAGGGAACAACTGAAGAGAATTCAAACAACAAGGCACGATTAATATTTGGTTGAAACACAGAACTATGGCATTTACATTGATGTGTATGTTGTTCGACTAAACCAGAGTTATACGGGATTACAGATACCTCAAATATGAGAAGATAGGTTTTAAAATATGCTTTGAAAAAGTAATCATAAAATGGTGTTACTAACCTTGGGTTTTTGTTTGTTGCTACAAGTACCTTGATATGAAAAAATTGTATTTAAGTTATCTTCCCTTAAATGGCTAAGTTGACAATTTGATTATAATAAACACTAGTATTTGGTATTTGATAATTCAGTCTAAATATTGCAACAAATCATTGGTTTTCATTTATTCCAATAACAATCCAACCCATTAATTGTCAATATGTCACAAAATGAGCAGATTTAGGCATATTATGAACTGATAATATTTTACAACATTGCGGTATACTTTTCACCTGTTTTAAACAGTCGAACCGTGAAACTGTGTATCGTATATAATATTATCTTTTTTTTTTGGCTGTTATAAGATCTTGATTAAGAAAAAAAATGTTTAAATAAACTAAGAAGTATTGAATTAAATCTTGTCTTGGGTTTCTAAAAGGAGTCGTGATTTTGCAATTAGATTTTGGTAATTGTCAGTGCATCAGCTTGTATCGATGGAGGAAAAGCTAAAAAAGCGTTCAAAGCAAATAATGTATATCCGCTTTTTATCTAATAAAACTTAAAAGATTTACCATAATTTGTTGAAAAAATATTTTACAGCGTGTTCTGTGGGATACACATCACGTAGAGGACAACGCTGCAAGCCATGTTCGGGAAACAGTTATGGTTACAAATGTGTAAATCAATGTTTTTGCTCAGATGATAACATGTATGTAATGCATTACAAAAATATTACTTTCTGGTCTTAAAGTTCGCAATTTCTATATCAATATAAAGGGAATTCTTATCATTCAACACATGCTCAGTTGATTTGCTTCTCTGGTGAAGAGTTGTCTTATTTGCGATTATGTCATATCTTCTTAATTTTATCTTTTGAAAAATCAATATAGAAAAGATACATATATGGCGACAATAAGCATTTGAACAATCCCTAAAAACTTAACATGCTTAAAGCTTACTTGTACCTTATAAGATACGCTATTCAAATTTATGTAGTTACAATTTATTTCAGATGTAATCACGTGCTAGGCTGTGTTAAACCTTCATCACCAACGAATACTTTAGAGTATGCAATGTCTTGTATGTAACATGTAAATTGACATACATTATTTAAGAAATAACTGATGCAAGCTATACTTGATTGTATTATTAACATGTAATTTCTACAATAATAGGCCAAAAAACTCGCATGTTGCACCTAAAAATCTTCTTTTTATCAACATTTATAACATTCTGAAGCGACACAGAAGCCAGAAAACGCCCAGTGTTTATGTTTGACGCCGGAAGCATACCTATGACGTCACCTAGTGACCAAAAAAGATAACATGTTTTCGCGGAATTTCCTTAATGAAGAATTTACACTGAAGTAACAATTGAAATTTAATAAGGAACTTGTTTGGCATTAGAATATACTACGTGTCGCCAGGTAAACTAAATTTGCGACAGTAAAACTACCGATGGACATCCTTAAAGCTTCAAATACAATACAGTTATCCCTTAAATGCCACTTTTGATTTATTCTTAAACGAAATGCATTAACATGAAACCGTATTTAATGTTATCATTTTTATTTCATTGATAGTTGGCTCCTCGGCAGTTCTAAAACATATTCTGATTTTCATGTTTACAATGTTCACTCCGGACCAATGAAAACCACTCAGTTTATTATTTACAATTAAACTCTGCTAAAACCCCTTGAACTCACACTAAAAATATAGTAGTAAGTAATTGATTCTTATTAACTCACACCTTATTGAACTGAATTTTATATTAAAACATTATGGTTAACAACAGCTCCTTTGAATTAAATTTGTAATTTTATAGATACAACGACATCACCTGGCAACCTCGATGAAACCTCAAACGGAGAAAACATCGCTGAAAGTGTACATGGTATATTCTATTAGCGTAACATATTTTGTATTTGAATAAGGAAGGGGAAATAAAGGGCAATTGATATATTTTAAACTTGTTTAGTTGTATTCATCAACCATTGATTCATGCGTATTCAAGAAAAGACAATTTCTTAACAATTAATGAATTATGCAGATTTTACAGAATGGCGGTGAAATGGCAATGACACTTGAAAAATACATTTTGACTATGATTGTCTTTAATGTTGGTTAAATACCGGTTAAGTTTATCGTCCATTTACCAAGTGTTGACGTTTTTCTTAATGAGAGGTACTATGATAGCAATTGAAAAAAAACATCCAAAAGTTTGAATAAAAAACGGGAAATTCATAAAATAAACGACAACATCATACGTCATCTATCAACTGAACAAGTTAAAAACAACTGTCTTATTCATGGCATGGTACATGCGGTTTCCGAAGAGAATGGTTTGTTAAATCAGGGTTTATATTTAGCTTGCTAAATACTGCTGTTCGAAAGTCAGAAATAGATTAAGATGAAAACACATCCGGGTTACAAACTACAACCAATGGAAACACATCATCTATAAGAGGAAAAAACGATAGAACAAAAAAACAAACGACAATGCAACACAAACAGGAACGAACTATAAGTTAACAACTGACATTTTTTTTGACTTGGTACAACATCATTATATATTTATTACAGTTGATAACTGTTCTGTTATATGGGTGCATATCAGAAAGTTGTTTGTCGGTATTTATTACATGTAGATGATTTAGCAATTTTTGCATTCTTTGTCTTTTAATATAATCAATTTGATATTTATAATTTTGAAAGTATATATTTCGTAATTATTTGTTTTAAAATGTACATCTTAAGAACTATTACCAAAAAAAATGTATGTTTACACATACAGACTTATGTTTCCCTGTAAGATTTATTTTGATTTATTCTAAAATGACAGTCTTTTAGATTTAACAATTATTTTTTTAGGGCCTGCGTCAAGAGATATAATTATTCACTTAATATTATCAGTTCTTGTTATGGTTTTTGGGATAGGATTTTGTTTTGTTTCATTCAAATATAGAACATTAACAAAACAGAGAAAAGCATCGTTGATACAATCACAAAATCCAACAATACCTCAACATGGCGAAAATATTGAAATGGAGAACCGTTTATATGACATCATTAATGAGACAGACATGCTAGATGACGAAAATGTACAGGAACTGGAAACGTTGCATGCTTATCTTGATGTAATTGAAGATTCAAATATAAGAGAAACTCATGAAGTTAAACGGTTTGAGAACCATGGTAACCTTGGCAATTTAATGTCAACTACGCAGATGCACACACAAGAACACAAAGTTGATTGTCTTTCCTTGATGAGTAGCGATAGTACTTCCTCCTCCGATGAATTTCAACAGGATTCAACACAAGATTACTTAAATCCGTATCAGTCTATGATCCAAGCTGAAATTTCGCCACCGGAAGTTACGGAGTATCTTACACTAGCACCAGATAACAGAAGAATAGACAGTAATATGCATAATCACCAAAATGGTCAAAAGAAAAATAGTCTGCAGCATCTTCGAAATTTAGGGAAGAACGCTATAACCAAAACATACGAAAATGTGTTGGATGTAGCTTACCCTAGTGCCCGTCCAATATAAGTTTTCAAGAATCGTATTAAGTCGAAAAGTTGAACTCTAGTTAAATCAAACCTTCTGGAAAAGACGAAACAAATGGTACCCAAAAGAAGATAACGGACTCATATAAGCTATTAAAAAATAAGATAAAAAAACAAATGTATAAAATGAATTAATTTCGCTTTAAATTATTCCTGTTTATTGTTTACAATTCAGTATTTTTTTTATTCTTTTGTCAACAGGTACAAACTAATATATGGCCAAAATTTTATAAAAACCAAACTTGCCAAATATATTTGAGTCCAAATGTTGGGCACTACAAAAACACCTGAAATATTCACTGTGTTTTGAAATTAAAACCTACAGGTTTAATTAAACATTCTAAAAATTCCTAACTTTTGTTGTCATTATGACTAATACCATACAAAACGAAACCACGCACCAGCTATATTTGTTGATATCATGTTTTATATGTATAAACATTAATGGAAAATATAATGTGTATTGTTATCAATAAAAATTCATTTATAACTCTGAAAAACTTTCTTTTAAATTATTGATTGATTGGTGGGTTGTTGTCAATTGGTCTAAATATGAAGCACTGTTGCTATATTTTGTGCCGGTCAGTTTTTGTTGTTTGAAGGAGCCGAAATTATAGGAGAGTACCTCCGACCCTTGGTAAGAAATCTGAGAATCTTAGTCAATTAAAATTGATCCAGCTTTTAAATTATACAAGAGTTAAATAAATGCCAAGATAATTTGACTTTTTGACTAACCGAACCTTTTTCAATACTACCTGAGGGTTGTAATCATAGAATTAGAAATATGATTAAAATCAAACTTTATTTAGAGGAGGGGTCTTGGTGGCATTATTCTATCTGGGTTTCGTATCAATAGAGAACCCAAACTAAAGTACAACGTAAGCACTTCATTAACTGAAATTTAAAACAAAAACTAGAACTTACTAGACGACTTTCTAGCTACGCACGTTTCATAATAAATGATTGAAAATACTACATTCAGACAAGCTTTTTAAAAGCTCAAACTTGTATCGTGTTTTAAGTATTTAGTGTTTATAATTCATAATTTTTACCTATGCTAACTGAACATTTGAACACTGCAGAAATAAGGGGATATTGGATAGAAACATAAAATAATCTAATAACTAACCACCTAAAGACTCGAAAGAGAGTTGAAGTTGAACCGCAAGGTGTAATACCACAAAATCTGGTACGTCACATCCGGTTGTATACGAAAATAAGTCAAGAAAATAGTCGCAAGAATTTGACAGTTGTAAGTAATTAATCCTACATTTTATTGCAATAAAACATTTTCTGTATTATATACATATGTCTTGGGTATTTCAGAGCACCATTATTTTTTTTTATCTGGAGTTTCTATAGAGCATTTTGGAAACTTGCACTTACATGGTTACTAAAGCTTGTACACAGGTTAAAAAAGGGGGGAATTTGATTGGTTAACTTTCAGTGATGGTTTTTTCTTATATGCAATGAAAGGTCATGTGAAATTTCTTTTCTTCTATAGTATTTGAAATAAAGTAAAGACAATAACAATCAAAACCAAGGAGTAAACAAAGACTCATAAAACCAAAAGACATTTACATCAACCATTGGCGGATCCAGGGGGGAGGTGATCCGGGGGTTGGAACCCCCCTTTTTTGCCGATCAATGGGGACATAGAATTTGAAACCCCCATTTGTCCTGGGTTTGGATCACCCTTTTTTTAAATGTCTGGATCCTGCCCCTGTCAACAGTTATAAATAATATTAAAGAAACCCCACTTAAAACCGGGATTGAAATCAGGTGCGCCTGAAGAGTAAGCATTTCCTGCACCGTATACAGCACCCGTCGTGTTATTTCTTTGTTCAATTCGGTAATGATGGAAGGTTATTAAGACTGCGGAAGAATATCAGTTATGATATCTGACACACTTTTGTCATAATGGCCAATCAGCTCATGATGGCAACCGTAAAATTTCTTGAGTGATGACCTTAATTTTATTGATTCATAGTCCTGTCTTAGCTACTTTTGAGAAAGCAGTTTTCTACGTTCAACAAAATCAACGTAATTTGAGCTAGCTGTAATATAACGTATCATTTGAGACACATATACTCCATTTGCTTGTGCCGCTGGGATGTTGCTACACAGAAATGGGAAATTGACTATAGGAAAATTAATGTCATCGGGTTTGTCACATTTTTTGGTATTTAACCTACCATCAGTAGTCATTTCGAGAAAAAAATCTAAATATGAAGCAGATTTATCTGTTTCGGTAGTATCTTTAATTTCAAGTTCACTTGGATATATTAAATGTAAGTGATCAATGAATATATTATTATTAAGAGACAGTACATCATCAATATACAGAAAGGTGAAATTAAAAGACTGGGCTAATTTCTTTTCTCCTTTCTGTACAAGCCCTTGGTTAAATTCTGCTTCATAGGAATACAGAAACAAATCTGCAAATGGAGGAGCGCAATTGGTACTCATTGGGATTCCAATAGTCTGTTGGAAGACCAAATCTCCAAATTCAACAAATATGTTGTCAATTAAAAAGTCCAGCATCCTCTTCGGTGTATATTTTGCTCGACTCTGTTTGCTTTTTAAGTAAGCTGAATTTCTGCCAAAACTAGACATTTAAAACGTTCTAGTTCCTTTTTTGTTAAAGAAACATAAGCTACCGAGTTCTTTAAGTTTAATATGTAGAATCGTGGTGTAAAGAGTTGAAAAATGTTGGACAATGATCTAATGATTGAGATTGTAAATTCACCAATAACTCTTTTGAATTTGCAGTTTCATTTTTCAGCTTGAATTACGCACACTTTTTCGAAAAGTACAAATTACACAAAGACTAATAGGGGGAAATCAGTGGTAGTATTACACCTCAAAGGTCGAAACAAGAAACAGAATATTTTGATTGGTCTTTTCTTTAGTTCATATAGTCGAGCATTTCGTATTGTCAATTTTTATGGTTTCGTATTTCTGAATTTTCCTAAGAGTTCTGTATTTTTGCTGTAACAGTTTTCATTTTTTTGAAAAAAAATCAAAGAAGTCCATAAGAAATGTGGCAATGCTACATCTCTCCAACAAATGACGTACAAGGCTATCAACTACAACGTACAGACCAATTTTAAAAATGAGTATATGCTTTACCTCGTATGGAGCTATTAAAGACCTCGAAATGACAAATGTGTTTGTCTATCAGTAAAATGATAATTTATGAACTGTCTTATATTTTCTTACCAAAAAGAACGTGTAAAGATGTGACGCATCATTTCACAGAATTTGAATTTTTTGTATTTGGATATATTATACGAATGAAATGAAATTGTAAAATTAAATTTTGATCTATTTCCTGGGTTATGTTTGAAACAATTTAATATACATGATTTCCGGTAAAATATTTGATAAAAATTTATAATTATTTCCGTATTTTTTTTTTCATTTGTTACAATGATATTACATGTTTTATAAAGATGAGAACATAAATGTGTTTGTATTTATTACTTACTTTAATTCCAGTCTCTGGAAGTCAAACATGCAAGCTAAGAACTAACAGGTATGTCTATATATGAAAGGTGTGATTTTTTTAAGAAGGGGGGGGGGAGAGAGGGGTATAATTCTATATATTAATCAAATGTTATTATAACAGGAAAACTTAATTGTTGTCAAATATTTAACTGCAGTGACACTAAAAATATTTGCAACAAGTTTTGTTCAGTTGATTTTTTACATTTATTGATTAATTTATTGATTTAACGTCACTTTCACATGCACTATTGTGATATTACGAGTTCCAAGTAGTAAAATTGAAGTTACATGTATCATCTTAAACATTTCAGAAACGTCATTATGATTCGATTCGATCGTTATAGAATTGTTATGTCGAAAATTACCATGCACCATATATCTTTTTTTTTCTTTCTATCATTTGTCGATCGATTTATGGTTATTGTTTTGTATCTTGGTACTTTGTCGACCTTTAATTTTCATGAACGTTTATCACAATCTTTCAGTGGTATAGTACAAGATGTATGCTGTGCTGATCATGAATCAAACGCAAAAGGTTGCACGCGTAAGTCATCACTATATTATTTTTATAACCTCTGTTCATTATAACGTTCTGCGTCATTTATAATTAAAAGCGTGACTGTAAGTATCTAAAACATACACATGTACAAAAATGGAATCGACTGACGGTTCAATAGTTTTAATATGTAAATACAAAAGTCTTGTGGTTTAAGTCATAGCAGCATCTTACTATCAAGTCCTTTGTTTCTATCGTGATGTCAACTTCGCCATTAGATGAATACATATCCTTTAATACTCTGATGAAAGCTGGTTCTCGGCTGACTCCTACACTTCGTTGAGTTAGCACAATACAAGTGAGACCCAGTTTAATTCTTTCATTGGCAAATGCTTTCAGGGATGTTATGTTTTTTAAAAAGCATACACACATATATAATAAAATAAGAGGATGTTGTATGATTGACAATAAGACGACTATCAACCTAAGTTCAATTGATGTGAATGTGGGTTATATAGACAATCACACAACATTCAACAATGAGAAAAATCCATATCGCATTGATTCGGCTTTAAAAGCTCTCGATTTAAAAAAAAAAAACAGATAAAGCAGTTAAATACCAAAAACTAACGTCCACTGAATTACAAAACACACGAACTATGGAGTAAAATATGATTGAACTTCTCCTGCAAGAGCCAATAGCAAAACCTACTGTTTGGATATACATAACAGAGCATTTAGGTTGTTTTGTGCGATAAATGCCTTCTAGAATTAATATTTATGACTATTATTCCAATTATATTTTTTTTACAGCAGCAGACAATAAGTGCAGCCGCTTTTTGTTTTGGTTTGAATTTGTAACAGTTAAACAAAATATTTATAAATGTTTATATGTTAATATGTTGATAAAAAAAAACGGGAAGTGTGTACAAGTATAATGAACAAAGGGAAAAATCTTCATTGTGAATTCCGGATACAACCGTCGTTTCACAATCAGGCTTTGAGTCTTTGGTTGCCATTTTACCTTCCGGAAACCCAACTCGCATCTATATGCCTAAAATATGCAAGCCACAGTCAAAAGATCCCAGTGGTGATCGTTTTTTATGCAGTTAAGCTGCATTGTACCAACACCCTAGATTTGTGTTCTACCCAAAAAATACTGAAATACTTGCCATTGTTATTATCGAGCTGGCTTCTGTTATATGTTTTATATAACATGTATAACTAATTGAACACTTGGAAGTAGTGCTCATTAGGAATCCTTGTGTAGTTTATTATGACCTGTGCTTTTGGCTAAGATGTCAAAGACCATTTGTATGAAATATTTAATCGCCGAAAATCTCTTAAGACATATAGTTTAGATTTTCGAAATGGCAAGAGTCGTAGGAATATTGTTTGTCATCAATACGTAGTACAACAACGTCAGTAGTCTATTATATAATAAGTTCAAATGTGCATGCTGTTGGCTGCAATTTCAAATTAGAAGACGAAAATTTTCGCATCTTTTCAATTTGGAGGCAGGGGTGCAAATAAGCGGTGGTCTTCCCTTCCACCTTTTCACCAAAGTCTACAAATAAACGATCTAAAAACTTATTTTCCTCATTATTATTCATATAGAAACTCAAATAGAATTTACTGACCCCGGCCATATCAGAGACCGAGTCCCCACTTGTTTGTTTTTAACCAATGATATTCCTAAATTCCTAGGTTCTGTTATCAGAATGCTTTATATAGAATAAAGACATGATGATGTGATATAATAACATTAAAAACAACGACCCAACAGGGACCAAATTAAGAGTACATATGGCTGAAATACAGTGTATTATAGATTGTTCCCTGTGTTGTTTGGATAAACCAGAGTTATACAGGGTTAACATAACAAATAACATATTCTTCATCTGACATTAGCTCAATACTGATATAATATCATATATAAGAGCTCGACATTGAAAGGTGGCGTATCGAAAAATCCAAAGTTAGACATTCTAAGTTTAGTACTTGTTTTATAGTAAAATCGTAAATCATAACAGCATGAAATCTACAATTGGAACTATATCACAAACAGATCGCAAAAGTCGAGTGGAATTTCAAAGCGTGTTATCTGCTTCTAATCATTTGTACAAATCATGTATTTTCGTTATACTTTCATACTTCGATGTTCTAACGCGTAGATTCACAAAATAACGCAGCGAACAATTGTCGCAAAAAGCCAAAATCATACAAAAAAAATGTTATTGGTCACTAAATCAAAGTAACATTGGTGTCATTGCTAAGCATTTAAAAAATAAAAACCGTAAACATAATAAAAAATTATAATATACCAACATTAAGACGTGCTGCATATATAGTCTTATCTGGGGTCACTAACACATATAAATATAGATATATCATAATTTGATCAAATGTTTTAACAGCTTGTTCCAGAGGATACACATCGGAATTTGAACAAAGCTGCAGACCATGTCAACATAACACATATGGTGAAAGATGCCGATATGATTGTTCTTGCTCAGATTTTAAAATGTAAGTATGCTTTTGATTTTTTTCCCAGTATTTCTGGTCTCAATGGTTGCAACTTTTTAATTATTATCGATGTGAAAGGAGCAGCATAGCTGACAAAAAACATCTATTGAGGTTCAGTTAAATTGTCTCTTAACATTTCGATAAATTGTAGAAGATTTGTCATAGTGAAGATACATAAATGAAAAGTGATGACGTTTTAAAAACGGTCATCAAAAACAAAAATCCTATTGGCATACAACGTATTCTTTTAAAAATGCATGAGATAAATGTTTGATACGTATACGCTATCTATATGTTATAAAATTTTATTTCAGATGTAACCACGTTTACGGCTGTGTTGACCTTTTATCACGAACTAGTATTTCAGTGTACGAAACGTCTGGTAAGTTGGAAAGAACAATAGACATCATGACTATTATCATTTCTATAGTCGAAAATATGTATATAGATATACGGACGGTAGGTCGACAAGTAATGACAATAAATACTTTTGTTCGTAGTTCTCTATTCACTTCTATGTTAGCCAATACGTTGATCGATTAATGCGGTCATGTTAACTTATTTTAAATCTGTTTTTGCTGGTTAGTTTTGCTGTTTGCAGATATTTAAAAGATATTGTAGTGTTTGTCAACAAACGAGATAAAAAAAATAGTGAATAAACAGCTTAAATATTGAATGATGATTACTATTCGGTATGTGTTTTCTTTTCACATTGTTGACGACCATACAATGAGCGTTATTAATTTACAACTGCATTTCGTCTCTGGTAAATAGTTTGTTTATCGGCAATCATATTATATCGTTAATTTATATACTAGTGTGTATTCGTTAAAACAAAGTTGATAGTCTTGTTTCCTATTGTATTCCTAGCCGGAATCACATTCCTAAAAAATACATCTAAATAATTTATGCTGAGTACATACCAACACACACACTCACAAATCCAACTTATTGTATTGAGTTTATACTAAAAGTTTATGGTATAAAACAGTTATTTAAAATCTAATTGTTATTTTTCAGATAAAACGATATCCACTCTCAACCTTGAAGCAACTTCAAACGGAGAAAACATCGGTACTAGTGTACAAGGTATATGTTATTAGTTTGGTGGCCATCATGCAATTTTAAGCAATGTAAAACAAGTTAGAAGTTTAGTTAGCTATGAAACCAGTTTTGATCCAATATTTTCTACATAAGGAAATGCTTGTTTCAATTCAGGAATATGATAGTTGTAATCTATTCGTTTGTTGTGTTTGAGGTTGTAATTTTTCATTTGATTAGAGACTTTCCGTTTTGAATTGTCCTCGAAGTTCGGTATTTCTGTTATTTTACTTGTTACAACAATATAAGGAAAGGACTTGTTGCCGCCATTGATACTTTTTATACTTGTTTATGAACATTGAATATTTGATCGATTTATGCGTACTGAACACAATAGGTTTTACCCATCAATGATTTATGTAGTTTCAGCAAAATATATTGTCCAAATGCAATTGGTTGTAAATCATTGGAAAAAGAGGATTTGTTTATCATTTTGATTTGGTTGAATGTATTGTGTATAATTACCAAGATTGTGTTATTTTTGATTTGTTGGTGAGATTAAACAGTTGTCGTTATTAATACACGAATCTAAAATTCGGCATTCTGTTTCTTTTTAATTTGATCAATTTCATAATTATACCTTTTGATTACTGTATTATTATTTTTTTTCATTGCAGGGCAGTTGTCAAAAGAACTCATTGTTTGTTTTATATTATCAGTTTTTGTAATGGTTTTCGGTATAGGGTTTTGCTTTGTTTCATTCAAATATATGGCATTAACAAAACAGAGAAAAGCAACTTCCAGTATCATTCAATCACAAACTTCCGCAATACCTCAAAATAGCCAAAACATTGAAATGGAGAACCGTTTATATGACATCATAAACGAGACAGACATGCTAGATGATCAACAAGTACAGCAAATGGAAATGTCATCTGCGTATCTTGATGTAATTGACGATTCAAGTAAAGGAGAAAGCAGTGAAATGAAAAGTTGTACGAACAATGAGAACCCTTGTCAGTTGATGTCGAATACAGAGATGCACAGACAGGAAAACAATATGAAAGAAGATTGTTGTTCCATAATGAATGGTGATAGTACTTCCTCTTGCGAAGAATATCAACAGGATTCAAAACAAGATTACTTAAATCCGTATCAATCTATGATCCAATCTGAAATGTCACCACCGGAAGTAACGGAGTATCTTACATTAGCACCAGCTAACAGCAGTATAGACAGTGAAATGCCTAACCAAAAAAGTCATAAGAAAAATAGTCTGCAGCATATTCGAAATGTAGAGAAAAAGGCTATGACCAAGACATACGAAAATGTGTTGGATGTAGCTTACCCTTTGACAATGTATGGTTTACAAAAGTCAAATATAAGAGGACGAGAATTGAAGACAGTGGAAAAGTTGAATACTAGTAGCAAACCTTCTGGAAAAAACGAAACAAATATGCAATCAAAGGATGAAAACGAACATATACAATCGATTAGAAAATAAAATGAAAATTTACAATAATAATGAGTCAATGTCACTTTAGTTTTTCCTGTAAATTGTTTTGTTCAATTCTTTAAACTTTTTATACTTTTGTCAACACATCAAGGTAGATAATGAGTCTTATGCCGGCGTCACACACGGGCGTGTAGACCGGCGTGCACCAAATGTACAGAGAAAATTGACAAAGTCGGTATACATTAGTTAAACGCCAGAGGAATGCTAAACAATCGTTGAACGCTAGTTACATAAGTTTGAAGTACGTCGAAATACAAAGGTATACGCTTGGTGAACGCTACAACTCGAGGAATTTTTTATGCAGCATACATATCTTCATCCAGCTCAAGCGTGTGTCTAGCGTATACCTGTACGCTACACGCACATAATACATACGCTACAAGCTCGATAAAAACGCTACAGATAAGTTTGAGACACGTTTAGGGACGTTTATACAAATTAACTTATCATAGATACCAGGATTAATTTTGTATTTACGCCAGACGCGCGTTTCATCTACAAGAGACTCATCAGTGACCTCGAATCCCGAAAAGTAAAAAAGGCCAAAAAAGTTCGAAGTTGAAGAGCATTGAGGACCAACATTCCTAACAGTTTTGCCAATGACAGCTAAAGTAATCTATTCATGAGGTAGAAAAGCCTTAGTATTTCGAAAATTTAAAAGTTTTGGAAACAAATAATTTTTATTTTCTGTGTCAATCAAATCATATTGTATTCTTAGTGTTAAATAAGAGCTAACCAATAGTGTCTTCCAGTTTTATCCCTAGCTTATGTAACTTCAAGAAAGGAATTATTTAAATTACACCGATAATAATTGAGCTCTAGTTTACATGAGTGCTATACATTTTTGGGAAATAGCAGTTGTTTGTTGCTTTATATCATATTTGATTTCCGTTTATTGTTTTGAACATACCTTCGACGTCCTTTAGTTTTCTCGTTGAATTGTTTTACATTAGTTTTGTCGTTCAGGGATATTTATAACTGACTATGTGGTTTAGAATTTGCTCATTATTTTAGCCCGTGCTGTGACCTAAAATTGTTTACTTCCGTGTCATTTGGCTTCTGCTAGAGAGTTGTCTCATTGACGATCATATCTTATCTTCTTAATCTTATCTTCTTAATCATATGAATGTATTAATATGCTAGCCGGTTTATTTTTGACATACATCTAAACAGATGTAGGAAGATGTGGTATGAGTGCCACTGAGACAACTCTCCATCCAAGTAACAATTTATAAAAGTTAACCATTGTCAGTGTACGGCCTCACAAAAAACAGCAAGCTATAACGGGCCCCAAAAAACATTGCTAATAAATTTGACCATCGGTCACTGACGATTGCCAAACTTTAAGTCAAAGAGGTTACTTTCCACATGCTAATTGATTGTGTAGAAAAACGCAAAATATTTATTAAAATGTAAAAATTCAACATATTCACTCTGCACCTGCTATATTTGCAAAAGAAATGCAATACTAGTAGTCTTTTTTTTTTTTATCTTACCGACTTTTGAGTCCAAATTTTATATTTTTTCGACTGGTTACCTACCCTGTGGTTAGACATCCTGGTACCAAGTCAAGTACGAGCAACGTAAAAGAATAAAATCAAGCTTTCAATATATACAATTTTTGGGGAAAATTAACTGGCGTTTAATATTTTCTGTACACCATAAAATCATTGGAAAAAATTAGACTTTCCCCACCAATCAATCGTTTATATGTTTGATTTTACTTATTTTGGTTACTCTAACTTGACTGAGTAACTGGGTGTCTTACCACAGGAGAGGTAACATGTATAAAATCCGGAGTTAAAAGTTGGAAATATGAAAACAGTCTATTGGGATCAGTTTATGTATTTTGCATTCATGTAGTCAATAATTGAACCTTGGTGAAAAGAATTGGAGTTTTATCATTTAAGAATGTATTAATATATGCAAAACTGTAAGCCTACATGGTTTTTAAAACTGAAGTTCAAATAAATAAAGTAAAACCGAAAAACCTGTACAAATTATATCTCCCATATTCTGGTTTTCGTAGCATTAGACAACCCTAGTTAAAGTACAATGTAAGTCCATCTTAAGCTGACGTTTTGAGAATATATCAGAACTTAGACGACCTTTTAGTAATACACGTCTCATTATAAATAATTTATAAGTAATAAAGTTGGACAAGCTTTTTAAAAGCTACGTGTTTTGGTATAAAGCGTTCATAATTTATGATTTAAATATACACAACTGATTTTTGTCAATCAATACATACGTGATTGCTTTTACCTGTGGTAACTGATCATTGAAGAAATGAGGGGGGTATTGGATAGAGACAGAAATGTAATCCAGCAACAAACCATCTACAGACTTAAAAGAGAGTTTAAGTTGAAGCGCGAAGTTAAAAAAATATATATAATATTTTGATTGGTTGCTTTTGAAATCGTACGATTATGAGTACGATATTTGTATGTACAAGAAATATGTATAACGTTTCAAAAAAAAAGAAAAAAAAAAGGATTGAAACAAAAACAAAAAAAAGAATAAATAAGTTATGGTGCTGGTTATCATCAAATATCTGTTTTACGTCTTTGGTTGGGTTGTTGTCTCCTTGACACATTCCCCATTTCCAGTCTCAGTTTAATCGAACATGAAAACGAATTTCGTTTTGTAGATCCAATCAGTGAACGTGATACAACAATTCCTGTATTGTCTCTATAATAATGAGATATTCATATTTATATGCAATACATTTTAAGATAATCTTTATTTGTTTATCGATGATTGATAAACAAAAAAGTTATTAGCAAGCTTTGACTAGGTTTGAATATAGATTCTACCACTGCATCGAGTGTTATACGATAGCTATTCACTCTCGACTGTTACATTTTCAAATTTAAGAAAGGATGCTCGCCGAGCGTTTTAAATATTTAAAATTGAACTGTCGCGAGTGGACAAATATCGTTTGACACGAGATTTGGTGGTGGAATCTGTTTCTCTAATGGTTTTCTAACAATATGCAGGCAAAGTTATTCATTCTTTTCGAATCATATTCAAAACGATGTGTTCTTTCTGTAACGTCATCAGATATGGTCGCCTTTTTTCATGCTCTCACAATAGGCAATATAGAGCAAAGCAAGAACTTTCAACGTCATGAAGAACTGAGATGAAACGAGCAACAAGTTGTTTAGATTTGTTTACACAATTGGTGCAGAGAGTGAAAAATTGACGACGAATTAGAGAAAACTTGTTTATCCCAACATTTTCGGGTTTTAAACATACAATTACAGTTGTTTTAGTCTTAATATCTTTGGTTGATATAGTAGGGCTTTTCTTATTGTCAACGTTTTTTAATTACTTTTTCCAAACTTACCATGGAGTTCGGTATTTTTGATGCATTTTTCTATTCAATAATTAAAATTCCCAGGAATGTCCCTATATAATATAAAGATAAAAAGATGTGAAATGGTTGCCAATGAAACAACTTCTCAAGAGAGTCCAAATGATGTAGAGGATAAACAGATACATGTATAGACCACCGTAAACCCTTCAACAATGAGCAAATCCGATACCGCAAAGCAAGCTATAAAAGACCCCGAAATGACAAAATAGCTTGCTAATGAGACTTAATGACACAGTTATGAACAACTATAGGTCATCGTACGGACTCCTTCAAAGAGCAAAGCCTATACCGCATATTGAGCTATAAAAGTCCCGAAATGATAAATATTAAATCAGTCAAAGGAAAGTTTATAGAATATCATACAGTCATTTTCTCACAAAAGAAGAACGTCTAAACATGTGACGCATCATTTCACAGAATCTGACTTTTTTATGTGGAGATATTATACGAACAAAATGAAATTGTAAAATTCCATTCTGATCTATTTCCTGGGTTATGTTTGAAACAATTTAATATACATGATTTCCGGTAAAATATGTGATAAAAATTTATAATTATTTCCGCATTTTTTTTCATTTGTTACAATGATATTACATGTATCATAAAGATGAGAACATTAATGTGTGTATATTTATTACTTACTTTAATTCCAGTCTCTGGAAGTCAAACATGCAAGCTGAGAACTAACAGGTATGTCTATATATGAAAGGTGTGATTTTTTTAGGAGGGGGAAGGGAGGGGTTTAATTTTATATATTAATCAAATGTTATTATAACAGGAAAACTTAATTGTCAAATTGTTTAACTGCATTGACACTAAAAATATTTGCAACAAGGTTTGTTCAGTTGATTTGTTACATTTATTGATTAATTTATTGATAAGTATTTAACACCACTTTCAACATGCACTTTTGTGTTATTACGAGTTCCAAGTAGTAAAATTGAAGTTACATGTATCATCTTAAACATTTCAGAAACGTCATTATGATTCGATTCGATCATTATAGAATGAATATGTCGAAAATTACCATGCACTATATATCTTTTTATTCTTTCTATCATTTGTCGATCGATTTATGGTTATTGTTTTGTATTTTGGTACTTTGTCGACACTTAATTTTCATGAAAGTCTATGAAATACTCTACACTGGAATAATCCCAACCATCATCGAATTATATCAAGTAAACAGTTCGCAAAACTTTATTTGAAGATTTATGATTTGAAAAACGCGTAAAACTATATTTGATTGGTTAATTGTTGTAAAAATAAGAAGATGTGATATGTGATTTTGAATGAGACATCTATCAACCAAAGTTTGAATGTGAATCATAAGACATTGAAACTTTGAGCTGGCTCAGCTCAATAAAATAGAACATTAAAAGACTATGGAATAGAGGTATAGTTTCTTTTTTTTTAATTATCACAATCTTTCAGCGGCGTAGTACAAGATGTATGCTGTGCCGATCATGAGGCAAACGCAAAAGGTTGCACGCGTAAGTCATCACTTTATTATTCTAATAACCTCTTTGGTCGATGCCTCTGCTGGTGGACTATTAGTCCCCGAGGGTATCACCAGCCCAGTAGCCAGTACTTCGGTACTGGCATGAAAATACGGATTTTATTTTTTGTGTTATTAAAATTTGCTGTTACAAAATGATAAAAATTATTATAAATTAAGGAATGTATCTCCCTCATGCAAAGCTCTGATTCCTTTCACGGATTTGGCTATACTTTTTGGACCTTTTGGATTATAGCTCTTCATCTTTTATATAAGCTTTGGATTTCAAATATTTTGGCCACGAGCATCACTGAAGAGAAATGTATTGTCGAAATGCGCATCTGGTGCAAGAAAATTGATACCGTTAATTTTATTATTTTTATTGTTTATAGCGTTCTGCGTCATTTATAATTAAAAGCGTGACTGTAAGTATCTAAAAGATACACATGTACTCAAATGGAATCGACTGACGGATGCTTTCAGGGTTGTTATGTTTTAGAAAAAGCATACACACATATATAATAAAATAAGAGGATGTTGTATGGATGACAATAAGACGACTATCCACATAAGTTCAATTGATGTGGATGTGGATTATATAGACAATCACACAACCTTCAACAACGAGAAAAATTCATACAGTCAAGTCGGCAATAAAAGCTCATGATTTAAAACAGATGAAACAGTTAAATAGTAAAAACTAATTGTCCCTATGAATAATTATAATAATACACACGAACTGTGGATTAAAAAATGATAGAACATCTTGTGTAAGAGCCAATAGAAAATCCTACTGTTTATGTATACATTTCAGAGAATTTAGGTTGTTTTTTTATTAGATGCCTTTTAGAACTAATATTTATGACCATCCTTCCAGATAACGACGAAAAGTGGAGCAAATGGCGTCTATATGTAATTTATTGTCTATTGATAGAAATACTGCCATGACTTTGGTCTTAGTTTGTTCCTTACTGTTTTAATTTAACATGTTTAATATGCCCACTGAAAAAAAAAACCACATACGTTTATGAGATATGTGTACATATTAAAAAGAAAGATGTGGTATGATTGCGAATGAGACAACTCGCCACAAAGCCTACTCTGTTTTGTTTTATTTAAACATAATTTTTGGGAACACGTTCAGTACGCACGACATGTACTTCTGAAAGCAAGTACTCTCGAGTTTGCAAACAAGCAGTGGTTTCAAATTGTTTCCCCAGTGATAAACCCTTGCCTGAATTTTACCCATGGTTACAGGCATCGGCATTTCATTAAGTTCTAGCGTGAACATAAATTTGAAAAAAAAACATTAAAGCCAAATCGTTTGAAAATAAATGGAATTTGTTGTCGGTTTGGTTATTAAGCATCTCTCGTTTTTCGTTTTTACAAAGATAAGACTGGTTTTTTTTCTGAGTGATTTATTTTTACACTCGTCATTTTGCCATTATAACTTGATGTTCAGTGTGAGTCAAGTAAAGGATCTGTTTACAAGACTGTACTTTAATCTTAATTTTTTAACTCTTTTATACAAATGACTTGGATGGAGATTTGTCTCATTTGCACTAAAATTACATCTTTTTATTTAATGTTTTATTTTACAGCCTGTTCCAAAGGATACACATCAACGATAGGACAACCCTGCAGACCATGTCCAAACAAAACATATGGCGAACGATGTGGCAATGATTGTTCGTGCTCAGTGTTTCAAATGTATATATATATATGTCGTGTACAAGTTGCAATTTTGTATAATTATCTAATGTAACTGTCATTGAGGAATGCAAGCTTTTAGAAAATAGTTTCACACTTATTTAAGCCATGATGTACTGCATAAAACATAAAATTACATGAAAACACATTTTGCCAACATAAGTCATGACACATATATTTCTGAAACTTTGTGATCATTGTCCTCTACAGAAAAAGTCACCTTCTGGCCTATTTATTGTTGTTCTTTATGCATTGGTGAATTTAAATGTGTATTTTACTTCATTAAGATTTATTTTAAATTTTGTACAAAGTTAAAACCATTTTTAAGCAATATTTTGTACAGGTTATAACATGTATGAGGTACTTTTGTACATGTTATAACTTGTATTTTTGCATTATACAAGTTATAACATGTACAATATTTTTGTACATGTTATAACCTGTACAAAATCGCAACTTGTACACGACATATATAGTATAAGTTAAGAATCATTTACAATTTTTGTTTTAAGCTAAAACAAAAATTTGTATGGTGATAAAGTGTATTTGTTTTATGAATTTTGGGTTCTTGATGATTTAAAACATTGTACTTTATTTGGTCTTTTAAACTCTATTTGATTCGAGCGTCACTTATGAGAGCCCGTATTGCGTGCAAAATTTAATCCTGGTATGAGTGGTATTTTTTGTGAGATTTTTTTACGTGTTTCTCGGTAATTATGCATCCTCGACTTTAAACAATGTTTTACATTTTATTCTTAAGCATTCCTGGTGAAATTTAACATAAAGGCGTTTCAGACGCATTCAATTTGCATATTTTCTAACATTGCATTTACCATTCCTAGTAAGATTAATTGATTGATTGATTGTTGGTTGTTTTACGTCCAGTGCCAAATATTTCATGCATGTTCAGGACGACATAATAGAAGAGTACCGGACAACTGACATAAATTAAACTGTATCTGTAGGATCTATAAGGTGCACATATAAATAATGTATAATAAGAAATTTTCTGGCCAAAGGGATATAATCCAATGTGAAAAAAATTCATTCGATTCTCTTTAGTAATTTTATCTTCTGAACACAAAAAAAAATGGTGAATAAACATGTTGGTTGCACGTTGTATGCCAAAAATACGGTTGGATAGCGGACGCAGTAAATTCTCAGTAGAACTTAATGTAAGGGTGACGCTAAAACAGAATTTAAGTTTTAGAATAAGTTTTAAATCACAGTTCAAGGCATATATACAAGTTGAAAATATGCTGCACAGCCCAATATTATGTTTCGTCCTTTTCAAGATATATAATAGTGCATACAACATTGTCATGATGTATAAACTTTCCTTCCAGGATATATAAAATGTTTACGAAATTTCATGGAAAGAGTAGCACAGTATCAGCAGTAAAAAGGAGTTCCCATAGAAAGTTGAACTGTCTCCATTTTTAAAAACGCAACATATACGTTGTATATAAACTAAATAGTACATAATTTAGTTCAATAAATGCTTTCTCTAGTTCAGATACTTGTAAAACGGTTATAACAAACGAAAGAAGATATTTTCAAATCCCGTAAACTAGGTGTACCTGTGAAAATACCTATTGCATTGAGTGCAATATACAGTATACACATTACACATGTAGTAGTTTTATGAAAACACTTTTATTTCAGTTGTGACCACGTTAAAGGATGTGTAAAAATTCCAACAACGACCTCAGTACATACAACGTCTGGTAAGTAGCCTTACGGACGACATCACGAGTTGGTTGACCATTATGGAATAACCGTTTTACAGATGATATCGGATATGTTCCTTTTGTCGTAACTACAATAACCTTTCCCTTCTCACGGATGTGACTTACCGAATTAGACTATTTACCTGATTTGTAAAAGCATAAGCAACACGACGGGTGCCACACGTGAAGCAGGAACTGCTTACCCTTCCGGAGCACCTGCGATCACCGCAAGTTCTTGGTGGGGTTTGTGTTGCTTAGTCTTTAGTTATCTAATATGTTGTGTCTTCTGTACTATCATTTGTCTGTTTGTCTTTTATTTTTTTGCCGTGGCGTTGTCATTTTTTTTCTATCAATGGGTTTGACTCTCCCTCTGGTACCTGTCGTCCCTCTTTTTCAATGACTTTTAACTTCAAAAATTTATCAGTTAATCTATTCAGAATTGAATGTTTCTTTTTTGTGATTTTATAACGTTGTAAATTAATGCATAGGCCTATACATTTTGTATAAAGCGCGGTAAATTGCACACGATCAACGCTTTTACACCCCTTTTAAACTGCAAAAAGATACATTCTATTCTTTTAAATACATATAATTACATTAGATGTATGTTTCATTATAATACGTTATTCTGATTGGCTAAATAGAAATCTCGTGATATTCCTTAATCAATTGCATTAAACAATGCAACTTTTCATTCATGATGACACGAGGTCCTACAATAAAGTGCACAGGTAAATGAAATAAAAACTTGATAAAAGGCGTGTTTTCATGATCCTATAGGTAAAAATGTAATTATAAGTATTGAATGCCTTTTTTTGTAACTTTATAGGGTTGTAAAAGCGTTGACCGTGCGCACATTTTTAGTATGAAGCGCTTCCGCGCTTCATCCAAAATGTACTTCGGTCAACGCTTTTACACCCCAATAAATTTACAAAAAAGAGCATTCAATTCTTAAGTACTATATGTTACAAATATTATATTAATTATTTAAAATATTTTTCTTATCAAATAGGTTTCACAGAAAATCCCGTTGTACATAACACATCTACGTAACTAAGTTTTAATACATTTATTATTGTAATTAAATTGCAATACGCGTATCAGGTGTTCAGTCCGTAGAAGTTCATAATATCAATGAAAACGTATGAACCTCATACGTAAACGCAAGGAAGCTTGCTTATTTCGGTTGTTGATTTTCGTATCATATGAATGTTGTTTTAAATACATAATGATCTTTTTTATGCTCTCGTATGGCCATATTTGGCTAATACAAATTTTTCAATTCTATTCTATTTTGTTCTATATTCAACAGCACCTCTTGATCATTAATGATCGGCCATTAATAAATGTATGTAAAAAGAAAATAACACTTTATGCATTTTACCCTCGAAGAGCTTTTGCAGATTTACCTTCATCGCAGGAATGTTTCAAACGAAAAATTCTCAAGCCAGTGATGTATAAGTACAGAAACACGTTTTACAAAAGACCTTTATACAATTCGTCTTAAGATACAAGCTTAAGATACAATGTAGATTGTAATTTTAACACTTTTTTGTTATAATTTATTTCATAGATGACAGAACATATCCATGGCGCAAAAGAACACCAACACATTCTGAACATGACAGTTTTTCACATACGACAGTAAATTTTTCAGGTACGGTGCTTTCATAGTTCTTTTTGTTATCCTCATCCGTGCGTTGTGTTATATTTAACCGATCAATTTTCAATCTCTTACATATGGATCTTTAGATCCGGAAAAAAATCTAACATCTGAATGACACAATAATAAGGAGATGTGGTAGGATTGCTTATAGAACAACTATGCACCAATTTATTCACCTCTACAGCCTTCAACAATGAGAAAAACCCATATCAGGTATTCTTTATCTGTATCTGTATTAAAGTTTGGAATACTGATAACACCAATTTTCGAGAGAGAAAAAACACCAACAATTAAAGTATTGCCGGGATTTTATTATTTTTGATTACATTTCTTTATTACATAAATAGTTTACCTGAGTATTGTGGTCTTACCCGCTTGACACAATGTAATTTCTTTATGTTCGTACGTTGCTTTCCAAAGGCCAACAAGACTCACATTGTAGCTGGTGGTAGATATTTTTGATTAACCTACCCCAATATGAAGCAATGTATTTTTAGTTACATGATGTGTTAGTGACCTGATCACCGTGTAACGAATTTATCTTACCGACTATCTTCACATGTGGTATTTTGACTAGCGGCCTATCAAAGTGATCAAGTCTTCAATACTTACTATTAAGATCCTACTTCCATTTGTCTATACAGAAAACAAATGCCAACAATAATTTATTTTTTATAAATTTAATTCAATCGTTCATTACATGTATTAATTTCTTCGTCTGTTGAATCCTTTCAGATTTCTTTTTCGTTTTGAAAGAGAAGTAATTCCGTTATGCGAACAATAACAACTTGTTAGCTTAAATTATGTTTTATGAATTTATTTCAACCTTTCATCATCAATTTCTTCGTCTGTTGAATCCTTTTAAATTTTTCATCAACACCGGGTTGTTTATATAAAGGTTTGTGGCATCTTTTGTGTTTTGTAAGGGAAGTAGCTCCTTACTAACCCCATAGGTAACTAACCATGTATGGTAACTAACCCTATATTTTTTACGACACCCTATATCAAATTTATCAAATATATACAGTCACCACGTGCACTTTCACCAATCATATCTCTGTAAATCTATAGGAGGTAAGATAAATAGTGTAATATAATTGCTTTATTCCTCTCATCCTGGTTAAAATAACCCGGACCCGCTTCCCTAAGTGTCATGTTTATAGATATAACTTTATACAACATAAGTTATTTCTTATACATGAGTTAAGTATGACGTCCATTTTCACTTAACTAGTTTACAATTCGCCGTTTCAGAATCTAATGCATCCTGGGTAATATTTTCAAAAGTGTTCACCAAAACGTCGTGATTGGTTGAAAATGTCATAAACAATGGAAATTCAACCAATGACGTGACGTTATTTTCATTTTGGGGTACAAACAATGAAATTACCCATGATTCTTTAGATTCTGAAACGGCCAATTATCGCTGTGTTTTACATCCTTAGGTAACCTTTGGCTGTTTTTAGTTTATTCGACGGGTTGTTTTTTCTATAACACATTCCCCATTTCCATTCTCAATTTTATTTACTCTTTTAATCAAAATGGATTATGATTCTTTCAGATGAAGCAACTTTTCCTCAAGTTTTTGATGCAAGTAAAAATGGAGAAAGCAGTAATATCTTTCAAGGTATATGTGGATGGTTAAAGCTACCAATTATTATGCATTCACCCGACCACATGTTCTTTGTATTGCCTTGCTGAGTTAGCATTTATTCATTAAAAATACTATATTTACTTTTCTATGGTTTGTCTCCAGTGGCAAGTATTTCAAGCATTTTTTATAAAATAAAAATTACAAACAATAAATCAAATAAAGTTAGGTTCTGAAAAGAAAGTTGAAAAGCAAAAACAAAGAGATTTTATTATATATCTGGTAAAATACAACAGCAATATGTTTAATTTGTTTTGTTTTTTAAAAGTTTACATGTGTTCGAGCAAGATATTGTTAATTTGAAATTAAATCTGATGTATACTTCTTAAAGTATCTACGCAATGATTGTTTGTTTCCACTATTTTACGAAAAAAAGGTTAAATAAGAGAAAATAAACGAACTCCAACGAAAATGCAAATCAAAATTTAATGTCCCTAATTAAATGGCAAACTAAAGACACATCAAACGAATGGAAAACAACACTTTGTGCAGCCATTTTCTTATGTATTCTAAATAGTGGTTTAAACCTGGGGTTATATTTAGCTTACGACACAATATATGTGAACTAGTTTATAAACAGATATATATTTTTGGAAAACAAATACGTATTTTGACATTATTAACTCATCAAGTACTGATTTGTTTTGCAAACAATAGTATAGTAAATATGTTGGCTGTTTTAAATATTATCTTTTCCAGGACTGCTGTCAAGAGAAATTATTGTGTATCTTACATTATCAGTCTTGGTTCTGATTTTCGGGATGTGCTTATGCTTTTTATTCTACAAATACAAGACCGTGAACAAAAAGAAGAAAGCAACAATCACACAATCACAAAACCCTTCGCCAACCCCAAACAGTCATGGTATCGAAATGGAGGAACGTTTGTATGACGTCATCGATGACGCAGACTTGATAGAAGAACAGAAGCTGAAGGACAATCAAATGTCACCTGATTACCTCGATGTAATAAGCGGGTCAAATAGCACCGGAAGTGGTGACGGCAAAACTGAAGAAAACCATGAAAACATTTTCGAGTCACTGTCAACTGATCAGATAAAAATGCTTGTAAACAAAGTAATTTGTAGTTCTTTGAATAATAGAGAAAGCACTTCATCTTCCGGCGAAGAGCACCAGGAAACAAAACAAGAGTACTTAAATCCATATCAGTCCGTGATTAAAACGTCACCAACAAACATTAGAGAATATCTTACATTAGCAACAGTACACAACAGGACAGACAATTGCATGGTTGATAACAAATCAGACGTATTAATTAAAGATGAAAATATACTTCAGTCTCCCAGGGACCTAGAGGAAATCGGTTTACGTCGGCCGTACGAATACGAGAATTCTTTAATTAGAGTTGAATATGCAGTTCCCCAGCGATGTTTGTCAAGAATTCGAGGGCGAGAAACCAAGTCGTGCGAAAACTTGAATAGTAACCTGTTAAAAATTAAAACATCGTTAGGCAAAGACGATAAAAATGTAACATCGAATGTTAACAGCCTTGAATATTACAATTTAACTAGAACTAGATCAGAAAGTGATATCTTTTGTAAGCAAAGTTCAAAGGAATGATCGTTTCCATTTCGTAGGTTAAATAAAATGTTAAATATAAAACCGATTTATGAACTATGAACCGAAGCACTGTTCAAATCGAGTATGCATCATAAATTCCGTTGCACGTTGTGACTACGTTGTTGTTTAGAATTCTCAATTTTAGTAAAGCTGAAACACTATAACAACACAAAAATGTATTTATAATAAGTGGACTCCATAAAGGTAAAAAAAAAAATGTCGATATAAGACTTTATTCATATAGAGAAGTGAATAGCGCTTTGGATATTTTTTATCATTATCATCCTGTACAGTTAGATAATCAAATGTATTAAAAATCCAACTTCGATCCTTGTATTTCGATTTTTTCTGTCATGGGATTTCAACAATTATTTGGATTAATAAAAAAATCCGTGTTTGATGAAAGTCAAATTGTCCTGCGATACTAAACCTACAAAAAAGAAAGCAAGTGAGATTATATTGGTATATCCATCATAAACTGAAAATGAAAGATCATTAATTTTTATTTTTATCTGACAGTGTATTACTGCTTCAATAAACACTGCTCTAACTACTGGTATAGATAAATCTTCTTGGGACAATAGTGGTCATTATATTTTATTTTCTTAATATAGATTTATATGAAATAGCATTCGTTTGCACCTGTACGTGGTCAGGATCTGATTTCAGTGGTTGTCGTTTGTTCATGTGGTTCATACGTGTTTCTCGTTTCTCGTTTTTATATACTTATTTCCGTTAGTTTTCCCATTTAAATGGATTTACAGAAGTCATTTTGAGGGCCCTTTATATCTGGCTGTTCGGTATGAGACTATGTTCTGTTTTGAAGACCGCACTTTGCCCTATAAAGGTTAACTTTTACAAATTGTGACTTGGATTGATAGTCACAGCAGATATATAAAAACAGTGTTATTTTCGTTTGCTTGCTTTCGTTTGCTTGCTTTTAGAAATGGTCTAGGCAAGACTATACATTTATAAAAACTTTTCATTTTTTCTCCGGCGAGTACACGTTTTGGAAAAGATATCAAAGGTATAATAAAATCTCAATTAAACTGATAACGACATGGCATTAACAAGGCACGAAAAGACAAACATTACAATACAGTATAAAAAAAAACTTGGCATAGCAAATTTAAGAATGAGCCACAAACCCAACATGAAAAACGGGTGATCTCATGTGCAGAAAAAAACAAATGATTTGTGATCTGCTGAGAGTAAAATTTTATGCAAAAGATAAATTGTCAGTCATAAAAAAAAATGCTTCATTGTTTTGGTACAATACCCGATGACCAATGATGTAATGGTGGACTCGAGAGATTAAAAAATAAATTGCCAGCAAAATCAGTTATATTGGACATGTATTTTACGCATTTAGCATGTTCAGTCTGTGCATACATTTTCATTATATTTATTTTAATTATAATCATATTAACATGTGTAAAGACTAGAATTTTCCAGAAAGCCTTTTTTATTTCTTTCCTGATTTTAGCTCAAAAACAATTAGTCCATCGTTTCCGATCAAGTAAGTTATGAAATATGTAATAGTTTCCTTATGTTATATTTGCCTTTATGATCGCATAATCATTGAAATGAAAACAAATTGCGTTTTATTTGGATTTGTTTTATTATTTACGTTCAGTCGACTTGCTTGGAGTAAAACATGCAAAGTTAGGACTGAAAGGTATGTCTAACGATTCCAAGAAGCTGTTTTAAATTTAATGACATTTTAAAACAAACAAAAATGTCATCCAAATGCTTACTTTCATTAACACAAAAACTCTGCCAAATCATTTGTTTGGTTGACTTGAAAAAAAAGTATGTTTAGACAGAAAAGAGTACATTTTAAAGCTAATGTTGTGCGAAATACAAACATGTTTTCTTACTGTTTCGATCGTGCTGTTTTAGCACTCTTGGCTATTCATGTGGACCAAATTTTGTTGGAAAAAACAGTATTTGGAGGTAACCACTGATCTCAGACAGTCAACATATCAAGTAAGACAGGAGTCAAACGCACTTTGTCTAGTGCTTTAGAAGAATTCAAAACCTTATTGATGACTGAGGCTTTAGCCTTTATTAACAGATTTCATAGTTCGTTCTCATGTTGTACTATTACAAAACTGTAGCCAGTTAAGGAAAGGGTTGGGGAAGGTTGGATCCAGCTAACATGTCTACCACCGCCACATTTTTGTATGTTTGTGCCTATCGCAAGTCAGGAACCAGTAATTCAGTGGGTTTCGGTTTATTTTGCTGTCACAGTGTTATATATTTGTTTTTCGCTCATTTGTTGGTATATTTATAAGGCCGAGATTTATCTCGTTGAATTGTTTCACATTTGTTATTTCGTGAATTGTATAACTGACTGGCGGTATGGGCATTATTCGTTATCGGTTGCTGTAAGGTGATCTATAGTTTTTAATTTTATGATCTTTGGGAAGAGTTTCTCATTTAAAATCATATTACATCTTCTTTTTTATATTGACTGTTGAAAAAATATTAATCGGTAAACCGGGGTTCTCACACCTAGACATTAACGATGGAAATTGTCATAGTAAAACGTGTAAAATATACAATTTTTTAAACAGATATTCTGATTTTTTTTCATTGGTTGCCTTTTGATCAAAATATAATGGGCTCGTGTTTATATAAGGTGTCTAGAATTATGTAAAGATTGTTTGATACATTGTAGAGATGAAATAAAAACAGTATGTTGTGCTGATTACGAAGCAAAGGATAATGATTGCATTGGTAAGTCAATTTTATATTTATGTGTAAACGTGGTGAACTCTATAGTACTTGTAAACTTAGTCTATAAGCTACCCGAAGTTTGTTCTCTAAGGAAAAAGATATTATACAAGCAATTAAACATGGACATAAAAAAACACACATTTAATTTGATGATGGTTTAATGAACTCAATTTTATTCATACACATATTTCTAGAAAAGTAAAGACAAAATCAAAACAAAATCAAACAAGCGAGTTGTTTACGAAAGACACGTTTTGAATATTTGTCATGTCGTTTACCGTAATTTTATTTAAAATATTGACAAGTATAAGAATAGGCAGACAAGTACAAGAATAAGAGGTGACACCAACAAGATTTAAAAAAAATATACAAAAAGGTATTATACTGATATGTTTTTAATTTAATTTGTTTAAGAAGATGCCGGAGATACTAAGAGGATATTATATAATCAGATTATTGATAGACAATACATGTGAAAAATTAAGTTAAATGTTTTGGGATTTAAGGATATACATCAGCAACCGGAAAAAACTGCAGACCCTGTCCAAACAACATGTACGGTGCAAGATGCGGATATGAGTGCTCTTGTTCAGTTTTTCAAACGTAATTAAATATATAGCAAATGTATTCTAATTTATTTCTACTGTGTGTAAAGACGCAAAACCAATTTCCCCTGAACTTTGTTTCGCGCAAAGTATCTCTCCAAAGAGTCCTACATCAAATCTACAATATAATAATATAGACCAATCTGTGTATTTTGAAAATATTACAATAATTTGAATATACAACTATATTTGCAATGCCTGAAGATGGCCCAAAACCATGCGTATTTTAGATTTCCTATTATTTAAGTTCCAGTAGATTTAAGCATACTGTACTTTCGTGCAAGAAAACACATCTCAGTGAAATTAACTTTTTTTAACCGATATTTTTCTTTTTTTAAATGATATCTTGAATTGATGTTCAATATGATGGTCTATTTATTCGAAATATTTGGAATTCCAGCCACCATTTCAATAATTACAATTGTAATGGTATCTTCCCTATTCAAACAAGTATTGATTAACGAAAAATCATAAACTTTGAGTATTGAATCTACCAGATATACAATTTATGTTAAGTAAAAAATAGAAGTTGTTTTATAACTGTTTTGGACATATTACCATTCGAAAAATGTTCAATTGATATTACACTCCAAGGCTTCAATAAGAATATATCGTACGTTTTACTAAAGTGTTCATGATTTGCTGAGACCTTTGTGAGTCCTTTTTTACCTTTGTCCGTCTGTATGTCTGCATATCTGTATGTTTATACCTACGTACGTCCCAAAATTGGTTTCTGTTCACTAACTGTAGTTTTCCTTACACAATGCTCATTAACATTAAATACAGATCAAGTTGAAGTTATATGCGTTCATTATTATCGTTTTAAAATGTTAGTAAAATGGCCATTGTTACATTATAGTTTGTTTCTGTGTGTGTTACATTTTTGTGATGTGTTTTTGTTGTGTCGTAGTTCTCTTATATTTAATATGTTTC
This sequence comes from Mytilus edulis, assembly GCF_963676685.1. NCBI lineage: Eukaryota > Metazoa > Mollusca > Bivalvia > Mytilida > Mytilidae > Mytilus > Mytilus edulis. Next base: position 17,981,482 of record NC_092354.1, read on the forward strand.
TCTCAGTTTGATTTTTTTTTTTTTCTATCTATTTATGAATTTTGAACAGCGGTATACTTATGTTGCCTTTATTTACCCCTTTACAAATCGTTTTCGTTCTTTCGCCTACAAATTTTGGTGGTGTCACTATTACTGTTCTTGAGTTATGTTCCTTTTTAACGTTATCATAAGCGGACTATCATATTTGTCCCATGAACATGTTTTAATTTATTTTCTGATTAGATTTTGTGAAATACATTACAGATACATTTATAAAAAAGAAGATGTGGTATGATTGTCAATGAAGCAATCCCCACAAGAGACCAAAATGACACATAAATTAACAACTATAGGTCACTGTAGAGCCTTAAACAATGAGGAAAGCACAGACACCTCTTCGTGTTGAGTACACACACTCATACGCTTATATTAGTTAAGAGTATTTGTTAAAATGTATGCATATTTAAATCTGCCTACCAGCTGTATAAATACGAGCTGAAATTAAATGTGTTTTTTCATGTAGATTTATTTAATTCCAGATGTGACAAGGTGGAAGGTTGTGTTGATGTTTCCTCACAAAATGGCACCTTAGTGATAACAACATCGGGTAAGGAATATCAGTAACATAAATGTTAATTGCCATAAATACCGAACTTCAGAGTGATTGTAAAACTTTATATTCTAAAGAAAATGTGAATTAGATGTAAGTACTAGAAAACTCCAAAGATATGCTGAGAACCTATGATGTTAGGCTCTCAAATCTATAGCAGTAGTACTAGTAATAACATATTTTACTTTTCTATCCTTTATATTAGTATTCCTCATTTAAACCCTTAACACAAATTGGAAGATTTGGTCCTGCTCTGTTTCGTTTTGAAAATGCAAGAATCGTGTTTTAAGGAGAAGTAAGTTGTATTTTGTTTACAGTTTTTGTGTTTTTTCTATGTTGTGATTTGTATACTATTGTTTTTCTTGGATTGTTTCTTGGTTTTTGTCACTGCTAAAACATTTGACTTTTCTACTCTTTACACAAGTATTCCACATTCCAAATTAAAAGACAAACTGAAAAAGTTGTTATTGCTTTGCTTCATAAAAAAGAATGGCCAACGTTGATACAAGTATCTTGTCTTAGAGAGGGATACATTCTTCATTGTAAAGGATCACTCTGGTTCAAACAAAATTTTCTCTGAAACTGATAATATCTAGATGCTTGATTTTTTTAATGACAACATATTTGTTACGTTCGGAAGATGTGCTTTTGGGAACAAATTGTGCCCCTCTACTTGCCGACTTGTTTCTTTATTATTATGAGGCTGACTTCATTCAGGAACTTCTTAGTAAGAAAGATAAGAAGTTAGCAATATCTTTTAACCCTACTTTCCGCTATATAGATGATGTTCCTTCACTAAATAATTCAAAATTTGGTGACTATGTGGAACGCATCTATCCCATCGAACTAGAGATAAAGGATTCTACAGATACAGTTAAGTCGGCTTCATATCTTGTCTAACATCTAGAAATTAAGAATGACGGTCGGTTGAAAACAAAACTTTATGACAAAAGAGATGATTTCAGCTTTTCAATTGTGAACTTTCCATTTCTAAGTAGCAACATTCCAGCAGCACCTGCAGACGGGGTATATATCTCCCAATTGATACGATATTCCCGTGATTGCATTTCCTATCATGATTTTCTTGATAGAGGGTTGCTGCTCACAAGGAAGCTATTAAACCAAGAGTTCCAAATGGTGAAATTGAAATCATCCCTTCGTAAATTTTAAGGACGCCATCACGAGTTGGTTGACCGTTATGGAATATCCGTTTCACAATGATATCGGATATGTTCCTTACGTCGTAACTACAATCCATTCACTTCCCTGTCATGAATGTGACCTTCCGAATGAAACTTTTTACCGAATTTGTTATCACATAAGCAACACGACGGGTGCCACATGTGAAGCAGGATTTGTTTACCATTCCGGAACACCTGAGATCACCCCTAGTTTTTGTGGGGTTCTTGTTGTTTTTTCTTTAGCTTTCTATGTTGTGTCATGTGTACTATTGTTTGTCTGTTTGTCTTTTCATTTTTTAGCCATGGCGTTGTCAGTTTGTTTTAGATTTATGAGTTTGACTGCCCCTTTGGTATCTATCGTAAAGTGGCTTTACTAATAAAAACTAGATATGTAATAAGAAAGACGTCTAAACTGTATGAATTTGTATTGATGACTAAAGTACAAGATAACGTCATAAGTAAACGACGTTGGATATACATTAATGCCGCGTTACGTGAACGTTCTCTTCTGTGCGTGATTACCAACAGTATCTTTCGTCCCTCTTTTGTAAGTTTGGCATCTTAGATTTGTAGTAGATGTGGTTCTATGTTAAGGAATGCTATAATGAGGATCTAAGGTTCTGATATATATTATCGTTAGTAGAAAAACTCTTTCTGAAAAAGAACATAACATATATAAATAACTAGCTATTCAAGATAATATAAGTAAATACTTAAACGGAATATCACAGAGTGTTATTGTTGTGTACCTTATAATGACGACTGATGTGTAGTTTTTTTTTTCTTGTTCTCATATCGCGGATCATAGGAAACGCAAATAATGGTTGGAACTAAGACAGTAATTTTAACTCGTACTTTGAAATAAAATAATGTTGTTATTTGTAGATAGTACAACTTTACCACAGGAATTAGATACAAGTATTTAAAAAAAAAAAAAAGTATTTACGATGAAAACACAGAAAAGAGCGTTCAAGGTACAAGCTTTTATCATCCTACTTGGAACTACCTTTTGAAATGCTTTTGCAAATTCAAAGTTCTTTTTCCTGTGCCTATTATATGTTGTTGCGTTGCATGCTTTCAGAAACAACGACTAATTCAGCTATCAGTTTTATCTGCACTAAAAAAAATGTATATTATAAAAATTGCAAAAGAGATCAAGAATGGTTAGTTCTGACAAATGAATCAACCGGAATGCAAGGCAAAATAATATAATACTGAAAACAAAACTTGTTATAAAGTTTTGATTTTTGTTTCATCTATTTAGTTGCACATGTACATGCACTGTGGGTAACCTAGATACCGTATAGCGGGTTATTTTCGCGGGGTGTAAATTTTCGCTTATTTTCGCGGATAGAACAAAATCACCAAAATAAATTCCGCCAATTTAAAAGTGTACATGCAAAGGTAATGTTAAAAATGTTGAATCCGCCAAAATAATAACCGCCAAAATATTTCGTATACCTTATTCAATGAAAATCGCGAAATTTTGCACCCGCGAAAATAACCCGCTATACGGTAATATGTATTTTGTTATCATGTTTCGGTAAAAAATCCAGTTTTTGCATTTAGAAAGGCGATTCATATTTCCATATAAAAGTTATGATACGGTATCAATTTGATGACAAATCTGTAACTATGAAAAACGTCTGCATTTTAAGAATTGAAGTTAATGACAAGTTCAAGTGTGTCAACAGAATACTAGTTTCACCAAAACCAACACGAGAAAAATAATTTAAAACGTTATGGAAATTATCAAATTCGAAGTCGGTAATACTTAAATATTTAAGTTGTTGGTTTTCTGGAAATAAAAACATAAGACATTTTAATGCAAAGAAAATCTGCCTTTGTCAATAAGAATTTGATTATTTCGTCTTGTTGTATCGATGTGTTCCTCCTTTTTGTGTTACCGAGAAGTTCAATACTGCTGTTATACTTTTTCTTCTAAAACCATCAGAGTATGTTGGAATATCATTTGGTACTGATGTTGAGTATATTTAGTGTTTGATGTTGTCATTTCAGGATTGTTGTCAGGAAAGGTAATTGTAATCTACATATTATCAGTTACATTGGTGGTTCTCGGAATATGTTTATGCTTTATATTCTACAAACACAAGATGAAAGCAACTATCACCCAATCACAAAACCCGTCGCCAATTCCAAACAGTCATCATATCGAAATGGAAGAACGTTTGTATGCCATTATCAATGACGCAGACATGCTTGACGAACAACAGCTGAAGGAAATTCAAATTTCGACTGATTACCTCGATGTAATAAGCGGATCAAACAGCTCCGGAAGTGGTGAAGGCCCAAATGATGACGCAGCTATCACCCGATCACAATATCCTTCGCCAACTCCAACCAGTCATCATATCGAAATGGAAGAACGTTTGTATGCCATTATCAATGACGCAGACATGCTTGACACACAACAGCTGAAGGAAATTCAAATGTCGGCTGATTACCTCGATGTAATAAGCGGATCAACCAGCTCCAGAAGTGGTGAAGGCCCAAATGCAGATACCAATGAAATCATTTTCAAGTCGTTGTCAGCTAATCAGATGAAAATCCTGGTCAACAAAGTAATATGTAGTTCTTTAAATAATAGTGAAAGTACATTATCGTCTAGAGATGATAGCCGGGAAACAACACAAGATTACTTAAATCCATATCAGTCCGTGATTAAAACGTCAACACCAAGCATTCGAGAATATCTTACATTAGCAACAGTACACAACATAACAGAGAGTACTGAGTTCGATAAACAATCAGGTTCACTTAGAAATAATGAGAATATACTTCGGGATCCGAAGGACCTAGAGGAGATCGGTTTGCGGCAACCATATAAATTATACGAAAATTTCTCAATTGGCGTTGGATATGCAGTCTATCAGAATTGTTTATCAATTAAAAGGGAACGTGAATCGAAATCGTGCGAAAATTTGAATATCAACTGGTTGAAAATAAAAACATTTTCCGCAAAAGACGTTAACAATAAAACATCAAGTGAAGATAATAGCTTTGACTATTATAATATATTCAAAACTAAATCAGAAAGCGACTTATTTCGTAAGCAATAAAATGTTCATAAAAACAAAATCGAGGAGTCATGCATCAATGCTCATTGCATAACTTGTATGTTATAAAAGTTTCTTTTTATTTATGAATCATAATACATCAATATTGCAGTTTAAAATACTGAATATACGATGATACACAAGTTTACGCATTATACGAGAACTATCAAAGCTTAGAACTACATGACTGTATAGTTTTGCTACATATTGATGTTGATATTTAACAAAATAAGTAAAGTGCGCATTGCTTATTTTAATCAATGGCATTATGTACAGTGATTTGATGTAAAAATAAGTAATAACTAATTAAACATGTTTGAAAGCCAACTACTAGGTTATTATATTTTTTTTGTTCTGTCATCTGATATTTACAATCATATTCTACCGAAACCAAATTGTTGGTTGAAAATAATGTCGAATTGTCCTGTAATAAGCTTTACATATTAAAACCCATTAGGGTTACAATATCTACGCTACTTCTGATGTTGAATTAGAACTTCAAATTAAATACTAGTAAAAACAGCTTGACTGGTTGATAAAAAGTAAAAGAAAAACGTCGTGTATCACGTTTCTTTTCATTATATCGTAATTATTTCCGCACAATGTAGACTCCTAAATATTAAGTTTTCGCCCCTAAATGAGGCGCGTTTTATTTTAATTAATTGTAACGTATGTTTAACAAAAATATGTCAATAGTACACGCATGTTCCATCTGCACTATCATTTTCTATGTTCAGTGGACCGTGATTTTGGGGTAAAATCCCTAATTTGACATTATAATTAAAAAGATCATATCACAGGGAACAGGTGTACTAAGTTTCAATTTGATATATAGGACTTCAACTTCATCATGTTCATCAAAAACTACTCTGAAAAAAACTATAACTAAAAAGAACTTTTACCTTAAGATGGACAGACGGACGGACGAATGGACAAACGTACGGGCGAATAGACGCACAGACCAGAAAACATAAGGCAACAACTATTTTCTTATCGGGGGAAGGGGGGGGGGGGCAGGGCTTGGATTTTTATTTTGTTCATAAATTTTTTCAGAACCTTCGTCCGATAATTTTTCTTTCTTTCTTTTGAGAAGGAAAGTAATTTTTGTTTTCCTATAATGTGGAACAGAAACACATTTTTTTTTTCGTCTCATAACCATAAAATTTACATAAAATTTATTTTAATTTTTTAATTGATGTAAAAGGTGAAGTGCATGGCTCTGTCTATATCCTGGCATTGGCTGTTGTCTCTGTGTTTTTTTTTTTTCGCCCACTTTCTACATTATGACCACGACCTATTCTCTTAGTGACAGTCCGTCTTATAGGTATCACAGTCCCTATGAAATGGCAAAAAGTTAGTAGTTTCAAATTATAAACATCCACTGTTTCCAACTATGATAATTGACATTCCATTGAAAAACGAGGTATAAAGAATGATACAGAATGATACAAAGGAAAATACTACCGGTATACAAGTCTGTGCCATACACAATCAGGGCCTTTAAAAGACTACTTATGATACCATATATATCCCTGTTATTAAAGGACCATTGCATGTTTATAATAGTTGCAGTTTTAAGTATGTCTTAATGTAGTAGCATACATGCGGGAGATTTGGAATGCTTTTAAATATTGTTGGATCAAACACTATAACAGGAAAATACAAAAAGTAATAAGGCATTTAAATAGAAATCTTAGGGTAATCTATATATACCCTGGACAGATGTTTATAATCTGCTGTTTCACTGTCTCAACTGTTGTTAGTTTCATTATTCTCAAATTCAGCAGTGCACAATTTTTTTTTCAAGCAGGTGACAGCATAATTATTTTTTCAGCAACAGTGCAAAACCTTTTTTTTTCTTTTAGCTAGGCCATTAAATTATTTTTTTCAAAAAAAAATCCCCCACCCCCATCCCTCTCAAGTTAAGAAAATGATTGTAGCCTAATGCCCATAAACTGGGCATAATAAATAGGGTATAAAAAAAGCAATCATATATATATATATATGTCAAAAAACACATGTTTGAATGGGTTGATGATAAAATGTGTATTTTAGGCTTATATAGACAAGTTTATTTAACAATATTTAAATGACTTATATCTGTATAGTCTAGACTATTTAAAGTACAAACTTGACCTTGGCAATACTATTTATAATTTCAGTATCGCCATTTTTTTGTCCAGGACAACATTTATATTGATAAACGATTATAAAGAATACCTTTATAATTTCTTAATCAAATATCAAGGATTGTTTGGATTTGTTAATAAACAACGTAAATAAAATGTAAGTAATGTCTCTAACTAAGTTCATATTTTAACTTTCGATTTAGCTTTGCTACACATACATATTTATAAAACAAACAAACAAATTCGTCAATAATGAAGCGTCAAATGAGCAGTCAAATTATAGTAATCTTAAAATTAAAATAAGGAGATGCATGTGGTTGGATTACTAATTAGACAAGTATACCAGAGTTTACATGACATGTATATAAGCAATTATATGTCACCGTACTGGTTCCAACAAGACTTCGGCCGGCATGAAAAATGTTTATACGAAAATAAAAAAATTACAACCTTATACATAACAATACAGTTACGAAAAACAAATTTTACTGACATGAACCAAAAAAAAATTCAGATTAACCAGGGTCGGATCAAGCCATATCTAAAGCGAGGACCCCTCCCTAAATAAAAAGGGGGTTTCAGCTATTGGTCTCCATTCAAATGCATTGATCGTCAACAAAAAGGGTTCCAAATCCCGTAATTCCTCCTTTGAATCCTCTACTGATTACAGGCTCATAAATTTATATGAACATACATATATAATTTAACAATGGACTAAAACATGACAAAAAGAGATAACAAAACTAAACAATGTCAAATCTTCCACTGCACTAAAAGAATTGAATAAGTACTTCTCTATTGTAATTAATGGAGGGCAGATATCAGAAATGAAAATCATGCTGATTCTTTTTTCTCAAATTATGTGCACAACCAACTCAATCAAAGTTTTTTTTTTTTAGTTGGAGCGCCAAACGTAAATTTAAAAAGAACGCCTTTCATTCAAAGTTTACCCCTTAAAGTTCAGACAGAAAAACAACAAAAAAACGTTGCGTATCACGTTTCTATTTCATTATTTATGGAGTCTTTATTTCTTACAATTTAAACTCATTTTCTTCCCTTCTAGTGTTTTATTAATCAACTGTAACCTAAAACATATTAAAAAAAAACAATCATACAGGTATGACAACAAACACATTTTGGTTAATAGATAGAAGAAAAAAATATGCATTTAAAGCTTACAAGTTTATTTATCAATTACATTTAAATGACTAAATCATTTAAAAAAACAGAATTGACCTTTGTAAAATTATTTATAGAAATATATGTCGGTGTCGCCATTTTGTTTGAAGAACAACATTATATTGATAAGCGATTCAAAAAGAATACCTTTATAATTTCTTAATAAAAAATCAAGGATTGTTTGGATTTGTTAATAATCAACGTAAATAAAATGTAAGTAATGTCTATAACTAAGTTCATATTATAACTTTCGATTTAGCTTTGCTACACACACATATTTATAAAATAAACAAACAAGTTCGTCAATAATGAAGATTCAAAGGGACAGTCCATTTATAGTCTTCTTTAAATTGTAATAAGCAGATACTTGTGGTTTGATTACCAATTAGACCAGTATACCAGAGTTCACGTGACGTGGATATAGGCAATTATATATATGTTACTGTATTGCCTTCAAGAGATTGGGCGGCATGAAAAATGTAAAAAAAAATTTTAAAAAATACGAACAATCTTATAAATAATACAATTTACGAAAGACAAATTCTACCGACATGAACGACAGCCCCACACTAACCAGCGGCGGATCAAGCCATTTTTAAAACAAGGACCGAACCCAGAATAAAAAGGGGGGTTCCATTTTTTTATCATTTCATATGCATTGTTTGTCAACTATGGAGGGGGTTCAACTCCCGGAACCCCTTCTCTGAATCCGCTACTGATAACAAGCTCATACATTTGAACATACATATATGATTTAACAATGAACTGAATCATAACAATAAAGGGAGATAACAAAACTAAACAATGTCAAATCTTCAACTGCACTTAATGAATTGAATAAGTACTTCATTATTGTAATTAATGGAGGGTATACAATGTAGCGAGATTTCAGAAATATAAACCATGCTGATTTCTTTTTCTTAAATTGGATGCACAACAAGCTCAATCAAATTAATGAGTTGTTTTTTAAAGTTGGAGCGCCGAATTTAAATTTAAAGAGAAGTTCAACGCCTTTTGTTCAAAGTTTACAACTGTAACAGCCCAGGTTGTGATAAGGGACTCCTGCGACAGTACTCCAGTGCACTTCTAGCTGAAATACATGTAGCCAACCAAAAACGTTATCAACAAGGGGATTAAGAAATGGATTTTGAAAATTAAAAAGGGTCTGGCATCTAGTTGATGTAATATATATATTTAGTGATTCTAAAAATAAAACAAATGGGTTAATGTCCCTTGAAGGTGAATAGTAGGTACCTTTAAGAAAATCGATTTGGAGAAGTTTGTGATTTTTATTCAAGGGTAAAATATCGTAATGATAGGCCACACAAAAATTACAAAATGAGTTATTGATTATTTTTGGTTGCTCTACGTCCAGTGGTGAATATTTCATGCATATTCAGGACAAGTACATGTCGACTTCACAATACATACAGGTAGGTTCTGAAATAAAAGTCGTCCGAGATGAAGATCGGGGCAATTTTTGACCACCATTGGAAAATTACAGGACAGGAAAAAATGACTTGCAACAGACCACCTACCGATCCCTCAACGGATTTTATCTAGCAGATTTTTTAGCATCGGATTTTATGTTTCTTTATGATCGCACATTACTGCGTACTTGTACATGCTGCACAGCCAAACAAACGCCACACTCAAGTGTGTTAAGGTTAGTCATTAGGAGACCTAAGTGACCATATTTATATTCCACAGTCACCTATGAATTAGACATTCTTGACTGGAACTAACAGTACAAGTTTGAGCTTTCTAGAAAGCTAACGACTGCTTTGCTGTTTCATAATTTAAGGTAAGTTTTTGTCATATAAAAAGGTAAATAACTCAATTCTTTAAAATATTTATAACAGAATCAAAGTTCTTTTATATAAATTGTAACGTAAACTTAACCCACAAAAGAACACAAGGCCTACGTTTACATTGACTACTGACGGTGTGTAGTCAATCCCTGCTTTAAACTATCTCAATGTAAACACGGCCATACTCTGGTTTAACCTTTTTTATTTTATTTTTTTTATTTTGTGGATAACAAACGGGAGATATTGTGCATTTGATAATGATGCAAAATCTGTAATTGAGGTCAAGTATTTTAAAAGACAGGAAAATAATCCGTACCACTGTTTTAACGGAAACAACACTAGTAAATATAAAAAAAAACAACGGTATGCAATATTTAGATTATACACAAATGTTTTATAACAATAAAATCAAAGTCATAGTAGATTGAAATACTGCGGAAAAGTCGGAAAGTGTTCAAAACCTTTAAAACTTTTTTAGGTTCATCCCATTTCTTAATTGGATTAATGATAACATGATAACGGACTCTTTCTCTCTCTTATGATATTGAATTAGTATGCGTGTGTGTCTCTCTTCTTCTTTTGTTTGTGTTGATGTTTTTAATTACTGCGTAACTTGTTTAAATCAGTGGCGGATCCAGAAATTTTGATAAGTGGGGGCCCACTGACTGCCTAAGAGGGGACCCGCTCCGGTTATACTTCAGTGATTCCCTATATAATCAACCCAGAAAAGGGGGCCCGGGCCCCCATGTGCCCCCCTCTAAATTCGCCTCTTTTGTTTTCGTCTTTTAATGCTCTTAAATAAATATGTGAATAATTAAATACCAAATTGAATGGTTTTTTTTTTATCTTTTTATTGTAACAGATTTCCACTGAAGATGTTTAAATGACAGAAATAACAGACACAATTTCAGTTCTGACTTTCGTCAGGTTGTTCTTAGTATTCCAAGTAAGTCTTAAATTATCAGTTACTATCTAATATTGATGTGATAGTTGATTGGTTGGTAGATTGTGGTTAATAAAAAGATAACGATGTGGTATGACTTGGGGCAGGAACATGCAGGATGTGGCGGGGTTAAAAATAGTTTGAAGGCGCCTCCCCCTAAACCAGTGGTGTGACAATATAACATTAGAACACACTACGGAAATAAGTTTAAAAATTCTTAACTCATCAGTTGATATAAATAGTAAAACATCTAACAAAAACATAGAGTACACGTGGCACGGTACTCATACATCCCTACAACAAACAGACACGAATTAGAGATATGATAATACTCGCAGTTACTGGTAGCTAGTTTATAGAATAATTAAATAGTTTCTGAAAGGTAGATCAATCGATAAAATGAACGGTAAATTCAGACTGTCATTTGACTAGACTTGTGTATGGATGGCTGATTTACCGTACAGCGGCAAATGTATACGCATATTCAGGAAGATAACATGCTAGTACGATATGAATATGGACCCCACTTTGTACAAGACCGACACATGAAGTCTAAATTTTACTATATTGAATATGAATGCACATTTGTACCCATATGGGTTGAAGGCATACATAAATCAACATAATAATTTTACAGTACATCATACAGAAAAAAACAACAAAAGAACAAAACATTATATACATATATGTATCTATCATGCAGTTGTTGAGTCCAACCTTTCAGTGCCCATGACTTTTAACAAATGAAGCAGCATACTGCATAATTGGCGGACAAGAAAGACACAAACCAATTTATCCAAATTATCCATGTTATCTATATCAGAATAGATATTTCTAACTTTCTGCAAAAATTCAAATCTCATATCTTTATATTTTGTACATGTAAATAAAAAATGCTCTTCATCATCTGTTTTATTTAGACAACAATGTTGACATAAACGTTCTTCCCTTTTTATATTTTTGTATCTACCCTTTCAATTTCCAAAATATGGTCACTCACCCTTAATTTAGTATTTTTTTTCCTTATTTCAAAGTTATTCTCTTTAAGTAAATAAGGCTCAGTTTCATATTTCGTTTTAAATTTACTATTATAATAGATAAATAATTTATTATTTTCTGTTAAAGAATTTAATTTTTCAAAGAACAGCTTTTTACAGTTTTCTTGTAAAATCTCTTTCGTGTGTTTATCCATTTTATATTTTTCTTTTATAAAGTCAATATTTTGTATATCAGATATATTTAAATGTGACTAGTTAACAAAGTAACAGTCCACATGAAGACACGTATTCCATTTGGTTAATAGCGGATAGTTGTCTTTTGTTTAATTCATACCACATCTTCTTATTTTCATCTACCTTGACTCATCATTCCTATACACCACGAGACCATCTTGGCGGTTGACTTTCAATTGGAAATGACGGTATGCTGGACATGTTGGATGTGGGCAACATTTCTCTATTCTGACGTGCATGTATTTCTACATCCGCACAACCGAACGACCTCACCTAGGCTATTATGTTTATACACCCCAGTCTATGCATCAGTAATAAATCTAAAGGTTTTTTTTAACTTATCAATCAAATATACATAGTGTGATATGTTTATAATTCTGTAAAATTCATTAGTTTAGAATTTTAAGTATTACTTTTTGTTTTTGTAAGAAATATCTTTTATACATGTATGTATCAACATAAAAAAAATATTGACCTTGTGATACACTTTCAGTGCTAAAATATCTGTATAGAGATAATTAGTATAGATTTACTGACTACAAAATCAATATGTATATGTATAAACATATCGGTACTCATATATATACATTTGATACTCATTTAAAATGATGTATACCAGTTTGAATGTTTTATTATTTGCAGATGTTAATATCAGATGCATACTTTTACAACTTTAAATGTCCTTCGGAAGCCAGTTGGAAATTTCGGGCGGAAGTAGAGTGCAACAGTACCTCGAACTACTTTTGCTTATACAATAACGTAGACTTGAAGTATGTTGAGGGTTGTAATGGACCAGACTGGGATAGAAAAGGTACATTTTCAATAGCGAATACGAATATTACCTAATATTTTAAAGAAGAAGTTTTGGGGTCGCTTTAATGTTTATGTGTATCTTGGAACACTATATTTTACGGGAAATTAATCTGATTGTCAATATATAATGTTCCTAGGTGTATCGAATTTGTAAAGACGATAAAACAAGCAAATATTTTTCGACGCTTGTAAAAAAAAAGAAGTTAACAACTATAGGTGACCATCCTTCTTTCAACAATGAAGAAAATCCATACCGCGTAGTTCGTTTTTCCCCATTGGAATCTTTATGGGGAACATGCATTTCGTTATTTTGTTTTAAAAGAAGCTGCTTTGCTGTTAATAAATACGAACCCATACGTCAATCATCATTACGTGCCGACCTGCTCTATTATTTTCCATTTGATTTTCATGAACTTGTTAAATGTCACTTTCAAGATACATATAAATGATGCAGCAACTCCATTACATCACACAACTATAAGAACTAGTCTACATGCAACTACACTAGACTGCTACCGATGGATTATATCTGTCTATAATTCAGCGGTTCGATGTGTGATTTAACTTGACAGTAACAATGAGGTATGGCGTCAACATTGAATTATCCGAACAGCAAAATATGGTATGAATATGATGTAAGACAACCTTTGACAAGGTTTCTTACTAGAACGAACACTTACATATATAGACTAGTAGAGGGTATGGATGGGTACTTCATATCTGTATTAATGTCTAGCTCATTATTCTTTATTTAAAAAAGGGGGTTACTGTATTTAACTGATAACGGTTACTTGACATTGTTCTTTTCTGTAATCAATATATTTTACCTAACCATAGACGAATCCGGGGGAGCCCCCACCCCCTTTCCCTTTTGTGGGAAAAATGGTTGTTTAATAGGGAAACACCGAAGCATGGCTGGAGCGCCCCCTTTTTTATAAAAAAAATTCCAGATCCGCCACTGATAGATCATTAATATTTGCAGTTATGCAGTTATTCTTAAAAAAAAATATACATTGTATTTGAATACCCCCGTATACTATATTCTTTATTATGTTTGATCCACTCTTTGTCCTGTAAACCCTATCTACACATCCAAGGTATACTATCATGCGGCGAAGTTAAATTCTAATTGTCCATATAAACAGTTTTTTTTTTTATTAAACTAAATTATAATAACTATGAAGATAGGAATTTGTTTAATTCGTTGTCCTTTTTGTGTTACAGGAAGTAAGCGGATTTATGTTGGAGACTTTAGCAGAGGAAAATGTAAGTCTGACCGTTTCCAGCCATTTAAATTCTTTACTAATGAAAGCATGACCGACTGTTACTATGCTAAATCAAACTGCAGTGAAGAAGGACAAATTCTGCAAGAAAAAAGTTCATCAAAGGAAGATAGAAGATGTCGATGTAATCATGAAAAGAATTATGCATTTATTAAAACTCCAAGAAATGTATGCTTTTGTATTCCAACAGAAGAAGACTGTTCCTGTTATATTAAATCATGTCCAGTAAACCAAACACTGGCAGCAGGTATTTAACTTTTAATTTGTTTATAAGAAGAAACATTTAATTTGACACAAGATATACAATGGTTTCGAAAAGCATGTAGAAAATATTGATAATGTGAAATTATGCAATGGTAAAATTAAATGAAACGCTATAAAAAAATAAAGTTTAAAGATCAAAAGATCAAAAGATAGCTTACAGTCTATAGTAACAATACCTAATTATGGCTTACTACATATATTTTGAACAGGTTAAATACTACCTTGCGATATAAAGAACGATTCAATTTCGTCTTTTATCATGAAAAAAGTTGACTAAGTTTCACAGATGTAGTTTTGAAGATTCTTTAAGTAGTATTAGCAAATCAATTTAAAAACATTTAGTTTATAAAAAAATCTATATCATATCCTGTTGTTACGATTTTATAATTCCCAAATAAAATCATGTATTCAATTTGAATTAAATGTTATATATATAATAGCGCCTGGTTAATCGTGTGTGTTAAATTGGTAGATTTAATTGGATATCACTTCGCCGTAGAGGTTGAATTTTATACGTGACGTAATTTCTTGTCATATAAAATTGAGAATGGAAAAGGGGAATATGTCAAAGCGACACCAACCCAACCATAGGTCAGTCAACAGCCGATGGCCACCAATGGGTCTTCAATGTTGCTAGAAACTCCTGCACCCGGAGGCATCCCTCAGTTGGACCCAAACCAAATATCTTTACTACTTCAGTGATAATGGACGTCATACTAAACTCCAAATTATACAAGAGACACTAAAATTCATACAAGACTTACAAAGGCCAGAGGCTTGGGACAGGCGCAAAATTGCGACGAGGTTAAACATGTTTTTGAGATGTCAACCCTCCCATTATACCTCTAGCCAATGTAGAAAAACAAACGCACAACCATACGCACAGTAAAACTCGGTTAAAGAGAAGTCCGAGTCTGATGTCAGCATGAAACATTTTTTTTTTATATCAAAATGACAATAATACATAAATAACAACAGACTTCTAGCAGTTACTGACATGTCAGCTGCAGACCTCAATTAATCTGATTGAAAGATCATGTCTTCATCATATGAATATCAGAAACTACTGGGCCATATTTAACCAAACTTAGCCACAATCATCCTTGGGGTATCTAGTTTAAAAAATGTGTCCGGTGACCTGGCCATCCAACCAAGATGGCCGTCATGGCTAAAAATAGAACATAGGGGTAAAATGTATATTTTGGCTTATATCTTTGAAACCAAAACGTTTAGAGCAAATCTGATAGAATAAAATTGTTGATCAGGTTAAGATCTATCTGCCCTGAAATTTTCAGACGAATCAGGCAACCTGTTGTTGTGTTGCTGCCCCTGAATTAGTTATTTTCAGAATATTTAGCAGCTTTTGGTTGATTGTTGTTTACTTAACGTCCAGTGACAAATATATCATGCATGTGTTCAGGACGAGAACAACTTAACAAAAAAATCAATAGGTATGTCCTGTAATATTGAGGCCATTCGGGATGAAAGACGGGGAATGAGTACTGCCGCTGGAAAATGAGGGTAAATAGGATAGGAACAGAACTTTCGCATTGCAACCTACGGACCCTTTAAAGAGTTGCTGCAATTTTTCTAATGATGAAATGAGCATTGCATGGTCAACATGAGGCACTGCTGACCGGACGTGGCTGCGCATTTAAACATCCAGCACAATCAAACGAACGTCCTACTTTTTTTCAAATATTAAACGGCCGGTCGAAAGAAGCCAACTTGTGACTTAACTTCTATTTCCCAGTCGCCCTTTGAAAAATAATTCTTACATGTCATACCTTGTCTTTACCTATATGTTGTTCACTTGAAACCAATTTTTTGGTTTCTAAATCACCTGAATAAAATTGCCGATCCTCTGGGGTTTCAATGAACTAAACATTTTATATATATATATGTCAAGTCGTTGGTACAAATTTGACTGAATGAAATGTGTTTTACGGGTGCTTGACGTATTCTTGAATGCAATGTTTCCTTTAATTTCAGATTATATTTGCACTCACAATGAGAACCTGGGAAAATCAAAATGTAAAGATATACACAAGTAAGATTATTTCCTAAATACATGCAGTTTACTTAACTCAAAGCAGTGTAATGAACTTTCATATTTCAATAAACTTAGTTGTCACTAGACTTTAGGCAAGCGTTTTTTTTGTTATCATTTTAGTGATATACTCAAGTTATTTTATTTGTAAGAAAATTCACGATCAAAGATACCACTTAATGTTAAGAACTTGCACAGTTGACTATCTTAACCTCATTGACTAGATAAACTGAATAAAATTTAAACAAAAAAATTGTAAGGGTTCCGCGGAAACCAGTGTCTCTCCTACTTTTGCTCTAAATCGCAGGCTCAACAAAAATGAGGGAAAAAATAAATAAAAATATTCCGCTTGATACTATCTTTTGATTGTGAAAGAAGCTTCTGTCCAAGTTTGGAAAAAATCCAGGATGAATCTAATAAATGTTTTAAAAACTTTAACTATATGGATATACAATGTAATGTTAATTTGAAGACAAACTAAGTCCATTTATTATAAGTAAAATACAGATACACAGGTACAAAATATTCACAAAATTTCCTTGAAGATACTAGATTTTGATCATAAACAAGCTTCTGTCCAAGTTTGATATAGTATAAGAAAGTTATCATAATTTAAAAAAAATTAACCATAGTGCGAGTGTGTTGTTTCATGGCAGAAAATCTAAGTCCATTTAAAGTAAAATACGGAAAAAAAATCTCGTTTTACAAAATTTACTTCTGGATACTATTTAATGATCATAAACAAGCTTCTGCCCAAGTTTGGTACAAACCAAGGATTGTTTAAGAAAGTTATTAAAATTTTAAAATGTATAACCACAGAGTGAATGTTATGTTTTCAGGCAGAAAAACTTAGTCCATTTATAGGTAAAATACGGAAAAAATGGAATTTTCTTTTTACAAAATTTACTTCTGGATACTATCTAATGATCATAAACAAGCTTCTGTCCAAGTTTGGTAGAGATCAAGGATAGGTTAAGAAAGTAATTAAAATTTTAAAAAACTTTAACCACAGAGTGATTGTAATGTTTTCCTGCAGAAAAACTAAGTCCATTTATAATTAAAATACGGAAAAAATGGAATTTTATTTTCACAAAATTTACTTCTGGATACTATCTTATGATCATAAACAAGCTTCTGTCCAAGTTAAGACTTAAGTCGAAGGCTCGACAAAAATGAGTTGCCTTCTATGGTATTGGGGGGAAAGTTTGTCGTTATACATATACGAACTTCTCGGAACGTCAACCATAGCAATTTTTTCAACGGTTTCATACATTGTTCAATCGACATCTTGATAGAATATTAGATTGTTCCTAGGCAACAATACCACTTAACGCCAAACAGTTCAGAAGACAAAATAAGTTCTGCAAGCCTAACAGTAAGTGATGCATATTCAAATAAGTGATGTAATGTGCAAATATTGACGTTAGATTCCAATGTCGTTATTGTTAATATATATATAATTGTAGATATTACGTAACCTTGAATGAAACAACAGAAGTCAGAATGGGGAAGAATAGCACGTGGTTAAATAAATCAAGTAAGATCTTAGAGTAGTTAACTCAATCTTTAGAATGCGCAAAAACGTTCAGACTTTATATATTAACTTTAGGATAGCCGATTAAGTGTTTCGTATCCTTCTAAATATATATTTATCATATACTTCATGCCTAATACAATGCTTTTTGCATATGTGTAACGACCGGAAGAAAACAAGCTGTATTTGCACACCCGGTCTGATAACCCCGTATCAGCGCAATGACGTTTCGACCCGGGAAGAAAATCCATACCAGCTTACGGTGTTAATCTTCTTTATTTTCGAAAGTATATGATAAAGAGATTAATAAATGGCCTTTTCCATATTGGCCCGCGTATCATCCATCGACCCATATCAGAACCTCGACTACGTCTCGGGATGATACCCGGGCTGATATGGAAAAGGCCATGTATTAATCTCTATATATAATCCAACGAACTTGCATAGAAAGTACATAATGCTACAGATATTGTTTTCAAACATAAGATCCGCAGTCAAAGGATTAAATGGAATTCCCAAAGTGAGCAAAGATATGACCCGAAATTAAACATAATCTTCTAACGTAGTACACTATTTCATTTAATCTCAGAATATGAGGGTCGTATTTTACATAATAAGTTTTCTGTATATGATTTCTTAAATGTGACATGCATTTGTTATATGTTTATATTTACACGATACCAAAGTGAACATATACAATATATCTATAAGTTTGCCTATTCAAGAGTGAGGGGTTTGGTAAGTATAATTTTATGACATCTTTGTCGACATATATAAGCGTTTAGAAGTTGCTGGCTCTCTGATTATCAAAAGATATCGCCATTCATTCATTAGTTCTGCTATTTTTCACCTGTTTGGTATTAGCATAGACGAAAAACATGTGTTGTTGCTTTATTTTTAATAAACAGTAGCAACTTTCTATAATAACTTTTTTTTCAGCTTCCAAACAGAGGGACAAGTTTATTGTTTTTATCATATGTTGTATAATTAGTAAGTATATAAGGTAGTATAGTGTAGTAAAGTATTTATTATTTCCATTATAAATTTAAAAATTGTTAATGTTCCTAAAATACAGAACAGGCTTACATATATACCCTTTTAATCCTCAATGTTTTTTCGTTTTGTCCCCTCGTAACGCGTTGCGGGGGACATTGAAAAAACGGGTTTGTCGGTCCGTCCGTCTGTCCAGTCTTTTTAGCACTCAATACTAACAGGTACAATTCTTGACACCAGCACTTCAACTATGTCTGAATATATCGTGCATGCGGAATATGCATTGTTTAATTTCTTATCAATTTTGGGTCATGCAATCCAAGGTAATGAAATAAATTCAAGTAAAAAAACACATAGTAGGAAAGAATTTTGATGACAGAACATGGACTCAAAATGCAAAAATAAATAAATAGGGAAACCATCGACATCGTTGTTTGAATTCACGTCGCTTGACATAATGTTTAACGGCAAACTATTATATTAAAAGTAGCTGTTATTTGTACAAAACTAAGCGAACCTCCAAAAAAGGTTGATCAATTCAGAAGTCAATGCTACGGTTCTTACATTAGTTTAACAACTTATCTTCACCTATTTAGGTATAACACATCATTAGCTTTTTAACACTGATTTGGTTCGAGCATTTCTTATGGTCCTGTTTCGTGTAAATTAAGAATAGCATTTCGCATGCACGAAATTATATATGTATCAAGTGTTACTTTCAATTAATTTCCAATATTTAAATAATTGCCTTAAAAATTGCAAACTCCTTTGTCATATGTTAACAAAATTAATGATGTCTTATTCTTATTTCTTTTCAGTTATCTGTGGATTTGTTGTTGTAGTTTTTCTAAAATGGAAAAATGAAACACAAGAATTATTTAGAAGATGTTTCATGAGAAGAAAAACAGGTAAAGTAAATTTCAAGTTCAAAAATCTTTTTTTTTTAAGTCAATGACCCAAAGCGACTAACTTAAGGTGACTGATTTATTCATTGCACACATACTTCGACATCTGGTGAATGAACAGTTATATTCTTAATTTTGATAAATCGTTGTAGATCCCGAGAAAATCGGTGTAATAAAGAACGAACATGGAAACATATCAACTTACACTGTGGAAGGATACGAAACAAAATCTCCTGAAAGTACTCTACTTGATGAAGAACAGAGTGTTTATAAAATAGAAGGTATAATTTTCTAAAATGGATTAGAGTTCAAATTTAAAAACATTTTTATTATCTTGATCACATCAGTAGCACGTTTTGTTTTTTTCTTCAGTGTAACACAATATTTGATAATAATATAAAAGTCCGTCGTTAAAAAGAACACAATAACAATAGGCTTTTATAAAGTTTATCATTATAATTTAAGATAGAACTTTATTTTTTAGTTTTTAGAAAATTTTAAAGACATTCTTTTTAAAAGATGCTTGCAGCAACTAAAAAAAACCTGTTCATTTATTTTATTGTTTCAGATAATGTTGATAGCAAAGTCACAGCAGTCAACATAGAAGAACATCATCTAACAATACGAGGTAAGTAGTCACTGCAATTATTACCAAAACGGACTTATGAATTCCAGAATAGCCGACCTACATTACCGATAACCTGTCAGAGTTTAATATATCCTCTTCTTTATAACAAAACATTATTGTATAAAATTTCAAAGCATATGCTTTTTTTGCGCACCAGGGAAAAACAGAACAACCTTGTTATAGTTATTTGATGATTTTAATTACAAATAATGCAATGCCTTCCTAGGTACACTGCACTCTAAATATCCAAACTATATTAATAGGAAGTTGCAAAATTCATGACACATATATTTTGTAAAAATCAATTGTTCCAAATTTAGATGAAGCCAATGTTATACCAATAGAAAAAGAGATAGTGAACACAGTTGGCCGAAGCAATCTTGAGTCTTTGGAAAGTACAACCATTGAAAAACCACTGGGTATTAGTATTTACATTTAAGATTTACACTTTAAAAGTAAAACCATGTCTCAGCAGACATGCATGATATATTTTGTTCTTGTATAATGTGAAAAATATCATTGTCAATTGGGTTCTAACATCGGAAAGTTCAGCATTATTATATACAATAGGTAGTCTTAGTTTTTGGAAGTTCAATCTCATAAATTGACGAAGAAGACAGAGCAAAGTAACAAACAAAACACAAATTGAGAGAAACCTATGAACTTCCAAGCGAAACCAGGTGACAGTTTGTGATTTTTAACTCACCTGGCCCGAAGGTGAGCTTTTCTCATCACTTGGCGTCCGGCGTCCATCGACGTTAACTCTTACAAAAATCATCTCCTCTGAAACTAGTGGGCTAAATTAATCTAAACTTAGCCACAATCATCTTTGGGGTATCTGGTTTGAAAAATGTGTCCGATGACCCGGCCATCCAACCAAGATGGCTTTACGGCTAAAAAAAGAACATAGGGATAAAATGCAGTTTTTGGCTCATAACGCAAAAAACTCAAATTTAACTGGGGTTTAAGTGTTTATCAGGTCAAGATCTATCTGCCCTGAAATTTTCAGATTTACGGTCAACTCGTTGTTAGGTTGCTGCCTCTGAATTGGTAATTTTGAGGAAATTTTGCTGTTTTTTGTTATTATTTTGAATATTATTAATAGATAGAGATAAACTGTACACAGCAATAATGTACAGCAAAGTAAGACCTTAAAATAAGTCAACATGACCAAAATGGTCAATTGACCCTCTAAGGAGTTATTGTCTTTTATAGTCAATTTTTAACAATTTTCATAAAATTTGTAAAATTTTTACTAACATTTTCCACTAAAACTATTGGACCAAGTTCATTATAGATAGAACAAATTGTAAGCAGTAAGAATGTTCAGTAAAGTAAGATGTACAAACACATCACCCTCACCAAAAACACATTTTTTTCATGAATCCATCTGCGTCCTTTGTTTAATATTCACATAGACAAGATGAGCGACAGAGCCTCTAATTTTTTAATTGAACTGAAATCATTATCTGCAATACATTTGCATAAAAGTCGTGTCGATTCAGACATGTACCAAGCAACAAAAGTTGTTGACGAACTAACACAATAGCTTCTGTGTTGTATTATTGATTCGTATTGCCAATACATAGCGGATACGGAACAGAATATCATTATTAACTCTACGGGACTCATAAATAAACTCACAATAGATACCAGGGTTGAACTTTTGTACCTGCGCAAGACGCGCGTTTCGTCTTCAAAAGTCTGTCAATGACGCGTGAATTGAAAAAGTTGGA
Organism: Mytilus edulis; assembly: GCF_963676685.1. Taxonomy (NCBI): domain Eukaryota; kingdom Metazoa; phylum Mollusca; class Bivalvia; order Mytilida; family Mytilidae; genus Mytilus; species Mytilus edulis. Next base: position 18,003,829 of record NC_092354.1, read on the forward strand.
AACGATGAATAAAATACGGAATTGAAGAGTTTGGAGGACTGTAGACGTTCGTCTTGTGAAAATATTTCCGAGATTAAAGTTCAAAACGCCAAAAATAAAATATGTACAAATCATTTGGGTTGTGTGTAATCTGCTGATTGGATGGAAAAGTAATCAAATGTTTTTTGCAAATACGTTGTTGGATTTTTTTCTCAAAAACTAACGGTAATAGCTCGTTAATATTGTACATTTGTTAATATTTCTTATTATCTCTGCTTCCAAACCGTCTTCTTTTGAATATTCATGTTCCGGAAAGTAAATCTCATTAGTTCCATGTGATAAATATACATTCGTATAAATTTAACTTTTTAGTATTTGTTGTGTTATCAAACGAGTTTATACTGCACTCGTTCTATTTGTGCAGTCAAAATGCAATGACTGTATATTTCTATGTCATATACAGTCACTGACCTGATATCACTTTTCCTCATGAATATTTAAATTGAAATTGCCGAAATTGTAATTAATTATTCATACGACCTATTCAACCTGTTCTTGTTTTCAATGTATACAACGACTCAAACTACTTTCTTTTACAATTTTTAGAGAAAAAAAATATTTCACTTAAATCATTATGTTTTATGCTTATTGTTGATATTTTAGTTCATTCTCAAACAATAATTCCTTCACCATCGATTAAATGTTTCATTAGGAAATGTACATTTCATTGTGTTGTATATTTCTCCGCCTGCATGAGATGAGGCCTTTTTATAAAAGGGGGAGTTAAATCAAATAATAAAATTAACACTTTACAAATCAATTGAAAATGTTGTTTTAGATTGCAGTATAAAGACAATAATAGTGCATTGACTTGACATATCAACGATATAAGGATTCGGCACGAAACGGGGAAAATGCTCGGCATAGCCTCGCTTTCCCCGTTTCTAAGCCTCATCCTTATATCGTTGATATGTCAAGTCCATGCACTATTATTGTCTATTTTTTGCGTTCTGAAAAGAGCTGACGTACTCAATACAATATATTCATAACATTTTCATTAAATCCAAATAACTAAACAATGTGTTCCGGTATGAAATCAAGTTCACACCACTTGACATAACTCAGTGCAAACTATTGTTTATGTGTTATTTCCAAAATCAAATTGTGTGATTTAGTGACATGCTAGAGAAAACAATGTCATATTTTGAGATAACAAAACAAAAACGTTGCCTAAAACATACAGTATTGAAGAATTGATATAAAATTTAGCTACATATTTACATTTTATGGACATCATAAATGTTGTTTAAACAACAAATGTAAGTTTTAAACTACCTTGACTGGCTATAAGCCCTTGTACGGTCGGCTGTTGTTTAAATGGTGCTTTTTACTGTACTTATGATTTTCGAGTACATTGAAATTAATTGTTGCAGATACCGAAGAAGCCACAATTTCAGCAAAAGAAGTAGATATTGTGGAAACTTTTGATAAAAATGATTCTAAATCTCTAGAGATTACTGCAGTTAACTGCGAAAAAGGTATAACTGATATATTCAAAAGTTATGAAAAGAATTAAATTTAAAACAACTACAGTAACTGTCATAGTATTAATATTCTGCTAAACCTGCTGACAAAAATGTTGCTTTTATTGAAGGTTAAATGTTATTGCCACTTGTAATTGTATCATATGCAAAGTTTATTGTAGATGATTTATGCAATGACGTAAATGATACAATATTAAAAAACCATTTGATTTCTTATAATTTTATAGATTTTGGACTTTTAAAGTGACAACTAAACGAGTCGAAAGTAAATAAACTCATGAAAGATACCAGGATTAAATTTTATAATTACGCTAGACGAGTGTTTCGTCTACAAAAGACCCATCAGTGGAGATCGAATCCAAAAAAGTAAAAAGGCCAAATAAAGAACAAAGTTGAAGAGCATTGAGGGTCAAAATACCTTAAAGTTTTGCCAAATACATCAACCTTAAAAATTAATAATGATTCTATGAGCTATAGTATATATAAGAAATTTGAATTGTAATCTACATTAGACATACTATTTGTTTTTTTAAGGTTGTGGATATCTATCTCCAACCATTATCAATTTAATCATTTTCTCTTTGAATGTCCATGAACAAATGGAGGTATGGGATATATGCAAATGAGAAAAAAACGAAATATTTGTACATACACTTTTGATATTTTTAATTGTACTGGTATATCAAAATATTTTTGAATTCATTACTTAAAGTTCAGAATGAAATATAAGTTAATGAACTTATATGGAGAATTTTGTTATCAATAAATAGTAGTGGACTGCTTTTAGTAAAGTCTGTACTTTTCTGTTATAAATCAGAACACAATCATAAATCCTGATATTAAATATAAAAAAAAAGATGTGGTATGACTGTTAATGAGACAACTTTCCAAAACAGACTAACATGACACATAAATTAACAACTATAGGTGACTGTAGAGCCTTCGACATTTAACAAAGCCAATACCGCATAATCAGCATTTACAGGCCCCGAAATAACAATGTAAAACAATTCAAACGAGAAAACTAACGCCCTTATTTATTTTTGAATAAATTGAAGCCTAGTTCATTTTAAAGAAATGCAATATATTCAAATTTCCAAATGAAGAACAATTGACGCTAGAAATAGATAATGATTGCATGGAATAATCATGAGTGCACGGATTGTAAAGATTATAAGACTAAATCAGTCATATTATTAAGAGGGTGTCCATGGAAAAAACAGGCAGTGGATGGCACATATTTTTTTTAAGTTTTGTTCATCTGTTTCATATCACAAATTCATTCTTTCTCAAAGTTTTTTTTTTATCAACTGCAACAAATTATGAGAAAAGAAATACATAGAAAGCACTGAAAATTCACTGAAAAAGGGGAGATAACTCTTCATTTTGTACAAAATTTTGTTGCATTGTTAGTGAACTTTGAAATCATTTTCGTAGCCATCCACAGTTGATTCAAAAATATCTTTGACATATATATCCTTTGTATGATATACACATTGCATTGGAACCAAAAATTCAGTGGGAACAACAATTTGTTGGATTTGCCTGATATTTACTTGGACAGCCTCTAAATTTTATATCATTGCGAAAAATTATAATTGATGCATTATGAACTTATCTTCTACATGAAATGAATTTAGCAAGGAATTAAGATTGAGGTTAATATATATAGAAATAATATCACATATAAAAATAATTAAAACAACAGTTATCATAAACATCAAAAGAATGATTTAAATTAAAAACAGTTAATTAATTTTACGCCTTTGTTTTTCATATTAATTTGAATGTTTGAAGTAATATTAAACAATGTCCATTATGTTATCCTTTCTAGTTGAACCAAGAGTAGATGACATCAAGTACTATTTACGAATAGTTCATTTACTATTCAGAGTGGTATGTCCAGTAGTGAGAATGTATTTTAACCAGGATACATGTATCAAACCTGAGCAGTTACGAAAAACACTTGATACAAATAAAGCACAGTTGAGACGAAAATACAGAATGAAAGATTTTGTCATCAATAATGACCAGTGGAAATTATTATATGATCATGTTAAGGGTAAAAAGTTAACTCAGTAGGATATATTAATAATGTTAAATAGTTTTGTGTCTGCTACATTGTATCTGTAGTTATACTCAAGGACTGTTATAGGTAAAAAAAAGATATATTAATAATCGTTTTACCTGTGATACAATGAGTTTTGTAAATGGAAATTGACGCTTGTTTTAATAATGTTTACATTCCTTTCATTCTTGGGGATTCAACTGAAGTTCAAATGGATACGGATGAAAGTGAATAACGATATTTTTTTACTACTTTTGACAAAACTGAACCAAACTGGCTGCTACAAGAGAATTATTATTTCAATATTTAATTTATAATTTATCAAAAATTGAACATAAACAAATTATACTTTAATTAATTTTCTATATATCGTAGCTAATATCAATTTAATTATTTCTTACAAGGTTTATAATTATATGTCTTTATTTCATTTCAAGGAAAAACACTTACTTCAGAGGATTTTGACTTAGGACTCATGATATATCTATTACCAACAATTAAGTCTATCGACCTCGGGGATTTATATCCAGTCAAAACTAATACGAGAATCAATGCAACGCTTACCAGAATTAAATATATAAGAAATAATGTTATTCAAAGCATAGTCGAATCACATTCAGATGAAAATTATCATCAATTTCTGGATGATCTTGAAGAGGTAAGAACATTGTTGTTTGTGTTCGTGTAGTTGGTTGATTACAAACCTTTGATCAGTCTTCATGTCGTTTCATTCAATACCAGTTGGTAAAGAAATAGGGTTTGGTATTTTGATCATAAAAAATACACTGAGAACAGACAAAAGTTTTGGTATTAAAACAACATTTACAGATAAGCAGTATTTTTTATGCTGCACATCTACATTTTGAAATCTCACCCCTTGTATATTGTGATTAAACAAATAAGTTCAATAAACAATAACTGAACATAAATTGATATAAAAAAGACGTTAATTTCTAGTTATACCTGAGTTTAATTTTTTTTTTTAATCTAAACATAATGTGTTTGGCCTTTTTAATGTATGCACGAAAGTTTGAAGAGAAACATAAGTTGTCTTGCAACTAGTCACTTAAAAGAGCCCCGATGACTGATTGTTCGAAGATGTTTAATAACTATAGGTGTATTCCACCATTGATTTTTCCCTATTAGTCTTTGTTAAATTGACACTTTTAAAAAAATTGTACAGTATTTACCTTTATTTCAACCAAAGAAATACTTTGCATGTTTAAAGTTTAATCCTTTCCAGTGATACAGTGAAAATTTCACACTACATTTCATTGTATATAAGAAAGTAACCTACGCCGGAAGTAAACAACCCAATTTTTACACTGTTATTTACTGGTTACCTGCTTTGGTAACTATGTAACCTTTACGTTCCAAAATATTTTTTAAGACCATCAAATAAAAAAAGAATGATGCTTTGAGACATCCAACATACATATTTACGACTCAGAAAAATTTAAGTGCATTGAAATGCAGGGTTAATTTTCTACAACTGTCAAATTCAAGGGAATATTTTTTTAGGCCTACTTTCGTTACATGATTTGGTGGTATTACACCTATACTGCTCGCATGTCAAAGCTAAGTAAGGAGTTTGAATCACGTACGCGGCAGCTTTTGTTGAATCAAATCCAGGTTTTCTGACTTCCTCAACCAATAAATATGACAACTGCTATATAGCCAAAACCAATCAAGCAATCAATAAATCAATTAATATTTATAGACAGTTGGTTTGTCAAGAAGCTGATTTCTTTTGTTTTCTTGAATTACGATCATGACAATGTTGCATTTATAATTAAACAGTTACTTCACAATAAGTTTCAGATTTATAACTTCTGCTAGTAAAATTCTACTGAATAAATTATACACATAATTTATCACATATCCTATTTAATAATTTATACGTTCATGTTCTGCTAATAGATTTTTTTTAATAGGCTGTACTTAATTTGTTGCCACCACATACATATTTCAAGGAGAATGACAAAGACAAGAAACAACTTATTGGTAAGATGCATTAGTTAATCAATTTGAAGGAAATCTTTGTTTTGTTTTTTTATGTTTGTTGAATAAACACTTGATTATCACAAAATTGTTTTTTTTTTATTAATTCTCTAATTGCCAAGGGTACATAATTAAGAACCGTGTTTTAGAAATGCTCTAACGGCCTGGGAAGCAGAACATGCAAGGGGCTAAAAAGGTTAACATTTTTCTATAGATTATGCGTTTACTAAATAAAACATGTTAATGCGAATAACAGATGTAATATTTCTGCCCCTTATCCAAAATATCCTCATTTTCATGGTATTCAAAATATCTCGCCCTTCAGTCTGCTTACATTAAGTAGTATTATCAGTGTGTTAATTTTTACTTAGTTCAATTCTTGAATATATATGACGTGAGTACCACTGAATAAAACAATCACAAGTGACCATGTATGTTTCCAATTTGCTTAAACCTAATTATTTGTATCCAACAGATGGGTTTGTGTTGCACCAATCTGAAGTGTGCTTTGTATATGTTGTATAGTGTTGTTGATTCCAGTTTGTTGTATTTTGATTATTCTTTAACAAAGCATTCTTATAACTTTTTATCTTGATTTTTTTCGTTTATTTATTTCAGATAGACTCCTTTTATTGAATCCCATAAATGTTAACAATGATAAGCTGTTTGCCTTTATCGCTATGTCTGAAATATATCCTTCTATAATACTACAGAAACTCATTTCTGAATTTTTGACATTAAATGAATTAAAAATAGAACAAGTACTAGAAGAAGAAAAACATCAGCTTTATCACAAACGACATAAAACAGAAAAATGCTGTACGTGCATAGAAATATCAGCAACATATATGAAAGTGCTTACCGAAGAACAATGGGAAGCATTGTATGAATTGAGGGGTTGTACCAATAGTAATGACTGTAAATGTATGCTCAAAATATGTAGTAAATCAGTTGTTCCGAGGAAAGATTTCAAACTTGATTCATGTGATTTGTCATTGGTCGTGTCACTGATTCTTTATATACCAAAAATATTGAAATATTTTCTTTGCATTTACGGTTTTCGCAACTTCTTGGTGAATTATCAACATACAATTTACCATTATATGGAGAACAAGAGATGTTGTAAATGTAAAGAACAGCTAACTGGAAAATTAATACTAAAAGAAAAGGAATGGAATAAGATTTTTATTAGAGATAACAATAAATCTTGCCAGAACAGTAATAAGAACTGTTGTTGCCGTTATAAACCAATAGATGGAATCGAATGCTCAAACGTGAAAGCGACGTTGTTGTCAAAAATTGTATATGCGGCAGGCCCTATAAGTGTTCTTACAAAAATTGGACAAGAAACGTTCTTATACTTTATAAATTGGACAATTGATGATGTAAAATTATCTGGGGCGTTAAAAGAACTATTAAGAATGATAAAACCAGATGAAACATTTTCTCGTGACATTTTACATCGGATAACATCCAGTAACTTCACTCAACTAGATAAAACTTTGACACAACATATTAATCCGCATAGATGGATTTCAAGACACTTGCAACATCAACAGGTATGTCTTTTACTGTAATTAATCTCCTAAAGCATTAAGAATGGAAACGGGAATGATGTCAAAGAAACCTCAATCCGATCTAATAGAATAAAACATCCCATGGCCACTAATGGGTCTTCATCACAGCGGGAAAATCCCGAAAACAGAGGCGGGCTTTAGCTGGCATCTTTTACAAAAGTGTGATAAGAGAATGACTTCCATGTTAAAGGCCTCAAAGAGACCTATAGTTGTTAATTTCTGTGTCATTTTGGTCTCTTGTGGAGAGTTGTCTCATTTGCAATCATAACACATCTTCTTTTTTATATAAACATAGGACATATGGTCAATACATACAAATGTCTTCTTTGAGATAACCACTGATTAGAATGAAATCATGCAGGGCATGGATATTCCTTATGCGAAGTTTAACCAATGTTATTACTTTCACCATCCAAGATGGCAGCCAGCTGGAGACTTCGTTTTACAAAGGACTCTATAGACAATACTAACACATTTTTTCTTTTAGAGAACCCCTAAACGGAATGAAATCAACATGGTATGAATGTTCCTGATTGGATGCTGACCAAGAGTTACTGTGTTGAAGCCCATCAACAATCGTAGGGGGCTTATAGCCGAGGACTTCGTTTAACATAGGACAAAATGAGCAATACATACAGATGTCTTCTTTGAGAAACCACAGACTGGAATGAAACCAAATATGGCATGAATGTTCCTAATGAGGTGTTGACCAATTGTTGTTACTTTGTAGCTGATTGATCATCAAAGATTGCCGTAAGCGGGGATTTACTTTAACACTGGACCATATAGAAAATACATACAAATTTCTTCTTTTAGAGATAAGCTTAATGGAATGAAATCAAACATGGCATACATATCCCATGAGGTGCTGATCAAGTGTTGTAACTTTGTCGGCCATCCATCGTCCAACATGGCCGCCAGTTTAGACTTACATGTAGTTTACCATATGACCCTATGAGAAATGCATACAAAAATGCATACAACTGTTTTCTTTTAGGTAACCACTGAATTGAATGAAACCAAACACGGCTTGAATATTCCTAATGAGGTGCTGGTCATGTGTTGTTTCTTTGTAGCCAATTAAACATCAAAGACGGCTGCCAGAGGAAACTTAAGTAATGAAAAACCCCTATGTGAAATACTTAAAAAAGTTTTCTTTTGAAGAACCACTGGATGGAATTAAACCAAACATGACATAAATGTTCCTTATCAGGTGCTCATCCGATCCACTAACAAAGATGGTTGTCAATGGGGAACTTTATTAAACAAAAGATACTTAGGGAAATGTATTACTTTTGAGGTGCTTACCATGTGTTGTTACTTTGTAGCTGATTTGTCATTACCAATATGAAGTAATTTTCTACAATTTCAATGAATTTGTGAGTGATTTCTGTACTTACAAAAATCTTCTGCGTTTGATTAATGTACGATGCTAAAATAAATATTAAATCTAATTTGGCCTCGATGATTATAAGTATATCAGTTATGATTTTAATCTCTTTTTTAACATGAATTCAAAAAAAGTAGAATCAGGTGAGCGACACATGCTCTTGAGAGCCAGTAGTTGAATTTAACCTAAATGGACAGTTTTCATTTTTTTTACCCTGGTATCTATAATGACTTAATTTTTACAGTATTCGCACGGCATTTAGTTCATAGATTTTGAAAACATGTCTTTTTAATTTTTGTTCTCAGGCCACAACTGGAAAATCTCTTCAAATTCTTCTACTCGATAAAGGTATGTAATGTTCATTAATAAATGATAATAGAAATACAAATTCAAAAAAAAAAGTTGTGATGTTTCACTACTGTCGCGGTTTAGCAGGGGAATGTTTTGAAATATCAGATTGTGTATGTGCATATTCTGAAATAGAAGACGGTTTTTCAGTATTTTTTTAGGGAAAGATTGCATGAAATGCAATCAAAACAATATGTTACTGCCTTGATATCTATTCCTTTCAAGGCTTATCACTACCTTTTTTACACACAAAATATAGTGCATTGATCGTAACAGTCTATACTTCCGATCCATGAACATTTCCAGAAATTAATCAATGAAATACATTATATATATGCTCAGATATTCAAGTCACAAAACGATGTTACGCCTGTCAAGAAAATTGCATGACTTTTGCAAGGTGCAGGAATATAATATCTGTTTTTAAAAAATAAACGGTGTCATTGCTAAAGTCATTTTTAAAGTATGAAGATACATCTGTATCTCCCATTCTCCAGTATTGTAATTAAATCAACCACAACACATGCTTTATTGACAATTCAATATTCAATTTTACTTCCCACTGATAAATTTACGCAGACTTTAAAAATAAAATTGAGAAAGGGAATGGTGAATATGTCAAAGCGACAACCACCCGACCATAGAGCAGACAACAGCCGAAGGCAACCAATGGGTCTTCAATGTAGCGAGAATTCCTGCACCCGTAGGTGTCCTTCAGCTGGCCCCATAAAATATGCATAATAGCACAGTGATAATGGACGTCATACTAAACTCCGAATTATACACAAGAAACTAAAATTTAAAATCATACAAGACTAACAAAGCCCAGAGGCTTCTGACTTGGTACAGGCGCAAAATTACGGCGGGGTTAAACATGTTTATGAGATCTCAACCCTCCCCCTATACCTCTAGCCAATGTAGAAAAGTAAAAGAATAACAATACGTACATTAAAATTCAGTTCAAGAGAAGTCCGAGTCCGATGTCAAAAGATGTAACAAAAGAAAATAAATAAAATGACAATAATACATAAATAACAACAGATTACTAGCAGTTAACTGACATGCCAGCTCCAGACATCAATTAAACTGATTGAAAGATTATGTCTTCATCATATGAATATCAGGTACAATCCCTCCCGTTAGGGGTTTATTTACCCTTTTGTGCTCACAATAACTTTAAGTGTATTATTTGTTGCTATATATCATATTTGTTTTTGTATCTAGTAATGTGTCCATAAAGCAAGCCGTTGGTTTCCTCTTTTGAATTGATCTATATTTATATTTTCATGGCCTTTCTAAAGCACAGTTACATATTGTGCTTAATAGTTATCAAAGGTACCAGGGTTATAATTTAGTACGCCAGACTCGCGTTTCGTCTACATAAAACTCATCAGTAAATCTCATATCGAAATATTTAAGCCAAACAAGTTCAAATTTGAAGAGCATTGAGGGTCCAAAATTTTCAAAAAGTTGTGCCAAATACGGAAATACAGTCTGGGATAGTGAAAATCCTTTGTTTTTCGAAAGAAAAAAACATTTTTTTTTTTAAAATTTGTGAAAATTACCATATTATTGACATTCATGTCAACACCGAAATGTTGACTACTGGCTGGTACGAAACAAAACGTCCACCAGCAGTTGCATCTACCAAGTAGTGTAAATAGTTATCAAAGGTACCTTAAAGTTGATGTTGTATAATGATCTTTAAATTATTAAGCAGGATCTGTTTCCGCTTCCGAATCACCCAATTTTTTAGTGTGGTTCGTATTGGTAAATCTTTTGTTTTCTGTGTTGTGTTTTGTGTACTGGTGTTTATCTTAACGTCGGGTTTTCAGGTTTTTTTTTTTTATTTTGCCATGGCATCGTCAGTAAGTTCCAGACAGATGAGTTTGGATATCTTCTGCCTCTGTTTATTCCTACGTCATTTTGTCATTATTGGCGTGTTGTCTTTAGAAATTTAAAAACACATCCTGTTATTTTTAAATGAACCTCGTTACATTCTCGATATGCGTTTTCAAGTTCTTGACTTCGTTTTTGTTCTGTTATACATGTTCCTTCAATATGAAATGAAGGATTTTTCTTCGAACTATTGTTGCAGTCTACATAAATGAAGATATTTGTTTTTGTAAGGGTGAACATTTACCGGATTTGTAATCACATAAGCAACACGACGGGTGCCACATGTGGATCTGCCTACCCTTCCGGAGCACCTGAGATCACCCCCAGTTTTTGGTGGGGTTCGTGTTGTTTATTCTTTAGTTTTCTCTGTTGTGTCATGTGTACTGTTGTTTTTCTGTTTGTCTTTTTCAATTTTAGCCATGGCGTTGTCAGTTTGTTTTAGATTTATGAGTTTGACTGTCCCTTTGGTATCTTTCGTCCCACTTTTTTTAAACGTATTTTCACGTCTTAACTTAAGAAAGTTAAAACGAAATAAGTTACACAGTTTGCTACAAAAATTTTACGATATACATAGGGTTAGTAATTTCTTACGGTGTAAAAGAAAAAAGCTCGAACCCCATATGAAATTTACTGACCTTATATGTATCGTAGTATGTCAATAGCACATTATGTTACCGTCTGTGACAATATGTGGCATTTGGACTAGTGGCATATCTAGCGATCAAGTTTTCAATATGAATAATTTCCCATGGTTTGTGTACAACAAATGTCATCATTTACAATTTATTAGCTTTTAATGCATTTATTCCAATCGTCCAGTATCAACGTCTTCGTGTTTTGTCATTGTGAAACGTTTCAAATTTTTCTAAACGTCTTGTTCATGTTGTTGTTTATTTGAAGTAATAGGTAGTTGTGCAATTTTGCCGCATTTTCATGAAATTTTAGAAGCAGTTTGAGTATATAGAACTGTAAATTGATAACGATGAAAATAGATATTAAGTAAGTTTTATACTTTTATATATATAATATACAGCCCTGACAATGTTCTGTAAAAACTCACAAGAAGTACAAATATATCAAATGCACGTAAATATTCCTTAAAATTGACATGATACTGCCACTAAAATGTCTGTTTTGTATGAAAGTAATAGGGGTTTCGAATTCGTATTTGTTATAAATTACTCAACGGTTTCTCTGTGATATATTAAAACGTATAAAAATAGAAATTCTTACCAAGACGTCACGATCATTTTTGCCTTTTTTAAGTGCTTTTCCACGCTGTACAGAAGATTCAATTTTCATTCTAAAAAGATTATATCGGCGACCCCCTATAAATTTAATATCAATAAAAAGGACAGTTAGGTGACTAAACGTCACTTTTATATAGAACATTCTTAGAACAGGCTTACAAAAAATATTAATTTTGAGACAAAATCCCTGTACTTATCTACTATATTCACATGTATTTACTACATTTATTCTACTATTTTCCGGAAATTATATTTGTTATATCTCAAAAGTTCACAAAGTTCCATTATTTGAGATAATAATATAATGTGTAATATACAATTCAATTTGGGAAGATGCAATCATATCTTAACTTATTAAATGAGTGCCCTTTAGGTTGTAGTGGATTTTTTTTTATTACAAATTAAAGCATTTTCTGTCTAAAATCTAATTGATAATGTCTTACATATCCTAAATCATTTAGGTAGTTGTGAATGAAACCTAGTATTTTGTGTGACATCTGTGCACATGATTTATTGAAACCTGTAAATATATTTACTAATTTTAGTTTTGAAATGACAGAACATATCTAATTCATATAACTAATGTTTAAAACATGTTTTTTTTAGGATTTAATCAATACAAATCAATGTTTCCTTTGGTTAATTTGTTTTTATTGGCAAAATCTAACATGTGAATATACAGAATAAAAAAACATTTATTTGAAATTTTTCGTTTAGATGATTTGCATGTTAAAAGTGTACAGATCCCTAAAGATTTCCCTTTACCTCATAGAACGTAAGTAATAACTACAACCTTTGTTTTGAGAAAGTATTCACCACAGGCATGCTATTGGTTGAAAGCGCAGTGTTGTTTATCAATTATTCTGAATAGAGTAAAACAAAATCATTTTGGCTCTATCGTTCTTCATTGGCAATACATGAACACATTTAAAGTTAAAACTTAAATTCCTTACAGATAAAAACTGTATACTAATGCATCTCTCATTAAAAACACGTTATACCTCTTTTTTGGATCCTTTTATTGACTGCTTATTTATGTTCATACATTGTTGTACACCTTGCCAAATTACCTTTTTACCTTTGTATCCGTCGTTGTTCGTTAACTTAAGCAAACATCTTCTCCTCTGAAACTACTTAATAGAATTTAACCAAACTTGGTCACAATCATAATTAGTTATAAAGTACAAACAAATATGTGTCCGATGACCCTGTCTGTTAGTCAAGATGGCTGAGAAAAAATAGTACATAGTGCAAAATGCATGTTTTGTCTTTCATCTTGAAAACCTATGAAAGGGAAAAATCTGGCAGAGCAGATATGGTGAGAACATGGTTATCTGCCTGCTGTCCTTGTTCGTCAGAACTGCCTTGTAGGAGTTATAGAATTTTCTTAAAATCTAAAGTTTTATAAATTCTAATAATGAAAATTTAAAGATTTTTATCTTTTGTAGAAATTATATGACAGATCTTACTACCGACGAAAATAATTTCTTAGTTGTAGTTTACGTACTAAAACAAATACTATGTCCTGTGATAAAAAATGAATTTACCACCCAATGCCCTAAGCATGTATTAGATGAAATCAGAGATCGTATATCTGAACTGCAAAAACCCAGAGACTTGCGTAAAGTTGAAAGTAAAAGCGGAAAAGAAAAAATTTACCTGACGCAAGATCAACAAACACGATTAATTTCGCAAAAAGGTGAGTTTATTTACAATTTTGATAGCTTACAATGAAAGTTTTATTTTGTTTTACATATCATTATCCATGTTTGTATCTTTGAATCTTGCGCCATACTTTGTATATACTGCACATTAAATTTTGTTCTAAATCTTAAGAAATTAACTTAATATATGTTCTTTATTACAATGTTCAAACGAACATAATATATGTATGTGCTTAACTTGCTGTAATTTTCTTGTTCCATTCTGCACCTCATTTTGAGTAATAAAAAAACTATTATTGTATAAATTTATATAAATAAGACCAGACTATTTTTCAAACTACCAGACACGGTGCACTTTTCGATGAACAAAGAAAACAGGACGTGTAAATGTTATGAACCTAAATTCTTAGATAGAAATAGGAAGATGTGGTGTGAGTGCCAATGAGACAACTCTCCATCCAAATAACAATTTAAAAAGTAAACCATTAGAGACTTTTGCAAAAGCTTCCCAGAACAGTAGGGACTATCTTACCTATAAATGACTACGTTATTTCCATTTCTGTAACTTTATGTTTGCTCTTATAAACAAAAATAATGACATGCAATATATGAAAGACTATGTGTTTAGCTGTAATGTTGCATATTTGAAGTAAAACCCTGAAATTTCATAAATATAGACCTTTAAGGAAAGTGACAATATTTTTGAACGAACAGTCATAACTTAACTGGTGTGTGCAAAATGTTCCGTGGATCCATGACATCCTTGGCATCAATATACTGTAACAAGTTTAATATTAAATCAAATTATTATTTTCTGAATTTATATTGCTATTAGTAAAATATAGAAATTGACAATATTTGTTCGTCTATTTTTTAGAAGTGTAAGAAAACTTCGATGGTTGATTTTTGTCTTAAAATGTTTGCGGAGCGTTCTTTAGAACATTACTTGATTGATTGCCAAAGAACTAAATGGGAGCCCATGTGATTGTTTTGTCAATAAAAGCAATAAATCTTGATTTTTAATGGCTACATTGGAATAAATTTAGATTTTTCGTATGCGAGTTAATCATGATGAGTTACAGATTTAGTTTAAGTTGTGTATCGCTCCGCTAATTTTTACCGAAATTACGGGCTTTGGACTTTGATAAATTGTTGAAAATCACAGTTATACGGACTTTTTTTCTATACGCCTTCAGATTTTGAGTTGATTTTTTATATGCGAGACTACCATTATGTTTATGTCCACAGGTGTTATTCAAATTGCAGATATTCAACTGTTTGTGACGGGCCGTTCGTGTCGCTTTGACACATCTAGTTTTATTGGTCACGTCGACTTGAACTTATATATTTTGATCTTACATCTTAACATGCTTGAAGCTTATATTTCATCATAGGGAACACGTCGAAAGTTCATTTTTATAATTACTTCTAATAATATAAATACCTGGTCAAAATTTCATTGACTAATTAATTGAAAGAGAAAACTTTCTATTGTGTAACATGTAATTACAAATCAATTTGAAACGCACTGAACATAGTTATAGCGTTAACAAATGTTTATTTTTATAGGAGAAGAATCGAAGAACTTAGATTTGGAGCTGATGGTTTACATTCTGAAACAAAGATCCAATTCTGAATGGAACAAAAACTATATCGAGCATTTGGACGAGATTGAAAAGATCAGAGGGGAGATTGTTCAAAGCAAAAGTGGAACTTTAGACCAAACAACGTTCGAAGATTTTATGGACCGCATTTGTAAGGTACATGTATAACGAGACATCAAAACTATAGTTGATAGTAAACAAGTATAAATGTAAGGTCGCAAAAGTTTGATAATATTTAAAACCAGTGAACTTTTGGTATATACTAACACCGAGAAAGAAACCAGTAAGGTCCAATGAAGCACAACGAAACAAGACCAAATGCATCATGTTATCTAAACAAGTTGAAAGAAAACGTTGTACGTTAATTTGCTGCATTTAGGTTATAAACAAACATCGAAAGCCTAGACATCGTTATGACGGACCCTTATTTTGAGCCGTTGGATATACGGCTGGTTAGAGAGAGAAAAAAAAACCAATATATTTAGGCTATGATTTTTTTCTACTCAGATGCTCAACGGTTGAAGAGAAGGATATTTTACCTTCATGGAATTAAAAAAAATATGTACTATTGATACATTCATATAATTTCTTATCCGTTTGTATATATCTTTGAATATTTATCACACCTAGAAATTAAAATAAATCCAGACAGAGGACATACAATTTCTGTATACATATGCATATACATGTATATCTATTTATATCTATACAAAAAAGTCATGTATAACAATATTTGAATGAAACTGGCTTTCACAAGATGGCTAATTTCCATGACATTTAAGAATGTACACATAATTTCAGGCAGTAACGCATTTGGGTGGACAAAAGTACACGGAAGAATTGTCAAGCCTTCAGCATATAAAAAATATTCTCGGTAAGAAAAATAGAAGTCTTTAGGTTCATGCGTAATGGTTGCATAATGCATACCTTGTACACTTATTTTGTGATTATCTTTAAGATTATGTTGACCAAGTTATTGAAACTTTTAAGTATCTGGAAATAAAAGAGAGCTCCATACATCACGGTACACAAAAGAATCGTGGCTGTGTGTTTTTTGTCAATATCCATTTGATCTGTGTGCCCTGGAACTTTTAAACTATTGGGTTTCCACACTTTGGACAATGTTCAAAGGTTATTCGTTTGTTTTATTAAGTGTTTGATTTTTTGAACAATTTTGTCTTTAATTTGGTTTGAAATACATGGACGATGTGGCATATACATATGGTCACTCTTGTATGGTCTTTAAACGACTGGTAATAGAACTTTTGCCAAAGTGGATCATCTATTTGGCTGTACAGGAATACGGCCATATCTGAAGCACACTTGCAACAACTCCCTGAGGGTCCGTAGGTGGTCTGTTGCAAGAAAAACAGTACCTACCTCAATATGAGCCCATGTTTTAGTGGTAGTTCAAATTTCTCTGACGTTCATCTAGGATAGCCTCTATTCAATGACGTAATAAACTTAATATATTTATTTGTTCTCGTTCTGAACAAGCATTTTTCATATATATATATATACACGAACAGAAAAAGGGAAAGACACATGATCGATGATTTGCCAGTTTTGTTGACAAAAGATGACAATCTTTAGACTGGAGTCGAGCGAACCTGCCCCCTTCGGAGTTCGAACTCACAACATCAGATATTTTCATATTTCTTTATACTCTTTATCGGAAAATTCAAAACTGGCAAAAATCATGTTATTGGAATGTCGAAACAATATCACCTGGCTGCACTGTGTGGACTAGTGTAACCTTTCCTTGTTATTAGAATCTAGAGTTGTAGCACAGTACAATATATTATATGAAAGTATAAAACTAGGCCAACAAAATCTGAGCTCGAATCCCGTCGAGGAAAGTACGAAAATTTGCTGATTCAACATACAAGTACTCGTATAATATACCACCAATGGCTGTATAGCCATTCAACAAGTAATGTTTTTTTTTTCTCATAAATGGTACCACGGTTTTCTTCTTCTTCTTTTTTGGTAAACACTTAGTCTTCAAAATGTCATGTACCCATTTAAATATTTCGGTGAAATTGTTGATAGAGGGATATCTTATGAGCAACATAATATTTGGAAATTTGATCTGGCTCTTTTAAAAGTGTTCATGTAATCATTGTTTTAACTGTTTTAACATTTCTATACATAAATATACAGCTTCTACATGTTATTTCTGGGTTTTTTTTCAGAATGAAATCTAAGATTCCATAGCAGCGATAAAATACCAAGGAACATAAATGTCTTATTTCAGCAGTGTTCAACTCAATACTAGACTTGTATCTTTATGATTTATCGAAATTCAATTTGACCGGACAAAATGTATATGGTGGCAAAATATGAGGCAATTGAACAATTTCTGATTCATTCTTAACATAAGAGTAGTGAAGCAATACGAAATTGTTGCCGGTTAATTGAAAGTACCAGTCTTTTACATGTATTACAAATCATGTCAATCCATTGAGATAAAATATTCCGTTTTATAAATGGAAAAATCTGGACTCAATTCTTTCTCTTTTATTAAAATTTTATGCTGAATAGAAACATCAGTTAATTCTATTTAGTTGTAAAATAAAATGTTGATAACAGATGAAATGATATCATGCATGTTTACTAGAACTGGTGCTAATTGAGTAGTAAACACGGCAAACATGCAGATAATATAAATAAAAGAGAAGTTTTTACTTCAGGGTTTCGTACCTTTTTGTCCTTCTTTATTTACTATCATGTAGCATTTTTTTTAAATGTTCAATGATTCCACATTCACAACAACCTGCCATCTTGATCGACATGGCTTAAAATAGAACATTAGGGTAAAATGCAAGATGTATCTGTTATTTTAAAAAAGATTTAAAAATTTAAAAAAAGAAAATCTGACAGAGCCAAAATGCTCGGAATATATAAAGCTCTATCTTTTGTTCATTATCATCAAAACGGTGGGGTGATTTTTGTCCAGTATTTTGAAAGCTATAACAGATAGAGAATCTTTAATTGGAAAAAAATCATCAAATTAAGATCTTCGTTCAGATCCTTAAGAGGACTCGTTGATGAAGTTATTGCTTTTTGATAACAATTTGACCTTTTTTATGCATTTTTGATATCTAATAGATATAGGAAGATGTGGTATGAGTGCCAATGAGACAACTCTCCATCCAAGTGACAATTTATAAAAGTAAACCATTATAGATCAAGGTACGATCCTCAACACGGAGACTAGCCTCACACCGAACAGCAAGCTATAAAGAGTCTTACTAATTACTAGTGTAAAACCATTCAAACTGGAAAATCAACGGTCTAATCGATACACAAACGAGATGAACCGCATAAACAAACAACAACTGCTGATATCTGATTCCTGACTTAGGACAGGTGTAAACAATTGCATTGGGATTAAAGTTTTAATGGTACCATACCTTCGTCCTTTTCTGAAACAATAGTATATTAACATCACAACATAGAAAGACACACCCTAAAAAATCATTTGGAATGGCTAAACTGAATCAATAAACGTAGTAACACAAATAAACACACAATGAACGAAAACAATGATCTGTGATACAATGTTAATACATAGTTAATAAGACTAAGGAATGAAAAGTTAAAGTAAAACTGAATATAAAACCGTTTACATTTTAACGGGTCTTTTCCATGTAACGAAATACGTATATTTAGATGTAACATACATAATAAAAACGAGTTACATTTTTACACAATATACTCCTTCCAATATTCAGTCTCGGAAAGACATGATTATATCACAACTATGTCTTAAAGTTATTTCATCGTTAAGTTGCTGTCTCATTGAAGTATATTGTTTAGTTTAAACAGTATGTATTAATGAAAAATTACAAGAATAAAATGTTACATGAAGTTCAAATATGGGATTTGAAAACAAGTCTGGAAAATCTTCAATTAATTAATATACCTTACCAAAAATTGGTGTATCATAAACATTTTATGACAAATTAGATTTAAAACACGTATACAACTTGCCTCCTCATGCCACTAAAGTTTATTTGTTTAAGTGCAAGAAACGCACATATTGCAAAGAGTCAGATTACATCACATGACAAATATACAGCTTTGACTTCGTTGTTTTGTTCCTTTATGTTCGGAGTACCTGAATGTAGAAAGCTCTATAGTGCGACTCTATTACTAAATACTTGATTGATTAACGTTCAGTGGCAAACATTTCATGCATGTTCAGAAGGTGAATAAATACAATAAGTAGGTCCAGTAATAGAGGCAGTCCGAGAAAATTAGAATGCCACTGGAAAATTTTGGTATATTGGATAGGGACAGAAAAAGGCCACCTACGGATCCCTCAAAGATCGAGGTTTTACTGTGGTTCTCAGTGTCTCTAGTCGGACGTTGTATTGATAAGGAGTTGGAATTCTTACTTTATAACTTTCCATGGCATGTAACTTTACGGGGAAAAAGGGGGGGGGGGTCTTTGAACACAGTGAAGAAAGTCCAGATTTCGAATTTTGTCATCTGTGTGTTCTTTCATGCTTCTTTTTATGCACATACAAGCCAAAATCCAAATTTCTGTGAAATCAATCTATTTTTACGAATACTTGAAAACAAAAACCCAAACCGTTGAAATGTATATACTTATATACATATTCAATATTGAAATAGACGAGACCTCTGTCTGCATTGAGAGGAAAACAATAGATGATGCTTACAAAACGCATCTAATCACCGCTATAAAAATGACACTTTTATAAAAAAAATAAAAAAAAAAGAAGATGTGGTATGATTGCCAATGAAAAAACTTTTAAAAATAGACCAAATGACACAGAAATCTATAATTGTAGGTCACTGTACGGCCTTCAACAATGAGCAAAGCCCATACCGCATAGTCAGCTATAAAAGGCATCAAAATAATAAGGTAAAAAAAATCAAACGAGAAAACTAATTGCCTTATTTATGTACAAAAAATGAACGAAAACAAATATGTAACACTAAACAAACGACAACCACTGATTAACACATAACAGACTCCTACATGACTTGGGACAGGCACATACAAACATAATGTGTTGGGGTTAAACATGTTAGTGGGATCCCAACCATCCCCCTAACATGGTACAGTGGTATAACAGTACAACATAAGAACGAAACATATTTTGTATATTATACTTTTTCTATGCTTTTGCCGTTGAATACCTTTCAATTATTTTAAGCACGAGAGTTCGATTCTCTAATATGTTTACTATAATAGTAGAGTATTTTTATATTTTACATGGCAATCAACCTAGCTTTCTCAGTTTCTGCAATATAGAAATTCAGGGGCGGATCCAGACATTTTTAAAAGTGTGTTCCAACCATATGCCATTCAAACGCATTGATCCTAAAACCTAAAACAAAAAAGCGGAGTTCCAATCCCAGGACCTAAGTATATAAATAGTACTATTAAAAGGGTGATAACTACGGAAGCGTATTTATAGCGCCACACATTTTTTTCTTCCTATGTTTGCGTTGTAACATTGGAAATATCAAAACTTCTTCAGCCCACTGTAATCGCAAAACTAAGTCAGCATGTGACCCAACGCACCACTAACTAGCATGGTGAAATTCATATGTACATTATGTACAGAGACAAAAATAAAACGAAAAAGTCACAAAAAATAATTTTATTTATGAAATGTACATTATTTTATACCCCTAAGGCATATACAAACAATACAATACAATATACATAATGGAAAAAAATAACATATTAAACATCATATATAAAGTGGTAAAACAGTAATATACGAAACACGAAGACTATAATTATATACATACTCTAATTTTTTAGGAAATGTCATTAATACTTGTTGACTGTCGTGAAAGTTTGTATATTATACTTTTTCTATGTTTTTCTCTGCATAGCAAGGTGTTTAAGTATAATAAGCATTAGTTATCACAATGAATTAGCTGTTGAAGCTTTTCATGTTATTTTGTAATAGTGTGTTGGAAAACTATCCGAAATTTATGATAAACCATAAGGTCAATAAAATGATCAAATATGAGAAATAAGAAGATGTGGTGTTGATTGCCAATGATATAACTCTCTTTAAGAGACCACATATGTCACCGTGCACATACATTTTTAAACATGTGATTGAAAGCACCAACCCTCCCTTACCGGACGTAACCTTTTACAAATAAAGTTCTCAT
Source organism: Mytilus edulis (assembly GCF_963676685.1). Taxonomy (NCBI): domain Eukaryota; kingdom Metazoa; phylum Mollusca; class Bivalvia; order Mytilida; family Mytilidae; genus Mytilus; species Mytilus edulis. Next base: position 18,025,324 of record NC_092354.1, read on the forward strand.
TCCTTAATATAAAAAGCTATGTAGAATGTACATATTTCCTACTGAAAGTAAACATTAAAGGAATCTTTGCCTCATGCAGATCTGAGCTCCGAGTAAAGGTGATAAATAAATAAGATCAAACTATAAGTTACGGGCGTTTTTCAATAAAAGCATAACTTTCAGACCTAAAAAAAGTGGAAAATCAACTTGTCTAAAATTTAATTTCAAGAGTTATCTGAATACCTCTATTATAGACCTGTTTGTAAACAAAAATTGCAATCTTAAATATTCTCTAAAATGATATAATTTTCATAATTTGTGTACAGTTTCGTAGGGGACTTGTGTACCCTATGAAACTTCTTCTTAACACATATATTTTTTGCAATTTTAAATGTTTCCTATAGACATTCCAGTTGTTTACTTTAAAAACTAGGAAAATCTCATTTTTTTCTGAATTGGAAAACCATTTTTATCGATAAAGAGTAGACAGTACTTCACATATGAAGGTACAACTCATGTTACGTAGTGGACATTTTGATGCGTTTCGTAGTGGACAAAACCGTTTCGTAGTGGACAAAAAGTTTCGTAGTTGACATCAACCCTATTATATGTTAAGAAAAACATAATAAAAATTACATGAAACTAACCCTTGTTATTTGGTTTGGACGAATATAATCGAAAAAAGATTTAAAAAAGACTGCATGGTAGTGGTAGTGTCCACTACGAAACGTTCTTCTCCCATACTTGTTTCGTAAGGGACAGTTTCGTAGGGGGCGTATTCGCATGTTTTATTTTTTTTCCCACAATCCCTATATTCACAGTGTGGGAACGGAACTGTACGGTTTTCTAATATTTTGGTCATTCGGGAGACTGTCAAGCGGTGCTCCGACATTCGAAAAATAACAAGTTGCTTGATGGAAACTTTGACGAACTTTTATGTTCCTATATAACGTTTCTTCTTCAAGTTTTGATAGCTAAAACATTCTTTATGTAAATATGGACCAATAAAATAATAAGAAAGATATATGCATCGAAACGTTTTTCTTAGAATGGTGGAGCTCCGTGTAAAACGATCAAAATTGTCACACAACAGCGATCAAAAATGTCAAATAAACATCGAAAAATCAATGTTTGCTACCTGGATTTTCACATGTACCTTTTCTGATATATAGTCTTACCTGTCTGAAAGTTTCAAAGCCATTGTCCCAGTAGAAGTCCAAATATATTCATTTTCTCCATGTCGGATATTTTTATTGACTGTACAATCGCTCGCAAGTTGACTGTAATATCACTCGGAGACTTCCTGTAAATCACTTGGAGCTTTCCTGTAGAATTGCTTGGCCAAATTTATTAAATACATTGCATATGCATTGCATTGGTTGTTTATTGCTGTCCTATTTGTTCATCTATGGTATTTGAAGTGAAAATAAGCACAAAACAAGTCATTTTGACAATTAAGATTCTATCAAGGAACCCTTTTAAGGTGACTATATCAGAGACAAAAACAAAACGTGTACACTACACATAAAAAAGAAGATGTGGAATGATTGCCAAAGAGACAAATTTCCACAAGAGACCAAAATGACACAGAAATTACCAACTATAGGTCACCGTACGGTCGTCAACAATGAATAAAGCCCATACCGCATAGTCATCTTTAAAATGTCCCGAAATAACAATGGAAAACGACTTCGGAAAACTAAGGGCTTATTTATGTACAAAAAATGAACGAAAAACAAATATGTAACACATAAACAAACAACCACTGAATAAGTATACAAGACAAAAAGAAAAGGACAGTACAAAATATGTTAAGAATCTAATCTTAAATAAAAATGATAATAATCCTCGTACAAAGTAAATATTTATATATACCGAAAAGATTCTCTGGAAAGTTAATTGACATATTTTGAATTTTACTTAATATATTATTCACCAGCAATTTTAGAAAAATAATAAATACATATTTGAACAATACAACAAAGAATTTTTCAGCACAGGATCGGGATATTGAAACTTGATATGTACCATAGTTTGTTTGAAAAAGTGTGAGGGAATCGACACATACACCACAGTTCCATATCGACCCTCTGATTGGTTTACCAGAAGATTGAAAATGGTCATGTGGTGTATGTTAGATTCCTCACACTTTTAGCAAGAAACTACATTGTACCACATTTTCTTTCCTGTGATATCAGTTGAGAACTTTGACACATGTCATTTACCAAATAAAAAAGTGATTGGCTATATGTGCAGATACACCATAGGATGAACTAAATTTCAAAGCAAAGCTTTATCGTGAAATTTAGCCTCTCTTATGGTGTATCTACACATACCCAACACTTTTTAATTTGGTATAACAAGGAATTCGAATGTGGAATTGTGGTAGCTAACCACTGACCCAAGAAAAGACACGTATATGTCAATAAACATGATATTAAAATAGAAGATGTGGTATAATTACAAATGAGATGTCTGTGTATTACAAGCTATACATGTAGCTACTGGTAGAAAAGGCTCCAGTAAAATTAAATGTTATCAAGGATAGGACAGGACTTGTTATCTGAAAGACAGAGAAAACACAAAATTCTTCAACATTTTTTTTTTTATATCAATGTCACGATTCAGGAACTTTTTAATATTCCCAACTATAGCATCCGACAAACAAACGAAACAGTTGTTTTTATTTAGGGAAAACAACATTTTATCAATTTGAAACCACATTTATATTTTCAGCATAAAAATAAGGAGTTGTGATATGATTGTCAAAGTTAAAAAATAAATGGATTTAAGCAATTATAATCGGCTATAAAAGGTCCCGAAAAGAAAAATAAGAAACAATACCTTTCGAATTAAACTGACGGCCTAATTCATAATAAAACAATTTACGAAAAACATATATGACAGACACGAACCAACGATATTCTGCCTCAGTGCATACTAGTATAACCATAAGCCACAGTAATGTATATCATTTATTTCGAAAACCATGAAATAACAAGTTCTACATATGTGTGCTGTGATGTTGGTAAAAAGCTACAAAAAACAAAAACAAAACCTTAGCTAACTCATCATACTCATGACTACAAAAATCATAAAACTAACAGTTCAAATCTATGTATCAAAATGAATTTTCAATCAAATCATTCAAAAATTATAGCACCAAATGGCTTTCCATACTTTTGTAAAAACAGTGACAAAATTAACAATCATCATATTTCACTTTTGGCTGATATACACATATACAAAATTTATCTTGATGTGGAAACATATTAACTTTCATCATACAATCATTAAAAACTATGAATTATAAACTTACATTGTGAGTTGGTGTAGTTTACGATACTTTTAAATGCCTGTGACCACGTTCATGCTTTCAATTTAGGAAACAAAAAAGTACGGGGGACAGTAACGAAGTTCAAAGTACAAAAATCTAGCAATAAAAAATAGTCCGGGAAAACTTATGAAAAATCGATAGAATTTCTGTTAAACAATAAAAAATCAACACTGGTAACAGTACACTCCCCGTCTATTATCATTCCCATGATAATATTTTACAACAAATTTATGCAAATATACCAAATGTAAAAATAAGTCACAATTTTGACTATTACGAAAAATCAATGCTATCGAAGAACATTCCTTCAGCATAAAAAACACACTAAAAATACAAACAACAGTTCACTTAAACCTTCCCTTGACACCATTTGCGAGTATGGTCTTGAGGAAACGATGATAGTCCGTCGGACGGGGACGATAAATGGCTGGCCCGTGTTAAGAGAGAGCCATATCTCTTGCACGTTAAAGACACCCTTGTAGATTTCGAAAAAGAGTAGGCTAATGCCGCTACAAGGCAGCACTCGCACCCGCAAAGTGGAAAGGGATTCATATAAGTTGTAAAACTTGTTTCCCAATCCACTATAAATAAATATGTTTAAACTAAACTAAACCTTTTATAATTTGTTCAATATTGTCAATATTCACAATCAGTCTACCAATAAAACCATCTCACTAATCGGTCTAGTATATGTAACAGCTTTTCCTTCCTTGTAAATGCGGAGGCGAGCCTTGCGTACTTTTCCATCATCGCTTTTGAAAACTTCCTCCACAATGCCTAGTGGCCACTTTCCTCGGTAAATAGATTTGTCTCTCATAAGAATTACATCACCAACTTTGATATCGTCTTTGTCAACGTGCCATTTACGTCTCTGTTGCAAACATTGTAAATAATCTGACCTCCAATGCTTCCAGAATATATCTGATAGAACTTGCACATGTTTCCATTGTGCACGATACATATCCTTGAGATTGTATGTGTCCGTTATCACAGGTAAGTATTCTTGTTTTCCAGTTAAGAGCATTGATGGACTTAAAATCAAAGGCATTTCCGGATCTGATGATATCTGTGCAATGGGTCTTGCGTTAATAATAGCGGTCACTTCAGCTAAGAATGTTGTTAAACTTTCATGAGTCAAACTTTTACTACTAGAAGTTAAGATAACAGCGTCTAATATTCTTCGTGTGACACCTATCATCCTTTCCCACACTCCTCCCATGTGGGAAGAGTGGGGAGGGTTAAATTTCCATACTGAACCAGATTCACATAGAAAGTTTTTAACTGTCAAATCTTCAACATTTATAGCTTCAATATTTGAATCATCTGTGGCACCTATGAAATTTGTCCCACGGTCAGATCGATACACTTTGGCTTGTCCGCGTAATGACTGGAACCTACGAAGTGAATTTATAAAACAGGAACTGCTTAATGATTCTATCACTTCTATATGAACTGCTCTCGTAGTCATACATGTAAATAAAATAGCCCACCTTTTACTATTTGCTGAACCTCCATGTGTCTTACGAGTTAATACTTGCCAAGGTCCGAAGGTATCCAAACCTACAAATGTGAACGGAGGCCCTGGTGTTAGTCTATCAGAAGGCAAGTCCGCCATTTTTTGTTCCTGGAACTTTCCTCGAAGTTTCCTGCATATTACACACTTTTGTATAAATGAAGAAATTAATCGTTTAGCTCCAATTAGCCAGTATCCTGCACTCCTTAACGCACCTTCAGTTAAATGTCTACCCTGATGTTTCACTGAATTGTGATAGCGGTCTATAAGAAGCTTACTAATGTAACTATTTTTCGGAATGATAATTGGGTTAATTTCTCCTGTCGGAAGCCAAGACTTTGCCTTTTCCAAACGTCCTCCTACACGAATCAAACCTTGTGAATCCAAAAATGGCGAAAGAGAGATTAAAGATGATTGTTTTGAAATGTTTGTGCCTCTAGCCAAACATTCTATCTCTTGCGAATATACTTCCTTCTGACATTCCTTCAAGATAAATAATTCCGCTTTTTGGTAACTATCAACTGACATGACATTTTGACAAAAATGCCAACCTTGGCACGACTTATCCTTTAAACTGAATGACTGAGCCACATGTTGCAAAAATGATATAGCTTTCACAAGCCGTCTCCAACTAGAGAATTTTTTAAAACGCCCCACTATTGGCGCAAGCGCATCTATTGACGTTTTCGATGCACTTATCTCTTTTCTAATCTCTTTATCATTATCTGGACTAACTAACGGATATAATATTTTGACATCACATTGAGCTTCTTCGTCAGAGTTCTTCATCCACTTCGGCCCAAGAAGCCATGGATTGTTTTCCTTATCAACAGATATTGAGTAACGTGTACCGCAATCTGATGGGTTTAAATGTGTTGGGACAAACTGCCACTGATTTGACGACGATACACTCAGAATGCGTTCAATTCTGTTTGACACGTAGGTGTGAAAACGTCGGGTCTGATTAGTGATATATCCTAACACAATTTTGCTATCAGAATAATACTTGATAGAGTCCAACGGAACATCTAAATTTTCAGATATTATTTTTCCAATTTCGGTTGCCAAGACAGCCCCACATAACTCTAATCTTGGTATTGTGTTTCCGCTAAGAGGTGCTAGTTTCGATTTTCCCATAATAAATCCTACGGTACTGGTCCCATACGTGTCGATAGCTCTTAAATATGCCGAAGCCGCAACTGCCTTCTCTGAAACGTCTGAAAATACATGTACTTCTAAGTTGTCCATAACACTGATTGACATAGGTATATACATACGCGGTATACTAAGTTCTCGAAGTGACAAAACAGGGATCCTCCATTCATTCCATTTCTCTTGAAAACTTTGTGATAAACATTCATCCCAATCAGTACCCGGTGGGGATGCATCTCAAAACAAAATCTTTCCGCTAATTGTGAGTGGTGACAAGAATCCAATCGGATCAAAAATACTATTCAATGACGAAAGAATACCTCTACGGGTGCAGGGTTTATCATCTTGTAATGGGGTAAATATAAAGCTATCGGTGTTTAAGTCCCAAGCGAGGCCAAGGCTGTGTTGTACCGGAAAATAGTCTTCACACAAGTTTAAATTCTTGAGATCCTTTCCAATATCATCGGTAGGGAAAGCCTTCATTACGTCGCTACTATTTGATGTAATCTTGTGTAACCTAATGTTACCTTCTGTTTTTAGCGCCATCTGTGTTCTTGTTATAAGATCAATTACTTGTTCACTTTCAGGCAAGGAAATGAGCCCATCGTCTACGTAAAAATCCCTGTTAACGAAAGTCTTAACATCTGAGCCGAACGTTTCATTAGAGTTTTCAACTGTCTTACGTAATCCGTACGTTGCCACTGCAGGAGAAGCGCTATTGCCAAAAACATTGACACACATCCGATGTTCTATAAGCGGATTATCTGGGTTATTGTCCTTGTACCAAAAGAACCTCAAAAAGTTTCTATCTTCTTCTCTCACGTAGAATTGATAAAACATTTGTTCTATATCAGCAGTGGCCGCAAACTGGTCACTGCGAAAACGCAACAAAATACCAAGTAGGTTGTTAGTGAGATCTGGTCCTGACATCATAACGCTATTGAGAGATACTCCTTCGAAAGATGCTGAGGAATCAAATATGCCTCTTATCTGGTTAGGCTTGTTCTGATGGTAAACGCCAAAAAGGGGGAGATACCAACACTCCTCATCTGTGATTATGGGAGCTACCTCTGCTGCTCCGCTAACTAATACTTTTTGCATAAATTCTACAAAATGAGTCTTTTTTGTAAAATTTTGTTGGAAAGATTTATCGAGTATTTGAGCCCTTTTCCATGCTTGACTCCTATTGTTCGGCAATCGTTGTCTATTTGGTCTAAAAGGGAGGGGTGCAGTCCAGTGCCCATTTGAATCTTTCTTAAATTCAGAATCCATGAGATTAAGGAACAAGCGGTCTTGGACTGATGTGCCAATCTTGTCGTCGTCTTTGGTTTTAATAAACAATGGGTCATTGTTACATCTTTGTGAATGAACATTATCTCTGATATGAGCCAATTCAGTGTTTTCCTTTACATACAAAGTGTTAATACAAGGTTCAAATATAGTTCCTCTACCATTGTTCATTACATTAGTCTTATTTACATTGACAAAATTTGGTTTGTTTACTTTGCCTAAGCAAACATCGCCTATAATTACCCAACCGAAAAAGAGCTCCTGGGCAAATGGCGTGCCCTTCGGTCCTGTCAACTGTCTAAACACGTGGTGCGCTTCTGGGACATCTCTTCCAATCAAAAGTTGAATGTCTATATTTGGATTCAAATCTAACATTTGATGAGCTATCTCCCGTAAATGGGGATAGGATTTAGCAATATCCGGAGTCGGAATTTCTGATTTTTCGTCTGGGATTGCACTGCACTCTATTACTGAATGTATTTCAAGTTCTCCATTACCAGACAATGACTCAACTATCAGACTTTCTGCACATCTACCATTCATGATAGTGCGTCCAGCACAAGACGACATAGTATACTGAATGGCCGATGTATTTATACCTAATTGATCAAACAGCTCAGTCTTCGCAAGAGTTCTGTTACTTTGGTCGTCCAGTATAGCGTACACATTAACGGCTTTATCTGGGAAGTTCTTCGGGTACACACGGACCTGAACGGTTTTTCCACATGATTTACCACTAAATCCACATAAAAACGTGCACTTGGATGACACTATTTGATCATTAGCATTTTGCGTTGTATCAGATGATTTCTCTCCGCCGTCAGGACAACTAGATTTTGCAGTTACATGCATAGCGGTTATATGATAATTACTTCCACAATGATCGCATTTTACAGTTACAGTGCAATTTCGTGACATATGAGTTGTCGAATGGCAGCATTTGAAACAAATATTATTGTCCTTCAGATACTTTCTGCGTTCTTCATAAGTCATCGCTTTAAAGGCTCGACAAGTATTCAAATGATGATTGGCTTTATGAATAGGACAACGTACTGTCTCTTTCTCTTCCTTCTGTTTAATATTAACATCCGTTTTTCGGTTAAACACTGACGTTGCACCATGGTTAACTTTTCGTGTTTCATTTTTCCTAGAATACGACGTTTCAGTATTACTATAAATAAACGCGGGATCATTTTTGACAGCACTAACCTCTCTGATAAATTGCACCAAGTACGAAAAAGGTGGAAATGGTACGTTGTTCCTCAGTTTGTATTGCGATGCACGTGTTGTCCACTTCTTTTGTATATTATATGGTAACTTGTCCACAATTGGTAAAACACCAGAAGAAGAGTCGAAATATGACAATAAATTTGAAAATGTCTCATTCTCTTTCGAAGATTCTATTTGTGTGAGAATATCTAATAGCTCATAAAGTCGACTATGATCCTTGTTTGTTAACTTTGGAAACTTCTGTAGTTTTGTTTTAATTGCAGCTTCTACCATCTCAGGTCTACCATAGCGTTCGTCAAGACGCTCCCATATACATGTATACGACGAAGACCAGCATTTGGATTGTTCACATTTGACGCACGAATATTTTGCGAAAACTTTGAAGATTCACGGCCGAGCCATTTAACTAATAAGTCCATTTCTTCGGAAGCCGTAACTGAGAGTTCTTCAGTAATACTTTTAAAGGTAGCTTTCCATGAAGCATAAGTTTCGGGACAGTCATCGAAATTCTGAAATCTAGAAAGTAATAAATCTTTCTTCAACAAAAACTTTGTCAAGTCAGACACTACAGACTGATCATGATTTGGTGGCAGTGGTGGTTGAGTTAATTCAAAATCAGCTGCATAAGGATTTAATGTTTGTTTTTGCCGAATTTCTGGTTTAATATCTTCAACTATCCATCGATCCAAATCGTCGACTTGAAATTTTGGCAAATTCCTTGGCGTAGGAATTATGTTTAACTGGTTCCGAGGTGCCGGAGTATGTGAACTAAATTTGTCTTGATTGTTCGGAATATCTTGCGGAACATTATTATTCTTGTCTTGAGATTTGAGTTGTTCCACTTCATTAAATTGTTCATTTACATACTTTTCTGTTAGTGTCATTTTCACTTTTTGTAAAGACTCTTTGTCTTCTTGTAACAACAAGGATCTTCTATCGCTCTCGGCTTCTTCTAAAACTTTGACCTCGACCTCTGCGACAGCGGCTTCTGTCTGTTGTTTAAGCAGTGCTAAATCTGCATCAACTTCAGCTTTTTCATGGTCCTTTAAAGCTTTAGACTGTGTTTCTAATTCACTTAATCTTGCTTTTTGCTTAATTAATTTTGTTTGTTGTTCCGCATATTGTAACTTTGTTCGTTGAACTTCAGCATTTACACGCTTCCTAGCCATAGCTGAACTCGAAATTGAGCCGCTTTTACCACTATTGTTTGAACGGACAGACTGTACAGGAACTACTGACATAGTTTCAGCTGCGGTTAATTTCAATGTCTTAATTTGTTGTAATGTATTGTCAATGATTTCAGTGCACTTTTTAAACTCAGTCTTAAAGGTGGGTAATGCTTCATTACTGTCTTCATTATTCTTGCGTGTCAAAAACTCAATATATTGATTTGAGTTTTCACAGTATTTTTCACGAGACTTCAAAATGTTTTTCTCTAGTTTGCGTAGCGGTTTCAGCTCCTTCGAGCACTCTGAGAATTCTTCGAGTAAATTTTCTATAGTTTCCCACGAACCGTCAATTTGCTTAAGGTATTTTATCTTATGTGAATGATAAAGTTCTTTACCTTTCTCTGTCATTTTATGTTCATGTGTTACTGTTGTTTCAGGCGGAAGTGGTTGTGATTGAGCCATTTCATAAAATTGTTTGTAGGAACTACTGCATGTTATTCTGTATCGAACTGTGTCTTTGCAATCTTTTTACTATTCTGCCTCAGTGCATACTAGTATAACCATAAGCCACAGTAATGTATATCATTTATTTCGAAAACCATGAAATAACAAGTTCTACATATGTGTGCTGTGATGTTGGTAAAAAGCTACAAAAAACAAAAACAAAACCTTAGCTAACTCATCATACTCATGACTACAAAAATCATAAAACTAACAGTTCAAATCTATGTATCAAAATGAATTTTCAATCAAATCATTCAAAAATTATAGCACCAAATGGCTTTCCATACTTTTGTAAAAACAGTGACAAAATTAACAATCATCATATTTCACTTTTGGCTGATATACACATATACAAAATTTATCTTGATGTGGAAACATATTAACTTTCATCATACAATCATTAAAAACTATGAATTATAAACTCAATTGTGAGTTGGTGTAGTTTACGATACTTTTAAATGCCTGTGACCACGTTCATGCTTTCAATTTAGGAAACAAAAAAGTAAGGGGGACAGTAACGAAGTTCAAAGTACAAAAATCTAGCAATAAAAAATAGTCCGGGAAAACTTATGAAAAATCGATAGAATTTCTGTTAAACAATAAAAAAATCAACACTGGTAACAGTACAAACGACAACCACTGAACTACGAGCTCTTGACTTAAAACAGGTACATAAAGAATTTGGCAAGGGTAAAAATGTTTGTGTGCGCTCATTTCTCCCCAAAACTATCACAGCACAAGACCAAACTATAAAAATCAGATGAATAATCGGATCATCATACTATCATTGACGATATAAGACCAGGTGCGGATCCCGCCTTTCTACAAAGGGGGATCCAAACCACGGAACACCATAAAAATCGAGAAAAAAAATTAGGCTTCAACCACCAAAAACTCCCGCTCCCCGCATACCAGATCCGCTAATGCAGGCTGCAGTCATTCAAATAAAACGTTCAAAAATCATTAACACTTTTGAGTGTGTAATTTAGGTTAAAACAAAAATCGATAACAATACCAAAAATCGTAACAGAAAAAGGAGAGAAAAATCATACCATACATATATTGTATTGGATTGCAGTAGTTTTAATAAATATTTAGATGACAAAAGTAGGCCTATCATGGAAAACATAAACTGATCATGAATGTGGCAGAAGAAGTTTAGCATTATCTACTTAAGAGTTATAATTAGTCATATGCCACTAGAAACTATTACAGCAAAATGCATTGACTAGCTTGCTTGCTAGCTGGACCGTGAAGTCATAAGAAGGTTAAGTAGGTTACCCTCCTTTCGGAGTAGTCTAGTTGCCCAAACGATGAAAAGAAAAGCTCCGAGTGATTGTACAGGAAGGCTCCGAGTGATATTACAGTCAACTTGCGAGCGATTGTACAGTCAATAAAAATATCCGACATGGAGAAAATGAATATATTTGGATTTCTACTGGGACAATGGCTTTGAAACTTTCAGACAGGTAAGACTTTATATCAGAAAAGGTACATGTGAAAATCCAGGTAGCAAACATTTTTCAATGTTTATTTGACATTTTTGATCGCTGTTGTGTGACCACTTTGATTGTTTTACACGGAGCTCCACTATTCTAAGGAAAACGTTTCGATGCATATATCTTTCTTATTATTTTATCATTGGTTCATATTTACATAAAGAATGTTTTAGCTATCAAAACTTGAAGCAGAAACGTTATATAGGAACATAGGAGTTCGTCAAAGTTTCCATCAAGCAACTTGTTATTTTTCGAATGTCGGAGCACCGCTTGACAGTCTCCCGAATGACCAAATTATGAGAAAACCGTATAGTTCCGTTCCCACACTGTGATATTGCAATAGTATAAAGATTGACTGTATTCATCAAAGCATGTATTAAGCTGTACACTGATATTTTTTTCATAATTTTAAAACCAGATACTGAAGGAGATTTGACCCGTTTCGTAGTGGACATTTACAAAAATACGGTATCACTCTGGTGCATTTAATGTGCTCAATTTTTCTTACCAACAATTTAATTGCCGTTATAAAATCATCACTTCTTTTGTAAGACCCTAATGATTATATCTCTTGCAAACAAAAATTACACTGATTTTATAAAACTGTTTATTAGCAAATTTTAATGACTTCGTTTCGTAGTGGACATTTTGTTAGAGACACACCTTCTGAAATTAAAAATCCCATGTTAACCGCTGTTTATTAGAATATGTTGGCTCTAAACATACTTTTGAATTATTAAAGAACTTATATTTGGTAAAAATAATATTTATTTCTACACTTTTTTACGATATTTTTTAGTATGAATGTTGAACAGGCGGGGTAGGGACATGCTATTTTGGTTGTTTTGGACCATTCAGGAACCAATATCTTATTAATCCCTCTAAAAAAATAAACTGTTTCTTTGCTTTAAAATGTTAAATCTAATTCAATGTACTGACTGCACAAAAAAATACTTGCAAAGATCAAACGCATGTTTTTTAAAGTGGCTAGGACAAGAAAGTACGTTTTTATTGAAAAAAGCCCTTATAATAAGGTTTGAATAATCGAAAATTGCTTTTAATAAGGCAGCAACCAATTTATTTTTGTATTTCAGAAAAATCTGATCAATGCTTGGGGTCAAAATTTGCAAAAATTGAAAACCATTGTCTCATTTTATTTCTACCATAGGGTTCATTCATTTAGTATGTGCCTTATGTGTCTGTTTTCAAAGAAATAATATGCAAAAACCCAACGGAGGCCCCATTCCAATAACTCTCCTGTGATGAAGGGGAATAACCTTTTTGCACAACGCTTAGCGTGACGTCACTTTGGATACAAATAGAAAGGGTTTGCACACTAACACTGAAAATCACACATTGATATCGTCAAAGTAAGTTTTGTAAGACTATTCGCTATATTCATTCTAATACATAATGCAATAAAGCATAGGAGATTATTTTTCTATTCTTTATCAAAACAAAATTCATGGATATTATATCACATTTATTCAGTCACAAGTTTGTCTTGGTTTCTCTCTCTCTCCACAGTCTCTAGAAATGTTTGCGGATCATTTTCATCTATCGTAAACCAACTTATTTTCGCGGATACTTTATTTCGCGTTTAGCCTTTTCTATTCCACTTTGAATTTTACTTTACGATACTCTTAATCATTTTATGAAGTTCAATTAAAGGAAAGATCCAAGTTTTACAAATTGGCGACGACTTATAAACGCGTTATTTTTCTACTCGCGAAAATTAGTTGGTTTACAGTATTCCAAATGTTGTTACGTATGCTTATTTTCGCCCTTTGTACACAATTGTTACTGAACTTTCCTGCATTTTTTGTCGCATAATCAAATTTCCCATTCGTATTTACTTTTAGCCAGGTTATTTAATTTATGTTCAGCTCTATAATCAACTGCTGACCACTGTTTGCGTATCTTATCTGCACCCCTACCTCATATTTGTGTCTTTAAATTTCGTTAGGTAACATTTTCGCACCATAGGACTGGTTTAGTGGGTCAGTCGAGGTTTAAATAATTTACTGTCACTATCCTATATAAAACACCACAGTGGTGGATCCAGAACTTTTCATAAGGGAGGGCCCGGCCCGCTGACTTACCTAAAGGGGGAGCATCTCCCGGCATGCTTCAGTGATTCTCTATATAAGCAACCAAATTTTCCTAACCCTCAAGCCCCCCCCCCCCCCTCCCCCCAAAAAAAAGTGAATCCGCCTTTGTACCAGTAAAAACAGTAAAACTCGTCCGACCCACTGAACAAGCCCCTGTGATTTTCCCTCCAAACTTCATATTCCTCTCAGATCTCTGGTTCCGCAACTAATGCAGTAATGCCAGTATGTGCATTATTATATTACTATGCCTATGGTTTTGCTCATAGTTGTCAATTTCTGTGTCATTTTGTGTGAAGTGGAGAGTTGTCTGTTTTTCGTCGACATCGAACTTTATATATTGTATCTATAGCTGCTCATTCGAATTCCTATCACAAAAGGATAGTACACTTTATTAAAAAATAAAGTCATTATTTTGTATATACATGTACGGGGCCATAAAAAAAAGAATATGCTTGTTTGCCCCAACCCTACATGTACCTACCCAGAAAAAAGGTGCCTTCTCAAAATCTGCAAAATCCCAAATGCAAAAAAAGTTGTTTTTTAAATTAGATAGGCATGAAGAATAAAAAAACATCTGACACTTCAATTTATTTTTTGCTGAAGAAAAACAAAAAGAAAACGCCTACCTAACTAACTTTGGGTAGGTTTTGGGCAAACCAAAATATTTTTCAGTGTGGCCTGGTGGTCTCATGATAGTGTGTTTCAATAAATGCGGGAGGTCGTGGGTTTGAACCATTCCCAAAGACTTTAATGTTTGTATTCACTGTAAAGCACACAACATTTAGAAGTAACAGCAAATATAAAAAAGAAGATGTGGTATGATTGCCAATGAGACAACTATCCACAAAAGACAAAAATGACACAAACATTAACGACTATAGGTCACCGTACGGCCTTCAACAATTAGCAAAGCCCATACCGCATAGTCAGCTATAAAAGGCCCCGATAAGACAATGTAAAAAAAATCAAACGAGAAACTAACGGCCTTATAGTTATTTATGTAAAAAAAAAATGAAAAAAGACTGATCTAATCAGAGAATAATCTAAATCCATGTATTACGACATGTCTTGTGGAATGTTAAGGCAAAACAAAAAAGTTTGTGTGTAACCCCTACTTAGGCCATGGAAAAATAATTGATGGTTTCCCCTAACCCGACCGGGTCAATTTTTAACCGCCGGGTCATTAGGGGAAACCAACAATTAATTTTCCATGGCCCTATCCTAATTTTTATCCCTACCCTAAAGATGTGTTTGGCTATTATTGATTATGCACTGTTGCTCCCATTGTATACGGCCATAGTTATAGACTCGATGTCAAAGAATAATAATAAAAAAAAAAATCTTACCTGTAGACCTACCCTGTTTTTTCTCAGCATGTGACAGTTAACACACATATTTTTTTGTTTAGCCTAACTTGTGCGTGTCGGTTTTCGAAAATACGTTATTGCTCTCGTCCGGAATATGCATATTAATTTGCCGCTGGACTTGGAGCAGCGAGTTAGCATTACCATCTTCATCTTTAGAATTTATGCGGGAGTATAAATGTATTTATGATTAATACACTTTTATTGTATCGACAAAAGAAGACTCACGATGCTGACATGTCACATTGTGCGGCACTCTTTAGAATTTATGCCGGGGTATAAGTGTGCTTATCATTAATAATGAATAAACTTCTCTTGTAGCTACAAAAGAAGACTCACGATGCTGACGTGCGCGGCACTGTTTGTCTTATTTTTATCTGGAGGTTAGTATTAATTGGATAGAACTTATATACTTTATTCCAAAAGGTCCACAAGGTCAAGGAGCACGAGAATATAACATGATTTCACAATTTTAGATGATGAGGAACACCTTCATTGTCAATTTAACAGTATTATTTAAAAAGCCACTATCCTAATTCAAACCATTTAGACTCAAACTCATCAACTTCGAACTATTTTAGATCCTAATAAAAAGATGTTTTTTTCTAGTGTTAAAAGGAGGTGTCGCCTCCCTTCCCCTTTTAGAGCTATACACGAGATCTCAAAAGACATGTTTAACCCTGCCACATTTTGCGCCTGTCCCAAGCCAGGAGCCTATGGCCTTTGTGAATCTTGTATTATTTTTCATGTTAGTTCCTTGTGTATATTTCGGAGTTTAGTATGACGTCCATAATAACTGAACTAGTATATAATTTTGTTTATGAGCCAACTGAAGCACGCCTTCGGGTTCGAGAGTTTCTCGCTGCATTGTAGACCCATAATGATTGGTGTCTGCTCTTTTGTCGGTTTTATTAACCCTTCTCTTTAACACATTCCCCATTTCCATTCTCAATTTTATTATTGCTAATACTGTCGATTTCTAAAAATTGCCATGTTGGTGGGATGTCCTTTTTGATAAATGTTGATCCGTCAAACAGAAAAGTGTGTGTATTTACTGTTTATACATGCTGATAGAAAACTAGGGTTAGATATGGAAGAATTTTTATTTCTAATAAAAAAAAATTACGTTGAGTCTATGGGAGGGATTTAGGGAGGTAGGGGTACAGTAAACACACACAAACTAAGTGTGGATTGGCCTTATGAAAATAGAAAAGTTATCTACAAGTCTATTACTTTTTATGCCCCATGCATTGATCGGGGCATTATGTTTTCTGGTCTGCGCTATCGTTCGTTCGTATGTACCGCTTCAGATTTAGTTTTTGGTCGAGGTATTTTTTGATGAAGTTAAAGTCCAAACAATTTGTTCCCTATGATATGACTTTCTCATTTTAATGCAAAATTAGAGTTTTTACACCATTTTCACGGTCCAATGAACATAAAAAAATAAAAGTGCGAGCGGAGCATCCGTGTACTATGGACACATACTTGTTTTGTAATCTTTCAAACATTTTAGTTTCAGCTCTTGGATGTGAGAGATTATGGGTACAATTTGAAAACTCTTGCTATTATTCAAATCAAATGCCAGAATCTCAACGGAGAGCCTTCCAACGAGTAAGATCTGCTAGTGCCGGCATGGTTGAAGATATCTTTTTTAAATGGCAACAAGCAAAGGTATGTTAACTGTAGACCTGTAGAAACAATAAATATCTGCTAAGGGGGATGAATTGTCCTTTCTGAGGGGTGTAAAATTTATACATCTACAATGTAAGGATCTTAGGGGATGAATTTTTTTTTTTTGGTCATCTTTCACGTACATTTATACACAAAAACATTCGAAGGTCTTGCAGCAGTAAAATTAATGATTAATAATAATTGCCTGCAAACATTACAGGTTTTTTCAACAAGATTGAGCCAAGGTTACAGAAACTTCAAAAGACTAGAATATAAGGGATGTTTTCAGCTAGTTTGCAGAGATCTTAATATATTCTATTACTAGTAACAATTCTATATGTTTGCATGACTTAGAGCATTGCCTATTGTAACTTCCATTTTAAGTTGGATATTATTTTTAGCTCACCTGGCCCGAAGGGCCAGGTGAGCTTTTCTCATCACTTGGCGTCCGGCGTCGTCGTCCGTCGTCCGTCGTCGTCAACTTTTAGAAAAATCTTCTCCTCTGAAACTACTGGGCCAAATGAAACCAAACTTGGCCACAATCATCATTGGGGTATCTAGTTTAAAAAATGTGTGGCGTGACCCGCCAAACCAAACAAGATGGCCGCCATGGCTAAAAATAGAACATAGGGGTAAAATGCAGTTTTTGGCTTATAACTCAAAAACCAAAGCATTTAGAGCAAATCTGACAGGGTAAAATTGTTAATCAGGTCAAGATCTATCTGCCCTGAAATTTTCAGATGAATCAGACACCCGGTTGTTGGGTTGCTGCCCCTGAATTGGTAATTTTAGGGAAATTTTGCTGTTTTTGGTTATTATCTTGAATATTATTATAGATAGAGATAAACTGTAAACAGCAATAATGTTCAGCAAAGTAAGATTTACAAATAAGTCAACAGGACCAAAATGGTCAGTTGGCCCCTTTAGAAGTTATTGCCATTTAAAGTCAATTTTTAACCATTTTTCGTAAATTTTATATATCTTTTACAAAAATCTTCTCCTCTAAAACTGCTGGGCCAAATGAATCCAAACTTGGCCACAATCATCATTGGGGTATCTAGTTTAAAAAATGTGTGGCGTGACCTGCCAAACCAACCAAGATGGCCGCAATGGCTAAAAATAGAACATAGGGGTAAAACGCAGTTTTTGGCTTATAACTCAAAAACCAAAGCATTTAGAGCAAATCTGACAATGGGTTGAATTGTTCATCAGGTCATGTTCTATCTGCCCTGAAATTTTCAGTTGAATCAGAGAACCCGTTGTTGGGTTGCTGTCCCTGAATTGGTAATTTTAAGAAAATTTTGCTGTTTTTGGTTATTATCTTGAATATTATTATAGATAGAGTTAAACTGTAAACAGCAAAAATGTTCAGCAAAGTAAGATTTACAAATTAGTCAACATGACCAAAATGGTCAATTGACCCCCTAAGGAGTTATTGTCCTTTATAGTCAATTTTTAACAATTTTCATAAAATTTGTAAAATTTTACTACCGGTTACATTTTCCACAGAAACTACTGGTTTAAGTTCATTATAGATAGTGATAATTGTAAGCAGCAAAAATGTTCAGTAAAGTAAGATGTACAAACATATCACCAAAACACAATTTTGTCATGAATCCATCTGCTTCCTTTGTTTAATATTCACATAGACCAAGGTGAGCGACACAGGCTCTTTAGAGCCTCTAGTTTTAGTTTTCTTTTCTTTTTTTTTCAAAGATAATTATTCTTTGTTAGTAACAATTTCCTCCATTACATTATGCTATAAACTTATAATTTTTTAAGATCAGCACCAAACTAATAGAATTCAACAAAATTTTATTTTCAGTTAGCATGCGAAAGGAAAGGAGCATACCTTGCAGAAATCGATTCCGAAGCGGAAAACAACTTTGTAAAGCAATTGGCACAGAAGGTCCCAAATCATTGTAAGTATTTTTATCAATACAAGACTAGTGTTTAAAAGAGGGCAGATGCCAAATAAAAAAAATGTGTGTTTACAACACCCTTACCTACTAAGATTTTTATCCTCTACCCGAAAGTTTTATTGGACCTTTTTTATTAAGCATTGTTCTAGTCATAATGTCGCTCCAATAGACTCAATGTAAACAAAAATAATAAAAACAAACACACTTTATTGTTTAGACTGATGTTAGTCCATTTCTAGCAATATTTCTAGAATTTTGATTGGTTAGGGTTCACATTACTACAGGGAGATGTGTAACTATCCTCGGCATAGTATGTTTCTAGAATTTTGATTGGTTAGAACACGTCGTGACAAAACCCATACAGCACCCGGATGTTGCTATCCATTACAAGGACACAGACTATAAAATGACAAAAAAAAAGGAACCTGGGTGTGTGCAGCATCTAGGAAACCAGTCACTTTCACAGATTGGTGGAAGATAATGACAATAATAAAAAAAATCTAAATTCTATTTCTTCATAAAAGAGGGACGAAAGATACCAGAGGGACACACAAACTCATTAATCGAAAATAAACTGACAACGCCATGGCTAAAATGAAAAAGACAAACAGACAAACATTTATAAGTACACATGACACAGCATAAAAAACTTAAGAATAAGCAACACGAACCAAATAAGATGTTTTGTTAGGTTGTAATGTCAATGACATATAGCTAAAGAAGGAACCTGGGTGTGGGCAGGATCTTGGAAACCATTCACTTTCGAAGATTGGTGAAAAATAAAGACAATAAAAAAACACAATTTTCTAAATTTTATTACTTCATAGTTTGTGAAGGTGGTTGGTGTGGGAAGGATCTGGTAAAGTAAAGATTTAAAAAAAAAATGACGATAAAAAAAATACTTTTATCTTAATTTTATTTCTTCATAAGCTGTTTGGTTAGGTGGTAATGACATAGCTCACGAAGGAACCTGGGTGTGGGCAGGATCTGGAAAACCATTGACTTTCACAGATTGGTGGAAGAGTACAGATGGAAGAAGGAAGGATGAACCTGATAATAAAGGAAGATCTGGATCTGATTGTCTCTCATTGTCCAAATATGACAACTACAGTGCATGGCACGATAGCGAATGTAGCTTGAAAAGGAGAAGAGGAGACTTTAAGGGAATTATTTGTGAAAAACGTAAGTATAAAAGATGACGAATTCCATTTCTTTTTCTAAGTAAAATTAATAAGAAGAGGAGACTTTAAGGTTATTATATGTGAAAAACTTAAGAGCTTATAAAGATGATGAATTCCATTTCTTTTTTTTTAATACAAACTTAATCAATATGACAACTAAAGTGCGTGGCACAATAGCGAATGTAGCTTGAAAAGAAGAAGAGGAGACTTTAAGGGAATCATATATGAAAAACGTAAGTTATAAAAAATGACGAATCCCATTTCTTTTTTAAAAGCAAAATTAAATTTTAAGAAAATATTTTTTTATTGAAAATCTAATACAGACTTAAAAATGTACTAAGTTGAGGTTCTGGAATAAGTGTCAATTTTGTACTCAGATTGTACAATCCAAGATGGCGGTATACCATGAATCTACCTTGAGAATGTACTGAAGTGAAATTAAAAAATAATCTAGGATTTTAAAATCCTAGATTATTTTTTTTTAATTTCACCTCAGTACATTCTCAATTAAGGTAGATGTATGGTATACCGCCATCTTGGATTGTACAATCTCAGTACAAAATCGGTCTAGTTAATTGCCTAAATCTGCAAATTTGGAGACAGATTTGCAATTTAATGGTTAGACTTTTTTCTATTAAAGAATACTTGTAAATTAATCGTATTATACAAAATATTTTAACAAATATAATTTTTTGGGTTTTTTAAAATCATTTTTTTTTCAAATGAGCCATTTAAGGGAAAATAACTCTTTTAGTACAAAATTTATACAGGGCTAACAGGGAATTTTTTTCTCTTTTCTTGTAGCAAGAAAATAGTTCTGTGACACAATATTTTATTTTTATTTTCTTAAAACATACTATGAAACCTTTTTTCTCACAATTTATTTCAAAAATCTATCTCATAGAATTTTTTTTTATGCACACTAATGTGCTTTTTCATAAACAAACTAACCAAGTATTGGCAATTTTCAACGCCTCATAGCTTGAAAAATATCACGGTGACCCGTACTTTTTATTAAATTTTTGAAAAGAGCATAGTAAAATCTTCATTTTGGCAAATTTTAAAAAAAAATCTATCTCAAAATATAAATTATACTTGTGATCTTCCTTAAATGTTTATGTTCATCAAATTATAAATGCATTTGTGGCTAAGCATGATACAATTTAAGGATACTTAAAAGTTTTGTTTTTCTTTTTTTTCAGCGGCAGAATAAAAGACATGGACGAATACAAACCTATGAAAAGAACTGTCACTAGAAGCAATTAAAGATTAGCTATTAAAGAATGTCTTAAAATATACGAAAACTTAATTTATTGCACTTCCAGTGATTTACAAAATATGAAGCATCGAGTTAAAAAAAAATCAAACTGTTCCAGTCCGATTAAAATAGTTACTGTAATTCAAAATTGTAAAACAAGAGTACAAACACTGAGTTGTCTCATGCATGAAAATCAGGTCAAGGTCATAAATGTATCAATCCTGGCAGACAGACATGTGACACATAATGACGGGCGGGCGGGCGGCTCGGACATTACAATCATTTGTTGTTCCCTGGATACACAAACAAGTGACCTTTTATTATATGTTCCTTTAAATTGGGGAAAAAAGACACAAATCAACAAAAACAACGTTAAACCAACAAAATATCGGATGTACCCCGCCAGACAAACATAGACAACTAATAGTTATAATATTCAATTAGACCCACAGACTTCTTACAGTAGGTTAAGATATAGATCACATAACAAAACATTACATTGTCCGATGAACCATGAAAATGAGGTTTGAACCCTTCCAAACGGAAATTTTTAACTATCATTCCTTACGGGTCAAGTGATCTTTTACATCACTTGGGGTCGTTAGTCCGCTTATACAAGTCTCTCTTCCGAAACTAATAATTCAAATGTTACCGAACTTCGCCACAATCATCATTAGATTTTTATACCCAACCTACGAAAGTAGAGAGGCATTATGTAATTATGTATTATGGTACATTGTATGTGTGTCCGTACGTCATTCGTCCGTCCGTAAGTAGTGCCATCTATCCAATTTCAGCTTTAAGTTTGTAGTCCAGTCTAAGTTTTTGGTAAAGACGAAGGCCAATAAACTTGAAACTTAGTACACATGTTCCCTATGATACGATCTTTCAAATTTCAATGCCAAATTAGAGTTTTAATCCAAATTTCATAATCTACTGAACACAGAAAAACATAGAGCGAGTAGGGCATCCGTGTACTTACTATGGACACATTCTAATCTTTAAAAATGTACCATTTTCCCTCTTCCCAATCAACATGGGGATAAAATCAAGAAAACCTCTGTGAAAAAAAAGAAAATCCAACAGAATTAAAATGTTCAGAATGGTGAATTCTATTTATTCGTGTCAAAACAATCAGCAAACTTTTAAGTGGAGTTATTGCCCTAAAATGCAGAATTTTACTATTTTATTTTCATTTATGTAACAACATTGAACAAGGAGAAGGGGTATGATTTTCAATGAAACAACTATTCACTGATGTGGTTGTAAGCAATTTTAGGAAACCATACGGACTTTAACAATGAGAATGAGAAAAACCTATACCGTATAGTCGGGGATTAAATGCCCCGACATAAAAAAGTGTGAAAAAAATCAATAGAGAATTCTTACGGCCTAATTTATAACGTAGCAAATTTTGAAAATCAAATATGTCCAACATGAACCAACGACAACCATTAAAGTGCGGGCTCTTGGCTTGTGATTAAAATATAATAATGTGGTGTCAACCTTCGCCTTGAACAGTGACACAATAGTACAACTATATAAAAAAACCACCTATAAATATCAATTGAAAATGGTTCTCATCAGGTCGATACACTGCAGAGAAACTAAATATCACTTGAAAAGGGTTTCACTCAACAGAAAAAAAAACCAGATTGGACTTTCCAGGGTATTTATTCACCCTTGGTACCAAAACAAAAAAGACAAGGTACATTTCTGAGAGTACTGACAGCTAGTTTAAAGCCAATATTAAACGGCTAATGACAGAATCTGATTTTAAGACTAAAGTATTTAAAATCAGAACACATCCAGCATCCAATGGATTAAGTATAAAGAATCGATTTAACAGTCGGAGAAACTAGTGAGTTTAAGCAATACCAAAAAATCTATAGATACTCTTTCAGAATGGATCAAGGCTGTGCGATCGTTGGTACACATCAGAATTTTAAAATTGAATTGGTCTATCATTACCGATGCTACAACCATCTTTAAAAACCCAAATGTTGCAAAAAGCTTGTCCAACCTCCATGGCAAATATGTTGTCTCAACAGATAAAGCCATCAATAACACCGTTTTTGTGTGTTAGATCACATAACATAAACTGCTTGATAAATAAATAATAAAATGTAAAGGTATTGACAATTCACTCGAAAATTCAAAATGATAAAAGATTATCAAAACAAGAAAAATAGGATAAAAAAGTAAAGAATACAGAATGATTTGAATAATTAAGAGGTTGATGTATGAACTCTCAAGTGTCGTTCAAATTAACTTGTTCCACTTAATCCTTTACTTTATACATAAGATTTTTCACCAGTATGAGTTCTCGTGTGCATCTTTAGGGATCTGCAGTCCCTAAACCCTTTACTGCATACATGTATATATCACATGTGTGAGGTTTATTCCCAGTATTAGTTCTCGTCTGTATCTTTAGGGATCTTCAGTCACTACACTTTACACTATGCATCACATGTGTAAAGTTTTGTTTTTCACCAAAGTAGGTATAAGTATGTATTAAGGGATCTGCAGTCCCTCAGTAAATTACCCTTTACTGCATATATCACATGTGTAAGGTTTATCCCCATGTATGAGTCCCCGTGTTTATCTTTAGGAGTCTGCAGTCACTTAACACTTTACTCTTTGCATCACATGTGTAAGGTTTTGTTTTTCACCAAAGTAAGTACGAGTTTTTATGTATTCTGGGATCTGCAGTCCCTAAACCCTTTGCTGCATATATCACATGTGTGAGGTTTATCCCCATTATGAGTTCTCGTGTGTATCTTTAGGGGTCTGCAGTCACTAAACACTTTACTCTATGCATCACATGTGTAAGGTTTCGTGTTTTACCACATTAGGTATAAGTTTTCATCTACAATCCCTAAACCCTTTACTGCATATATCACATGTGTGAGGTTTATCCCATGTATGAGTTCCCGTGTGTATCTTTAGGGGTCGACAGTCACTAAACACTTTACTCTATATGCATCACATGAGTAAGGTTTTGCTTTTCACCAGAAGGTATGAGTTATCGTGTTTATCTTTAGGGGAATGCAGTCACTAAACACTTTACTCTATGCATCACATAAGTGAGGTGTTTCCCCATGCAGTATGAGTTATCGTGTGTATCTTTAGTGTTCAGCTACAATTGTAATATCATTAAATCCTATACTGCTTGTACTACACTACGGGTTAAGAACTTGAATACCAAGTGTTCAAATATAAACACAAAGTCGTTAAAAACTGAACAGCACACATTACTAGTATTATTATTTAGAACACCATAATACGCTCAAATAAATACAATAAAAAAAAAAGTTCACTACTTTTGAATGAAATCTAAGCCATAAGGCAGCAACCATTTGATTTTCGGGGGGGGGGGGGTTTGGTGAAAAAAATAATTTGTTTCGGACCCTGAGAAAAAAAATTTGTTTGTTTCACCCTCAACTGCCACTATGTGTAATGCTAAAATTGAAAGAAAACAAATGTTTTCGGTTTGAAGTTTGCACAGAAAAAAAAACCCATAGCCCCCCAACCCCCCCCAGAAAATCAAATGGTTGCTGCCTTACTTAACCGTTTGTTTGTTTCTTGGTAAAATGTTCCCTTGATCAATGGCATCAGCATGCAGAAACAAGTTTGAGGTTATTAATAAAACAAATTATCATTTTCCGGATTTAGATTGCTATATGCAAAATAAAGAAATTTACCATATTTTTGCGTCTATTCAGAAGAGCAGGAAAAAAAAAGATTTTTGATTTTTCTCGATATTTTGGTGGAGTGTCTTGCTTGATTGCAAAAGAAATAAATAGGTGTTCATGTGCGTGTTTTTTTTTCAATTAAAGACAATTCAATTATACTTGATTTTTACGATGTTTGTCAGTAGGCTATGGCACTAAATTAAGTTATATTTAAAAGTTTTAATCGCAATAATGTGATTTAATCAGTTCCATCGTATACACGTATATGTGCTGTCAAGTATATGCAGGTTTTTTTCCTTTGCCCCTATCGGCATCGACAGTCCCTATCAATATAAAAGATCATAAAAGGTTTGAAGTGCCTCCTTTACTCCAACGAGATTTTTTTTTATCAAGCATATAAGGGTCTTACAAAACAGGAGAGTTATAAAGTATGATTTCTCTGAAATCGCTTATTGGAATTATTGTATTACCAAAAATCAGATGAATGCTTTTGAGGTCGAAGATTAGAAAAAAAACAATGTGTAAGGGTTTCACTGAAACTAGAGTCTTATAAAAAAGAAGATGTGGTATGATTGCCAATGATATGTACAACTGTCCACAAGAGACCAAAATGACACATTTACAACTATAGGTCACCGTACGCTCTTGAACTATAAGCTAACCCCGTACCGCATAGTCAAATATACAATTCCCTACTTTTTATGTTTGTCGCAGGCTCGACAAAAAACGGGAGAAAAAATAGTAAAAAAAATCCTCTAGATATTATCTTTTGATTACTAAGGGCTTCTCTTCAAGTTTGGTAAAAATCCAGGATAGACAGTGGTAATTATAAGAATCGAATAAATCTTTTAAAAAAATAATCCCGGCGCAGACTGCATGTAATGTTATCTGGAAGAAAAACTACAGTTGTCCATTTATTTTAAAAAGTACTAATATACGGTAAAACAGGAAATACAATTTTACAAAATTTCCTTCTAGAAACTAGCTTTTGATCATAAACTTGTATTAAAACTTGTGTTCAAGGCCTTCAAGTTTATCTGAAATCATTTGATAGTTTAAGAAAGTTATTAAAAGGAGTAGGTCCGGTAAGAGCACTTTTTGGCCTCAAAATATAGCAGTTTTACAAAATTGATAAAATGTAAACTTTTAGTTATTTATTGAACAGTAGAGTGCTTCTGCTACATAAATATGGGCTATTTTTTTTACTATACAATGAACATATATCGGGTACTGGCACCTTAAAGTCATGCTAAATTACTGAATTCTTCAAAATTCTAGCATTTTAGTTAAATTTTAGACGGTTTTCGTGTAAAACGAAAGTGGCCGCATTCGTGTTCATCCTTAATATTGAAATGGAAGTTGTATTTTATGATAATACATAACATATATAAAAGTTGAGGATGAACACGGATGCGGCCACTTTCATTTTTGACAAAAATCATCCGAAAAGTTACATTTTTCGGCATATTTGGTTGCTTTTTCATATTTGAGCTTGAATCGGATCGTTTTTAATGACTAAATCAGTTCAAATCTTTCACATAAACTAATTGATTCAAATGAAATAGACACTTAAGTGTTTAAAAAGTGGTCAACATCTTTTGTCAGATGAACCTGAAATTTGAGGCCAAAATCGGTCCTTAGCGGACCTACTCCTTTCAAAAAGACAGAGTGAATAGCCACAGACACCGATGACGGAATGCAGTATCGCTATTTTTCGGTTTTGCGGTGGAAGTCGCAGGCCCGACAAAAATGAAAACTTTAGCTATAATGTGTATGATATATTTATTTCAAATAAAACCCTACAGGTGCCCCATTTCAATTACGTGACGTCAGGGGAATAACCTTGTTTGCACAACGCCTAGCGTGACGTCACTGGATACAAGAGGAACGGATTTGCAAAATCACCGTACAAATATCGTTAAAGTAAGTTTTGTAAGACTGCTCGCCATATATTCATATCTTATACAAACTCAATGCTTACAGCGCAACCGCTTATTATTGTGCATTTACATTTCCCCCTAATCAATAATAACACATTTCGACGCATGCACGATCTGCGTTTTTTCTCTCCTAAATGAAATATTGAGAAAGAAAATGGAGAATGTGTCTGGGACAACAACCCGACCAAAGAATAGACAACAACCGAAGGCAACTAATGAGTCTTCAATCATGTCAATGCAGCGAGAAACTCCGGCACCCGGAGGTGTTCTTCAGCTGGCCCCCAAAACAAATATGTATGGAAAAAAATAATGGACGACTGTATATATAAAAAAGAAACTAAAATTAAAGTTCATACTGACTGCATATTTTATACTTCTGGGTTCTGAGAACGAGATGATGTTCACTTTTTGTTATTCATTTAATAAGGGATCAACCTATTGATATGGAAAAAAAGGGGGGGGGGCGGGGACTCCCGGACTGGATTTTTTTGGCGGATCATTTTCATCCGGTGCTTCTATTTGTTTATTTTTGCACTTTTGTATAGTTTCATATTTACACGTATATATATATGCACATTAGTCCAGTCGAAATGTTTTGTTCTAATCTAACGTTATAGCACTTAGCAGCATTAAGCCCAAAATGCACAGAAAAAGTCCAATAGAATTTAACTTTAGGAAAACTCAAATTTTGCGTTAACATTGCCATTGGAAAGGGAGATAACTCCGAGTTTTTTTAATCAGTTTTTGGTTGATTTTCCTAAAACTCATGTAAAATATGATATTTTGACGGGGGTTGCAAGTTCTTTTTTGATTTAATATATTATAAAATCATCTGCCCATGAAATGTACAAAACCGAAGTGTTTTCAGACACTGTATGGCATGTAGTAAAACTTTGAAATGTCTCATTTTTCAGATACTATATCATATGACATGCAGACAGTATAACTTTAACGTGTTCCTCTATTTTCAGACACTGTATGGCATGCACCAAGACTTTAAAATAATATTTGTTTCTTTTTTCAGACAATATATGACATGCAGTAAATTTTTTAAATGTCCCATTTTTCAGACACTATATCAAATGACATACAGACAATATAACTTTGAAACGTTTATCCCCTATTTTCAGACACTGTATGGCATGCTGCAAGACTTTGAAACGTTTATCCCCTATTTTCAGACACTGTATGGCATGCTGCAAGACTTTGAAACGTTTATTCCCTATTTTCAGACACTGTATGGCATGCTGCAAGACTTTGAAACGTGTATCCCCTATTTTCAGACACTGTATGGCATGCTGCAAGACTTTGAAACGTTTATACCCTATTTTCAGACACTGTATGGCATGCTGCAAGACTTTGAAACATTTATCCTCGATTTTCAGACACTGTATGGCATGCAGCGAGACTTTGCAACGTGTATCCTCAATTGTCAAGAGAGTATAACTTTGAAACGTTTATCCTTTATTTTCAGACACTGTATTCCATGCGGCAAGACTTTAAAACGTTTATCCTCCATTTTCAGACATGTTTTAACTTTTTTCTTTTTTTCCACACTTTATGGCATGCAGTAAAACTTTAAAATGTTTATTCTCTATTTTTTTTACACTTATTGGCATGCATTAAACTTTGAAACGTTTATCCCCTATGAGCAGACACTGTATGGGATGCAGCAAGACTTTGAAACGTTTTCCTCTATTTCTATTTTTAGACACTCACACTGTTTGGCATGCAGCAAGACTTTGAAACGTTTTTCCTCTATTCTCAGACACTGTATGGCATGCAGCAAGACTTTAAAACATGTACCCTCAATTTTCAGACAGTATAACTTTGAAACGTTCATCCTCCATTTTTCAGACTGTATGGCATGCGGCAAGTCTGAGTCTTACTTTAAAACGTTTATCCTCGTTTATCTTCTATGTTCAGACACTGTATGGTATGGAGTACAACCTTGAAACGTTTAATTTCAGAAAATATGTAGCATTTAGTATAATTTTGAAATATTTATCTTTAATTTTCAGACACTATATGGCATGCTGAAAAAATTTGAAAAGTTCATTCTTTATTCCTAGACACTTTTAATGGCATGAAGACTCCAGTATAACGTTACTAAAACGTTTATCCTCTACCTTTTTAGACAATATATATATATGGCATGCAGTAAAACTTTGAAACGTTTATTCTCTTTTTTGAGACACTTTATTGCATGAACACCGTGTATCATCAGTACACCGGAAATAGGTACTAACCAAGCTGGCATGATCGGTTTTGACCTTACACGGTAACAAAAATCTTTGTTTTGCTTTATCAATATTCAATGTACATTTCTCAGCATTTGAAATTCTTGCTCCCAAATAATGTTGCATCGGTTTCTTCCTATTTATTTTATAAAACAACTTTGATATTTTAATGAGAACAATTAACTTGTACATTTGTAAATAGTTGTGAATATCAACACCAACTTTCAATTTCGATACAGTTGTCGAGACATTTGCATATTTTATCTGAAAGAAAGCTATTACAGGGCAAAATTAATAGTTACCAATCACAAACCTATTTGTGATTATTCGTTCCTTGTCCTATTTGGATAATAAACGAGCATGAAAATAACGTTTTTGTGTATGGTGTACAGCAGCTTAACTATGAACCGTACATAATGATTTATTTGGTCAGCTAAGCACCGTACACAACACTTCTTTTCGGGATAAAATGTCGAAAAATAACATATGTTTGAGAGATTCCAATGCCAATTATTGAAACAGCTAAACTTATTTAACACATACATTGGTCTTCTAAGAAGACCAATGTATTTAATGCTTCTTCTATCAGAAAAAGAGTTGCAATGCATATAGAATCATATCGGATGAGACGAGCGACAAATTCTTTAACAAGTTTTTGCACATATTTTCAGTAATCGTTATTGTTTTAGGGAAATAATGAGACATCTCTAATCATTAACCAACGACCAAACCATTTCTTGTAACACCAATTATGTTTAGATTGAAGTACACATTGGTATTTTGTGAACAAAACAAAGATTTTCGTTACCGTGTAAGGTCTAAATCGACCATGCCCGCTTGGTTAGTACCTATATCCGGTGTACTGATGATACACGGTGATGCTGCTAACTTTCAAACGTGCATCCTTTATTTTCAGACACTATTTAGTATTATAATAATATGGCAAACACTTTACCGTAAAACTATATAATCTTTATCCTCAAGTCAGAGACTTATATATAGTATTAGAATGCAGTAAAACTTTGCAACGTTATTCTCTATTTTCAGACACTATATATCTTTATGGCTCTGAAACATTTATCCTTTTTTTTTCAGACACTATAACAAAGACAGGACCACGTGACAGGAAATCATCATGGCACATGTTGCTATGCACATCCTATTGGTGATTTGTACGGTACTTATTGTGGGAGCCAGTAGTATGTATTTATATCTAAACTTCTGTTTCTAGAAGAAAAAAAATCTATTGTACATTTCTCTACTTTTATGTGTAATTAGTTAAACAAAATTAATGGTTACCAAATTCCGAGAAAAATTCTAAACTGAAATTTCCTAATCAAATGGCAAAATAAAATTAAAGCTCAAACACATAAAAAATGATAACAAGTTGAACTGTCATAATCCTGACTTTATATGGGCATTTTTCAGGTAGAAAATGGGGGATTAAACTTAGTGTTATAGCTTGTAAATATAATGTCTTATAATAGAATCACTGTTTGTACACACTAAGTCACTTCAAATGTTATATATTCCTCAGTTGCAATAGAGTTTTGTGTGTTCAGGAAGATCCTGATTTTGCTTATTCTGCAGACTCGATTTATTCTGGTGTGTACAAATTTTGCGTTGTATTTTCCTAGTCAGTATTTCGAAATTCTGCTTTAATTATGTAATCTATCAAAAATTAAATCCTTCATATTTTCATAAATCACAGCTAAATCTTACTACTTTAGGTCTTTCCATTTTTCTCAGTATCATTAGTGTCTTAGTGTGATGAGTTAATTACTCTGAATAAAAATGATACAAATCAAATCATATCAAATAATTTTATTGGTGTAAATTCCTATACAGAAATGATACCAGCCGACATTTACAAATTACAAATACAAAAATAAACAAACAAACAAACAAAAACAAAAAAACAAACCAAACATATTTTCTCAATAACAAGAGATACATATTTTATATTTACATTGCGTGGAAGTGTTAATCATGCAATATTATTAATTCAAGCCATTACAATTTATCTTTAATATCATAAAAGCTCTTTGAATGTTCAAATCATACATATCGCTTATTCCAGCTACACTTAGTAGTTACAGTACTAATGTCCGTATCATTACTTTTCAAAATGAAACTAAACTTCATCTTGTTCACACATATTAACAAAACATGGAACTATATCACTGCAGTGATATTGTTTGCCTTAAATTAGTGGAGAATACAGGCTTTTTCCCCTGGAGAAGAATCCCAAATTGAAAAAAAATATGGCTTAAATTATTCCCAAAAAGACAACTTTTTTCCCAAACAGTTCAGTCTCAGTAGTAATTGTGCATGAAAACAAACTGAAAAAAAAATCATTTGAACATTTTTCATGCCTAAAATGACTATATGTGCAGATTTAAGGGTCTATTTATGTATCATCACTGGTAAAATGGGGTCTTATTTTATAACAGGCTTTGACTCTTGAAAATGGGTCTGTAAATTGAAGTTTCAGTCAAATTCATGGTATATTTGAAATTTCCCAATTTGATGAAAATGACGCATATTTTCCCAATAAAAAAGGGTAGAGGTAGTTTTGAAAAAAGCCAACAATATCACTGATCACTTAAATTACAAAAGAGTACATTTCTATTAAGTTCTAACGCTTTACATTGAATGAGGAAATGGGACTCATCTTCAATTCCATCCTTACAAATTGGACAAATCTCTGTTCTAAAGGTGTTTTAGTATATCTACCAACTTCTATTAGTAATTTACTATTCCTAATTCTGATTTTTACCATTTTAGAAATAAAACTTTTGTTAAGGTCCAGTACTAAGAAGATATTTTTCTAATTCAAAATTATTTTTAACTTTGCGATATGTTCGATACATGTAAGAGCTCGTCTTTCAAGTAATCACGAAATCGTTTTCTTTTGAACGCCGTCATCTAGTAATAATTAAGAAAAAAATCTGTCTACTTTTAATTCGAGGTACATTAAACAGGTGAACTGAATAAGTTCAATAACACATGTTTCTTTTCTGTTGTCAAGAATACACTGTTTCAATTTTTGGTATGCTATATTGCACCAATCATATAATTTGTTGACAAATGTTGGTTGGCTTTATAGAGATTCACTAAAGCGTGAAGGCAGTCATTGGGCCCCCACTTATGAAAATTTCTGGATCCGCCATTGTTAATATGGTGTATACAATTATGTCAGAAGTCAAATGAAGCATACATGTACGTGCTGTCTCAATTTATCTGCATTTCTCCATTTCTAAAGAACCGACTGATCTAGAGGAGTACTTAATGAAACCAATCCGTCAAATTATGACCCCTCTGGATTGTTTTTTTTTTTTAAATAATAAAATAGTCCTAGATTAGCAAATTATCAAATACTACGCTGATGTACGTCCATTATTAATTTTTTTTTAAATACATGCTTTCTTCATGAATGTTCCTATTTATTCTGTTGGCAGTTCATATGATTTTTCTACTCTCTACACTACACTTCCACACAATCCTATCAAGAAAATGCGTTCATATTAAATTAAATGGTCTTGTTGAAAAATCTCATTTCAAATATATTTGCTCTACTTCGTTTAAAGCCTTTTTCTATAACAAAACAGGAAAATATGCCAGATACACTTACTGGAAATGTGAAGATATGATTGAAGCATTACATTGTCTCCTGGATAACGCCATATATTACGGATTACAAATGTGTCGAGGTTTCTGATTGGATAACAACACAGAGATGTCAGTATATATTCAGGAAACTGCCGGGGTATATACGACGTTTTTATCCCCAATTGGAACCTCAAAAACGTCATCATAACACCGGTTACTATGTGACGTAGTCATAAGCTATCAGACTGTCAGAGGTTCACAGAGGGAAAATAATGACGTGCTTCAGTCAATAATACATTTTTGATACAAAATCAAGCAATTAACACTTTTAATACTTTAATTTGATGTTAAAAGTGTTATTATAAATTATTACATACACGATAAAATTATGTTCACAGCAAATTAGAAAATCCTTCACGTATGCCGAACATATCAGGTTGGGTTTTTCAATATATATGTGTTGTCAACAAATACCTGCACTGGAAAATAACATTAAGTCAGGGTAATCCGTAATATATGTGTAATTCAGGTCTCAGAAAGGGTATATACTGTGACATTCCCGGCTTAGGGCTTATATCCCCTTCGCCTTCGGCTGATTTTTCATTCCCTATTGTTAATTTTCCTTTTTAAGACGGCGATATGCCTTTGTCTCCATCTTGTATGGTGATCATGTATCCCAACTCGTTCTTTACACCCGTCTGTCATATATTTTAACGAACGAGATCTATAAGACGTATTTATACTTGTATGCAAATTTGTCCGCCATTACGTAAAATCACACAGGTTCCCGTAAACTTTGAAATCATTATTTAAAATATTTGACAGCACAATTTAAAAGTGATTGTTGCTTGACGTCAATGGGTGATTCGGAGTCGATCTAAGGTCATTCGGAGGCGAGAAACAGCTAAATAGTTCAATACCAAAAGTGGTAAATTGTTAAGTCAGGGATTTCGTTACTATAAATTACTAAAAACTTTTACTAAATTCTTTCATCGATACGAATATTTGATTAGTAAATTATTAAAAACAGTATTTCACATCCGAAATTTTACGGTAATGTTGTAAATAAAACTACCGTAATATTAAATATGTGATTTGTGAAAACTTATCGAAACTTTAAACACTCGTATTATATATGGTTGCATTTCTGAAATTGTTTATTTTCTCCCTCAAAGGCCCTTTATGTTAGTGATTTTGTATAAATTTACATTGTGTCATAGATCAAATGCATTCGTTCAACGTATTACTTGTTTGTTTTCCTATGTCTTTCAATTGAGTAAAGCCATTTCAATTGATATTTTATAGTGTGTCCTTCTATGTTGTGAGGTTACACTATTGTTTACGGTAAGGATGACGGTTGGTACCTATCTTTTAAAATGTTTAACCCCGTTTGCACCTGTCAGGAACCTGATGTTCAGTGATTGTCGTTTGTTGATCAGGTTTTTAATATAGTTGGTTTTCACGTTTGAAAGGTTTTACACTAGCTATGTTTGGGCCCTTTATTGCTTGCTGTTCGTTGTGAGCCAAGGATCCGTGTTGAAGACCGTACTTTGACCTATGATGGTTTACTTTAACAAATTTTGACTTAGATCGGGAGTTGTCTCATTCGCACTACCACATCTTCTTATATCTATATACATGTACAAACTTAGACAAACAAGGTATTAAAGCATAACGTTTTATTTTTTTAAATTATCTTTCTTGATCTGAAGTTCCATCCAACTGTCCAAATAAACTTTTTCTTTAGTAGGTAACTCAGGGTCTTGATACATTGGTTGTGTTTGAGGATGGTATAACTTCTCCCGGTAAACTAACATTCATGTTTGAGGATGGTATAGCTTCTCCCGGTTAACTAACCTCCATGTTTGAGGATGGTATAACTTCTCCCGGTAAACTAACAGCCATTTTTGAGGATGGTATAACTTCTCCCGGTAAACTATAAACATTCATGTTTGAGGATTGTATAACTTCTCCCGGTAAACTAACATTCATGTTTGAGGATGGTATAGCTTCTCCCGGTAAACTAACATACATGTTTGAGGATGGTATAACTTCTCCCGGTAAACTAAACTCTATGTTTGAGGATGGTATAACTTCTCCCGGTAAACTATAAACATTCATGTTTGAGGATGGAATAACTTCTCCCGGTAAACTAACATTCATGTTTGAGAATGGTATAGCTTCTCCCGGTAAACTAACATCCATGTTTGAGGATGTTATAACTTCTCCCGGTAAACTATAAACATTCATGTTTGAGGATGGTATAACTTCTCCCGGTAAACTAACATCCATGTTTAAGGATGGTATCACTTCTCCCGCTAAACTAACCTCCATGTTTGAGGATGGTATAACTTATCTCGGTAAACTAAACTCCATGTTTGAGGATGGTATAACTTCTCCCGGTAAACTATAAACATTCATGTTTGAGGATACTTCTCCCGGTAAACTAACATTCATGTTTGAGAATGGTATAGCTTCTCCCGGTAAACTAACATCCATGTTTGAGGATGGTATAACTTCTCCCGGTAAACTATAAACATTCATGTTTAAGGATGGTATAACTTCTCCCGGTTAACTATACACATTCATGTCTGAGGATGGTATAACTTCCCCCGGTAAACTAACATTCATGTTTGAGGATGGTATAACTTTTCCCGGTAAACTAACCTCCATGTTTGAGGATGGTATAACTTCTTCCGGTAAACTAACATCCATGTTTGAGGAGCGTATCACTTCTCCTGGTAAACTAACATTCATGTTTCAGGATGGTATTACTTCTCCCGGTTAACTAACATCTATGTTTGAGGATAGTAAAACTTCTTCCAGTTAACTAACATCTATGTTTGAGGATGGTATAACTTCTCCCGGTAAACACAATTCATGTTTGATGATGGCATAACTTCTCCCGGATAACTAACATCTATGTTTGAGGATGGTATCACTTCTCCTGGTAAACTAACATCTATGTTTGAGGATGGTATAACTTCTCCCGGTAAACACAATTCATGTTTGATGATGGCATAACTTCTCCCGGACAACTAACATCTATGTTTGAGGATGGTATCACTTCTCCTGGTAAACTAACATTCATGTTTGATGATGGTATAACTTCTCCCGGTAAACTAACATTCATGTTTGAGAATGGTATAGCTTCTCCCGGTAAACTAACATCCATGTTTGAGGATGGTATAACTTCTCCCGGTAAACTATAAACATTCATGTTTGAGGATGGTATAACTTCTCCCGGTAAACTAACATCCATGTTTAAGGATGGTATCACTTCTCCCGGAAAACTAACCTTCATGTTTGAGGATGGTATAACTTCTCCCGGTAAACTAAACTCCATGTTTGAGGATGGTATAACTTCTCCCGGTAAACTATAAACATTCATGTTTGAGGATGGTATAACTTCTCCCGGTAAACTAACATTCATGTTTGAGAATTGTATAGCTTCTCCCGGTAAACTAACATCCATGTTTGAGGATGGTATAACTTCTCCCGGTAAACTATAAACATTCATGTTTAAGGATGGTATAACTTCTCCCGGTTAACTATACACATTCATGTCTGAGGATGGTATAACTTCCCCCGGTAAACTAACATTCATGTTTGAGGATGGTATAACTTCTCCCGGTAAACTAACCTCCATGTTTGAGGATGGTATAACTTCTTCTGGTAAACTAACATCCATGTTTGAGGAGCGTATCACTTCTCCCGGTACACTAACATTCATGTTTCAGGATGGTATAACTTCTCCCGGTTAACTAACATCTATGTTTGAGGATAGTATAACTTCTTCCGGTTAACTAACATCTATGTTTGAGGATGGTATAACTTCTCCCGGTAAACACAATTCATGTTTGATGATGGCATAACTTCTCCCGGTTAACTAACATCTATGTTTGAGGATAGTATAACTTCTTCCGGTTAACTAACATCTGTTTGAGGATGGTATAACTTCTCCCGGTAAACACAATTCATGTTTCAGGATGGTATAACTTCTCCCGGTTAACTTACATCTATGTTTGAGGATAGTATAACTTCTTCCGGATAACTAACATCTATGTTTGAGGATGGTATCACTTCTCCTGGTAAACTAACATTCATGTTTGATGAGGGTATAACTTCTCCCAGTAAACTAACATTCAAGTTTGAGGATGGTATAACTTCTCCCGGTAAACTAACATTCATGTTTGATGATGGTATAACTTCTCCCAGTTAACTAACATCTATGTTTGAGGATGGTATAAATTTTCCCGGTAAACTAACATCTATGTTTGAGGATGGTATAACTTCTCCCGGTAAACTAACATTCATGTTTCAGGATGGTATAACTTCTCCCGGTTAACTAACATCTGTTTGAGGATGGTATCACTTCTCCCGGTAAACTAACATTCATGTTTGAGGATGGTATTACTTCTCCCGGTTAACTAACATTCATGTTTGATGATGATATAACTTCTCCCAGTTAACTAACATCTATGTTTGAGAATGGTATAACTTCTCCAGGTTAACTAACAGCAATGTTAGATGATGGTATAACTTCTCCCGGTAAACTAACATCCATGTTTGAGGATGGTTTCACTTCTTCTGGTAAACTAACCTCCATGTTTGAGAATGGTATAACTTCTCCAGGTTAACTAACATCTACGTTTGAGGATGGTATCACTTCTCCTGGTAAACTAACATCCATGTTTGAGGATGGTTACTTTCACTTCTTCTGGTAAACTAACCTCCATGTTTGAGGATGGTATAACTTCTCCAGGTTAACTAACATCTATGTTTGAGGATGGTATAACTTCTCCCGGTAAACCAACATTCATGTTTCAGGATGGTATAACTTCTCCCGGTTAACTAACATCTGTTTGAGGATGGTATCACAACTCCTGGTAAACTAACCTCCATGTTTGATGATGGTATAATTTCTCCCGGTAAACTAACCTCCATGTTTGAGGATGGTATCACTTCTCCTGGTAAACTCACATTCATGTTTGATGATGGTATAACTTCCCCCGGGTAACGAGCATCTATGTTTTATGATGGTATCACTTCTCCCGGTAAACTAACATCCCAAGGTATAACTTCTCCCGGTAAACTAACCTCAATGTTTGAGGATGGTATAACTTCTCCCGGTAAACTAACAGCTATGTTTGATGATGGTATCACTTCTCCCGGTAATCTAACACCCATGTTTGAGGATGGTATAACTTCTCCCGGTAAACAAACATCCATGTTTGAGGATGGTATAACTTCTCCTGGTAAACTAACATTCATGTTTGAGTTGGCTGCCAACATTATAGTCATACTTGTTGAAGTTGTTCTCTTACTCTTCGCTGCTTTAGGTCTCCGTCTTCTGTCCAGTGTATCATTTGTACCAAACAACAGTTCATCAACGTCTTTTCTAAATTTTGCATAACATGCATTTATACCGCTGATGATCTCCTTTTCATTGCCTCTTGTGTTTCTCCTCCTTTTCCCTAAATGTCACGTAAACTGATGGTCTCTTTTTCGTTGGCCTCGTTTGTTTCTCCTCCTTTTACCTGAATGTCGCGTAAACGATTCGGGTTATCTCCTCCTTTTCCCTGAATGTCGCGTAAACGATTCGGGCTATCTCCTCCTTTTCCCTAAATATCGCGTAAACGATTCGGCTTATCTCCTCCTTTTTAGTTATCTCTGGTGGAAGGTAAGTCATCGTTGTTGAACTCAACATTATCAAGAAGCGGTGTTGGATTTAGATCTATACAGGGCTTGTTCAATGCCGTTTGACACTTTCTTTCTTCCGTGGAGAGACGTCTGCTCTTATTCTGATTATTTTGAGATATAGCTGTCGTGTTACTTATAACACTTGATACAGAACGTGATCCTGGTTCACTAAAAGGTACAACTCTGTTCTTATTAAATATGATTCTAAGTCTCTGAACAAACCTTACCAAAGCGAATCTCTATTCTTTGTTGCTTCCTGTCTAATTACATAAATTTCTTTCCACAATTAACTCCTATTTTTTTATGCTTAAGTCTTTCATGTCGGTAATCTCATGCAGCAATTCGTGATCCTGAAATGCTCGCTGGTGCTGCACGCTGACGTCGACTGCATTGCAACGTGACTATGGGAGATGCGATTGCTTGTTGAAGACTGGACGGAAGGGAACAGGGGAAAAGATAATGTGACTAAATTATCAGTGTTTTATTAATACACATGATTATTCTCTTTTTTATAATAGTATAATCACAATACAATTAAGCAATTTAGATTGAAACTAAAGGATCCAATAGAGGATACTCCCGTACATTAAAAATGGAGGAAATACAATGTATCAAACAAGCAAACAATATACCGAAAAAAATATGAAAACATTGAAGATACTTAAGTTTTTTTGAAATATTTTAACTTTTTTTTAACTTCGGCTAAGAACCAACGTCTCACTATAGAAGAAGAATAGTTTATACAAAGTGTCATGTTGGTCTCTTGTGGACAGTTGTTTCATTGGCAATCATACCACATCTTCTTTTTATAAATTTAAGATATTAAACTCTGGTTATTTTTCACATCATTCTATCTTTATGGGAAAATAAGATAACTCGGTTTTCGATAGTTCAGTTTAAAATATTTAATATGTATAGTGGTTTGGAGAACAAGTTATTGAAACTTATATAAATCCCTTTCCATTTTGCGGTTGCGAGTGCTGCATTGTATGGGCATTAGGCTGCTCTTTTTCGAAATCTACAAGGCTGTCTTTTACGTACAAGAGATATGGCTTTCTCTTAACGCGGTTAGCCATTTATCGTCCCCTTCCGACTGACTAAAATCGTTTCCTCAAGACCATACTCGCAAATGGTGTCAAGGGAGAGCCGAAAATTCAGTCCCTGAAATTTTCATCCCGGAACTGGAATCGAACAAGTATCCTTTGTGTTAGTAGTCCGATGCCCTAACCACAAGACTACTACTTCAATCATAGTTTGTCTCTTTTTTTTTTTAAAGTTAAAAATGTTTATGTACATTCCAATTATAATTTTCACTAAAGAATTTGACATAAGATTAAAGTTTCTGTAATAAAGTGGTGGCTGCCGTGTGGTGTTTTTTTTTTTTTTTTTTTGTGTGTGTTTGTGAGTATGTGTGTTTGTGTAAGGGTGTGTTACACTTCTTTCATGTATTTGTCTTTAAATAAAAGGGCCTGTGTTCGAGTCCCAGAGGATACCAATTGATAATGTAATGACAATTATGCTCTCTGGTTACACACGTGACACAAGACCCTTCATCCATGTTTTCGAATAAAAACATGAAACAAAAAAGACCCAGTTTCATATCATGCTGCGTTCACACGTTATTCGAATTCGATTCGCATAAACTTATTCGATTTAGTTTAATTCGCATTCAAAACGTTTTACATCCTAACGTCAATTCTAATCCGAATTGCAATGCGTGTCAAATACTGTCCTAACGACATTACCTTTAAATCCGTATTAACAAAAACGCATTTCTGATTTTTTGGAAAACTAAGGCTTTTCTA
Organism: Mytilus edulis; assembly: GCF_963676685.1. Taxonomy (NCBI): domain Eukaryota; kingdom Metazoa; phylum Mollusca; class Bivalvia; order Mytilida; family Mytilidae; genus Mytilus; species Mytilus edulis. The sequence goes on from NC_092354.1 coordinate 18,065,499, forward strand.
CCTGAGGCACTTAAAGCGAGGAAATCACTATGTGATCCGTGTAAACTCATCAAACCTTTAAACAAACTTATATTATACTAGAACACACCCGCATAATCGCGGGCATTCAGAGCGTAGTTTAAAGTATGTAAAGTGTTGTTGGAAGAATTTTGTGAAATATTGAATGACTGGAGAATTTCAGCAAAAGTATCATAAATCATAGGTTATTGGGGACAGGAAAATGTTCAGTTTTTTAATCCCTCCTCCTTTATTTTCAAAATTCCCAATTTGTGGTTTTCTATCAATTTCAATATGAATATACATTTAGTATGTTATGAACATTTAAGTAAGGAGCCTGTACTTGAGTGGTTGTCGTTTGTTTATGTGTTACATATTTGTTTTTCGTTCATTTTTTGTACATAAATAAGGCCGCTAGTTTTCTCGTTTGAATTGTTTTACATTGTCATTTCGGTGCCTTTTAAAGCTGAGTATGCGGTATGGTCTTTGCTCGTTGTTGAAGGCCGTACGATGACCTATAGTTGTTAATTTCTGTGTCATTTTGGTCTCTTGTGGAGAGTTGTCAACATGGCAATCATACCACATCTTCTTTTTTTTTGTAATCAATGAATTTTGTAAAAGATTTAATGACTGGAGAATTTCAGAAAAGGTATCAAAAGTGCACATGAATAATTTTAGCGCTTATCTGTATATTATGAACATTCACTATATAAATAAAGTGTATTTACTTTCAATTCTAAGTTTTCTAATCGATCCATGGTGGTCATTGATATAGTATACAGACCCTCTCTATTTAATAAACTCTAAACGTGTATTTACTTTCAATTCTAAGTTTTCTAATCGATCCATGGTGGTCATTGATTATGATATAGTATACAGACCCTCTCTATTTAATAAACTCTGTGACCACCGTGGATAGTAAACTTGAAAATGATAGCAGATAGAATTCTGAAAATACACTTTATTAGAAAAACGCAAACCGGAAGTATAATCTGACTTAAAATTTTGTCCAATGACGGGACAATATCCGGATGCCCTTTTTCTCGTTTTTCTCCCAAAATAACTCAATCTGAATAATCATATGAATGGATGACAAATGCGACTGTGCACTGTACCTATAGGACACAGAGGCGTGTTGGTTAATTTATTGTGGAAAGAAGAGAAGCGACACCCAAAATGAGGTCTTCTCGTTTAATAGTATAGATAAGCAAAGGTTAGCGTACCAATATTGTAATAAGATCTCTGAATATAGTTTACATTGGCACTAATATCGATTTTGTCATTAGCAAATTAAAACATTACTAAATTGTATCTTCTTTTGAGGCGGGATGTATAGAGACACAGATACGTTAATTTTTATCTCTATAGAAGTCGCTCCTCACTATCCTACTACCTGTCGATACATCCATTTTCGGCATTGCACAAGTCATGTCTTCTCTGACTGTTCATGACATTAAAATACTAAATCCCTGGGATGTGTTTTAGTTGATTTTAGTCTCTGATGAGTGATTTTTTTATTATCAATTGTTTTTGGCTTTTAACTAGCTGTCAGTAACTGCGAGTACTCTCAAATCGTATTTTCTTGTTAATTCGACCTGTTAATACTGTTTATAATGCTTTTTTGTTATTTTATATTTATATGGATCTTGTCTATATACCAGCTTTGATTATTTGGAATATATTCTAAGTTTCACTGCTTCTTACTACATTTGTATAAACCCAAGATTTACCTGTATTTTTTTAAAACCGTTTTTTTTCTAAAGTGAATATTTTCGAAGGGTTAACCATTTCGCAGTGGTGACTTGCCATGGCTTTGTTTGGACTTGTTAATGTTTGTTTGCTTCTTGGCGTTGAATGTTTGTCCCTAATATTTTATTAACTGTGCATTTGCATTCAGATATCGCAGATCGAATTTATTCGTTGATAGTGTATTAATGTACGTTTTTTGATTGAGTTCAGCCTGCCAATTGATATTTTAATGTGTGTTTTTCTATGTTGTGATGTTATGCTATTGTTTCAGAAAAAAGGAGAAGGTTTGGATCCATTAAAGCGTATAATCCTGCTGCGAATGTCAGGAATCTGATGTACAGTAGTTGTCGTTTGTTTATGTAATTTATACGTGTTTCTCGTTTTTTAGCTCACCTGGCCCGAAGGGCCAAGTGAGCTTTTCCCATCACTTTGCGTCCGGCGTCCGTCGTCGTCGTCCGTCGTCCGTCGTCGTTAACTTTTACAAAAATCTTCTCCTCTGAAACTACTGGGCCAAATTAAACCAAACTTGGCCACAATCATCATTGGGGTATCTAGTTTAAAAAATGTGTGGCGTGACCCCGCCAACCAACCAAGATGGCCGCCATGGCTAAAAATAGAACATAGGGGTAAAATGCAGTTTTTGGCTTATAACTCAAAAACCAAAGCATTTAGAGCAAATCTGACAGGGGTAAAATTGTTTATCAGGTCAAGATCTATCTGCCCTGAAATTTTCAGATGAATCAGACAACCCGTTGTTGGGTTGCTGCCCCTGAATATGTAATTTTAAGGAAATTTTGCTGTTTTTGGTTATTATCTTGAATATTGTTATAGATAAAGATAAACTGTAAACAGCAATAATGTTCAGCAAAGTAAGATTTACAAATAAGTCAACATGACCGAAATGGTCAATTGACCCCTTTAGGAGTTATTGCCCTTTATAGTCAATTTTTAACCATTTTTCGTAAATCTTAGTAATCTATTACAAAAATCTTCTCCTCTGAAACTGCATGGCCAAATTAATCCAAACTTGGCCACAATCATCTTTGGGGTATCTAGTTTAAAAAATGTGTGGCGTGACCCGGCCAACCAACCAAGATGGACGCCATGGCTAAAAATAGAACATAGAGGTGAAATGTAGATTTTGGCTTATAACTCTGAAACCAAAGCATTTAAAGCAAATCTGACATGGGGGTAAAATTGTTCATCAAGTGAAAATGTATCAGCCCTGAAATTTTCAGATGAATCAGACAACCTGTTGTTGGGTTGCTGCCCCTGAATATGTAATTTTAAGGAAATTTTGCAGATTTTGGTTATTATCTTGAATATTATTATAGATAAAGATAAACTGTAAACAGAAATAATGTTCAGCAAAGTAAGATTTACAAATAAGTCAACATGACCGAAATGGTCAGTTGACCCCTTTAGGAGTTATTGCCCTTTATAGTCAATTTTTAACCATTTTTCGTAAATCTTAGTAATCTATTACAAAAATCTTCTCCTCTGAAACTACATGGCCAAATTAATCCAAACTTGGCCACAATCATCTTTGGGGCATCTAGTTTAAAAAATGTGTGGCGTGACCTGGCCAACCAACCAAGATGGCCGCCATGGCTAAAAATAGAACATAGGGGTGAAATGTAGATTTTGGCTTATAACTCTGAAACCAAAGCATTTAGAGCAAATCTGAAATGAGTAAAATTGTTCATCAAGTGAAAATCTATCAGCCCTGAAACTTTCAAATGAATAGGACAACCGGTTATTGAGTTGCTGCCCCGAAATAAGTACATGTAATTTGAAGGAAATTTTGCAGATTTTGGTTATTATCTTGAATATTGTTATAGATAAAGATAAACTGTAAACAGCAATAATGTTCAGCAAAGTAAGATTTACAAATAAGTCAACATGACCGAAATGGTCAATTGACCCCTTTAGGAGTTATTGCCCTTTATAGTCAATTTTTAACCATTTTTCGTAAATCTTAGTAATCTATTACAAAAATCTTCTCCTCTGAAACTCATGGCCAAATTAATCCAAACTTGGCCACAATCATCTTTGGGGTATCTAGTTTAAAAAATGTGTGGCGTTACCCGGCCAACCAACCAAGATGGCCGCCATGGCTAAAAATAGAACATAGAGGTGAAATGTAGATTTTGGCTTATAACTCTGAAACCAAAGCATTTAAAGCAAATCTGACATGGGGGTAAAATTGTTCATCAAGTGAAAATGTATCAGCCCTGAAATTTTCAGATGAATCAGACAACCTGTTGTTGGGTTGCTGCCCCTGAATATGTAATTTTAAGGAAATTTTGCAGATTTTGGTTATTATCTTGAATATTATTATAGATAAAGATAAACTGTAAACAGAAATAATGTTCAGCAAAGTAAGATTTACAAATAAGTCAACATGACCGAAATGGTCAGTTGACCCCTTTAGGAGTTATTGCCCTTTATAGTCAATTTTTAACCATTTTTCGTAAATCTTAGTAATCTATTACAAAAATCTTCTCCTCTGAAACTACATGGCCAAATTAATCCAAACTTGGCCACAATCATCTTTGGGGCATCTAGTTTAAAAAATGTGTGGCGTTACCCGGCCAACCAACCAAGATGGCCGCCATGGCTAAAAATAGAACATAGGGGTGAAATGTAGATTTTGGCTTATAACTCTGAAACCAAAGCATTTAGAGCAAATCTGAAATGAGTAAAATTGTTCATCAAGTGAAAATCTATCAGCCCTGAAACTTTCAAATGAATAGGACAACCGGTTATTGAGTTGCTGCCCCGAAATAAGTAATTTGAAGGAAATTTTGCAGATTTTGGTTATTATCTTGAATATTATGATAGAAAGAGATAAACTGTAAACAGCAATAATGTTCAGCAAAGTAAGATCTACAAATAAGTCAAATGACCAAAATTATCAGTTGACCCCTTAAGGAGTTATTGCCCTTTATAGTCAATTTTGACCAATTTTTCGTTAATTTTTGTAATCTTTTACAAAAATCTTCTCCTCTGAAACTCCTGGGCCAAATTTAACCAAACTTTGCCACAATCATTATTGCGGTATTTAATTTAAAAATTGTGTGGCGTGACCCGTCCAACCAACCAAGATGGCTGCCATGGCTAAAAATAGAACATAGAGGGGAAATGTAGATTTTGGCTTATATCTCTGACACCAAAGCATTTAGAGCAAATTTGACTGGGTAAAATTGTTTATCAGGTCAAGATCTATCTGCCCTGAAATTTTCAGACAAATCAGACAACCTGTTGTTGGGTTGCTGCCCCCGAATTAGTAATTTTAAGGAAATTTTGCAGATTTTGGTTATTATCTTGAATATTATTATAGATAGAGATAAACTGTAAACAGCAATAATGTTCAGCAAAATAAGATCTACAAATAAGTCACCATGACCAAAATTTTCAATTGACCCCTTACGGAGTTACTGCCCTTTATAGTCAATTGTTTACAACTTTTTCGTCATGTTTTTAGGAAATATTTTCCACTGTAATTATGGGCCAAGTTCATTATAGAGAGAAATATTTGTAGCAACAAGAATGTTCAGTAAAGAAAGATCTACAAACACATCACCATCACAAAAACACCATTTTGTCATGAATTTATCTGTGTCCATTGATAATATGCACATAGAACAAGGTGAGCGACACAGGCTCTTGAGAGCCTCTAGTTTTATTTTATATAGATTAGACCGTTGGTTTTCCCGTTTGAATGGTTTTACACTAGTAATTTTGGGGCCCTTTATAGCTTGTTGTTCTGTGTGAGCCAAGGCTCCGTGTTGAAGGCCGTACATTGACCTTTAATGGTTTACTTTTTTTAAATTGCTATTTGGATGGAGAGTTGTCTCATTGGCACTCGCACCACATCTTCCTATATCTATCTATCTGACAACTTAGCTGTATTTGGCAAAACTTTGAGGAATTTTGGTCCTTAATGCTCTTCAAACTTCGTACTTTATTTGGCCTTTTTAATTTTTTTGGATTCGAGCGTCACTGGTGAGTCTTTTGTAGACGAAACGCGCGTCTGGCGTATATACTAAATTTAGGCTAATTGGATAATGCGATTTAGCCAATTCGAATTAAAAAAAAAAGAAGAGTGTGTGAACGCGGTAAACAAATTCGATTCGAATTAAATAAACGTGTGAATGAGGCATTAGAAAAATAAACACCACTGGAGCGTGTAGAGGGGCGTAAAAAAAGGGGGTATCTGCACGGAAGAACTCGAAATAATTGACCATTTCACGATAATCGAACAATTAAAAATATCTTGCACGTTGATATTTTTACCCATTTAACGAAACACGGTGAATAACAAAACTTTTTTCACGGCTGTACGTGAAATGAAAATGGCAAAACACGTTGCACGAAAATAGCCCTTTACCACCCTCCGTGTAGATTCGGTAGAGGATGCATTTGCTAGTTTCCATTCATTTTTCTATTTCAGCATGCAGACAAGGCTGGATAAGTAAAGGTTCTGGTAGACTACAGTACTGTTACTACATTTCTGCCGCTGGGGATGTCAAATCACAGAGTGATGCCACGGTAAGTTTGTTTGTTACATTTCATTTGTGAATAATTTAGTTTTGGATGTATTATGTCTTCTGATTGGCTGATAGCTTTTGTCTCTCAGCGAATAGATTTTTTTTGTCATGTCACAATTATGTCATCTGATACATCGAAATGAGTATTGAAAAAATAAGATTTGTACGATGTTCTGTCATATTCTGTATAACAACAATGACCGAGTTCACTTGAAACTCTAGTCCGCTTCAGAGTTTTAAGAGTATCACGTAAACACATTCGAGTTGCTATTCGGATCAACTCTAGGTCACTCTAGGGTAAGGCCCTGACTACGCTGTAAGCATAAAATAAGGAAGAAAAAAAACTGATTGGTTTGACGTCATTCGAAGGTAAACTCGAATTTTTGAAACACGAGTAACTTCAGTAAGTAAAGTTGACAGTAGAGTTTCAAGTGAGCTCGGCCAATTATATACCCACTGACCAGCTGTTGAAAAAGGTTTGATTTTTACCGAATTTGAGCATATTTATAAATTTTATTGTAAGTTTATTTACAGGCAGCACAATTATATTGTAAGTTTAGGGAGCTACCATTTGATTTTTATGGGGGGTCTAGGATGAAATTTGAAAAAAATGGGCAGGACAGGAGTTTTGAGTTAAAAAAAAAAGGCAGGATGAGACACTTGCAAAAAAAAAGTCAGGACGACAATTTAGGTAAAAAAAAGTCAGGATAAACTAAAAAAAAAGAAGACAGGACCGAACAGAGTGCAAAATAAAAAGGCAGGACAGAGATTACAGCTAAAAAAAAATGCAGGACAAAATTTTTCATCCTAGCCCCCCCATAAAAATCAAATGGTAACTCCCTTATTTCCATTGCAGGCAGCATGCAAACAAATGAACGGGATGTTGTTTTTCTCCTCTGATTCTTATGAAACTAGAGAGTTTAAAAGATATATCAGTAATAATCGGGTACGTATAATTAAACAAACCGTTGTAGCTAGGCCAAATAAAATGATATGTGTCTCTGTCTTTCCCATTACATCTTTGAAAAAATAGGGTAGGTTGGTAGGCATTTTTTTTATTTTACATTTTTTTTTAAATTGAGTGACAGTCTATTATTGATGAGAAATTCTGACTTAAACAGTGCTCATTGTAAAATAACAAAAAAAAAAACTTTAAGCTAGGCTATTTCTAAGCTTAAGATATTCGGTAGGTAGGGGAAAAGGACCCAATATTTTTTTTTGGCCTTTAAATTACGTGTTTATATGTAATTATTTATATTTATTTGTTTGTTTTTGATAGTGATAAAGAAAAAGATTATTATTAATTTATCCACCATTTTCTACATCAGAACATACCTGTACAAAGTCAAGAATGTAACAGTTGTATTTTTTTTTGTTGAATATTTTTTTTAATGTCTTAATGATACATGTAAATATGTTTTTATATTGACCAAACATTTGTGTTCGTGTTGTTCATTCTTCTATGTTGTGTCATGTAAGCTGTTGTTTGTTTGTTTTTTTCATTTCCATGGCGTTGTCAGTTTGTTTTGGATTTATGAGTTTGACTGTCCCTTTGGTATCTTTCGTCCCTCTTTTGTGATTAAGTGATTACTTAAACACCCCTATGGGGGGCCTCCACAATACAGAAATGTAAGACAACATGAACAATAATTTACTGTCAGGTAAACCCAACAATCATAGAATAGCATGAACGATTTTTAACCCAAAAATGAAGTAAGATAAAATACTTTTCCTGCCTGCCGTACCTTAATAATTTCCACATGTTAGAGGAAACCAACATTCATGTTTACATTGCCCTACCCATGTCAAAAAAGAGGGGCGAAAGATACGAGAGGAAAAATTCAAACTAATAGATCGAAAAAAAACTGACAACGCCATGACTAAAAAAGAAAAAAAAAAAAACCCGGAGAAAAAAAATATTTCACACAACAGATCTAGAACATAGAAAACAGTAGACGCAACACAGACCCCGCCAAACACTGAGGGTGATCTCAGATGCAGATCCTGCTCCAGATGTGGCACCAGTCCTGTTGCTCATGTTATTACAAAAAAATGAGTTCCCTTAACTTCATTCAGCTTCCTATAGATGATAAATATAAGAAGATGTGGTATGAGCGCCAATGAGACAACTTTCCATCCAAGACACAACTTTAGGTCAAAGTACGGTCTTCAACACGAAGCCTTGGCTCACACCGAACAGCAAGCTATAGAGTGCTCCAAAAATGACAGGTGTAAAACTATTCAAGGGTAAAACTAATCTATATAAAAAAACGAGTAACGAGAAATACTTATGAAGCACATCAATAACGACAAATACTGAACATATGGTTCCTTACAAACGCTTCGTGTTTAAACGACTTGATAGGTACCAACCTTCACCCTTATCTGAAACATAAGTGTTACATCACAACATACTAAGATGGTGCATATTTTTCTTCAATTACAGATATCTACTCCGTTTTACTGGACATCTGGACATAAAGACAACTACCAATGGACTTGGGGTGTTGACCCCTTTACGTACCCATTTCACGCCCCTAATTGGGCCGCAGGACAACCTGACGGGGCTCTTAAAGGAGAATGCATAGCAGTCCAAACACAAGGTGCAATGATGGAAGACCAACCATGTGGAAATAAATACAACTATATCTGCAAGTCACGAACATAGGCTTAGGAATTCAAACTTTGTTATTAGAATACAATGTACTTTTGATTTGTATCATTTGAGTACACTGTGTTCACAGCTGCTTGGAATTATGAGAATACAATGTACCTTTGGTCAGAATCAATGGATATTATTATGATATTATGTCTTTTTATTCTTAAAACAGATAAACAGTCCATCATAATCAAATGATGTTTGCATTCTTTCATTTGATTTAAATTATTAAAACCTTGTATCGAAAATGGCTTATTATTATGATATAATAATTATGTTTTTATATTCTTACAGCAGATATACAGTCTATAGCATAATCAAATGATGTTGTCATTTTTTCATTTAATTTGAAATTATTAAAACATTGTTTCGAAAATGGCTTTATATTTTAAATTAAACTTAACGGATTTTACTGATAGTTTAGTATCTTTTGTGTCCATTTGTGTTAAATTTCCACTAGATATCAGCACGACGCTTAATTCCACTTCTAGGAAGACTTATTTTTAAACGTACTTAATGTTGGAATCCGTAAAAAACTCGAAATAGGACGTTTTTTTTTCCATTGCAAGAAACAACGTCATAGAGCTTTTATGTCACTACCAAGTTGCGTTAGTTGATGCGCATAAAGAATTATTATACTAAGATGTTTGATCTTTAAGGTGTAAAACTTTTTAATTACGTTGTGTTGTAAAAGGAATATTAAGCTTCTCGATGATCAAAATAGGTGTTTGTCAAACTGCTATATAACAACCAGTGTAATTTTTCTAACAAAACGGAAGGTTAAAACTTTTTGAATTTTTTATATTTTTTAAGCTTCTAAATTATAGTCCAAATTCGTCCAACTGCTAAATACCCATTGCATTTATTCCGGTGAATAAGTTCAAAGTATATATTTTGGCAAATCCTATTCTAGTCTAAGTGTTGGGTATCCCCTTAACATAGTACTGGTATTTCATTGTGAGTAAGCTATAAACAACACCAAATAGACATCAACTAAACGACACAACATGAATATTTGTCACTTCGAGTTCATCCCTCCCGTTGATAGTTGTACGCTTGATAAAAGCAAGCAAGCGGCTGAGCAGGCTGATATAGGCAAAGGAAAGGTGATCGAGGTGTTTTATTTAGACCCTATATTAATGTGATAACAACTAAATAATACAACACGAATTTTTGTGAAGGCTTCGGTGCGGTTGACAATAGTTTTTCGGGTTGACAATCTGTTCTATCACCCTCTCAGCTATGTGCTATTTATATAAGGGAGCTACCATTTGATTTTTATGGGGGGCTAGGATGAAAAATTTTGTCCTGCATTTTTTTTAGCTGTAATCTCTGTCCTGCCTTTTTATTTTTCACTCTGTACGGTCCTGCCTTTTTTTTTTTAGTTTATCCCGACTTTTTTTTTACAACAATTGCCATCCTGCCTTTTTTTTTTTGCCAAGTTACTCATCCTGCCTTTTTTTTTTTACTCAAAACTCCTGTCCTGCCTATTTTTTTCAAATTTCATCCTAGTCCCCCCATAAAAATCAAATGGTAGCTCCCTAATGGCTAGTCTGTTCTATAAATTACCCAACGTCAATGTGAGAGCAACTCAACGACAAAACATGAGCTTTTGATACTTCCGTGTTGGCATGTTTCTTAGTGTGTTGGTTAACACGTTCTATAAATACCCTACGTCAATGTGACAGCAGCTATACAATGTAAAAAAAAACATGACTTTTGGTCACTTCCGATAGGCAAGTGTCATGATGTGATGGCTAGTCAAAATTTAGTCCTGGTATCTATAGTGAGTTTATCTATTAATAACCCAACGTAAATGTGACAGCCCTAATACGACACAACATTAGTTTTTGTCAATTCTCTGTTATCATGCATGTGGTATAGTGTGTTGGCTAATCTGTTCTATAAATAACCCAACGTCAATGTGACAGCAACTAAACGACACAACATGATTTTCTGTCCCTTCCGTGCTAACATGTGTCATAGTGTGTGGGCTAATGTTATATGAATACCCTATATAGCTAATTCTAATGAGACAGCAATTAGTAAACGACTCAATATGACCTTTTGTGTTAGAATGTGTCATATATCTGGTCTGTTGGCTAATCTCCACGTCAATGAAACAGCAACTAAACGACAACTCCATGGCCAACTACGTCTCTTCCGAGTAAGCATGTGTCACAGAGTGTTCGACTAATCTGTTTTATAAATATCTCCACGTCAATGAAACAGCAGCTAAACGACACAACAAAGATTATGTCTCTTCCGAGTAAGCATGCATGTGTCATAGTGTGTTAATTGATCTTTTTTATAAATACATGTACAGTCCACGTCTGACTCAATGACACAGCAACTAAACGAATCAGCATGAACTTTTGTCACTTCCTTGTAAGCATGTGTCAAAGTGTGTGGGCCGATCAGCTGGCCTTTAAAACCTCAAAGTCAATGTGACAGCAATTACGTGTTAGTATGTTGGCTAATCTGTTCTATAAATACCCCAATGCCAAAAGGACAGCAACTTAACGACACAACTTGAGCTTTTTCACTCCCATGTTACAAAATAATGTAGCATGTGTCATATGATAGTGTGTTGGCCAATCAGTTCTGTAAATGCCCCAACGTCGATGTCAATGTGGCTGCAACTTGATGACACAACATACATGACTCTTTGTCACTATTGTGATGGAATGTTTCAAATGGTGGTATAATCTGTTCTATAAATACCCACAAATCAAGGTGACAGTGACTAAACGACACAACATGAGTTTTTTTTCTCTTTTGTCACTTCAGTATTAATATGAGTCGTATATCCAGTCTGTTGACTAATCTGTTTTCTATATATCGTCGGACCATGTCAATGAAACAACAACTAAACGACAACAACACCAACTACATGTACGTCTCTTCCGAGTAAGATGTGTCATAGCGTGTTCGACTAATCTGTTATATAAATACATCCCACGTCAATGAAACGGCAACTAAACGTTAAAACGACACAACATCAGCAACGTCTCTTCCGAGTAAGATGTGTCAACGTGTGTTTGCTGATCTTCTTTATAAATACATCACACTTCAATGGGACAAGAACTAAACAATTTAGCATGAACTTTTGTCACTTTCATGTTAGCATGTGTTGCTGAAGTCTGCATATAGGCCTCTATGATATTTGTAATTTATTGAACATTTAATCGGGTTCATCTGTGCCCACGAAATCAACGAAAATTGGTATCCCACGAATAATAGTGAATATAAAGTATAATGTGTTGAACTAAGCGTACATGTCTTTATAATTATAAACTATAGTACTCCAACATTTCTGTGAAAGCAACCCAACGATTGAACATGAGATAGTATGACTTCCGAGTAAGCATGTGTCATAGTGTGTTGGCTAATATGTTCGTTAAATACCCTCACGTCATTGGGACAGCAACTTAACGATTCAACATGAGCTTTTGTCACTTCCGTGTTAGCATGTGTCATAGTGTGTTGGCTAATCTGTTCTATATAAATACCCCACGTCATTGTGACAGCAACTTACTAAACGACACAATATGAGCTTTTGCCACTTCTGTGTTCGCTAATCTGTTCTATAAATACCCCGCGTCATTGTGACAGCAACTAAGCAACACAGTATGAGCTTTTGTCACTTCTGTGTTCGCTAATCTGTTCTATAAATACCCCACGTCATTGTGACAGCAACTAAGCAACACAGTATGAGCTTTTGTCACTTCTGTGTTCGCTAATCTGTTCTATAAATACCCCACGTCATTGTGACAGCAACTAAGCAACACAGTATGAGCTTTTGTCACTTCTGTGTTCGCTAATCTGTTCTATAAATACCCCGCGTCATTGTGACAGCAACTAAGCAACACAGTATGAGCTTTTGTCACTTCTGTGTACGCTAATCTGTTCTATAAATACCCCGCGTCATTGTGACAGCAACTAAGCAACACAGTATGAGCTTTTGTCACTTCTGTGTTAGCATGTGTCATATTGTGTTGGCGAATCTGTTCTATAAATACCCCACATCACTGTGACAGCAACTAAACGACACAACATGAGCTTTTGTCACTTCCGTGTTAGCATGTGTTATATTGTGTTTGCGTATGTTCTATAAATACCCCACGTCACTGTGACAGCAACTAAACAACACAACATGAACTTTTGTCACTTCCGTGTTAGCATGTATCATAGTGTGTGGGCTGAGCTGGTCTATAAATACATGTACCACACGTACGCCAATAAGACAGCAACATAACGACACAACAAAAGCTGTGTTCTACTTCCGTGTAATCAAGTGACGTAGTGTAATCTTATATGTTCTATAAATACCCCGATGTCAATGTGACAGCAACTTAACGACACAACACGAGCTTTTGTCTCTTCCGTGTAAGCATGTGTTAAAGTGTGTTGGCTTATCTGTTCTTTAAATACCTCATGTAAATGTGAAAGCGACTAAATGACACATCACTTTTGTTTTAGCATGTGTCATAGTCAGCATATATGTCAAAGTATGTATGCTAATCTGTTCTATAAATATCCCAACGTCAATGTGACAGCAACTCAACGACACAACATACTATTTTGTCACGTATGTGTTAGTTTGTGTCAAAGACTAGTGTAAATAGGCTAATCTGTTCGTCAATAAGACAGCAACTAAACGACACAACATGGACTTTTGTTACTACTCTGTTATCATGTGTTATAGTGTGTTGGCTGGTCTGTTCTATGAATAACCGGATGTCAATGAAACAGCAACTAAACGATTCAGCACGATTGTCCTTACTTCCTTTTTTTTTTGAATAAACATAATCTTCTAGTTTAACTAACCATCCAGTGTAATAAGAATGGTGCCTAGTGTGAAAAAAGTCCTCTAGTTAAACTTACCATCAAGTGTAATAAGAATAGTGCCTAGTGTATACAAATCTTATAGTTAACCTTACCATCAAGTGTTAAAAGAATGTGGCTATTGTAAAAAACACCTCTAGTTAAACTTAACATCAAGTAAAATACAAAAGGTTCCCAGTGTAAAAAAACTCCTCTAGTTTAACTTACCATCAAGTGTAATAAGAATGGTACCTTGTATAAAAAATGTTCTAGTGAAATTTACCATCAAGTGTAATAAGAATGGTACCCAGTGTAAAAAAATCCTTTAGTTAAACTTATAATCAAGTGTAATAAGAAAGGTGCATAAACAAAACTATAGTTAAACTTACCATGGAGTGTAATAAGAATGGAACCCAGTGAAAAAAAATCCTCAAGCTAAACTTACCATCAAGTATGATAAGAATGGTGCCTAAACAAATCATCTAATTAAGTATAATAAGAAAGGTGCATAAACAAAGCTATAATAGTTAAACTTACCATCAAGTGTTACAGTAATAAGAATGACACCCAGTGCAAAAAACTCCTCTAGTTAAACTTACCATCAAGTGTAATAAGAATGGTGCCTAAACAAATCCTCTAGTTAAACTTACCATCAAATGTAATAAGAATGGTACCCAGTGTGAAAAAAACCACTAGTTAAACTTACCATCAAGTGTAATAATTAAGAACAGTGCATAGTGTAAAACAATCCTCTTGTTAAAATTACCTGGCATCCAGTGAATAAGAATAGTGCCTAAACAAATAGAGGATCAGAGTGCTAGTTAAACTTACCATCAAGTGTAATAAGAAAGGTTTCTAAACAAATCCTCTAGTTAAACTTACCATCAAGTGTAATAAGAATGATACCCAGTGCAAAAAACTCCTCTAGTTAAACTTACCATACATTTGGAGGTCATCGTAATGCCATTTAATCCAAGTATGCATGTTTCCTTAATCTTACACTATTGATTGTCATGTTTCTCACTTTTAATTTTTATTTTGAGCTCAAAATACGAACTTCTAAAATTTGAAATCAGACAAAATTTTTTTTTTTTTTTTGGAGGGATGGGCTTACCGTCGAGGTTTGGAACACGAAGTTATGAGGCATATAACTTCTGATAGCGTTTATTATCAAAATACACCTAAGCAACAGCCACTTCCGGTTGCATGTCCAGTTAGAATACAAAATTGAATCCTACGTCTTGGAGATTGGCCATTTCGCACTCACACAAGTTTTCTGTAATGTGTGCAATACTTTTTGGTTCACCGTTAAAAGATGAAAAATTACCATGAAAAAGTCTGTAGCAAGTTTTTCAAAACATCTTTGTTGTTTCCCGATACAACATTTCCGAAGATGCCGGTGAGTGTTTCACTCGAGAGAGTAATCGAATTCGTTTTGGAGTGAGTATAAAAAAGAAGATGTGGTATGATTGCCAATGAGACAACTATCCACAATAGTGGGAGATATCATAGACATAATTGTTCAAATCGTGATACAAGCATGAAATTTGGTATAAAGGTTGACTAAATGATACTTATAAAAAATCCGCTGCTGACCAGAAAAAAAAATCATTATTTCAAGATGGCCACCACACAGTTTTGGAAATGGCGTCATTACAAATTGGCAATAATTCGTTAATCCTTTGAAAGGTGTGTTATATGTAAAATCCAATGTTAGATTTGATAAAAAAAAGTAAATGACAGTTCCTAAATTACGACTAGACAATGCATTAATGAAACTAAAGGTGACTTCCGGTTTCAAAATGCCGGCAAAAAAGTCAAAAATTTCAATTGCTTCTTTCTTTCACCCAACCCCAGTGTTCCTGACTTGGTACATGTACCTGTCGAATACATGAATCAGGCCGAGCCAAAACAACTTCTCCTTGATTTACTTCTCTTTTGATGTGCTCAGGAAAAGAACCTCTTGTAGGCGGAATTGCATCACAATGCCGCTACTTCCTGGCAAACAATTCACATCGTGCCTCGCTTTATACGTAAGCAAAAAAAAAAAGCGTCCTTTATATCTGAAAAATATCTGGTTTTTCAGATATACTAGCAAACAACCCTATGTCATTACTATATCATAGTCCAAAACATACATGAAATACTTGCCACTGGATGTTAATCTAATTCATCGCTGTATCATCATCGACATGTCAAACCTGACAAGGTAGCATGGAAACTGACTAAAACAAATATGATTGTCAATGAACTATGGAAGTTATACTATTATACTAGCAAACAACCTTATGTCACTACTATATCAGAGTCCTAAACATACATGAAATATCTGCCACTGGATGTTTAGCAACCAACAATCAATAATTCATCGCTGTATCATGTCAAACCTTACAAGGTAGCATGGAAACTAAAACAATTATGATTGTCAATGAACTATGGAAGTTAAACTATTATACTAGCAAACAACCTTATGGCACTACTATATCATAGTCCTAAACATACATGAAATATTTGCCACTGGATATAAAGCAACAAACAATCAATAATTCATCGATGTATCATGTCAAACCTTACAAGATAGCATTGAAACTGACTAAAACAAATATGATTATCAATGAACTATGGAAGTTATACTATTATACTAGCAAACAACCTTATGTCATTACTATATCATAGTCCTAAACATACATGAACTATTTGCTACTAGATGTTAAGCAACCAACAATCAATAATTTATCACTGTATCATGTCAAACCTTACAAGGTAGCATGGAAACTGACTAAAACAAATACGATTGTCAATGAACTATAGAAGTTATACTATTATACTAGCAAACAACCCTATGTCATTACTATATCATAGTCCAAAACATACATGAAATACTTGCCACTGGATATAAAGCAACAAACAGCCAATAATTCATCGCTGTATCATGTCAAACCTTACAAGGTAGCATGGAAACTGACTAAAACAAATATGATTGTCAATGAACTATGAAGTTATACTATTATACTAGCAAACAACCTTATGTCATTATACTATATCTTATATAGTCCTAAGCATACATGAAATATTTGCCACTGGATGTTAAGCAGTGAACAATAATTATTCATCGCTGTATCATGTCAAACCATAGAAGGTAGCATGGAAACTGACTAAAACAAATATGATTGTCAATGAACTATGGAAGTTATGCTATTATACTAGCAAACAACCTTGTCATTACTATATCATAGTCCTAAACATACATGAAATATTGGCAACAGGACGTTAAGCAACTAATATCGATACTAATTAGTATGTCAATGAACAACGAAAGTTATACTATTATACTAGCAACAGATCGTTGGCGTTTCAATGGGCAGAGTTGCCTCCCTGGAAAGATCTGATATTGTTATATTTGACCATAATTATAGACATAAAACAGAGAAATATGCTATAAAAATAATATTAAATTCCACTAAGAATGAGAATTGATGGATTTAATAAATTTAATGAAGAAAGTGAACAACTATTTGAAATAGTACACTGTTTTCATTCCTTCGGAAGGTACATTTTGTACGAGAATTCTTAGAAACTATCTAAATCCAAACCAGATAGTGGTTTAAAAAACAAAAAGAATATTGGCAACATGATAATTAATCATTAAGCCAAAGACATTGATTCACAGTACCCCACCACGGGAGGCTTTAGTATACAATCTGTGAAACATATGTAAAAAGACGTGATGCCGTTTACTTTCAAGCGATCACGTACAAGGAAAACCGAATGATTCCTGTTATATTCATGTATAGACCCGACATGGTATCTACCTCTTCAATTGTTAAACATGGAGACATTTGTATATTATCAAATAGCTAGGTGTTAAAACATACACGACAGTCTGCTGTTGAATTCCACAGTATAGCACTGATAACTACTATCTCTATTAGATCTCGTGTAGATTTATGATAGATTAGATCACGTGAATAGAGACAATAAGTCTTTTTATTATCTATATGAATAATTAACCAAAGATGCTGATCTACTTGGTCAGTTTCTTTAGTCTGTAAAAAGACTAGACGTAGACCTATATGCACGTGTAGTAAATTTGAAAAAAAAACTGTTAGAAAAAGACACACATCTATCTATGATACTAGATACGAAATAAATATATAAAGGTCGACCTCTGATGAGGGTTTACCTGGGATTATTCCCGAAAGAACCCGAAACATTGCATATTAAATTCTAATGAATTAAGCAATAAAAAGTACGTACAGTGGAGATCACTTCTAACCTCTCATTAGAACTGTCAGAATATTCTGTCATAGAACTGTTCTAACCTGTCCTAGAACAGTTCTAGCTAGAACAGTTCTACCCTAGAACTGTTCTAGGTAGAACTGTCAGGATCAGTTCTAGGTAGAACTGACTAAATCAGTTCTAGGTAGAACTGTCAGGATCAGTTCTAGGGTAGAACTGTCAGGATCAGTTCTAGGTAGAACTGACCAAATCAGTTCTAACCGTAGAACTGTCAGCAGAACTGACTAAATCAGTCAGGACTGTAGAACAGTTCTAAATGACGTCACTGCAGAAAGGGCAATTTAGAATTTAGAAGAAAAAATCAGTTCCAATTACTTTACTATATATAATAGCAGATTTTTCTATATTTTTTACTGATCAAAATTTATATATACAAATATCGGTGGATAGGAGGTTATCCAACTCATCGGAGAAATATTTTTATGAGATTGCAAATGAAACATCATTGTTTACGTTTCTTCGTTCCCCGTTTTTAACAGTCTCTTCGTAAATATAACTCTGCATTTAATTCAAGTAAATTTAATCTTAATTTACCTTGTTTGCCTTGGATTTACATTCATGATTTAAGATTCTGTTTGGACAAATGCTCAAACGAAAATTGTACAGTGGATGAATTATGGGATATCATAGTAATGAACACAGTGTTGTTAAACGCAAGAAAACTATGTACATTTGCACCTCGAGATTTGCACTGAGGTCTCAGATTTGCATTATCTCGTTGCCAAACTTATCCATAACGATAATGAATAATATCTGGGAGTCTGGAACGTCAGAAAAATATACTCGATCTGAACATGAATGAAATATTTGCCACTGGACGTAAGGCTACAAACAAAACCAATCATTTTTCTTCTTCAAATTATATTAACAGTATAGTCAGTATACCTTTCCAAGAAGAGAACTTCTCATACATGTACTTTTCATTTTAAAATAAAGTATATGAATCAGTGATGTGAGTGTTGGATGATGCCCTGAATAGTTCTGTTTAAAAAAAAAACATCATGAACTACTGACTAAATAAAAATTCACTTTTTGTGACGGTTCATTATTTAATAATTTAAGTTTGGATGTAATGGGTCTTCTGTTGTTATTGTGTTATCAGCGCCCATAGACATAAGTTAGTCATGTTTGTTCAATTTCCAATATTGCAGTTATTTATATATACTACAGTAAAAAAAATATAACCGAAGTACTATTCAACTATATAGACTCACATAAAAAAGCAAATATGGTCAGATTTGGTTGATGCGGTCAAAAGATTTTATTATACAACTCAGTCTGAAGTATGAAAACTAATGATATTTGTTTACGATTCAATACTTTGAATTAAAAAGAGGATATACTGGCACTATAAATTCATGCGAAAAATTTTGACGTCATTGTTTTCCAATATTGCTGTAACTTGTATATTACAGTCCCTCTTGACCTAAAATTAGAACTGAATTACTGTGCAGCTTTATAGATTTGCAGAAAGAAAGAGAAAATAAGGTCAGTTTAGATTGATGCGGTCAAAAGATTTTATTACACGACTCAGTCTGAAGTATGAAAACTACTGATATTTGTTTACGATTCAATACTTTGAATAAAAAGAGGACATGCTGGCACTATAAATTCATGCGAACAAAATTTTGAGGTCTTTGTTATCCAATATTGCTATAACTTGTATATATTACAGTCCCTCTTGACCTAAAATTATAACTGAATTACTGT
The DNA here is from genome assembly GCF_963676685.1 of Mytilus edulis. NCBI lineage: Eukaryota > Metazoa > Mollusca > Bivalvia > Mytilida > Mytilidae > Mytilus > Mytilus edulis. Next base: position 18,085,293 of record NC_092354.1, read on the forward strand.
ACAGCTATATAGATTTGCAGAAAGAAAGAGCAAATATTAGTTCAGTTTAGATTGATGCGGTCAAAAGATTTTATTACACGACTCAGTCTGAAGTATGAAAACTACTGATATTTGTTTTCGATTCAATACTTTGAATAAAAAGAGGACAAGCTGGCACTACAAATTCATGCGTACAAAATTTTGAGGTCATTGTTTTCCAATATTGCTATAACTTGTATATATTACAGTCCCTCTTGACCTAAAATTATAACTGAATTGCTGTACAGCTATATAGATTTGCAGAAAGAAAGAGCAAATAAGGTCAGTTTAGATTGATGCGGTCAAAAGATTTTATGACACGACTCAGTCTGAAGTTTAAAAACTAATGATATTTGTTTTCGATTCAATACTTTGAATAACTAGAGGCTCTAAAGAGCCTGTGTCGCTCACCTTGGTCTATGTGAATATTAAAGGAAGCAGATGGATTCATGACAAAATTGTGTTTTGGTGATGGTGATGTGTTTGTACATCTTACTTTACTGAACATTCTTGCTGCTTAAAATTATCTCTATCTATAATGAACTTGGCCCATTAGTTTCAGTGGAAAATGTTAGTAAAAATTTACAAATTTTATGAAAATTGTTAAAAATTGACTATAAAGAACAATAACTCCTAAGGGGGTCAATTGACCATTTCGGTCATGTTGACTTATTTGTAAATCTTACTTTGCTGAACATTATTGTTGTTTACAGTTTATCTCTATCAATAATAATATTCAAGATAATGACCAAAAACAGTAAAATTTCCTTAAAACTAACAATTCAGGGTCAGCAACCCAACAACGGGTTGTCCGATTCATCTAAAAATTTCAGAGCAGATAAATGTTGACCTGATAAACAATTTTACTCCATGTCAGATTTGCTCTAAATGCTTTGGGTTTTGAGTTATTAGCCAAAAACTGCATTTTACCCCATGTTCAATTTTTAGCCATGGCGGCCATCTTGGTTGGATGGCCGGGTCACCGGACACATTTTTCAAACTACTAACCCAAAAGATGATTGTGGCCAAGTTTGGATTAATTTGGCCAAGTAGTTTCAGAGGAGAAGATTTTTGTAAAAGATTACTAAGATTTACGAAAAATGGTTAAAAATTGACTATAAAGGGCAATAACTCCTAAAGGGGTCAACTGACCATTTCAGTCATGTTGACTTATTTGTAAATCTTACTTTGGTGAACATTATTGCTGTTTATAGTTTATCTTTATCTATAATAATATTCAAGATAATAACCAAAAACAGCAAAATTTTCTTAAAATTACTAATTCAGGGCCAGCAACCCAACAACGGGTTGTCCGATTCATCTGAAAATTTAAGGGCAGATAGATCTTGAACTGATAAACAATTTTACCCCATGTCAGATTTGCTCTAAATGCTTTGGGTTTTGAGTTATAAGCCAAAAACTGCATTTTACCCCATGTTCTATTTTTAGCCATGGCGGCCATCTTGGTTTGATGGCCGGGTCACCGGACACATTTTTCAAACTACTAACCCAAAAGATGATTGTGGCCAAGTTTGGATTAATTTGGCCCAGTATTTTCAGAGGAGAAGATTTTTGTAAAATATTACTAAGATTTACGAAAAATGGTTAAAAATTGACTATAAAGGGCAATAACTCCTAAAGGGGTCAACTGACCATTTCAGTCATGTTGACTTATTTGTAAATCATACTTTGGTGAACATTATTGCTGTTTACTGTTTATCTCTATCTATAATAATATTCAAGATAATAACCAAAAACAGCAAAATTTTCTTAAAATTACTAATTCAGGGCCAGCAACCCAACAACGGGTTATCCGATTCATCTGAAAATTTCAGGGCAGATAGATCTTCATCTGTTTAACAATTCGACCCCTTGTCAGATTTGCTCTAAATGCTTTGGTTTTTGAGTTATAAGCCAAAAACTGCATTTTACCCCTATGTTCTATTTTTAGCCATGGCGGCCATCTTGGATGGTTGGCCGGGTCACCGGACACATTTTTTAAACTAGATACCCCAATGATGATTGTGGCCAAGTTTGGTTTAATTTGGCCCAGTAGTTTCAGAGGAGAAGATTTTTGTAAAAGTTAACGACGACGACGGACGACGACAGACGACGGACGACGCCGGACGCCGGACGCCAAGTGATGAGAAAAGCTCACTTGGCCTTTTAGGCCAGGTGAGCTAAAAAGAGGACAAGCTGGCACTATAAATTCATGCGTACAAAATTTTGAGGTCATTGTTTTCCAATATTGCTATAACTTGTATATATTACAGTCCCTCTTGACCTAAAATTATAACTGAATTGCTGTACAGCTATATAGATTTGCAGAAAGAAAGAGCAAATAAGGTCAGTTTAGATTGATGCGGTCAAAAGATTTTATTACACGACTCAGTCTGAAGTATGAAAACTACTGATATTTGTTTACGATTCAATACTTTGAATAAAAAGAGGATATGCTGGCGCTATAAATTCATGCGAACAAAATTTTGAGGTTATTGTTTTCCAATATTGCTATAACTTGTATATATTACAGTCCCTCTTGACCTAAAATTATAACTGAATTACTGTACAGCTATATAGATTTGCAGAACGAAAGAGCAAATAAGGTCAGTTTAGATTGATGCGGTCAAAAGATTTTATTACACGACTCAGTCTGAAGTATGAAAACTACTGATATTTGTTTAGGATTCAATACTTTGAATAAAAAGAGGACATGCTGGCACTATAAATTCATGCGTACAAAATTTTGAGGTCATTGTTTTCCAATATTGCTATAACTTGTATATATTACAGTCCCTCTTGACCTAAAATTATAACTGAATTACTGTACAGCACCCTTTTTATGGAAGATCAATGCATTTGAATGAGGACAATAAATTTTAGTTGGACCCCCCCCCCCCCTTTTTTTTTAAACTGCTGGATCCGTCCCTGGTGGTTTGGGCCGAAATAACGTATTACATTAAGGTCAGATAATTTTGTTATGTAAAACGAGTCATCCTGACTCCCCGAATGACAAATGTAAAATAAATGAAATAATAATGCCCCCCCCCCCTCCAATATTAACGGCTTAATTTATGTTCAAAAAATGAAAGAAAAACAAATAATTTATGTAACACATCAACAAAGAAAATCACTGAATAACAGGCTCCTGACTTGGAACAGGCACATACATGCAGAATATGGCGAGGTTAAACATGTTCTCTTGCCGATTATAAATCTGAAATAAAACCGGCAAAATAGCAAAACTCTATATAATATTAATCGCTATTTTGCCGAAGCCTTTATATTATGACAAATATTTCTTCAAACTTATAAATCAATTCTAGCCGTAGAATTTATAAATCAATTTTAGCCGTAGAATTTATAAATCAATTCTGGCCGTAGAATTTATAAATCAATTCTGGCCGTAGAATTTATAAATCAATTCTAGCCGTAGAACTGTTCTAGAAGTAGAACTGACCAAATATCTGGTCAGTTCTAGCTAGAACTGTCAGGATCAGTTCTAGGGTAGAACTGTCAGGATCAGTTCTAGCTAGAACTGTCCAAATCAGTTCTAGCTAGAACAGTTCTAACCTAGAACTGACTAAAAGGTGTCAGGCTGACAGTTCTACATACTGTTCTAGAACAGTTCTCCTGACAGATTCTGACAGAATTTATGAGAGGTTAGAACTGATCTCCACTGTAGTGTCAGGTCAGAAATATTGATACCATACCATGAATAAGTGGGTTTATGGTCAATTTATAAAACTAATAGGTACATTTGAACATACATAAAAAGAATCTGTCATTCTTGGTGTTGCAATATTGGCTTCAGTAAGACAATCATGTCCATCCCCTATCACACAATATATCACCCAGAGTTTTATAACAAGTCATTTCAATGTGCAATCCACCAAACATGACGATACACTTACCTTTTCTGTAAAAATCAGGCCATTCCCAGTGAATTTTCTTAGGAATTTCAAAAGTGGCTGATCTGCAGTTACAATTGATGTTTCTCCGGGATTCACCACATTTTTGCCTTATCCATCAAATACCTGAGAATTGCCTGGTAGTGCATACAAATCACTCTTGATGTCTATAAATAGTTTGCACATACGCAAATTAAAGTGTTAAACACATGTGTGTCATAACCTTGAAAAAATGTTAATAAAACAATTCGTAGTATCATTAGAAATCCAAAAACACTAAATATATAGTAAATAGTTCAAATGTTTTTGAAAGAATTTTGTAACATTTTCGCCCTTGCGCAAATACTGGATATATCAAAAATTCTTTTTAATAAATATGTAATGTTAGGAAGGTAGCTGCCAAACCTGATAATTGGGTTTTACTAAAAGGAGTTCAAAGAAAAGTTTTCCAGAAAAATCAGTATTTTCAAACTGAAGAAAACCGCCATTTTAGAAATGGCCGTGGCCATCTTGAAATTTTTTTTTTTGAATGGCCAACAGTTATTTCTTAAAAAGTATATGATAATGATGCTTTGTGGTAATGTTCATGCTTGTATCATCATTTGCACAATTTCCTCGATTTTGCTTGCTAATGTCTTCCACTACAAAAGACCAAAATGACACAGACATTAACAAATCAAATATTTTATTGTCATATAAACTTTACAGTTTGTGACCAACATATATTAATACAATAAACACAATAAACATAAATACATACATATTAAACATACAAAATATCAACAGCATTAAAATTTATAACAACAAACAAGTTGTTAAGAGTCCCCTGCCCTCAGTTCTAATGACTTTTTCAAGAAGGATCCTAACTTATTTGTTTGTAAAGGTGATGATGGATTTAGTAAATAATGAATTTTTTCTTCTTCATTTAAATTATTAAAGTTACTATTTTCTGTACATATGTGATGAAAAAAGTCATTTCTTAGAGTTTTATTATACTCACAATATAGTAAAAAATGTTTCTCATCCTCTAGTATTTTACATTTATGGCAAAGACGTTCCTCTCTTGGGATTTTAAAATATCTCCCCTTTTCAATCAAGAGGGAGTGATCACTTATTCTAAATTTAGTGATTAATCTCCTTATCTGAAAATTAGATGTATTTAGATAATATTCTAGTTTGTAATCTTTTTTAAGTTTTTTATAGAGAAAAAATTTACTTCTATCATCGATGTTTTGAAATTTATTTTGAATTAAATCTTCATATCTATTTTTCATTTTTAACTTTATATCGTTTTTTATTTTATTTACATCTTTTATGTCCTTACAAGTAGAAAGAATATTAAGGTCAACGTTAGTCTCTTTAACAATATTTTTAGCATATGTATACCATGAGTAAGTTCCTGTCAAATCTAGAGACTGTGCTAGAGAAAAAGCTTCCTTTAACAATGAATTAATATTATTATTAACAACTATAGGTCACCGCACGGCATTCAACAATGAGCAAAGCCCATACCGCATAGTCAGCTATAAAAGGCCCCGATAAGAGTGTTTTTTGCAATTGTGCAAACGAGCTTTTGATAGGAACCTGGTGAAGAACTTTGATGCCAATGATGGAGTTAGTAGTTGGTGGTTTCTATGGAACGCCATAACTGTCTTGTTATGACCATTATATGAAGGTAAATGCACATCATATAATGACAAGTGAACATCATATAAAGGTAAATGCACATCATATAATGACAAGTGAACATCATATAAAGGTAAATGCACATCATATAATGACAAGTGAACATCATATAAAGGTAAATGCACATCATATAATGAAAATGGTTATAACAAGACAGTTTTGGCGTTCCACAGGTTTCGGCAAAATCTTATATGGAGGTCTGCTTTATGATTTTTCTCCATGTTTCGGTGCATAGAGCCACAGTCGTGACTTTTCTCTGACCATGATAGTAACTTAACAGGAAAAGACACCATTTTCCAGCTTTAAAATAAAATATTTTGAGTCATATTTTACTATTTATGAAATCAAAAGCACATGTCTTATACATGTAAGACTAACAAGAATGTGTTCCCCAGTACACGGATGCCCAAGCCGCATTATCATTTTCTATGTTCTGTGGACCGTGAAAATGGGGGAGGGGTCTCTAATTTGGCATTAAAATTAGAAAGATCATATCACAGGGAAATTACCTTGACCAAAAACTTGAACTTGAAGCAGGACAGACGGACGAACGCACAGACCAGAAAGCATAATGTCCATAAACGGGGCATACTAATGAGGCATAAAAACAGGCAAAATGAAGTACCTTCAGTTTGTAATGTGCTATCATAACATAGTAGATGTGTTTGAATTAAAAAGTGTCAAATAAAGACCGATTTGTATGCACTTCTATTCTTTCTTTTTTTTTAATCAAAAGCCTCTTCGGATCCCCTTGAAACTGAAAAATCTGACTCCCCGAGCGACACTTTATTTGTATTTTTAAAACCAATGCATTTTAAGTAAGAAACTGGTAATTGTTGAATTCCATGATAGGAATTCAATTTTATATAAATGATACGGGGGGAAGTCGTCTAAAGTAGTTTTTTCCCAGAAATGTGCATATGAAGCCTCAAAATCTGCAACACGGAAAACTAAGGAGAGGTGTTTGAAAAAACGGAGCACTAAAAACGACTGCTTCTGCTTGCAGAAAATAGATTATGTCTCAGTTCCGTCCGTGCAATACACTATATTGCAATTCATGATACTAAGTGATTCATGATAATATGGTACTAAGAATTCTAAAAAATATTCATGATAATATGGTACTAAGCATTCTAAAAAGAGAAATGTTCGATACTTGATCTTACTTTAATAGTTTTTCTTCGCTTCGAAATTGCCACCCCTCGTCATAGCCGACACCCCCGCATGTGGCGTTCTACACGGTGATGAATATAATATAAATAATTTTATACCAAAAAAAAAAAAAAAAATGCTCCTGTTCTGATACGTCGAGCGACAGATATTTAGTTTTGATTTGGTTTGATATTTCAAATACTTTTTTCTCAGCTGATTGAGGGTTTAACAATTTTTCGATTTACTGATAAGCCCTAACACAAATCTAAATCTTTTTTTCAGAGATTGACAGCATTCGGATGTACTGTCAGAGCTGATTTTTGCCAGTTATTGTTTGACCAAGTATAAACGTTAGAAACACGGATCCTAGGCTCACACCGAACAACAAGCAATAAAGGGCCCCGAAATTACTAGTGTAAAACCATTCAAGCGGGAAAACCAACGGTCTAATCTATATTTATAATATAAAAAAAAAAAAACAACGAGAAATACGTATGAACCTCATACACAGACGACAACATATTTGTTACTTTACTAACTATTTTCTTGAAAAGACTGATGCTAAAAATTAATTGAAAATATGCTACAGACTCGGTATTTCGTCTAGGCACGTTCTTTGTTCCTGGATTATTCCTCAATTATTACTCGATTTATTTCACTTGACTGGGCGGAGTATAACCGATTCGCTCACAATAAACCAGTCCATCTACAGGGGCGGATCCATGATTTTGGAAATGGGGGGCGAAGTATGAAAACTTTGCCGAGCGTAGCGAGGCGAAATTTTTTTGGACCTTTTTTTTGGTTGAAAAACATAAAATAAGTGTAAACGATGCACTTTTGTTTATGGTTCCTGACGTGGGGCATATATATTTTATAGTTAAATTGTACGCGTTTGACATTTTGATACCGTATTCTCCCCATTAAATGTCGATCATTAAATGATTGGATGGATTCAAAGCAATATATTTTCCATCCAAAGCAATATACATGTATTTGATGTGGGACTTGTAAGTAAAAAATGGACATGGAAAATTCTCGTCTGTCGTATTTTTAGTTAGCGTAACCTCACATATTTCTTGTTGTAAATAAGATATTCGCCGGGCTATTATATGAAATTTACAATACGACCGACACGAGTTAAGAAAGACAAACAACAATTTGTATCCAAATGTATGGTTGAAATGTTTCACCCAACAGGTAAAGTGACGGGTTCCAAACCAACCAAAAGATACGAATTAGTCTGAAATGGCAACGAATTTATGAATGACGATCGACAAATGGGGTCATTAAGGCCAAACCTAGCAATAATATTCGTGCATTGTAAGTTGTATATATGTATCCCATGAAGAGCCTCTCTATATATGCCTTTTCCTAACTGTGACGTTGCATGTATTGTTACCGAACAGGCGATATATATGCAACCGTTGCCAAACCTAAAAAAAAAGACCGTTGGCATTTTGAAAGGAGCACAGAAAGCCTAATTATAGGCTCTATGGCATAGTAAGGGTTAATTCTTCGATTAATTATTCTATAAATATTCATCTTGTACAACACATTTGGATTTTTTGAAGTACAGTCCTTTATGATTTTGCAGCGATAAAACAAGACTCACGATGCTCAAGTTACGGGCAATATTTGTCGGATTTGTAGCAGTTCTAGTTGGAGGTTTGTAACAATAATATGTAAGAACTTTATTGTGCAATGTTTTAAGGGCCATTTTGAGGCTATATTTTTACTACGTTCACTGCCACGCAGGGGCCACTTTTGGGCCATTGTTTTTTTTTACTCTGATGCTATAGAATGATCATTGTCCGTGCCTCTTTGAGATGCACAAAGAGCGCCAAATTATTTAAATACTGTATTTTTGGGGAAAGGTTCGTATACTAACTACGCAACTGAAAAATAGTTCATCAATAAGATAATATATTTTTCTGATAAATCAAATTATGCTATTAATATGTCTCTTATATACATAATTTTTTTTTCATTCTCTCAAACATAAGTTAAGCAATGATGATTTAGTTCGCTTTCATTATTGTCCATTTTTTTTCTTTACTAAGTTAGGACTGTATTTGCTAGCCATGGAATGCTATGGACAAAGGTTTTTGACAGTTGAGTTACCCTTGAAGTTCTCAAGGCCGTTTCAATTGATTTTTCTTTTAATTTACCAGGCGCCGAGCTTGAATCCACGACTTCGTGTTGAAAAATCTTTTAGAACGTAATATTATCCATGTAATTTATCTTATATAAGAGATACACGAAACGGCTGGCACATGTAGAGCAGTATCTGCTCGCCTATCTGTTTTTCGGAATAGGGCTTTCGTTACTCAGTCTTCAGTTTTCAAGTTAATTAGTTTCGTTTTTTAAAAACTCCTTTGCTCGGAATTAAATTCTCTTCGTGCCCTTTCGCAATATGGAAACATTAGAATCTGTCCCTTGTGAGCGTTTTTATATTCACCTGCTCTTGACATGGTATGTTGTAGCATGTTCGGCATGTTCCTGTTCGGGTGAATAGCTCCTGTAAAATTTAGCGCCGAAATGTAAAAGATGTTTTTAATTAGCAAGCGATATAAAAGTAAAGAAGATGTCAAACACGACATTGGTTACTTTTTAAGAATTAAAATAAAAAGAAGATGTGGTATTATTGCCAATGAGACAATTCTCCATCCAAGTCAAAATGTATAAACATTTTAAAAATTAAAGATCAGCAAGGTACAACGCACCCAAAAAATGACTCGTGTCAAACCATTCAAACAGGAAAACCAATGTTTCGAACTATATAAGAAAAACAAGAAACGAGAAACATCTATAAACAACACCAACAAACGACAACCACATCACAACCCTTGGGTTGACCTGTTGGTATTTGGTTGTGTGTCTTTCATCTATATAAATCGAGAAACGAGAAACAGTTTAAAACACTTATGAACTACATAAACAGACAACAACCACTGCAATTCACTTGTTATGTATATATTTTAAGATAGAATGACAAGACGTTTTTACAATCTGTGACAGAGTGTTTTTTCCCGCCGCTTCGGTCAAAAAGGAATTTACATAGAGAAGTTCGAGTAATCGTTCTTTCAACATTTTTTTTCCTTTTAATAATGAATATTGTATATAAATGATTGATTGTATTGCTTGACCCGTAAGCTTATGGGTGTAATTTTGCAATAAAGATTATATAATAATATATAATAATTATAATAATACAATGTAACCACCTTATTTAAAGGGGTAAGGGTTAAAATCAGTTAGTACTTATCTGCCCTGATGCCCTTACAATCATATGGTTATGTTTTTTTCAGAAACAAGTGCCTGTGGACGTCAAAATGCTAATGTTAGTCACAACAGCACACATGTCAGTACGTGAAGCTAACCTCGATCAATGAAATTTATAATTTAACACAATGAGAATGTTTACCATAAGAGAAGTACTCGTTAGAATTATGCATTTATCGTTTAGTTTAGTTAATTTAATATTTTATACGGAAAACAATTGTTTTTTTCTATTATTTGAGAAATTATGAAGAACAACTAACACTGTTTCTGCTGCACACACACACACACAATAAATAAAATTGCCATTGCCTAAAGTTTTATAACAATTTGTTTAAAACTTAAGATACACTGTTTTGAAAATGTAAGCATTTATTTTTATCCATGTCAGAAGACAGACTAGGATCATGTTTGCAGCAGTTATTCAAGGCTTTAGATAAGGGAGAAGCTTTGGTACCAATTAAAACATTTAATCCTGCTGATATTGTTTGCACCTGTCCTAAGTCAGGAATCTGTGTCGTTCGTTTATGTGGTTCATAAGTGTTTTTCATTTCTTGTTTTTTATATAGATTAGACCATTGTTTTTTCCGTTTGAATGGTTTTACACTTGTAATTTTTTTGGGCCCTTTATAGCTTGCTGTTCGGTGTGAGCCAAGGCTCCGTATTGAAGACCGTACTTATGTTTATTGTGAATTGGATGGAGAGTTAGGGAGCTACCATTTGATTTTTATGGGGGGGGGGGGCTAGGATGTTCTTACACTAAAAATTGTACGATAAAAAAACAAAACATATCGTAAGCTATACTGAATTGTTTATATCATACGAATATGTTTTGTTTGATTGCATTTTTTGTCATATATATAAGGGGAGATAAATCAGAAGATGTATACTTGCATACTCGAATGTGGTATGAATTAAACTATTATGTCTTGTTAGGGAGCTACCATTTGATTTTTATGGGGGGGGGGGGGGGGCTAGGATGAAAAATTTTGTCCTGCATTTTTTTTTTAGCTGTAATCTCTGTCCTGCCTTTTTATTTTTCACTCTGTTCGATCCTGCATTTTTTTTTTAGTTTATCCTGACTTTTCTTTACCTAAATTGTCGTCCTGACTTTTTTTTGTTGCAAGTGTCTCATCCTACCTTTTTTTTTTTTTAACTCAAAACTCCTGTCCTGCCTATTTTTTTCAAATTTCATCCTAGCCCCCCCCCTAAAAATCAAATGGTAGCTCCTTTATCTTATTTGCACTTAAACAACTGTAATATCTTCCTATATCTATTTAAGAATTGAATGCTCTTTTTTGTAAATTTATTGGGGTGTAAAAGCGTTGATCGAAGCTTCATACTAAAAATGTGCGCCCTGTCAACGCTTTTACAACCCTATAAAGTTACAAAAAAGGCATTCAATACTTATAATTACATCTTTACCTATAGGATCATGAAAACACGCCTTTTATCAAGTTTTTATTTCATTTACCTGTGCACTTTATTGTGGGACCTCGTGTCATCATGAATGAACAGTTGCATTGTGTAATGCAATTGATTAAGGAATATCAAGAGATTGCTAGTTAGCCAATCAGAATAACGTATTATAATGAAACATACATCTAATGTAATTATTGACATTTAAAGACAAAATTATGTATAAAGATTAGCACACAGTTCTTAGATTTTCTAGTTTTATTGTGGGTGAAAGTCAAAGCTAGACTATAAAACGTTGGGCGATTCAACAACACGAATTATATTTTTTTTCACTATTTTTCGTCATTTGAAGACTTCAAGTAAAACTTCTTCAGCAAACACTTAAAAGTTTTGCTGATGTTAAACCATACACTATTGTATTTTCCTCACATTTATATATATAGTGTTTAATGCAATGCGATATACTGTACATGTAACAATTTAAGCTTGTAAAACATTTTACTATCTTAATCTTTATAACTCTTTTTACCATATACAAGGATGTTCGCTACTATGTTTAAAAAAAAACCAAGCTTTTATAAGACTGTTATAAATTAGTAGTAAATACTGTATATATATAAAAAAAGAAACTTAAAAACCAGAAAAAAAATAAGTGTTCCTGTCCTTGTTTTCGGAATATAGGTAATTGAAAATTCGGCAAGAAATAATTCTCTCTAGACTTTTCATACATTTAACATTGGCACCACTCTTATTCTTTTTTTTTTAAGGATTTACAAATGTGGAATTTACAAAAATGTTTGCACCTGTCCTAAGTCAGGAATCTGATGTACAGTAGTTGTCGTTTGTTTATGTAATTTATACGTGTTTCTCGTTTTTCGTTTTTTATATAGATTAGAGCGTTGGTTTTCCCGTTTGAATAGTTTTACACTTAACTAGTAATTTTGGGACCCTTTATAACTTTTTGTTCGGTGTGAGCCAAGGCTCCGTGTTGATGGCCGTACATTGACCTATAATGGTTTACTTTTATAAATTGTTATTTGGATGGAGAGTTGTCTCATTGACACTCACACTACATCCTCCTATATATCTATTTGAACAATATGATATATATGTCGTTTACATTTTATTATTTTGTACAGGTTATTACTTGTACAAAAACTTTGTAAGAGTAATTACTTGTATGATGCAATCATACAAGTTATGACTAGTACAAATATATTTGTACCATATATTTGTACCAGTAATTACTTGTACAATTTCTGTGGAGAAAAAGATAATAACTTGTACAACACAATATCTTTGAGTTATATTTGTTTTTTTTTCGAAAAATTACTTTGCCTTCAAAAACTCCTTTTTTTGGTTTGTAAGTCTGGATTATTTTTGTCATTTGTTTCTTTGTTTTTTTTTACTTATTTCTTTGTTTGGTTATTTTTTCTTATCGTTTGGCGTAAATTTTTTTTTATTATCAATCTATATTGAGTTTGTTTTTTTTTCTTCATTTTTTTTCCAACTTTGAACATGTATGAGTATTATTTTTTAAATGTTAGAAGAATACAGACAAACGACGGACGCAATGTAACACCATAAGCTAACATGACTTTTTTTTAGCAAATTTAGCTAAACAGCGTGTTGCTACATACGGACTAATGGTGCAAAGTGACAATTGCCCCCCTATTTTGTATTTATTTTCGGCAATATTCAGCAAAACTTCTTTGATATGTCTACACAGCTACTTTTGCATAGGTACTATTTCTGTACCAAAAATATGTAGTACTGGAAGTCTACTTTTAATATTCAGTACTATTTTGTTACTTAAGAGTTATTGTAATATAATAGGTACCTGTATTTTACAGTACTTGATTTGTACTTGAAATTTAAGTACTACAGATTTTTGATTGCACGGTTACATTTTCAGCATTTTGAAAGTTTGTCTTTTTCAATTCTCTTAAAGTTATGATGTTCAAACCTGGAATATTGTGATCATTTTTGGTATTTTTTTGTACCAATATTTTAAGTACAAATCAAGTACTGGAAAATACAAGTACCTAAATATTACAATAATTCTAAAGTAGAGAAATTGTACTAAATATTAAAAGTAAATTTCCAGTACTACAGATTTTCAGTACAGAAATAGTACAAAAAAAGTACCTATGCAAAAGTAGCTGTGTACAGTCCATCGGACCTCTGTCTACTCTTTGCACTGGTATTATAACATTGTCTTCAATTTCCAAAACTTTTAATCATCTTTTAGAATTTGCTGTTTTAAGCAATGGGTAGAGTTCACCACTAACAGTACCATTATACATAATTCCGTCTCCTTTGCGAATGAGTTTTTCAATTTTTGCTACATTCAAAATACCAGATTGCCGTAAGACATATCTCTGAAGTGCTGTCTTTTTGTAACTTAATTTGACTTCCTTTAAATTACAAATATTCTCTCATGTATTTTAACATGTGAATATCGAATAATTAGAAGAGTTTCGTCAAGTTAATTATGTCATCATGACATTATTTGCTACACTGTTTTCCATTTTTACACTTTCACTGTGTATCATCAATACACCGGATATAGGTACTAAAGAAGCAGGCATGGTCGATTTTGACCTTACACGATAACGAAAATCTTTGTTTTGTTTTATCAACATTCAGTGAACATACATGTATCTCAACATTTAAAATTCCTGCTCCTAAATAATTTTCGCATCGGTTTTTTCCTATTTATAAAACAACTTTGATATTTTAATAAAAACAATTAACTTGTACATGTGCAAATAGTTCTTAATGTCAACACCAACTTTCAATTTCGATACAGTTTTCGAGACATTTACATGTTTTATCTGAAAGAAAGCTAATACTGGGCAAAAGTCATAGTTACCAATCAGAAACCTACCTGTGATTACTCATTCCTTGAAACATTTTGGATAATAAACGAGTATTAACACCGTACACACTTCTTTTTGGAATAAAATATCGAAAAATAAGATATGTATGAAAGATATCAATGCCAATTATCGAAGCAGCTATACTTATTACAAACACACAGTGGCCTTCTATCAGAAAAGATATGCAATGAATGTAGAATTATATCAAATGAGACGATCACCAACTTCTTTGACAAGTATTTGCACATGTTTTAGTAATAAACTTATGAGACATCTCTAATCATCAACCTACGATCAAATCATTTTTTGAAACAACAATTATGTTAAGATTGAAGTACACATTGATATTATGCGAACAAAACGAAGATTTTTGTTACCGTATAAGGCAAAAATCGTTAACGCCCGCTTGGTTAGTACCTATATCCGCTGTACTGATGATACACGATGACTTTAGTTTTGACTTTTTTGAGGTTTTGCTCATATATTTGTTATACAAAAAGTAGAAACATGTTGAAAGTTCATACCTTTAGGTTTTAGTCATCAATTGTTTCTTTAAAGTAAAACGATTTGTTGGGAACATCAAATAGGCCAAGGTAGAATAATGATTTGGACAAGTTATTATCATTTTCTCATTAGAAATTGTACGAGTAATTACTTTACAATTGTATTTGTACAAGTAATAACGTGTATGATGGCACCATACACTTAATTACTCTTACAAAGTTTTTGTACAAGTAATAACCTGTACAAAATAATAACATGTACACGACATATACATATTTGTAATAAAATTACGAAAAGAAAAGCAGTGCTTAGCGGCGAAAATAAATTTGGAAAAACCAGAGGATTTCGACTACCTGACAAATTCAAAAACAAGAGGGGTACGTGTGCTTAAATTAAGATCCATTTTGTTTTTCTGTTTCAGCATGCAGACAAGGCTGGATAAGTAAAGGTTCTGGTAAACTAAAGTATTGTTACTATATTTCTGCCGTTGGGGATGTCAAATCACAAACTAAAGCCACGGTATGTATGTTAGTGATTTCATATGTGAATAATTAAATTTTGGATGTAACATGTCTTCTGATTGGCTAAAGGTCACTTGTATATCAGCGAACATATATTAATGTGTCATGTTACCGCGAAGTCATCATTTTTTTTCAGGATTATTTATTAACTCTTAAAAAATAGAGTTTATAATTAGAATATTTAAAAATTGAATACTTCATTTTGTAACTCCATTGGAGTGTAAAAGCGTTGACCGAAGTACTTCATTCTAAAAATGTGCGCACGGTTAACGCTTTTACCACCCTTTGAAGTTACAAAAAGAAGCATTCAATACTTAACTTATAATTACATTTTTAAGCTAGGATCACGAAAACACGATTTCTATAAAGCTTTTTTTTAATTTACCTGTGCACTTTATTGGGAACCTTGTGTCATAATGAATGCATTTTATTGTGTAATGTAATCAAGGAAAAACGCGAAATGTGCAGTTAGCCAATTAGAATAACGTATTACAATGAAACATACAGATCTGTACATCTAATGTTATTATAAGGAATTGAACTTGTGACAATGACTTCTATTTATATTTAATTTGATCTGATACATTAAAATGATTATTAAAAAAATCAGATTTATAAGATAATCTCTCCAGAAAGTCATTTACAAAATACTACTTATAGTAACTGCTATGAAATTTATATGTTACAGCACAAATGTTCATTTAAATGCAAAAAAATACGCCATTGGTGACATTCCCCATTTCTATTCTCAATGGTCGTTTCAAAAGTTAGTGGGTAAATTTACTGTTCGTACATCCAAACGAAAATAACATTACGTCAGTGGTTGAATTTTCATTAATAAGATAAGATAAGATAAGATATTTTTATTCCAATTAAAGGCTCAATGAAGACCAAAAGCAATTTATTACAATGATTTTCATAATTGTTACAATAATAGCTGTGGAATGACATAAATCTAAAATGTGAATTTAACTTTTAATATGACATTTCCCACCAAATATCATACATAAAACATAAGCATAAACGATGTATTTAAAGTTGATTATGCAAAAACAATTCAACAAATAAACTCTGTAGAGCTCTTATCCGAGATGTTGGTGTAAACTTTTGAAAATATTACCTAGAATGCAATAAAGTCTGAAACGGTGAATTATATTGCTTAGTTCATAGTTTGTGCAAAGTCGAAGTATGAGTTGAGAATTTTCAAAATGATATCTCCAGTTAAAAAAAGTTCGATTGTTATCAAATTCATAGTTTATTTTCATTTTAGGCAGCATGCACACAAAAGAACGGGATGTTGTTTTTCCCTTCTGATTCTTATGAATCTAGAGAGTTTAAAAAATATGTTAAAAGCAATCAGGTACGTATAAAAATATATAAATAACACATAACTGAGAGGGTGATAGAGCAGATTGTCACCCCGAGAAAACATTGTCAACCGCGGCGAAGCCAAGGTTGACAATACTTTTTCGAGGGGTATCAATCTGCTCAACCACCCTCTCAACTATGTGTTATTTAATTTATTATACTGAATGTCCTATCATTATTGTCTTTTACAGATTAATTGTTTTTCAGGAGTACTTTCTATTACGTCACTTACATATCAACGTTACAGGTATTATAAAAAACAGCAACAGTTAAGCAATATGTTTTTTTTTTATTTTGACAGTCAAAAAAAAAAAAAGTTCTAAGCAAAAAACGTAGAACTAAAGCTTTGTATTTAATTACTTGATGTAAATTCGATTCATTTTTCTATAAATTGTCGATTTTTGATTGGTCTTGACGAGGAAAAAAATGTCACCCTCTCAGCCATGTGATAGAGTAAATTAAAACCCCTCGGATTAGCCAATCAAAATATGGCATTTTAACGTGAAGTATAATAAAACAAATCATTTGATCAATACTAATTTTCCATGCCGGCTTAGTCTGTTTCTTTTATATCTTGAGTAAAATTTGCACCTGTCCTAAGTCAGGAATCTGATGTACAGTAGTTGTCGTTTGTTTATGTAATATATACGTGTTTCTCGTTTCTCGTTTTGTTTATATAGATTAGACCGTTGGTTTTTCCGTTTGAATGGTTTTACACTAGTAATTTTTTGGCCCTTTATAGCTTGTTGTTCGGTGTGAGCCAAGGCTCCGTGTTGAAGGCCGTACTTTAACCTATAATGGTTTACTTTTTAAATTGTTATTTGTATGGAGAGTTGTCTCATTGGCACTCACACCACATCTTCCTATATCTATATATAGTCGGTGGATTACAGCCGATTTCAATGAGTGTGTAGGCAAAGGTAATATCTTGGGTTAGCTTGCTTGCTAGCTGCACACGATCTATAGACTGATGGCAACAAGAAAATGTCTTGAAGACAGGGTTGTCCCGCTCGGCGCTTATTTCCATTTTCGATGGAACTCCCAAATTTTTACACAGTTGTTAGTCCATATCATGATAAATAAAAAATGTTGTAAATGAGGCCCCTCGTTGATTTGTTTTTTTCCAAGTGATTCTGCAATATCAGTTGGGAATCTAGAGAGTTTAAAAGATATGTTAATAGCAATCAGGTACGTATAACAAAACAGACTGTCGTGGATGGGGCCCCTTATGGGTGTCCAAGTAACCCTATAAACAGCAAGCTATAAGGGGCCCCTAAAATTACTAGGGTAAAACCATTCAAACTAGAAAAACCAAAGGTCTTATCTATATAAAACACGAGAAATGAGAAACACTTATGAACAACGTCAATAAACAACAACTACTGAACATCAGATTCCTGACTTAGGACAGGTACAAACAATTCACCCTTATCTGAAACAATAATGTAACATCAGAACATAGATGATGCCTATTTTCTTCAATTAAAGATATCTACTCCTTTTTACTGGACATCTGGACATAAAGACAACTACCAATGGACTTGGGGTGTTGACCCGTTTAAGTACCCATTTCAGGCCCCTAATTGGGCCGAAGGACAACCTG
Source organism: Mytilus edulis (assembly GCF_963676685.1). Lineage (NCBI taxonomy): Eukaryota > Metazoa > Mollusca > Bivalvia > Mytilida > Mytilidae > Mytilus > Mytilus edulis. The sequence goes on from NC_092354.1 coordinate 18,103,636, forward strand.
ACGGGGCTCTTAAAGGAGAATGCATAGCAGTCCAAACACAAGGTGCAATGATGGATGATCAGCCATGTGGAAATAAATACAACTATATTTGTAAGTCAAGAACATAGACTTAGGGATTCAAACTTTGTTATTAGAATACAGTGTACTTTAGATTATCTACAAGTCACGAACATACATGTTTGTAGGCCTAAGGATTCAAACGATGTTATTACAATGTATAGAATACAATGTACACTTGATTGGAAATAAAAGATATTATTATATTATTATTTATTTATATTCTTAAAACAGATATGGCCAAACAAAAAATGTATGTGTTAAGGTAAATTCATGGTATAGCGCCATCTTGGACTGTACAATCGCAGTCCACAATCGGTCTAGGTATTTTTCCCAAATCTGCAAATTAGGATACATAATTTGCAATTTATTGGTTAGACTGTTAATTCATTTAAAGAAAACTTATAATTAAATGGTTATTCTAATATGACGTTCTTCTTTAGCTTTGTGTACAAAGCCGTGTTCTAATTCGAATAGAACACGTGATTGACGTCATAATTGAAAATAAAACGTCAAATGAATTTTGAACAACGCCAGAGATCAAAATTGACATTTTTGTTGGTGTTGCTCTCTAGGAAATTAAATAAAAACATTCTAAAAGTAAGTTTAAATGTTTCTGTTCATTTTTTATTGATAAACTGTTGATTTTTCTATATCGTTTTTGTTCATGAAATCAAAATGGCGACATTTCGAGCGTTTACTATAGGTCCGCTTCGAAGTACAAAAGTTCATAATATTCCTATTAGAATCGAAATAATTCTATCATGCCATGCTCTATGCTGATTTTAACATGGGTAGGCATTATATTTGTAAACATTTAATACCTCGCTCACGCTCGGTATTAAGATATTAACAAATATAATGCCTAGCCATGTTAAAATGATCATAGAGCATGGCATGAAAGAATTATTTCTTAAATTGTATTATTCAAAATATTCAAACAAATATCAAATTTTGAGTTTTTTAGATTTTTCTTTTTAACTAAGTCATGTAAGGGAAGATAACTCTTTTATCAAAAAAATATACTGGACTGATAATTTTTTTTAATGTTTACTTCTAGCAAGAAAACAAGGTCGATGACACCATTTTTCTTTTTATTATCTTAAAACATATTATAAGACCTATCTTCTCAAATTTATTTTAAAATTCAATATCATAGATTTCTTTTTATGAACACGAATGTGCTTTTCATGAACAATCTAACCAATTTTAAGCAATTTTCAACGACTCATAGCTTGCAAAATAGAACGTAACGAATACTTTAATTATATTTTTGAAGAAAAAAAAACCATAGTTAAATCTTCATTTTGACGAAGTATAAGAAAATTCGATCTAGCTCAAGAAATATATACCGAAGAGACAGCCTCAACTGTACACCTTCTTTAGTTTGTGTTCTTAAAAAGAAATCTATGACATTGAATAAAAAAAAAATACTAAAAAGTTAGTCCTGACACAATATAGAAAAATGAAGATACATAGTGAATTGTTTGTGCTTAAAATATTCATCGACCGAAGGACACAGATGAAAAAAAGTCAGAGTACGATTTCCATCTATGAGCTAAATGAGTACTTATAGTAGGATTACAAGAGTATCTAATGACAAAAAAAACCTTCAAAACAAGAAAGGGACAACATAATGTATGGTTTAATCACAAAAGAGGAAGGAACACAATCTGTTGTTGTTACATTGTATGTGTGACGTCATGACGTCATAAATCTAAATTTAGCAAGATTTTTTTATATACATATGAATAGAAACAGCGTCAATATACGGAAAAAGACCCGACTACAGATACGAAAAATATCCCTTGAAACACGTGATCATAATATCCAATGAAAATAGTAAAATGCTACACCATAAGTAATATTGAATTTTTTTTTTCATTAATTAGTTTGATTTCTAATACATTATAATAGTTTAATATTGTATTAGTATTTTATTATTGAGTTTGTGCCATATTTGTTATTTTTATTTCGTTTAAGAATATTGTAACTTTTATTTTCCTAAGACACCCATCTATATATCCTTACTTTAGGATTACGTTCGTTAACCTCACTTAGCACTAAGTCTTATCCTAAGACCATCACAAGACATGTTTTAGTCCTAGGACAGATTCTTTCACACGGCTCCTGCTCATCTTAATTTTAAAGTATTTTTAATCTTAATTCGGTTGACTGAAGATAAGATAAATAAAATAAATTGAATGATTGTTCAAAGTAACGGTTTATAATTTTCTTGCGGTATTTTTTTTATTTCCATAACAAATAATTATGAATAAGTGTAATCAAATTTTAACTGATATAATCTTCCATACTGATACAAGAAAATTAGGACTTTACAGATACAACACCAGTCCCGTACACAATGTCAGCGTTTGTCTTAGGAAGTTAATATAACGGTGCAATCTGATTGGTCAAATTCATCAGGTTACCTGTTTATTTATACTAGTTACCAGAAACCAGAAAAATGTGACCAATGGGATTGCGCAGTTTTATTTACTTCCTAAGTAAACCGGAAGTTTTGGAAGTACAAATTCAATGGTCTTGAAAAAGGTCAATAATTCTCATCTCAAGTGTGTTATTCTGTTTGGGGGGTATTCTCAAGGTACGTGAAAGTTGTTTTTAGTATAAAGATAAATCAATTACCGACAGACTGGTGTATGTTTATTCGTAAGAGGGACAAGGGAAAGTAATAAAATATTGGTCTAAGCGAACACATTGAAAATTTCCGTTAGCTATTTTGTGTTTTTTTCGTACGGGTATAGATAGTAAACACCATATTGACCGAAGCAAGTGCCTGTGGGTATAGCAGTACAACATAAGAATGAAGTTTTTTTCGTTACACATTCTAAATACAACCCCACCAGTCCGGTATACATTGTCAAAGCTTGTCTCGTTTCATATTCTTAATACAACCTCACCAGTCCCGTACACATTGTGAAAGCTTGTCTCGTTTCATATTCTTAATACCACCAGTCCCGTACACGATTCCAAAGCTTGTCTCGTTACATATTCTAAATACAACCCTACCATTCCCGTATACATTGTCAAAGATTGCCTCGTTACATATTCTAAATACAACCCTACCAGTCCCGTATAAATTGTCAAAGCTTGTCCCGTTACATAGTTATACTAATTCAACCCTACAAGTCCCGTATACACTGTAAAAGCTTGTCTCGTTACATATTCTAAATACAATCACATCACTCCCGAACACAATGTCAAATAGTTATCAAAAGTACCAGGATTATAATCTAGTACGCCAGACGCGCGTTTCGTCTACGTAAGACTCATCAGTGACGCTCAAATCGAAATATTGATAAAGCCAAACATGTACAAAGTTGAAGAGCATTGAGGATCCAATATTCCAAAAAGTTGTGCCAAATACGGCTAAGGTAATCTATGCCTGGAATAAGCTTGTCTCGTTACATATTCTAAATATAACCACACCAGTCCCGTACACAATGTCAAAGCTTGTCTCGTTACATATTCTGAATACAACCACACCAGTCCGGTAATAGGTCAGTGAACTCAAATCGGAAGACCCGAGGTCAATCACTTGAATGTATGGTTGTGGAAAAATAATGATTTCAAATACATAAGGGGAGAAAATTCCTATAAGGGTTAACCAAAACACTTTAACTGAAATAGGTTGAAGTTGTGCCTTATTGTAAACAGTTATTTGGCAAACTCATTATATCATTAACTGTAACAGTTTCTTTTGAATAACGATAACAAGCAAAATTCAATAGCATGACCTTGACCTTTGACTTTGACCTCAATTTCCTTCAAATGGACCAAGGACTTTATATGAAAAGACTGTAGGCCTCTACGACTTATACCGTATGAATTTATCCAACATATCGCCTATCTTAAATTTTCAAAGGGAAATAACTCCCATAAGATGTTTTCCGATCACTCCAGTCAAAATTAATCAAATCATTCTTAAGAGTAGACGAACAATTTGGTGAAAACAGTTTATTTAAATCTTTTACCGTTTTAGAGATATAGCGATAACAAGAAAAGGTGGACGCGGGGAGATAACTCCTATAAGAAAAAGTGTTCGGTCACACAGGGTGAGTTTTGAAACCCCCATTACTGTACAACATCATTGTCTAAACATCCATTCGATATGTTGTAAAACAAAACAAAACATCAAAGACGGCAGAAGAAAAAAAAATTAGTCTGAAGAAAAACAAAAGGTCTTTCCACGAAAAGTGGACAGACCTTATTAGTATCTTTTAATTCTGAACCGGTGTTTTGATTAAATTAAAATGGGAGAATTCTGTCTTTGGGTTACATCGGATACGTTGGAGGAACATTCCACTTGCGATGCCGTTATTTCATTAGCTGGTCGATACGTATAGAAGCTTCATAGGAAGATTCCATTTTATCTGTCGTGCTGATGAAGCAGACCTTGATCGGCTTCGGTGTACATTTTATCTGATTTATATGTTCAGAGGCGTCTCAGTTTTTTTCACATTTAAATTTAAGGTTTAGTTTGCTTGATGGGAATGGATTATATAAATATGTGAAATATCATGAGTGAACGTTACGTCTTAGAAGATCTATTTTTTTCTCAGAAATAATATATATACAATACATGCTATATATTTAAAGGCGTGTTTTATTTTCTTTCAACATGTTTAAGGTTGAATTCAACCAATAACCTGGTTAAGAGTAAAACTAAAAAAACACGTTTCAACACAAAATAAAACGGATTAACCAAAAAAAAACTAAAACAAAAAATTAACTTAATTAAAACAGATAGCTTTGCAAAAAAATAAAAATTTGTATTATAGAAGACAACAAATTTAAACTAGTTATTCAATAATAAAATGTATTCCGTTTCTAGGACGCTTCTAGTTCTACATCTTTCAATAATGAATGTTTTTATAAAAAGTTGAGCACACTACAAGCTTATCATGAAAACGTGGTTCCCTTTAATACATATTCATGCACAAATTTCAAAACACATTTTCAACTAGAGAGAAGAACTTTTGTGATTTTCTTGGATTTTGTGTAATAGAACTCGAACCTACCAAATTAATATCGTGGTAAATCAACTACTTCTGTAAAACAATCCAGTTCTTGTGATATTGTGATATCTTGCAAATCAAAAAACTAGGAAGAGTAATGTGAATCGATTTAATATTAACAAAAGTTCTGTTCACAATGTTGTTACCCGTGTCTGTTATTTATAGTAAATAGGACAAACGGACCGTATTCCACTAACTTTTTTAAACATAAAACTGAGAATGGAAATAGGGAACATGTTAAAGAGATAACAACCCGACCAAAGAACAGAAAACAGCCGAAGGCCACATGCGGTCTTCAACGCAGCAAGAAAATCCCGCATCCGGAGGCGGCCCTCAGCTCACCCCTAATTAAAATGTGTACTAGTTCAGTGAAAATGGACGTCGCACTTAACTTAAAAAAATATGAATGAAATAAAATTGAAAAAAACCCATACAAGTCTAACAAAGGCCAGAGGCTTCTGACTTTGAGGTGGGGTGAACCATGTTTTGTGAGATTTCAATTCTCCCTTATACCTCTAGCAAAAACTCAGTTTGAAAGAAGTCCGAGTCAGATGTCAAAAACAGGCAACAAAAGAAACTAAGCAAAATGACAATGATACATAAATCAACAAAGGACTACTAACCGTTACTGACATGCCATATCCAGAACTCAATTAGTATGTTCCTAAACTGCATATATCTTGTTGCGGCAACATGTATACTATTTGCCATTAATACGGGTACAAGTTGAAACAGATTCATTTATCTAGATATTAGAGTTAAAAATTGAGATTTTATCTGCATGACATGCATACTCCTTACGCAAGATTATACAGTAGTGGATACATTTTTAGTGGTTCAAATATCAATGCTGTAATTATTCAAATTTATGATTGGATTTACATGAAATATTGCATATAGTAAAATATAAAAAATACAAACTCCTAGGTCAAAACGGAAAGTCCCTTATCAAAAGCGCAAACACATCAAACGAATGGAAACAACTGTCATGTTCCTGACTTGGTACAGGCATTTCCTTATGTAGAAAATGGTCGATTTAATCTGGTTTTATAGCTAGCTAACCCCTCATATGTATGAAAGTCCCATACAATTTCATATTATTGACAACAATGTGTGGACAAAACAAACATATTGCATATGTAGGTCTAAAATAACAAAGATTACAAATATCACCCTTTTCACATTATTCTTGTTTATGTGGTGCTATAGAAACAACAGCACATTACTTGTTGCACTGTCCCCGATTTCACATCATGCATGAACAGCATTCTTATAACATGAATATCTTGTCGTAAGAAATTTTGCTTACGGGGTTCCATCGAACTCAACTACGAACAAAGCATTGAAATATTCATGGCAGTTCACACATTCATACTCAGTAGCAAACATCTTGTTCAACAAGTTATATCTATATCTTAAAAAGTAAAATTACAAAAATACAGAACTCCGAGAAAAATTCAAAACGGAAAGTCCCTAATCAAATGGCAAAATCAAAATAATTGTGTTCGTTCAGAAGCATACACTTTATTATTGTATTTCCGATATTTCATTTTTCTCTCTCTCTTAATTTGTGTTCAAAACCCTTATTATATGTTTAGTTTGTTTTCCATCTAGTGAAACATTGTTATTTTTTACATTCTACTCCTTGAGTATAACAATATGAAATGTTCTTATATGAATTAGGAAACGGATTAGTATAAGCTAACAGCTTGTTTCTGGATCATATTAATTATACACTTGCATGAATATGTAAATGACAAGTTGTGTACATTGCTTAACATGAATGAAATCAATAAAATATGTTTACACTAACTGGTATTTTGAACCCCCTGAAATTTTGATCCATGAGTAAAAATACCGACATGGTAAGAATCTTATAGGGATTTTCTGGTAACTAACAGAAAACCCTTGCCGTTTTTGGCACAACCTTTTTGATCTTTTGGTCCTCGATGCTGTTCAACTTTGTACTCGTTTCGCCTTTCAAACTTTTTTATCTGGGCGTCACACGTATGTCTTGTGTGGACAAAATACACTTCTGGCGTATTAAAATTTTGAACTTGTTGCCTTTTGTTGGCTGTTGTTCGTGTGATTCTTTGTCAATTGTGTTCTCCAATTTATTTATATTGTAGTCCTGTGTTGTCATTTTGATGTTATATTTCACATGGCCATAAAAGTGCTAGGTTTGGCATGCCACAAAACCAGGTTCAACCCACCATTTTTTCCTTTAAAAATGCCCTGTACCAAGTCAGGAATATGGCCATTGTTATATTTTAGTTCGTTTCTGTGTGTATTACATTATAACGTTATGCCGTTTGTTTTCTCTTATTTTTGAGTGTAAATTCACATTGCGATAAGACGTGTCACGGTACTTGTCTATCCCAAATTTATGTATTTGGTTTTGATGTTATATATGTATGTTATATTTGTAATTCTCGTGGGATTTTGTCTATGTGTGTTACATTTTAGTGTTATGTCGTTGTTCTCCTCTTATATTTAATGCGTTTCCCTCGGTTTTAGTTTGTTACCCCGATTTTGTTTTTTGTCCATGGATTTATGAGTTTTGAACAGCGGTATACTACTGTTGCCTTTATTTATTAATTGAAATCCTAACAAATAAAGGAAATTTTCCATTGTAAAAAGGGTGAGGGTTCAAATTACCATAGCTTAGTTAAATAGTCAAACAATCTATCCAATATACTTTATATGTACCATATATCTATTATACTGGTACCACTTTGATGTGTAGTTTGAAATATATATATTTTTTATTTGGAAATGTATAAAAGATAAGGGACTTAAATTTACTATGGCAGGTAGGTCAAAAGACCATGGCCTATAAACATGATAAAAATGGCTAAACACAATTTTCCAACATGTTGAATACAAAACAAATACTAGTTACCACATCAACAATTTAAAAAGATATGATTTTTGAAATTTGAGGTGTACAATAGGGGGTTCAATATATTATAGTGGTACCACTTTGATGTGTAGTTTGAAATATATATTTTTTTTATTTGGAGATGTATAAAAGATAAGGGACTTAAATTTACTATGGCAGGTAGGTCAAAAGACCATGGCCTATAAACATGATAAAAATGGCTAAACACAATTTTCCAACATGTTGAATACATGACTTTTGAAATTTGAGGTGTACAATAGGGGGTTCAATATATTATAGTGGTACCACTTTGATGTGTAGTTTGAAATATATATGTTCTTCTTATTTGGAGTTACCACATCAACAATTTAAAAAGATATGATTTTTGAAATTTGAGGTGTACAATAGGGGGTTCAATATATTATAGTGGTACCACTTTGATGTGTAGTTTGAAATATATATTTTTTTTATTTGGAGATGTATAAAAGATAAGGGACTTAAATTTACTATGGCAGGAAAGTCAAAAGACCATGGCCTATAAACATGATAAAAATGGCTAAACACAATTTTCCAACATGTTGAATACAAAACAAATACTAGTTACCACATCAACAATTTAAAAAGATATGCTTTTTGAAATTTAAGGTGTACAATAGGGGTAGGGGGTTCAATATATTATAGTGGTACCACTTTGATGTGTAGTTTGAAATATGTATTTTTTTTATTTGGAGATGTATAAAAGATAAGGGACTTAAATTTACTATGGCAGGTAGGTCAAAAGACCATGGCCTATAAACATGATAAAAATGGCTAAACACAATTTTCCAACATGTTGAATACATGATTTTTGAAATTTGAGGTGTACAATAGGGGGTTCAATATATTATACTGGTACCACTTTGATTTGTAGTTTGAAATATATATTTGTTTTATTTGGAGATGTATAAAAGATAAGGGACTTAAATTTACTATGGCAGGTAGGTCAAAAGACCATGGCCTATAAACATGATAAAAATGGCTAAACACAATTTTCCAACATGTTGAATACAAAACAAATACTAGTTACCACATCAACAATTTAAAAAGATATGATTTTTGAAATTTGAGGTGTACAATAGGGGGTTCAATATATTATAGTGGTACCACTTTGATGTGTAGTTTGAAATATATATTTTTTTTATTTGGAGATGTATAAAAGATAAGGGACTTAAATTTACTATGGCAGGTAGGTTAAAAGACCATGACCTATAAACATGATAAAAATGGCTAAACACAATTTTCCAACATGTTGAATACATGATTTTTGAAATTTGAGGTGTACAATAGGGGGTTCAATATATTATACTGGTACCACTTTGATGTGTAGTTTAATAAGTATTGCAATATGCATTTTGTTTAAATGAATTATCAGTATTTAGTTCTAAATCAATCCTAATTCTATCTCATTTTTGAATGATAGTTTTTCATATGTGACGTCATGCTGTTTCTAAATTTCATAAATTCAAATGTGGCATAACGTGTCTGCCTTTTCGCCATCGTATGTGACGTCACAATTTTTTTAATTACGTTGACGCTTGGACTGATTCGGATGTGTGTCTATTTTGTGATAAACTTGGGTTTAGTTTTCTGTAATTAGTTAATATTTCAGTTTCATTATGTATATCTCTTTCATATTCATTTGTTAAAATTTACTGTTTGCAATAGCATTAAGTATTCTATATAATAAGGATGTTCTTATCCCGTGCATAAAAACAATGCCGTATTTGTCAAAACCTTTTCAACTTTTGATCTTCAGTGCTGTACAACTTTGTACCTTTTTCACGTTCGATCTTTTATATCTAGGCGTTATGTATTCAGGTTTAGTTTTCTGTAATTAGTTAATACTTTAGTTTCTTTGTGTATATCTCTTTCATATTCATTTGATAAAATTTACTGTTTGCAATAGCATGAATTGTTCTATATAATAAGAATGTTCTTATCCCGGACATAAAAACAATGCCGTATTTTGCGAAACCTTTTCAACTTTTGATCTTCAGTGCTGTACAACTTTGTACTTTTTTCACTTTCGATCTTTTATATCTGGGCGTCACTGGTGAGTCTTGTGTGGGCAAGGCGCGTTTTTGGCGTATTGAATTTTAAACCTGATGCTTTTTGTTATCTATTAATCATGTTTTTCTGTGTCTAATATGTTCTCCTATTTATTTGTATTGTAGTCCTGTAATATTATGTTGTCATTTCAATGTTATATTTAACTTTGCCATTAAAGTGCGAGGTTTGGCATGCCTTAAAACCAGGTTCAACCCACCACTTTTATTCCCCTTTAAAAGTGTCCTGTACCAAGTCAGGAAGATGGTCATTGTTATAATATTGTTCTTTTCTCTTTGTGTTGCATTTTAACGTTGAGTCGTTTGTGTTTTCTCTTATTTTTGAGATATTGAGATAAGACGTGGCACGGTACTTGTCTATCCCAAATTCATGTATTTGGTTTTCATGTTACATTTGTTATTCTCGTGGTGTTTTGTCTGATGATTGGTCTGTTTCTGTGTGTGTTGCGTTGTTCTCCTCTTATATTTAATGCGTTTCGCTCGGTTTTGGTTTGTTACCCCGATTTTGTTTTTTGTCCATGGATTTATGAGTTTTGAACAGCGGTATACTACTGTTGCCTTTATTTATAATATATATTTTTTTTATTTGGAGATGTATAAAAGATAAGGGACTTAAATTTACTATGGCAGGTAGGTCAAAAGACCATGGCCTATAAACATGATAAAAATGGCTAAACACAATTTTCCAACATGTTGAATACAAAACAAATACTAGTTACCACATCAACAATTTAAAAAGATATGATTTTTGAAATTTGAGGTGTACAATAGGGGGTTCAATATATCATGGAAAAATGTGGAGGGTCAAAGCTATTTTAGTTCCTTTACATAGTAATTATACCCCACTTAGACGTTCAAATTGAGAATTGAAATGGGAAATATGTCAAAGTGACAACAAACCAACCAAAGAGCAGACAATAGCCGAAGGCCACCAATGTGTCTAAAACGCAGCCAGAAAAGCATGCATCCAGAGGTTTTTCTCAGCTGACCCCTTAATAAAATTGTGTACTAGTTCAATGAAAATAGACTTCACACTAAACTCCAAAACATATATATCAAATAAAATTAAAAAAAAACATACAAGACTAACAAATGCCATGGTAAAATAAACCACTACTTCAGCCTCCAATTTCAAAATGTCCACCTATTCTAAATCTTGTTCATAGCAACAATACGCCAGTACGAAGTTGATATGTATACAACTTATTAAAAATATGTTTGGTAAAATCTTACATAGCCATGATATTAAACCCCCTACCCATCGGGCCTTGGTATATTGCCCTTGTCCATTATACACCTTCAATTGAAAAAAAATCTAGCTTTCTTACTCCTTTACATATCAATGATACTCCAATCAGTAGTTGGTATGCAATTACCATACAAGATAATATTTTTGGAAATTTTACTTAGCCATGGTATTGTGACCCCCGGCATGGTATACTAAACCCCTACTGTAGTCCATTAATTAAAAGAATTACAGCTATGTTAACTCCTTTGCATAATCAGTGTACTCAAAAAAGTAATTGATATGTATATATCGAAAAAATATTTGGAAAATCTAGTTTTATATAGCCATGGTATTTTGATCTCCACCCCTTTTTACAAAGGTATTTTGAACCCCCTACTAAACCCGCAACTTTCCACCTCTAAATATGTTGATTATTGTCTGCGTATCGTAAATAGGTGTTGACATATCTAAATTTGGTAGACTCAACACATAGTTTTTCAAAAGTTAGAGAACAAACTATTACAAACCCTTCATCTGATGTCCATGGCGTTACTCAGTCAAACAGAGAAAAAGTGCTTGTTAAAGCTTAGCTAACCCCGAAACAGTGATATATCAGAAAAATATAACATCAAAACAAAAAGAGCTTTCAAAAAAGCTATGTACTACGACAAAAATATCTGTCAGCAAGAAGTAAAAATTTAAAAACGTATTTGGTTATTGACATCATCGGCGTTTTAGGAGCGACCGAAGTTCCCAAAGGGACATTCAAACTTATAAGTCCAATATAAACTGACAACGCTATGGCTAAAAACGAAAAAGACCGACACATGTTCCCCGTTTATTGTTGCTAAATGACTATCCAACCAAATGACAAATATGTTCTGGTATCACCAGCCCAGCAGTCAACATTTCGGTGTTGACATGAATATCAATAATGTGTTCATTTTTATAAATTTCCTGTATACAAAACCTTGAAATTTTCGAAAAACTAAGGATTTTCTAATCCCAGGCATAGATTACCTTAGCCGTATTTGGCACAACTTTTTTAAATTTTAAATCCTCAATGCTCTTCAACTTTGTACTTGTTTGGCATTATAAATATTTTGATATGAGCATCACTGATGAGTCTTACGTAGACGAAACGCGCGTCTGGCGTAATATATTATACATCCAGGTACCTTTGATAACTGTACCAAAAAATTTGAAACCAACAGCAAGTGAAAGGAACAGTTACAATCATCAGATCGTTTGAAGAAGAGTACTTTCTAATGTGTACTTCATGTCTATTTATTCTCTGCCGGTTATGTTTTTGAATTTTTGTCAAATTTTCGGAATCCTCTGGTTTTATCCATTTGAATGCCCTAAAAAAAATTCCCGATGAACCCCCATTTTTCTTTTTATAAATCTTTACATGTATAATTATAAATCATTTGTAAATGTCTTATAAAATCTTATTTATTTTTTAATAGCTTTTGAGAATTTTAACTGGTTAATGATAAAGCTATGAAAAATCAAGAGAGAAACATTTTCCCGCCAAAATTCCAATGGATAATATCTCGAAAACAAGCACATTGACCCCTATATTTTTTTTCTTTTTTGATTCCTCAGTTAATCCCCTATATATACTAGTTTTAGGGAAAGTTATTTATTTTAAAACTGAGCAGTAAACATCCTTAATATGGATAATTTATGACTGTTTATATTGGCTGACATTGTGGTTGAAACCAAACCATCGGAGTTACACTTTATCATTATGTAACGACCAAAAGCTTGATATAGCTTCATTACAAAATCTAAAATTTTATATCCATGTGTGATAAAGTACACAAAACAGCAAGAGCTGTATGACTAAAGGGGATATAAAAAGAAAAGCCAAGTTCACATCTGCATACAAAACAGACAATATTATGTTTCAGCCTACTTGTGTGTGTTTGGATGCAGTTTGTATGATATAAGAATTTTACAAATACAACCACACCAGTTCAAAATATCAAAAGCTTGTCTCGTTACCATGGTAACACATTCCTCGTAATATCAAACTGTACAAAATGTAGATGTGTACATATTGATGTAGTTTAGTACGTGTAGTTTCGTATGAGACTTGCTTCAACCTGTCGGGTGTAATTTGCAGTAGGTCATATATAATTTATTCAATAACATTAAATCAATAATTGTTGTTTTAGTATATTTATCAATTCTATTTTCATATAAATTCAGATTTCTACGCTGCTTAATTTAAAAAAACATAGCACTCAAGACTTACAAGTTACTGTCAAGAAAAGAACAAAATACAGTAATACGAAATCAATCTTTAAAAAAGCTTACATTCCCAGGTTTACAAAATACCAAGAATTTTCTTATCCCAGGCTTAGATTAGCCGTATTTGGCACATTTTTGGAATTTTGGGTCCTTAGTGCTCTTAAACTTCATACTTGTTTAGCTTTTTTACTTTTTTGAACTTAGCGTCACTTATAAGTCGTATTTAGATGAAACGTGCGTCTGGCGTATTAATTTTTAAGCCCGGTACCTTTGATAACTATAACTATATGAAATCAGTGTCACGACAGAAATAATAGGAATATGAAGAATGATTGACAATGAAACACATTTCCACTTTCAACTAAATGACATAGAAAATAGCATTAGAGGTCATGACCTTTGTTTTGTTTGGAGAGGTTTGCGAATTTTTGATATAAAGGTTAATCAATTTTTTTCCATCAATTTACCAATACATTTTGATTACGATACAAGCATTGAATCTTATCATCATAATTATGACATGCAAAAATACGTATAATCAGTTCCCATTTAATTTAATAACCCTTTTAATGTTATTTGGTTTATCATTAATAGCAAAACGAAACGAATATACAATCAAGTGTAATATAATATTCTGATTTTTTATTCTAAAGGTAAAAATAACACACCAAAGGTGTTCATATTAGGCTCGTAGCCCTGTTAGATCTAGAAAATTCAAAATCTAAAAAAATGACTGATTCAGGTTTCACTTTTAGCTATATGCATTTCAAACCAATATTTAAATATGTACTAAATGAAGATACCGGCTGGGTCTGTTGATTACATCCTGCAATATACAAGCTATCTTGGTACAACAATATAAAAGGACGTTCACTTCTCTGTTTCCAAAAAAAACCAAGCTTTTTAAAAGACTGCTTTTAATTAAAAGTATTCGAATAAAGGAATTTTAAAAAGTAGAAAAAGGGTATAAAATATGTGCTTGTTTTCGAGATGGAAGCCATTGAAAAGTTTGGCGGGAAGAGATTCTCTCATGCCTTTCATATATTTAACACTGAGTTCTTTTTTCTTTAAAAGAATATGAAAAAAACAAGGATTTTATAAGATTTTCAAATATTGCAATTGCACTACATGGTTAAAACCAGAGGATTCCGAAAATTTGGCAAACATTCAAAAACAAGAAGAGTAAACATCGTCAAATATGTACTAATTGAAATTAACTGCTGGTTTATTGATTGCGTCCTACAATAAACAAGCTATTTTTGTATAAACTGTATGGTAAATTATTGAAATTAGAAATAATATTTAAAGGTGTGGTAAGTAAAGATTATTATTCATCCTGTTGCATGTATTGATATTTTGTGTGTATGGTAGCATATTGAGATTTGAATCAATAATTGAAGTTGTAATAAGTAAGAAGAAATATTCTTTCTGCTGCGTATATGAATTGATTCAATCTATATTATACAAATTTATACAGCCGTACAGTAACATCTGCATCTGTATACTTTATCTATTATTTGTTTAATTTATCTTCAAACACTCATATGATAAAATATAAAAAAAGTGATTTAATCACCAAAATTGAAAATACACATCAAACATAAAAACATTGAGGCTAACAATGAACGTGCATTCAAACAAAAACAAAACAGAAAAATAAAAACCCAAACAAGTAACTCAGTAATCTCAGGTTTTGTTTTTCTCAATATTTTCAGGGAGTTTAATTTCTAGCATGAGTGAGTTGAAGTTTGAATAATATATTTTAAAATTATGTATTAACTGTACGGTAAGATATTAAAATTCGAAACAATAATCGTAGGTGTAGTAGGTACAGATAAATAGTATTCCTGCTGTGTATATGAATTAACTTCGATACTATACAAATATATCATCATGTATATTTAAATACACTGTATATCAATATCAACGTACTTTATTTATTATTTGTTTGAATAATTTTTTTAATTTTCAGATGGAAGATTATAAGACAAAGTGTTTTAATCACCAAAATTGAAAATACATAGCAAATTTAATTGTTGTGTAAAATATTGAAGCAAACAATCCACGTGCTGGTATCTTTCGCCCCTTTTGATTTATTTATGATGTTACCAACTGGACCATGGTCGCATGTTTGTCTTTAATCAGAGAAAGTTTTGGGGTATAAACACGGCCATTTGTTTTCAATTCCTTCTCATGAACCTTGATCTCAGTTCAATATATGTACTGGTAAGGTGGCTGGAGCGTCTTAATTAGCTTTGATAGAATTCTTTGATAATTTGTCAAAAAATAATTTTCATCATGCTTTTTTTCAAAAATTTAATAAAAAGTAGGGGTCACAAGACTTATTTTCACGCAACAGATTTTCAGATTTTGTATAGATTATGCATGAAAAATATTTTTTTTGATGATAAAAAGAAAGCTATCTAATTGAATTTTCAGATATAATGTGAGAAGATAGCTCTTATAACATGCTTTGAGAAAAGAAAAATAAAAGAATGGGGTCACCGAAATAGTTTGAACGACAAATCTATGTGACGTATAAAGTTTTCTGACGTCAGACACTCAAATCGATGAATGTGTTTGTAGATAGATGTTTTTGTGTTCTGTTAAATTGTTCCTTTTAAAATTGTTATACGATGATGACTGATGTACCCATATTTTGACTATTTTATTTATTGTGTCTGTTTAGTTTACGCATCAATGTAAATATAACGGAATTTGACATGTTTGACGAGACTCATCAACGTGAGAGGGTTAGCGCTATAAAACCAGGTTTAATCCACCATTTTCTACATTTGAAAATGCCTGTACGAAGTCAGGAAAATGACAGTTCTTGTCCATTCGTTTTTGATGCGTTTTTTGATTTGATTTTGCCATGTGATTATGGACTTTCTGAATTGATTTTCCTCTAAGTTCAGTATTTTTGTGATTTTACTTTTTTCTTGCTACTGGTTAAAAAAGGTAAATTCGCAACACTTTCTATTATAAAAACGACATTAGCTGAGTTATCTCCCCTTATTTGATAAAGTTTAAAAAGAATATTAAGCGTAAATGAGAAGTTTTTTTACAGCCATAATTATGATAAAACATATTATTTTCTTTATTTACGTCAAAAGTCTTACACATCAATTAAATACTACTTTAAAAATTTGCACATCTTATCAAAGTTCTAGACCAACGTTATATGCTACTTCAAAATCCAACATTGGTTGAAGAGTCCCGAGCCACCTTAATGTCTTTTTAATTTAAGTAACCTGTATTTCGACAATTAAATGTTAATATTATAGTACTGTTACAAAATTAGTCCATTTATAAATCGATTAGTGATCAGCGTTGTAGTATTAGACAGAATTCAGCAATCAATCGTGTCTAGTTATTTGATTGAGTTTATTTGTATTAATGCATTTCAAATACATACACTTTAATTGTATTCTTATGGAACCGAGACAGTTTATCGTATTCCATAATGTACTTTTTAATAATTGAATTAGAGTTATATTCCTTTGTACATCGTATTGCCTATGTTTATATATGTTTGTTTTATTTGTGTACTTTCAGGTTTATCTTTTCATGTCGTATTAAACAATAAGTGCATTTAGTCCACGAGTACATTTAGCGCCCACTAATCTATGTGACGTTTCAACGACATATTTTCAATTGGAACCCAAACAGACCACAGGATGGTACATATATCGGACGATTGGTAGAACAAGAACCCATATTTAAAACTTCGCCATGAAATTTCACTGTATATTAGAAGATACTTTTTACTCCATGAAAACAGCTGATCGCTTACTGCAAAAAGATCCCCCTTTTTTACAACATTAAAAAAAGGAATTCACGCCTGTTGTGACTTTCATCATAAAAATTATCTTGATTTTCAATTTTCCCAAAAATTATACAAGCCTCTAGAAGTTTTCAATAAGCTGGCTAATTCTTCTATACAAAACTTAAAGGATTTGAAATAATATTGCCGTTGGTAACTTGTTCTACTGGTTTGTTTGTCTTATCTTCTTATACCTTTTTTATAGTTTCAAATGACAAAAGAAAGTATTCATAGACATATAATGCATAATATGTTTCTCTTAAAATGAGTAAGTTGACATAAAGAAGCTTAGAGAAATACTACATGTTATGTTGTATATATAGTATGTATAACATCTAAATCTTACACTAAATAAAAAAAGTACATGAATTACTTGAAGTTAGTCCAAAAAAGTAAGAGCGATGATTAAGGAAAACAGATCGCATACATACATGTATGTAAGAGTATTTATAAAACAATTATTTATCTTTATATACAATGGTTTGTAATATTAGCTTTTAATTTGTAAGTTCATAATGAATTATAAATGAATGGTAAAATAATTAATGTTTATCTAACGATTTTAGAAAGATGTCTGATGAATCTTCATATATCTTTTATCTAAATAATGCCTCACACTTTATTTTGAAAATATGAAATCCTACTTCACTTTTTTTTCAATACATCTAAATTACATTCAAACCTTTTGTCTCTGTTTTACATGTCCCAGAATTAACTAAGTGTCCGTTTTCTGTAAAACTAAACATTCTTTGACTTCAATGTTTATCAACTGGTTTATTTGAAATTCACTTTCTAGTAAGCCACAAATCAGCTTTACACATTTCTATTTAACGCTATCAGTTTGTTTAGAAATCTGAATACTAATTTTCACAAATATTCAAGGCATAAACATTTCATTTCTTATAGATAATGTTCAAATTGTCGTTTGATGGTAAGGATACATCAAATTCAAACCTGAATGATAGCTGAGAATTAACATACAAATTCATATTTTATACTGAAACATATGTTCTCCCCACTGATGTGTAACTTCTGTGTTACGAATATAACAAGCAGGAGTGTGAAATGGTTTCAAATGATACAAAATCTATACCAAAACCCAAAGCACAATGATGCAGCAACTATATATAACCGTTAGCCTCTCAACATTCAATAACATCAAAACCAAATAGTTAATTTCAAAAGGCTTCATTTTGACGTAATGGAAACAATTTAAACGGGCAAAATTTAACTGAATTTTCTGTCATTAAAAACAAATAATGAATGAAAGTGAACAAGATTCTTAAAAGTTTATGTTGACTGAAAGACCTAAGATTAGTATAACAGACATTATTTCAAACCTGAAATTGCAAAAAAATCTTGAAATCTCGAAAGTCGTTCAAAATTATGCTAATGATAATAATCCAGTTATCGCATATATCTAAATGCATAAACGTTATTTCAACTATAAATATTGTTATTGTAAAATTTAATGCTACTCCAAGAGGGTGTCATCAGCTTAATTACTACATGCACTAATGCATTTGGTACTGATATAAAGCCTTCTTGTATCATGCATATTCTCCGTTGAATGAAAACGAAAAATTCGAATTATTAAAAGGGTAAGTTGACTTGTGGTGGTTAAGGTATCGTTAGTCATAAAACTCCTGTTGAGTTCCAATATATATATATTATGTGTACCAGGTTTATAATTAAAGTTTAAAATTACTGATTGATTTAAATTCAGAAAAGTGTTTTGTGTGCTTCAAATTTATAACTTTTGTTTTCACCTTGTACATTGAGTCAGGTCATCAGCAGTCTTTTAAGTAAATGTCCATATCTTTACAGATTGTATATTCAAACAAGATTGCTATTTCCTAATGGAGAACTTCATATGTAAAATAACGAACCACATCATGTCATACTGGGTGACGACAGGACAATTCGTTTTTCAAGAACAATCTAATTAGAAACATCTTTTAACAAGATCGAAAACGTATTAAAAAAAAATACAATGTATGACCATATTTTAAAGTATTACTCATCAATAATATATCTGTTGATAATAATAGTAATTGAACCGACACACATGTTTTTCATTAAATCCTATTCATTTTTATATATGAATAAGAGGAACTTCAAATTTAGATAATAATGCTGAATTCAATCTGACAATTTTTCCTGATTCAAACATTACGAAAAATAGATATATATTTCCGGTGACAGAATGTAATAATAATTTCCTTATCTAGTTACAATCATCAAACATTACCAAAAATAGATTTATATTTCCGGTGACAGAATGTAATAATAATTTCCTTATCTAGTTACAATTAACATTACTTCATTTTATTATAATGGTGATAAAATGCGTTTGTATTATTTATTGGTTATATTTTTTTCTATAGCTTGTAGTAATAAGTGCGGCTGGAAGATTGAACGGTATGTTTAAAAATTACAAAGCGATAAAGCCTTTTTTGTATTCAATATATATATCAAATGTATAACAGTAAAACATAAAAATCTTAAAAATAAATGTTTTTAACGTACAACAGTCAGGGGCATTACTTAAACAAGTAACAATAAAAATTACCTATACAAGTAATGTTGAAAACGAGGCTATTTTAAATATTACTTATATATTAAGTAACTTTTCTGAATATTATTTTTATAGTTGTCCAATAATACAGATTTTACTAGATGTAATAATTTTACACAGTCATCTGGTTATTTTTCCCATGACATATTAAATCTAATCCTTCTGAAACACTGATTAACTTTCTGACGCACTTATCTTTCATACCGACGATTCTTGGTCAAAGATTGGTCTCTTGGGACAATTAAATTGTCATTTTCCTCCAAAATCTTGAAGGTAGACTGATATGAATCGATAAATACTTGTGAATTGATCAAGACTTGAAGTTATTTATAATTTGTAACCCAAATCGAGTACACATGTACCTTAAATAAGTTTTGATACTAATTTTATCAAAAAAGTATCAAATAACTTATAAAATAATATTTTTGTCATTATTTTTAAAGTAACCCTTCATCTCTATACTCCTCTCAAATAAAATAAATTCTGAACTTTATGATATGAAATGATTTAAAAACTCATGAAAACTACATTTAGACTATGCCTTTATTGAAATTTAAAATAACTGTATTAAGTAATTTTGTTATTTTCAAAAACAAAAATTACTTATATAAGTAACTTTAAAAAATTACTTGTTTAAGTAACACCACTGACTGTACAAGGTCTTCTTTCTTTTGCAAAAACGTTAAGTTAGGCAAGATTCAAAACTAGTTTGATTGAAATTGAAAAACTACGTATACGTACTACGTTAATAGATACACAATATCTTTACTTAAAAGATATACACATGGTTGGACACAAGTTTTAATACAATAAATATACAGTTGGGGTTAATCTTTTTATCATTGTTAACATAATTGATAGCCAAAGTATGGGCGTATTAAGTTGTAGACTGCCCCGAACCCGGTGACTGATAGTGACAGGAAGTGATTCAAAGAAAATACTACATGGAAAAAAATAGTTATAAAACTATATATAATACTAACTTTGATTTTTCCAAAATCAATAGTATAGTTAACAAAAAATGAATGCAACAAACAAAACATAAAAATTTCTCTCCTATATCTTTAATCGAGTCGTCTACCATACATACAACGACATATACACATATGTACTTGGATAGTGTATTTGATATGTAACCTGAAAAAGTTGTGGGTATCACATTGTTGAATCATTCAAGAAAAGTCGATTGTGTTTCCTCTCGGCCAAAATCAAAGCATTGAGACATATAAAGTAATCACACAACAAAAAAATTTCACCTGCAAGAAATCAATTATATTATAATAAAAAAGAATGAACAACGTAAAAAGGATACTGCGTGATGGCACCAGTGTGCTTGTGTTAAACTAGGGCGTCTGATTGTGTAATATAGTACACGTATATTTTATAAATGCATTAAAACTTTAGCACAGTAACGAAAACCTTAATTATAGAACTATCCTATAGAATTAATATAAAACTGTAAAATATAGCTAAAGACTATAGATCTGGTTCAGACATATTTGAATATATTTTAGTGGTGAAATAATATACGCATGTTGTGCTGATTTTGAAGAAAAGGGAAATACATGCATTGGTGAGTTGTCACTTTTAGAATTAATGTTATGCATTACAAACGTGTACCTGTCCTAATGTGGATATCTTTCAACCCTATTTCATTTTATCTTGTTTGTATATTTTTACCTTAAATCAATAGCGTTCCAGAGGCATTAGCTACGTGATAAAAAAGATATGATTTTCTTTAGTTTAATCAATTTAAGTGATACAGTAATATACTAGCTTTCATTTAGCAGCCATATTAGTTTAATTTTGTCAAAATAAGATAGATATATCGCTGATGAAATATTCACTTGTTTGTGAATACTTCGACCTTATTAAATTCGTAGCCATGTGACCATCAATTTAACCCCTTAATAACATAAAATTATGAATGCAAATGGGGAATATGCCAAAGAGACAACAATCCGACTATAGAGTAGATAACAGTCGAAGGCCAAAAATGATTCCTCAATATAGCTAGTAAATCTCTCTGCCGGAGATGGCCTACGCATGTATTACGCTATCAAAAGGAAAACAATATCAACTTTGAAAGTTAAACAAAAATGAACCATTTGCTTGACTGATTCTATCCAAAAAATCATACTTATATGGAGAAACACGATAATAAAAATACCTTTTAACCTACGATATGAAATAAAACAAACGTACACAAAGCAATTAAGTACTAATTTGTAAACTCAAACGAACATAAAATACTTATCGAAAAACCACAAACTCTTAAAAGGGTGACGCCAGTTGCAGAGACAAGTGCACTTTCTATTATGAATATGAGTATAATATTGTGGAAAGTTCATATAAATAAACAGGTATTAAGCAGCTTGTACTGGTTTCCCCATACTAGTGGTCTGAAAAAAAAAAAAAAAATATAATTAATCACATCACTTATTTGGCAAAATGCTATTGTGCATGAACTGAATACCGGGTATCTGAATCAAACCGACATTACTATAATCAACCAAACACGTGTTAACTATAAATACACAACATTTTTACGTGTTCGATTTTGCACAACTTTGGTCAATAAATTAACGCATGGTTACTATTTTTTTTTTTAATTTGATATCAAATTTTATGAAGGTTGGGAGTGTCCGGAGGATATCATGATCAATAATCAGATAACATCTAGACAAAGATGCAAACGAAATTTTCAATATACACTGGATGACGATTTGTTTGAACAAATTATCTCTTCTAGCGGCATAACACATTTCAAGAGTACTCTTTTTACATTGATATAATGCTTATATTTACAGCTTGTTATAAAGGATACACATCAATAATTGGAGAACCCTGCAGACCATGTTCCAACAACACATATGGAGAGAAATGCTTACATGAATGTTTTTGTTCAATTCTTGAAAAGTATATAATTTTAAATAGTTTGACAAGTTTTCGATAAAGGTCTATCAATTAAGTAGTTGATGTTCTATCTACACTACTATGAAAATGATATTTGGAAATAATGATCAATGGATAAACGACGTAAATATAACCTTAATGTAAACATAAACCATCCTGGCATACGTATGATGATGTCATGGAGATTGTTTAGACATAATTGATATCTTGTAATAATGACAAGTCAATGATAATTCATTTAGAAAGTTATTAAACCAAATGTTCCAAATGATGAAGTTGAAGTCATCACTTCGTAAATTGTGCATACGCCATCACAAGTTGGTTGACCGTTATGGAATTACCGTTTCACAAATGATATCTGATATGTTCCTTACATCCTTACATCCTTACTACAATCCCCTTCCCTTTCATAAATGTGACCTACCGAATTAGACTATTTACCGGATTTATTATAACATAAGCAACAAGAAGGGTGGCATATGTTGAGCAGGATCTGCTTACCCTTTCGGAACACCTGAGATCACCCCTTGTTTTTGGTGGGGTTCGTGTTGTTTATTGTTTAGTTTTCTATGTTGTGTCCTGTGTACTATTGTTTGTCTGTTTGTCTTTTTCATTTTTAATCATGGCGTTTTCAGTTTATTTTCGATTTATGAGTTTGAATGTCCCTCTGGTGTCTTTCGTGCCTCTTTCAAGTTTACTAAAAAAATATTTTCGTCCCTCTTTCAAGTTTACAACAAAATATGTGTTACTTTAAACACATTACAAAAGGTAGATCTATTTTTCATTAAATTTCAAAAATATATTGCAGGTGTGACTTTGTAGAAGGGTGTGTTAGTATTTCAGTGCAGAAAACGTCTAGTAAGTAACTTACTTAAATAAAATTTAACTAGTAATGCAAAATTCTTCTCTTTAACTGTATAAACAAGTTTTTTGAATGTTTTTATCCAGTTGTCCGATTATTCACACCGACAACCATGGTGATGTCCTGTAACTAAACAGAAATTTCTTATGTATATTTACCACTGTTTATGATTTTGATGTAAACTGTGTCGAAAATAAATATAATTTCGAAATGGTGTAAAACACTCACAAACGTTGCACTACAAATGTAGTTATCGGCTAAGATCTTCATTCGGGTTGACGCATAGAAGTTATGCAAAGTAGTCCGTATTAACACGTCGCTTTATTTTTCATTATCAAATGAATTTTACAAAATTGGTTACTGAATTGGACCTTTAAAAAATGAGACGTCCAATGTGTCCTTCGCACCTATGGTAACAAATTACAACTAATTTATTGAATTGCATATAAAAACAAAGAATGACCAAAAATGGCATGCACAACAATAATTTAACATTCGAATTATTGTATTGTTTCCTCCGAAAATTATCATCAGATTTTTACCAAGCGAAGCGACATATAAACTTAGCAAACCAGGAAATGGTTCCTTTCAGAAGAACCTAAATTCATTGCCGTATTTTGCAGGATAAGTGATTCTGTTAAGCTTTGGGTAAAGTGTATTTTTGACTGTTTAAATTTTTATCTTTTGGAGACAAAAGTGGTTACTGATTTGAACATTTAAAAATTGAGACAACGACGATGAATACCAATATTGTAGGTTAGCATACGGATCCTTGTACAACAATTTTGTAAAAGTTGATAATTTAGAAGTACACAGCTTGCTTACCAATACATACAGCTATTTAAGATAAAAAGCAAACTTTCTACCGCTGTCCTTTTTTAGGGATAGAGTTGTGATCCTGCTAACATGTTTAAACCCGCCACATTTCAATCTGTATGCATGTGTCTGTACTTCGTCAGGAGCCTGTAATTCAGTGGTTGTCGTTGTTTATGTGGTACATATTTGTTTTTCTTCGATTTTTTGTACATACATTAAGCCGTTAGTTTTCTCGTTTGATTTTTTTTACAGTCATATTTTGGCCTTTTATAGCTGACTATGCGGTATTGGCTTTTGCTTAATGTTGAAGGCCGTACGGTGACCTATTTTTGCTAATTTTTGTGTCATTTGGTCACTTCTTATTTTTTATATTTGTAGGGATCCTAGATAAAAGCACTATTAGGACAAGCTTTGAAAGAAGTACAACAGGTATGTTTTTAAGGTTGTATCATGAATATAGTGTTCTAATTTAATACTAGCAATACTTAGTTGTATATTGCCCTTGTAGAATAGTTAGATCATTACTAACTTTAAATCATTTAAATACGGCCTTTTTATATTACACTGGCTATTGCCAAATTATCTAGTTAGCATCAGAGTATCTGATATAAACAAAATGATTACAGATTACTTCGTGTATACTATTGTTAGTCACATATTTAGCTTTTAGAATTGGAGGTTCCAATATATAAGTAGAATGTAATACTACTATTTGAAAAAAAAAATGTGATAATTACACCACTTCATACTTTAATACTTGAAATTGAAAAAGAAATACACTGTTATTAAGCATGCTTAACACATATTTTGTAGCGAGCTTTCGCTGTGTAACCAGTAGCAGAGATAGGTTACTCTTACAGAATCTGGAAGTGTTTTTTTTATAGTAGTTGGTGTGCGCAACATTTGTGTACACTTATGTAGTAATATTCATATATTTAATATATAAAATTCCCCCCTTTAAACTTATTTTTTACAATTCTATATCAAATCATTAAACTTTCAAATGATGTTGATATTTATCTAAATTGATCACTGTCTAGTTTTAAAAAAGCTGGGAATCTTAGATTAATATACTGTGGAGCGCATTAATCTTCTATTTTAAATGCAAATTCATAGACAAAAACATTTTGGCTTCAAAATGGTCTAAATATATTTTTCTTTCACCAAAAGTTTAATTTTTGCAAATTTGTTGCTTGGAAACAAGGACATCATCAGCATTATTTTTTGTAAAAGTTGGGCTTCTTTTAAATACGCTCTAAATTGGAGAGACAAAACAGTTGTTTAGAAATCTTTTGTTTTGCTTTATTCTTAATCCTTAGTCAAATTGTAGTTAAAAACAGCCTATCCGAGCAGAATTCGACTTATATAACAAATTTCATAGCTCAATTTAAACTGACTGTAATGATTGACTTTGATAGAAAATACTTGAAAATTTCATATTGGACTACATGAATATATTAATTAAACTTTCAATATCAAGATAAGTTGTTGTTGATTTTTCCTTGTTTGTTCTACTATTTTAAAGACTTTCCACAATTCTTATGAGTTTAATATAAAATCCAAGGTATTATTGAGTAAAGGAATATTGACCCCCTTTTAGTTTTCACCTGGTGTCAGTAATGGGACCATAAACTGATCAAAAGTGTTGTCATGGTAATTTAAATGCTTTTATTTACTATCAGTCAATTAAATTTATGGTATTAAACTTTCATTTGAAATTACAAACGTGATTTGTGTGAGTTTATGCAGTCTATACATCAGGCTATGCTGTCTACCAAATACATGGTATGACGCAATGACATAAGGGGTAAAAATCAAATAAATTCATTAAATCTTCATGATGACGTTTTTTCAGGGTAGTAAACAACCTACAGATGGGTGCAGTCCTAACCTGTACAGCAAGTTAACTTGATAACCAGTCATTTGGACTGGTCAAAGTTAACCTGTGACCTAATTTAGGACTGCTCTGCCCAGTCCTAGGACCAAAATCTAGTTAACTTGAAAAGCGGACATGGTCCTAGGACTGTTTTTATGTCTGCCAAAAAGTTAACTTCGAAACAGGTCCGCTATTGATATAAGTTAACTTCGAACCAGTCCTGCCGTAAAGTTAACATAAGTTAACTTCGAAACCAGTCCTGCCATAAAGTTAACATAAGTTAACTTCGAGACCAGTCCTGCCACAAAGTTAACTTTTGCTTTGACAAATCCGATCGAAACCAGACCTGTTCCCAAGTTAACTTTTGACTGGTCTGCTCAACACTAAGTTAACTTGTAACCAGGACCGCTCTACATCGATTTTTTAAAAATATTTATTAATATCTTTGTTTCGTAGTATAAACATCGAAAATAAAGTAAAACTAATACTTTCGTTATATAAACAGGATTTAATACAAATATTTGAAAATAAAGTTCGCATTAAACGTTGCTTGAAACACAAATTTATCTGTGATCTGCCAATCTATAAATTAAACAACGATCTTGGTTACAATGATAACGGGCACTGAATATATATTCCAATACCTATCAAATTCAACCATATTTGCACTTTATTTATATGTATATCTATGAAAGGACGTATTTTAGAGGATTAAAGCATCATTTTAACACATGACTACAAATTTTTGTTCGCATAAATTTAGGGTGCCAGCATGTCCTCCTTTTATTCAAAATATTGATGCATAAAAAAATGCAGTTACGTTTTGATACCTCATGCTGACTTGTACAACAAAATGATTTGACCGCATTGACCAAAACTGACCATGTGTGCACTTTTATTTATAAATTGATATACCTGCAAAGTAAATCAGCCTTATTTTTTCAAATTTTTGTTCGCATAAATTAAGGGTACCAGGATGTCCTCCTTTTATTCAAAATTTTGATACGTAACAAAATTTCAGTAGTTTTGATACCTCATACTGACTTGTACAACAAAATTATTTGACTGCATCAACTAAAACTGACCATATGTGCACTTTAATTTGTAAATCTATATACAAGCATAGTAAATCAGCCATATTTGCAACTGTTATGTCAGGATTCAATATATATTACAATAGACAGCAATATTGCTATACAATAACAACAATTTTTTGTTTGCATAAATTAAGGGTGCCAGCATATGTCCTCCTTTTATTCAAAATATTGATACGTAACAAATTTTCAGTAGTTTTGATACCTCTTGCTGACTTGTGCAACAAAATTATTTGACCGTGTTGACCAAAACTGACCATGTGTGCACCTTTTTTTATAAATCTATATACCCGCATAGTAAATCAGCCATATTTTTTCAAATTTTTGTTCGCATAAATTTAGGGTACCAGCATGTCCTCCTTTTATTCAAAATTTTGATACGTAACAAAATTTCAGTAGTTTTGATACCTCATACTGACTTGTACAACAAAGTTATTTGACTGCATCAACTAAAACTGACCTGCATATGTGCACTTTAATTTGTAAATCTATATACCAGCATAGTAAATCAGCCATATTTGTTATGTCAGGATTCAATGTATATTACAATGGAAAGCAATATTGCTATACAATACCAACACTTTTTTGTTTGCATAAATTTAGGATGCCAGCATATGTCCTCCTTTTATTCAAAATATTGATACGTAACAAAATTTCAGTAGTTTTGATACCTCTTGCTGACTTGTGCAACAAAATTATTTGACCTTGTTGACCAAAACTGACCATGTGTGCACTTTTTTTTATAAATCTATATACCCGCATAGTAAATCAGCCATATTTTTTCAAATTTTTGTTCGCATAAATTTAGGGTGCCAGCATGTTCTCCTTTTATTCAAAATTTTGATACGTAACAAAATTTCAGTAGTTTTGATACCTCATATTGACTTGTACAACAAAATTATTTGACTGCATCAACTAAAACTGACCATATGTGCACTTTAATTTGTAAATCTATATACCAGCATAGTAAATCAGTCATATTTGTTATGTCAGGATTCAATGTACATTGTATATTACAATTGACAACAATATTGCTATACAATAACAACAATTTTTTGTTCGCATAAATTTAGGGTGCCAGCATATGTCCTCCTTTTATTCAAAATATTGATACGTAACAAAATTTCAGTAGTTTTGATACCTCTTGCTGACTTGTGCAACAAAATTATTTGACCGTGTTGACCAAAACTGACCATGTGAGCACTTTTATTCATAAATCTATATACCAGCATACTAAATCAGCAATTTTTTTCAAATTTTTGTTTGCATAAATTTAGGGTGCCTTCATGTCCTCCTTTTATTCAAAATTTTGATACGTAACAAAATTTCAGTAGTTTTGATACCTCATGCTGACTTGTACAACAAGATTATTTGACTGCATCAACTTAAACTGACAATTTGTGCACTTTAATTTCTAAATCTATATACCAGCATAGTTATTCAGCCATATTTTTTATGTCAGGATTCAATGAATAATACAATGGACAGCAACATTGTAATACAATAACAACAAATTTTTGTTCGCATAAATTAAGGGTGACAGCATGTCATTCTTTTATTCAAAATATTAATACGTAACAAAATTACAGTAGTTTTGATACCTCATGCTGACTTGTCCGGCAAAATTATTTGACCGCATCAACTTAAACTGACCATATGTGCACTTTAATTTGTAAATCTGTATACCCGCATAGTAAATCAGCCATATTTTTTATGTCAGGATTCAATGTATAATACAATGGACAGCAATATTGCAATACAATAACAACAAATTTGTTTTCGCATAAATTTAGGGTGCCAGCATGTCCTCCTTTAATTCAAAATATTGATACGTAACAAAATTTCAGTAGTTTTGATACCTCATGCTGACCATGCTGACTTGTACAACAGAATTATTTGACCGCATCAACTAAAACTGACCATATGTGCACTTTAATTTGTAAAGTTATATACCTGTATAGTAAATCAGCCATATTTTTTGTGTTAGGATTCAATGTACCTTACAATGGACAGCAATATTGCAATACAATAACAACAAATTTGTGTTCGCATACATTTAGGGTGCTAGAATATCATCCTTTTATTCAAAATATTGATATGTATCAAAATTACAGTGTTTTGATACCTCAAGCTGACTTGTAAAACAGAATATTTTGAGCGCTTCCACCAAAACTGACCATAATTATGTGCACTTAAAATTGTAAATCTATATACCATATATACCCGCATAGTAATTCAGCCATATTTTTTATGCCAGGATTCAATGTATAATTCAATGGACAGCTATATTGCAATACAATAACAACATGAACAACAAATTTTTGTTCGCATAAATTTAGGGTGCCAGCATGTCCTCCTTTTATTCAAAATATTGATACGTAACAAAATTTCAGTAGTTTGGATACCTCATGCTGACTTGTACAACAAAATGATTTGTCCGCATTGACCAAAACTGACCATATGTGCACTTTAATTTGTAAATCTATATACCATGTATACCCGCATAGTAATTTATAAGCCATATTTTTTATGCCAGGATTCAATGTTTAATACAATGGACAGTAATATTGCAATATAATAACAACAAATTTTTGTTCGCATTAATTTTGGATGTCAGTATGTTCTCCTTTTATTCAAAATATTGATACGTAACAAAATTTCGGTAGATTTGATACCTTATGCTGACTTATACAACAAAATTATTTGACTGCATCGACCAAAAACTGACCTGCATATGTGCACTTTAATTTAAAAATCTATATATATCCGCATAGTAAATCAACCATATTTTTGATGTCTGGATTCAATGTATAAAATAAATGACCGCTGTTGGGATGGCGCCTAATTATGTCTTCTCCTGGCACTCCTGGGAACATGTTAGTAGGACGGCAAATGTAAGCAATAAGGAAAACAATTAATGCAATTTTTTTTCCGCATACATTGAGAATGTCAGCGTTTTATCTCTGTATTCATAATATTGAACAGTCACTAGGGTGTGTAAAACGAAACTATTAGGCCGCATCATCCAAGTTCATGTACCAACACTGACATGTCTGAATTCATTTGTGATTTTTAATAAAAAATGTATTTGAGGTTCTCTTCTGGTAATAGTATACTGTTAATCTATTATGTCGGTTGATTGATTTTGTTTGTAGTTAAACGTCAAGTGACAACTATTTCATTCATGTGCACAAATCTCTCGACAAATCTGACGAATTTGACGAGATTGTTGGTAGTTTTACCACATCGTACATATCCGGACACTGTACAACTGTACAATTTTCGTTAGAATATTCTGCGGAAAAAGAATAGTAAATCCAATCCAAATAAGTAGAATAACAATGAAATATCCATGCATGTATAAATGCGTAAAGTAAAAATTATGAAGGGACAGGTAAAAAACGGGGAACGAAGTAACGTCGACAAAGATGTTGATATCCCATGATATACGAATGTTGTTCCGATGCGTTGGATAACCCTAATTTCTATCCGCCTTCTACTAGCTCTATGTAATTGACTAATGTTTATAAGAATATATAAAAATAAAAAAAGAAAGAATTGTGGTGTTATTAATAATGTCTAGTAGAGTATAGCGAGTGAAGAAACTTGCTATCAGAGGCCTTCTTGGGAAGAACAATGCGAATGTTGTTTATACATATTTTAATAAAGCTCAAGTCTGATATGAAAAGTCGCAAAAACGATAACATTTCATAAGCAGACATGTCCCCATGTCTGGTCAATAGCAGACTTGTCCACAGGTCTGGTCAGAAGCAGACCTGTCCACAGGTCTGGTCAGGAGCAGACCTGTCCACAGGTCTGGTCTGGGGCAGACCTGTCCTCAGGACTGGCCAAAAGCAGACTTGTCCACAGGTCTGGTCTGGAACAGACCCGTCGATAGGTCTGCAGCAGTCATAAAAAAGCGGACCTTAGGTCTGGTCCAACGTAGACGAAGTTAACTTGCTGGTCTGCTTAAAAATTCTCAAGTTTACTTAAAAAGCAGTCAACAAGTTAACTCTAAGTTAACTTTTGTCAAGGTTAGGACCGCACCAATCTGTAGGTTTTAAAACCTTTTCGAACTTTTGATCCTCAGTGCTGTACAACTTTGTACTTATTTTGACTTTCGAACTTTTAAATCTGAGCGTCACTGGTAAGTCTTGTGTGGACGAGGCGCGTTTCTGGCGTATTGAATTTTAAACCTGATGCCTTTTGTTAGCTATTATTCATGTGTTTTTTTTGTCTAATATGTTCTCCTATTTATTTGTATTGTAGTCCTGTAATATTATGTTGTTATTTTAATCATAATGTTATATTAAACATTGCCATTAAAGTGCGAGGTTTGGCATGCCACAAAACCAGGTGTAACCCACCATGTTTTTCTTTAAAAATGTCCTGTACTAGGTCAGGAATATGGCCATTGATATATTATAGTTCGTTTTTGTGTTTGTTACATTTTAACCATGTTAACGTTGTGTTTCCGTTGTGTCGTTTGTTTTCTCTTATATTTGAGTGTGAATTCACATTACTATAAGACGTGTCACGGTACTTTTTTTATCCCAAATTCATGTATTTGGTTTTGATGTTATATTTGTTATTCTCATCGGATTTTGTTTAATGCTTAGTCTGTTTCTGTGTGTGTTATATTTTAATGTTGTGTCGTTGTTATCCTCTTATATTTATTGCGTTTCCCTCAGTTTTTGTTTGTTACCCCGATTTTGTTTTTGTCCATGAATTTACAAGTTTTGAACAGCGGTATACTACTGTTGCCTTTACTTAATGTTAACACAACAGAACCAACTTTCTGATCATTTATAACAGTTTCGGATATTCTTTTTTATATGGAGGCATATGGTCAGCGTTGGAAAATCTAAAAATAGCACAAATTCAGGTTTAAGGCTCTGAATTTGCAAAATTTGACTTTTTGTCCCCATAAAGTCTGAAAAGTGGCTACCATCATTTTATCATGTAAGTCAAATCAATCAATTGTTTTCTGATTTTAGGGTTTCACCGCATTTTCCTTAAAAAATCTTAAATTAGTATACTGTGGAGCGCATTTATCTTCAATTTTTAAGGCAAACTCATTGTGACGAACTTCATTGTGTGATTTTTATCTTTTATTAATTATTTGCTTATTGTTTATAAATTGTAATTCATGAAAGGCAGCTGACAATCTTATTTTTATGGTTTATAAAGGTATTTATAAATTGCACCCTGATTGGCACCCCAATAATTCATTTACGCGGCAGGTAAAAATCATGTGACTGGTAGCACAGGGTTTTTCATACAGGTAAAGTAGTTAGACAGAGCACACCTAGATTTTGATGTGAACAGACGTTTTGCCTGCTGCAGTTCTTATATTTGGTGATATATCAGAATTGTCAATTCAGGACATGGAGTTTCACAGGACAATATAATGAATTTGCTCAGGGGTTGGTCCATGCAGTTTTAATGCTCAGTTTTGGAGCGGCAGCATTTAAATGGTCAGGCAACGTTAGTTTAGTTTAGCAAGAGGTTTAGTTTAACGTATCATACAACGGCCAATATATATATATATGTTATGTGGCAGAAATTACGTATTTGCGTTTATAGAAGCTGTGGTTAGTTTTACCGGAAGTTGGTGTTAGTTTTACCGGAAGTTGGTGTTAGTTTTACCGGAAGTCCGTATTTGATTTACCGGAAGTGGCATATCAATATAAAAGTTATGCAATTAGTGAAATATTTCTTAAATGAATATACAGTGAGCCATACATCTTATTGATATTACAAGTGTATACAAGTCAATATTAAATAGTGAAAAGTTTAATAAAGTAAAAGTTTAGAATAATTGAATCTGAAAGAATTTGATGTTCGTTCCAAGCGACTACCTAGATCTTGACCCCAAACAGAGTGTACGGTAGCAGATGTGATGAGATATATTTCTTATTAGTTTCAATTTATACTAACTTACATTTCAGTTGTTTATTTTATTTATTTGTTCTCATTTGCATGTTATAATTATGTTAAGTTTTGTTTGATTTTGTTTAGTTTTGTATTATTTTTTACTTGTGTTTCTGTGAATGTTGGCCAACTGACCATCCGATTATCTAACGTCTTTACACTCATAGACAAGTAAATTTTGGCTCAAAATGGTCTAAAGATATTTCTATTTTACCAAAAGGTTAATTTTTGCAAGTTTTCCTAAGTTTAAGTGAACAAGAACACCAAAAGCACTATTTTGTGTCAGAGTAAGGCTACTTTTACATACAATCTAAATTGGAGGGAGTAATTTGTGGTCTGACACTTAACATTTGTTTGCACCATATAAACTATTTATGTGTTTGCGCTTTTTCCGCCACGTTTGAGTATTTATTATTGAACACGATTGTAATGAAGAAACTTAGATATATGAATAATAATCTCTTCAAGATATGCATCGTCTTTCACTCATTTGACTATAAGTACTTTTTATCTTCTCTTTTTTTTCGGTTCCTCTTTGAAACTAATAATTTGACGATAATTAGCATTTGCACGAATCTACGTTTACAGGGCGTTTTTTTAATAGAAAAGAATGTCTGACGATAATACAATTAATAGAAAGAATTGGCATTGATCAGACGCTTGAAAAAACATACACTATAGTGTAACGTATTTTCCGTTAACATTTTGACGACTGGAAAACCAATGCACATGTGGAAGAAAATTAAGACAGTTATGTGCTTTCGTGGATGTTCCGTCATGCCGATCGAATTTAATTGCTGAGATGGAAAACGTCAGAGTCAATATCGGACAAAAGACTGAGCTGTTTAAACAAAATAATTTACTATATTCGACTTTTTGAATGTTTTAAAATTGAACGCTTATCTGATGCACAAAGTATGCATTTCAGTCAATCCACATCACACAGCTATTTTGTTCGTATCTCACATAACTACATATATTACTATATACGCCTTTTTGAGTGGTCTATGAAATGATGTTCTAAAATCTATAAAAATTAATCAGGGGTAATGTCAAAATAGAAGTTCAAATTGTGTTTTGTTTCGTGTCTAATTTACTGTTTCTACAAGTATGTATTTCTGTGTTGCCTGTGCTAATGTCAAAACGGAAATAGAGAGAAGGTACAATATTTGTCAAAATATGTAATGTTAATCTGCAGGTGATCGACATGACACCATTTCATTGATTAATGGTCGGCTGAACTATCGTACATCAAATCAAACACAAAAATGTTACTTTCAATTATATCTCAAATCTTTTTTGATTTGAAGAACTTTATTGATACGATTATAAATAATGGATTGTTTTTAAAAAAATCGTATTTTCTTGTCTACTATCCAGTAAAACTGTATCTATAATGATGTAATCATTTATTTGTCGATACAGCAAAATACCATGTGCAACGCAATTGCAAAAGTTTAATTGTAATGTGCTTTAGGGGTCATCCATAATTGTCAACCATTTTCCAAAGTGTACAAACATACACTTTTTCAGACCCCCACCCTCCCTCAAAAAGTGTACATCAACCATTTTCAGATTTCAAGACAAGATTCAATCATTCTTAATAAAAAGAAGATCCTGTCTATGATAGTATGTTTAACATAGAAATTTGCATTGAAAATAAATTGAAACATATTTGACTGTTTAATTTGATGACATCTATCTGTGATGCTTGTGTGTCGTCAGAATACAGAGAATAAAGATACCATTTTGTTGTTTTGTTAATGTACAATTTCACGTTATTTTCAAACGGATAGATGATAAATGGCTTCATTGCTGTAATAATGCGGAAACGAAAAAAATTCCGGAAATAAAAACTAGAGGCTCTCAAGAGCCTGTGTCGCTCACCTTGGTCTATGTGCATATCAAACAATGGACACAGATAAATTCATAACAAAATTGTGTTTTGATGATGGTGATGTGTTTATAGATCTTACTTTACCGAACATTCTTGTTGCTACAATTATCTTTATCTATAATGAACTTGGCCCAGTAATTACAGTGGGAAATATTTTCTAAAAATCTACAAACATTTATTAAAAATGTAAAAAATTGACTATAAAGGGCAATAACACCTAAAGGGGTCAACTGACCATATCGGTCGTGTTGACTTATTTGTAAATCTTACTTTGCTAAACATTATTGCTGTTCACTGTTTATCTCTATCTATAATATTATTCAAGATTATAACCAAAACAGCAAAATTTCCTTAAAATTACCAATTCAGAGGCAGCAACCCAACAACCGGTTGTTCGATTCATCTCAAATTTTCAGGGCAGATAGATCTTGACCTGATAAACAATTGAACCCCATTTCAGATTTTCTCTAAATGCTTCAATTTTTCAGTTATAAGCCAAAAACTGCAATTTACCCCTATCTATTTGTAGCCATGGCGGCCATCTTGGTTGGTTGACCGGGTCACCGGACACAATTTTTAAATTAAATACCCCAATAATGATTGTGGCCAAGTTTGGTTTAATTTGGCCCAGTAGTTTCAGAGGAGAAGATTTTTGTAATAGATTGCTAAGATTTACGAAAAATGGTTAAAAATTGACTATAAAGGGCAATAACTCCTACAGGGGTCAACTGACAATTTCAGTCGTGTTGAATTATTTGTAAATCTTACTTTGCTGAACATAATGGCTGTTCACTGTCTATCTCTATCTATAATATTATTCAAGATAATAACCAAAAACAGTAAAATTTCCTTAAAATTACCAATTCAGGGGCAGCAACCCTACAACGGGTTGTTCGATTCATCTGAAATTTTCAAGGCAGATAGATCTTGACCTGATTAACAATTTAACTACTGTCAGATTTGCTCTTCATGCTTTGGTTTTTGAGTTATAAGCCAAAAACTGCATTTTACCCTATTATCTATTTCTAGCCATGGCGCCCATCTTGGTTGGTTGACCAGGTCACTGGACACAATTTTTAAACTACATACCCCAATGATGATTGTGGCCAAGTTTGATTTAATTTGGCCCAGTAGTTTCAGAGGAGAAGATTTTTGTAAAGGATTACTCAGATTTTCAAAAAATGGTTAAAAATTGACTATAAAGGACAATAACTCCTAAAGGGGTCAACTGACCATTTCAGTAGTATAGACTTTTTTGTAAATCTTATTTTGCTGAACTTTATTGCTGTTTACAGTTTTTCTCTATCTATAATAATATTCAAGATAATAACCATAAACAGCAAAATTTCCTTAAAATTACCAATTTAGGGGCAGCAACCCAACAATGGGTTGACCGATTCATCTGAAATTTTCAGGGCAGATAGATCTTGACCTGACAAACAATTTAACCCCGTCAGGTTTGCTCTAAATGCTTTGGTTTCTGAGTTATAAGCCAAAAACTGCATTTTAGCCCTATGTTCTATTTTTAGCCATGGCGGCCATCTTGGTTGGTTGACCGGGTCACCGGACACAATTTTTAAAGTAGGTACCCCAATGATGATTGTGGCCAAGTTTGGCTTAATTTGGCCCAGCAGTTTCAGAGGAGAAGATTTTTGTAAAAGTTAACGACGGACACCGGACGACGGACGCCGGACGACGGACGTCGGACGCCAAGTGATGAGAAAAGCTCACTTGGCCCTTTGGGCCAGGTGAGCTAAAAAAGCGTACGGTAAAAATGTTGATTTTTAATCCCCTCCCCCCAAATGTACGTTTTGTACACTTTGGAAAATGGTTGACAATTATGGATGACCCCTTAATGAACAAACGGACAATTGGACTACACAGCACACACAATGTATGCTATGGCATATTTAAAAAAGAAAAACAAAGTCGACTTGATTATATTAAAAAATAGGTGAAGCCTTTAATTTCAATTAGTTTACCTACATGTAAGACACGTTCTTTCTCTAAAACAATATACATATATGTAGTCGTAGGCAAAGGGCTTGGTTAAATATAGAAACTATGTACATGAATAATTACCAAACTCTAATGTGTATTATTTAAAGAGTGTTTCTATAAGTACTGACACAGTGAAATGATCGACCGTATCAACCAACAGACCGATTGAAAAAAAAAAACCTATCACATTCTTTACTTGGTACAAGCATTTTATCCCATATATCAGTCACATCTAATCAGTACATAGTGTATTCGAGTTAATGAACACACATAAACACACGCACATTATATAGCTTACTTATTCTGAAATAGTTCGTAATAATATAGAATAGATCATTTAATTGAAACTTATTTTTTGTAGATGTAACGAGTTCATATCGAGAGGAAAATACAAATAAACAATGCACAGGTTGTAGTAATCAAGGTATGAGTTATTTCATCATATTCAAACTTAAGAAAAGCAATGTTCTTTTTTTTTTGTAAACTTCTTTAGATATAATTCTCTGTTCATTTTTAATCAGTTTAAAAAAATGAATAATTGTTTGAACAGACAAATTTAATTTCATCAATTAAGCCTATCTGATTCATCATTTAAACGACTGCAAAGAAGTAAACTGTATAAAACATTATATTTTCAGGACTGTTGTCTAGTGAATTAATTGTTTACACTGCATTATCAGTTTTAGTAATTGGTTGCGGGATATGTTCCTGCTTCGTTTTCCTCAAGTACAAAATATTGACTAAAAAATATATAGTTACTGTTAGCCAAACAGGAAATTTATCGATACCTCAACAAATCCAATCTCATGAAATTGCGGACCGTTTATATGACATTATAAATGAGGAAGAAATACTAGATGACCGACGTATCAAGCAAATCCAAAAGGAAATGTCGTCGGAATATCTTGACGTTATACATGATTCAAGTACCAGAGAGAGTTGTAAAAGCAACCGTTTTTTGAATCAAGATAACCCGTGCCAATTAATATCAATTGATCAAACGCAAAACCAAGAACACAATTTGAAAATTGACAGTTGTTCCTTGAAGAGTGGTGATAGTACTCCATCCTCCGATGAATATCAGTGGGATTCAACACAAGGTTATTTAAATCCGTATCAACCAATGCTTGACATTTCGCCACCGGTGGAAAGAAAGTATCTTACCATAGCAACTGCACACACCAGAGAAGACGGTAATCACAAAAGTGTTGCACTAGTAATAGATGAATTTAAACTGCATCATCCTCGTAAGCATGGTGAGTTGGCGAAGGACGCTATGACCGAACTATATGACAATCATAAAAGTGCTTCGATTCGTTTTGGAAGCAATGTATCCAAGGGTGTTCCAATAAAGGAAGGAGGAAAAGAATCTAAATCATACGAAAATTTAAATGTTGAATGGTTCAAAATAGAGGGCGAGTAAAATCCAAAGGAGATTGCCCTTCACCCTTACTTTGTATAGAGTTTATTAATCCTCAATAGACACGTAAAAGTTCAGTAGCAAACCATATTACTTAATTTTTAATTCAATTCAATTCAAATCTTTATTGCCATAAAACTATATATTTATAGTGAGTGACACAACATAACAAAATGAAAATAAAAAATAACAACAAGATCATTAACATACACAATAAAAGTAAATATTTTAAGAGTCCCCTGTCCTCAGTTCAATAGACTGTTTGAAAAAGGATCCTAGCTTATTTACCTGAATATGTGAAATTGGGTTGAGTATACATGTTATTTTATCTATATCATTTAAATTTATAAAGTGGATATTCTCATTTATCAAAAAATCTAAATAATCTTTTCTATTATAATGTTAACTCTAAGCTTTTCTTTACTATACATTTTATACCCCTTCCCCTGTTTCATTTGAAAATTTGAAGAATTTGAAAACAAAGCTTTCATTATTGCCAGCTAACCCTATGTACATGATGTATGCTATTTGCATATTTTCTGATGAAAAATGCCTAGAACCCGTTTAAAACTGATTTGATAACATATTGATAGCATATCAGAATACTATAAATGTTATGTTTAGCAGTCAATCAATACAAAATTCAAGATCATATATAGTATTCAATCCAGCTTTTGTCTCCAGTCCACATCTTACTGTATGCCTATTTGTCAATTAAAGTACATATTTTCTGCCTCAAATGGTCAATTTGGAATTCTTGTCACAACAGTATCATCTGTTACCATATATCTGACACAATTTAGCTAATATATATACTAAAAGTGTTCAAACAAAGCCATATTTGCAATAGTTGTACAGTATGTATGCAGATACCAGTCTGAGATATAAATTCACTTAAAATGTTGTGGAGATGACTGCTAACATCTATTTTTTGCATAAATTCCAAGCATAGTATATCAAGAACTTAAAATTTAAGTTTTCTTGAGATATTTTTGTTTTCCTAGCTTGTATTTGTTATGCTGCTAAAAAAAAATTCCAACATGTTGAATACAAAACAAATACTAGTTACCACATTAACAATTTAAAAAAATATGATTTTTTAAATTTAAGGTGTACAATAGGGGCTTCAATATACCATGGAAAAATGTGGAGGTTCAAAGCTATTGTAGCACCTTTACATATCTCCCAATTGATACGATATTCATTTGCTTGCATTTCCTATCATGATTTTCTTGATAGAGGGTTACTGCTCACAAAGAAGCTATTAAACCAAGAGTTCCAAATGGTGAAGTTGAAATCATCCCTTCGTAAATTTTACGGACGCCATCACGAGTTGGTTGACCGTTATGGAATGACCGTTTCACAAATGATATCGGATATGTTCCTTACGTCGTAAATACAATCCCCTTCCCTTTCATGAATGTGACCTACCAAATTAGACTATTTACCGGATTTGTAATCACATAAGCAACATAACGGGTGCCACATGTGGAGCAGGATCTGCTTACCCTTCCGGAGCACCTGAGATCACCCCTAGTTTTTGTGGGGTTCGTGTTGTTTATTCTTTAGTTTTCTATGTTGTGTCATGTGTACTTTTGTTTTTCTGTTTGTCTTTTTCATTTTTAGCCATGGCGTTGTCAGTTTGTTTTAGATTTATGAGTTTGACTGTCCCTTTGGTATCCTTCGTCCCTCTTCTTTTACATAGTTATTATACTGCACTCAGACGTTAAAATTGAGAATGGAAATGGGGAATATGTCAAAGTGACAGCAAACCAACCAAAGAGCAGACAATAGCATAAGGCCACCAATGGGTCTAAAACGCACCCAGGAAATCAAGCATCCAGAGGTGGTCCTGAGCTGATCCCTAAATAAAATTGTGTACTAGTTCAATGAAAATAGACGTCACACTAATCTCCAAAACATATATATCAACTAAAATAATAAAAAAAACCATACAAGACTAATAAATGCCATAGTGAAATCAACCCCCTTCTTCAGCCTCCAATTTCAAAATTTCAAGCTATTCTAACTTTTGTTCATAGCAACAATACGCCAGTACGAAGTTGATATGTATACAACTTGTTTAAAAAAATATGTTTGGTAAAATCTAACGTAGCCATGATGTTTACCCTCTACCCCTGGGCCTTGGGATATTGCCCGTGTCCATTATACACCTTCAATTAAAAAAAATCTAGCTTTCTTACTTCTTTACATATCAGTGTCACTCCAATCGGTAGTTGGTATGCAATTACCATACAGGATAATATTTTTGGAAATTTTACCTAGCCATGGTATTTTGACCCCCGGCATGGTATATTAAACCCCTACTGTAGTATCCCAATTAAAAGAATTACAGCTATGTTAACTTCTTTGCATAGTCAACAATGGTCAATATATATACTATAATAAGTAGCTGATATGTATTAAACATGTTGGAAACATATTTGGAAAATCTAATTTTATATAGCCATGGTATTTTGATCTCCCCTTTTTGCAAAGGTATTTGGACCCCCTACTATACCCGCAACTTTCCCCCTCTAAATATGTTGATTATTGTCTGCGTATCGTAAATATACCAACAGGTGTTGGCATATCTCAATTTGGTAGAGTCAGCACATAGTTTTTCAAAAGTTAGAGAACAAACTATTACAAAACCTTCATCTGATGTCCATGGCGTTACACAGTCAAACAGAGAAAACTTGCTTGTTAAAGCTTAGCTAACCCCGAAACAGTGATATAACAGAAAAATATAACATCAAAACGAAAAGAGCTTTCAAAAAAGCTATATACTACGACCAAAATATCTGTCAGCAAGAAGTCAAAATTTAAGAACGTATTTGGTTATTGACATCATCGACGTTCTAGGAGCGACCGAAGTTACCAACGAGACATTACAACTTATATATAAACTGACAACCCTATGGCTAAAAACGAAAAAGACCGACAAATGTTGCTAAATGACTATCCAACCTAATGACAAGTATGTTCTGTACAAGAAAATTTGAAGCCAACAGCAAGTGAAAGGAACAGTTACAATCATCAGATCGTTTGAAGTAGAGTTCTTTCTAATTGTTTACGTCATGTCCATTTATTCTCGTTCAATCTTGATAGTCTATGACTGTTCATATTGGCTGACAATGTGGTTGAAACCAAACCATTGGAGTTGCACTTAATCATTAGGTTAAGACCCAAAGCTTGATATAGCTTCATTACAAAATATAAAATATGATATCCATGTGTGATAAAGTTCACAAAACAGCAAGAGCTGTATGACTAAAGGGGATCTAAAAAGACTTGATAAACATCATTAGTGCCATTGATTTAAATCAACTTATAATACAGGGTTCACGAGTTATGAAACTTGATCTTGTGGATAAATAAAAAAAAATATTTCAAATAAGTTTATAAAATGAATATGACCATCCACAGAACAGCAAAGGGCTCATGCATATTTCATTCAAACCAAACAGAAGTAGGAAAAATATTTTGCTGCTAAAACTTCCCATAAATGTATTGTTGTCTGTATACAAAATGTGCCTTGGTTGAGTGAACTCATCCTCATATCATTTAAAAGTTATAGAAATACAAATACGAAAATTAAACAAGAATATGACATTCGTCAATGCCACATTAAACTTATGTGAACTGTATGCAATAGTGTTTTTTCTTAAAAGCCTAACATGTCCCAGATAGAAAACGTTAACGTTCTAATGAAATTTATATGGACAAAAACTAAAAGTTTATATGTTATATAATTTCAAATTCATCTTTAAAAAAATGATATAGCGATAGACTTATTTTCTATTTAAGTATTGAATGCTTCTTTTTGTAACTTTATTGGGGTGTAAAAGCGATGACTGAAGTACATTTTGTATGAAGCGCGGAAGCGCTTCATTCAAAAAATGTGCACACGGTCAACGCTTTCACAACCCTATGAAGTTAAAAAAAGAAGCATTCAATACTTATAATTACATTTATTAGCTTAGATCATGAAAACACGATTTACATCAAGTTTTTATTTAATTTACCTGTGCACTTTATTATGGGACCTCGTGTCATCATGAATGGTAGGTTTTATTGTGTAATGCAATTGCTTAAGGAATAACATGTGATGTGCAGTTAGCCAATCAGAATAACGTATTATAATGAAACATTCATCTAATGTAATTAATGAACCTCATAAATATACGACAACCTGTTTGTTTCTTTAAATATTTTCTTGAGAAGACTGATGCTAAACATTAAGTCGTCTAGGTATGATCTTCGTTCCTCGATTAGTCCTCAACTCGCCTTTTGAGAATCTTAAGGATTGTGGGTTATGTCATTGTTCGTACACCAAAATGAAAATAGAGTTACGTCGTTGGATTGATTTCCATTGTTTAGAACGTTCTCTTTTTCGATATTTGAATTATTTTTATTAAATTGGCAAATGGCTTTTTTTAAAGAAATTAATGTAAAACATGTAAGGAAATATATCTTATTTCTACTCATTCACAATTGGTTTGATCCGCCGTTATCGACGCCTTGTCAACGCATATTGTAGTATGACGTCAGAGAGTGATTTAACCACAAAAAGTGACATGTGAAATTATCGTTTTTTTGTTTTTTTTTATCTAATTGGGAAATCAATGTAATTCATTGCAACCAATGAAATAATAAAACTTCACTCACTGACCAGTACTGGCATGTGTCCCGTTATGACTACCTTTAGCATTCTGACGTCCACAGGTATTTGTCTCTGGAAAAAAATTAAAAAGGTAGAAAAAATAACGATTTTGAGTTCATTCATTTAA
The DNA here is from genome assembly GCF_963676685.1 of Mytilus edulis. Taxonomy (NCBI): domain Eukaryota; kingdom Metazoa; phylum Mollusca; class Bivalvia; order Mytilida; family Mytilidae; genus Mytilus; species Mytilus edulis. The sequence goes on from NC_092354.1 coordinate 18,147,218, forward strand.
TTAATTGAAATTAATTACAACAAATTACTTTCTCAACTCTGAGTCAGACAGAATATTTGCCATTCATTATACAAATAAAATATTTTTTTTTTATCCAACATGCTCAAAGGGGGATAACTCGAAGTGCTCTTTGAAAACCTTTACTTTTCTAAAAGGAATACATGATATATATACATGTAGCTCTACGTTAAAAATTCATTAAGACTGCATGGGAAGATTTACCTTTTTACCATTAAATCTGGATTACATTAATATACAAATCTTATGAATTCCTATATCATATATTATGTTACAAAAAAAATATATTAAAATTATCAATGTGTTTTTCATATGAACAAGTAAAAAATATCAGTTTATGGACAGAGTTAATTGTCGAGTCCCCTAAAGTTAAATCAAGCCTAGGAATTTCGAGTCCCCTAAAGTAAAAAAAAGCCCTTAAAACATTGCACAAAAAAGTTCTTATATATTATTACTAATCTCTAATTAGAACTGCTACAAATCCGACAAAAAATGCCCCAAACTTGAGCATCGTGAGTCTTGTTTTATCGCTACAACATTATAAAGTACTGTACTTTAAAAATCCAAATGTATTGTACCAGATGAAAATTTATAGAATAACTGGATCGAGGAGCCACATAGCCTATATTTAGGCTTTCTGTACTCCTTTCAAATGACAACGGTCTCTTTTTAGGTTTTGCAACGGTTGCATATATATCACCTGTTCGGTAACAATACATGCAACGTCACAGTTAGGTAAAGGCATATAAAGAGGCTCTTCAGGGGTATATTATTCAATAACAATGCACGATTATTTCGAAATTGCATCAATTGGCAAGACTTGCAACTATTGCCATCATCTGATTATGACATTATGATACAATTGGGCGTCATACCTATTGACACCACCCAAAAAAAGTATGGCAGCTAACGCTTGGTTTAGAATATAGAACCAGAGCCAGACGTAGACCAATGCCAATTCGCCGTTTCAGAAACTAATGCATTCTGGGTAATATTTTCAAAAGCGTACACGAAAATGTTGTGATTGGTTCAAAACGTCCTAAACAATGGAACACAATCCAATGACGTAACTCTATTTTCATTTTGGAATTATGAAATATATTTGCAATTTACCAGATAGACTGTCTATTTACATAAAGAAAACTTATAAGGGGTTTATTGTATCATTCAAATTTTTTAAACAAATATCAAATTTGATTTTTTTAGAATATTTTTTTTTAACTAAGTAATTTAAAGGGAGATAAATCTTTTAGTGAAAAAAGTAAAAAAATATTCTGGACTGATGTTTTTTTTTAAATTCTAACTTCTAGCAAGAAAACAAGTTCGGTGACACTTTTTTTTCCTTTTTCTTTTCTAAAATCATATCATAAAACCTATCTTCTCACAATTTATTTCATAATTCAATATCATAGATTTATTTTTATGCACACAAACGTGCTTTTCATGAATAATCTAACCAATTTTAAGCAACGACTAATAGATTGAAAAAAAGGACGGTGACCAATACTTTTTATTGTATTTTTGAAGAAAAAAAACCATAGTTAAATCTTCATTTTGGCGAAGTATAAGAAAATTCGATGTCAAGAAATAATTATATATACCGATGACTCATCGGCGATGAGACTACCTTAACTGTACACCTTCTTTAGGTTGTGTGCATAAAAAGAAATCTATGATATTGAATTAAAAAAAAAATACCCAAAGATTAGTCCTGACAGAATATAGAAAAAGAAGATGTAGTGAATTGCTTGTACTTAAAATATTCCTCGACCAATAGACACAAACGAAAAAAAAGTCAGAGAACGATTTGTATCTTTGAGCTAAATGAGAACTGCATAGTAGGAATACAAGAGTCTTTATAATGACAAAAAAAATCTTTCAAAACAAGAAAAGGACAACCTTATTGTTGGTTCAAGCAAAGAAAAGAAAGGGAAACAATATATAAATAACCCTTCACCAAATGTCGTTACAAAGTCATATAAGGTCAATTGTGGGGGTCAGACTTGATTTTGAAACTCGGATTACCCCGAAACTATAACAGTGAGGTAACAGAAAAACATAAAATCAAAACAAACGAATTTCGAAAAAAAACTATGTTCTACGTTCGAAATGTCTGTAATCAACAAGTCAATGCTTCAGACTTCTTTGTTTATTTACATCTTCAACGTTTGCGTAAAAGGTAAACAAACAAAATAACAAAATACCGAGCTCCGATGTCAATTCAAAACAGAAAGTCCGTAATCAAATGGCGAAAAATACAAACCTGGAATTTATCAAACGAATGGACAACAACTGCAATATTCCTGACTTAGTATAGGCATTTTCTTATGTAGAACATGATGGATTCAACCTTTTTTTTTATAGCTAGCTAACATGTAACTTATATGACACTCGCATAAAATACCATTATTATTGACAACGATGTCTGAACAAATCAAACAGACATAAATGGATGTGAAGATAGCAGCCGGTTCGTTTTTCGATATTCAATATTCAAACGGCTGCTAGCAGTCGGTTCTATATTCAAATTTAGTTGAACATCATCAAAGAATATAATATTTGATATCATTAAAAGCATGATTTTCATAGTTGAAAGTAGCGAAAAGATCCGTCGGAAATCGTTTAACGACCTCTTAAAGATGTGTTAAACTCTCGTCCTCGAATATAAACCCTTATCAATGCTTATGTAAGTTGCATTTTTTTCTTTATAAAATATATATCTTTATCAATAAAACAGCATCAAAACTTAAATGTTTTATCTGATTTTTTCTTAAAACAAAAAGAAAAGCCGATAACTCGAAAACAATTAGAAATGTGAATAGAAATTTATATGGAAAGCCCCCAAAAAAGAAATATATATAACCTGAGACCGCTTAAATGACGTTGAGACCCCCTATTCTTTCAATGTAAAAAAAAATTGACGATTTCATAAACTATGTATATATCAATATTGTGTAAAAAAGGATTTCCCAGAATAATGTCATCTTCAATATCTACGGAGGGCTTAGATTGTCACTTTTCAGCTAAGAATTGTCAAAATTTCAGGACAAAGGGCCCAGTGCAATGGTGAGAGCTCCCTGATCTCTCAAGCTGCCGAATATTCAATAGACAGTTAGTTGATAGGTTGATACAAACGTGACTAGAAGGAATTTTAGGTGCACGTTTTGTCTTCTAAGTTTACGGAGGGCTTAAAGTGCCAGTTGGATATCGAAAATATATATCGAAAACCTTCACGAGACCGCTTAATCAAGAGGAAGACCCCCTGGTCTTTCAATGTCCATTACATTCAAGTGAATCATAGACTGTATGTATAAAGGTTGTATTAGAAGTATTTTCCAGAACAATGTCATCACCGATATCTACGGAGGGCTAAGAGTGTTAATTTTCAGCTAAACAATGTGAAAATGTTAGGACAAAGGGCACAGGGCAGTGTTGAGAGCTCCCTGATTTCCGTAAAAATGGAAAACAGAAAGTGTACCAAAATTCCTTCTAGTCACGTTTGTATCTGTCTATTTACTAACTGTCTATTTAATATTAGGCAGATTTAGAGATCAGGGGGCTCCCACCATTGCCCTGGGACCTTTTGTTCTTTAATTTTGACAATTCTTTGCTGAAAAGAGACAACCTAAGACCGCCGTAGATATCGAAGATGACACTTTTCCTGGAAATCCGATTGATACAAGCTTTATATATACAGATTCTATTAATTCGTCGAATTTTATTGACATTGAACGAATCGCTAGGTCTCGCCGTCGTTTAAGGTTCATCTGAAAAATATGGCCGTTTTTACACCCAAAAAGCTACTATGAGTACAGACACAATGATGCATCTAGGACAGTTTTAAGGCATGGCAGGACCTACATGTAGATATATAAATGTTATATGAAGTCTTTGTTTCAGGAAATTAATTACTTACCTGGAATGTGATGTGCATTTTTTTCCAGTCTGCAGAAGAAACATGTAGCAAAATATACAAACACACGAGTTTCATTTGAAACGGTCCACTCAATTACACAGTTTAAATCACCTATTGTTTACAGGGTACCGTTTACAGATTTCTATCGTCCACCTATAGTCCATTTAAATCAATACCACTCACAGCATTGATTATATGAGTGGATCCTCATAAACGTTTTCCCAACTTAGTTTATTTTTGAACCTTCTTCAGGAACCCCCCCAAAAAAAAAAACGAATAGCAAAATCCAGAAAAGGTTATAGTTTTCTGAATCATAAAATGCATTTAAAATGCCACGCCTTAAACCTTTTGAAGTTGCACTTGTTTGTCTGTACTTAGAGTAAAATTTGTGGTGTAATTACGGCCATATTAGCCAAAAGGTTTTGATGAACCTTAAGCGGTCTCGGGTAGGTTTTAACTATATATTTCTTTCTTTGGGGCTTCCCATATATGTTTCTATCTATATTTTTAAATGTTTCTAGAGTGATCGGTTTTTGTTTTTGTTTTATGAATTATTAGATATAAAGTTACAGTCTTGATATCCTTTATTGATCAAAATCTCTTTTACATAAAGACAAATATGCCACTTATATAAGCATTGAAAAGGCAAACACCGAACAGCATACTATAAAGGGCTCTAAAAATGACCAGTGTAAAACCGTTCAAACACGAAAACTATATAAAAGCAAGAAATGATAAACGACAATCACTGACCAACAGGTTCTAAAATTTCTATAGTTTACCCCTCTCTATTGTTTCTGGCTGCATCAATGTACATTCAATCTCAATGAATTATTTCTATACTGAACTTGACATATGTGATGAAAGATTATATGAAACCAATTAACGGTTTATGTACTAGCTTATTGTAGAACTATTTTTTTTTACATTGCTTATAATTGCTTTACTATAATAGTTACTGTTCTATCAACTACAAAAACGTGTAAATTGGCAAATAACAAAATGATACATTGTGTATGGATTATACAGGAAAAAATCAACAGTATGTGGTTAGGTAATATTAAATGATAGAATTATTAAAAAGTTGTACTTTGAGTAAGTGCTTTGAGAAAATCAGAAGAAGCGATAGGGTCACCGTGTGTTTTTTCTGGCTAAAATATAAAATAGCAAAACTTCACGTATATTCCTTCAGTTATACACTATTTCGGGGTTACATGTGTCTCCCCTTAAAGTGCTTATTTCAAAAACATTTCAAATCAAGCAAGAATAATATATGCTTGTAAACATATTAAAATGTATAAGCTATTTCTAATAGATTTTATTCTTTAAATAAAAAAATCATATTAATTCTTTACACTCCTATTCAAATTTTGCAAATTTGAATGAAAACGTATATCCTAAGTTCTCCCTTATTTGCAAGCCAAGATGGCGAAAGACCCTCTCACCACCTTTAGACACACTTGCAGAAGTAATATGCCATAGTGTTAAGGGCATGTTAATATCATGGAGATGCAGGTAGTTTTATTTTGATAACATATTTTGATATAAGAAACTTCAAAGTAAAAAAAATCATGCATATGTTTTTTTATAACTAAATGGATAGTTTGCATTATACAAGTTATGTAGATATACTTTTTTTCTGAGGATAATTCTTTAATTTGTCCACATTTAGAAGAAGTTTACTTATTTTTAATTGCTTGCATCCAGGAAGCAGCTCGCCGACATATTTTCCGTATGCATAGTGACCTGAGCGTAACCCTCCTCGTAAAAATCCGGTGATCGCAATACGCATTGGTCTGTCATTAAAATAAACAATTATCTGATTGTACATATTAAACACGTGCTCAACATCCATGCTTTTTGTTATGTGTTTACTATAAGGTGACAATCGGTAAACTTCGGATTTAAAACACGGCATTTAATGAGCAGCCATATTTTTAAAATCATAACAGAGAGAGAAAAAATGCCATTATACGATATATTTGCGTAAAAAATGACAAAATCGTGCACAGAGTTATAAGTTAATGATACATACATGCATTGGTTCAAGAATTGGATAAAAATTATTTCTCACCACTCACTGGTTTCCTATGACTTTAAAATCGTTATTTTTTTCTAAACAACTGATGCATAATTTATTTATAGACAAAGTTTATAAATTATTCCGCATTGCATATCCTGCAAATAAAACATTGATATGGCTGACTAATACATTGTTCTTACTGGGCGTAGACGTCCATGTTCAATTGATTTGTAAAGCGGTTTTCTTTCCACATTTTCATCATCATCATCATACATCATCATCATCATCATCATCATCATCATCATCATCATCATCATCATCATCATCATCATCATCATCATCATCATCATCATCATCATCATCATCATCATCATCATCATCATCATCATCATCATCATCATCATCATCATCATCATCATCATCATCATCATCATCATCATCATCATCATCATCATCATCATCATCATCATCATCATCATCATCATCATCATCATCATCATCATCATCATCATCATCATCATCATCATCATCATCAAGTTGTTCCGGATAAGGTGCTGTTTTATCACAATCTGTCGATGGACAATTGCGTGTTGTTGCTGTTGCGTATGCTAGTCGTCTAGTCGTGCTTTAAGGCCAAATGAGCGCAAAATGGATAATTATAGTTCCAGAAAATTAGAACCCCTACCTTTAACTTAGGCAATTACAGAAAAATTTAGAGTTGATTTACTTGGATCAAAATTTACAGTGTTAACAGACAATAATCCGTTGTGTTATTTATAAACATCGAAACTTAGTGCACATGAACAAAGATGTTTGTCAAAATTGGCCGTTTTTAATTTTGATCTTAAATATAGACAAGCCAAACATAATAACAATGCTGATGCGATATCACGTATGCACAATAAAATTGAATTTTCGAAATCTTAGGATGTTAAAAATCTACTTCAAAAATTTGCTCCAGGAACTGTTTTACCAAATGACTTAGCATCAAATATACAGTCTGTGTCAAGGAAATCAGTTTATACAGAGGAGACATTCGTAACACTGCCAACTTTAGATGGACAGGACATTAAAGATACATCATTAGATGTATAAGAACGGGATATAGTGGTTGGTAAATTTATTGAAATATGGAACACGAAACGTAAACCATTGAGATCGGAGCAACGGAAATCTGATAGGCCGTTAGTAACATTATTACGTCAGTGAGACCGTATTAAAGTTGAAGGTGGTTTATTTTATAGGATAATCATTGATCCAAATCATGGGCAATTGAAACAATTAATTTTACCATCAGTGTTACGGGACAAAGTATTGAAGAACTGTCATGATAAATTAGGGCATCAAGGAATTGAGCGTACTTTCTGCAGTATTATAATCAGGTGTTAATGGCCGGGAATGTTTAGTCATATCAAGGGTTATTGTTAAGCATGTGAACGTTGCATTGTTTCAAAGATGCCACAACCTGCCATAAGACCAGCAATGGGCCATTTGATAGCTAGCAGGCCATTACAAATATCTGCAATTGACTTTACTGTTCTAGAACCAGCACACGGAAAAGAAAATGTCTTAGTTATGACGGATATTTTTACAAAGTTTACTCGTGCAGTACCTACGAATAATCAGAAAGCAGACACGGTTGCGAATGTATTGTTGACTGTATGGTTTTGTGTATATGGAGTACCAGAGCGTCTACATTCCGATCAAGGTCGGAATTTTGAATCTAATGTTATCTGTCAGCTTTGTAAACTGTACCAAATTAGTAGATCTCGAACTACACCTTATCATCCCGAAGGAAACGCACAATGTGAACGCTTTAATAGAACACTACACAATTTTCTGAAATCGCTTTCTCCAGATAAGAAGAAACATTGGCCAAATTATTTACCTGAACTTGTCTTTTCGTACAACGCGCGTGTCGTATATATAAAATTTAATCCTGATATCTATGATGAGTTTATTCACAGAACTCAACAACAGGCTACAGTCCTTATTATTTATTGTTTGCTAAATTGCCAATTGACTTTTTACTTGGAACAATTCAGACTGATGAAACTGATGAATGGCTTATTGCACATCAGAATCGTTTACGATATACTTACGAAAAATCTGGGGAGCAGACAAAAGATCGTGCTGAATATCGCAAAACTAAACATGATGAGAAACGTTCCAATCCTGAAATTTGTGTCGATGACAAAGTTTATAATAGAAACCGTGGTGTACATGGAAGAAATAAGATACAAGACACTTGGAGCTCGACTGTTTATCGTGTAGTGCGTTTGTCAGAAAACACCGTCACCGTAGAACCTAATGATGGCGCTGGTGTTTCTAGAACTTTGAATCGTCGTGATGTCATTAAATCTAATATACAACAATCTGTGGATGATAACAGCAGTGAATCAGACAGTTCAGATGATATGTTTATACCAAGATAAACAACTAGAGCAACTGCAGGGAAACATACAAATCCAAATTCTATTTTTTCTAAGTAAATTCATTAAGGACATTTGCTGTACGTAGTATTGTCTTATTTTTGTGTGTCTTATTTTTTGTCTTTATTTTTTTTTGTCCTATTTTTGTGACTTATTTTTTTGTGATGTTTATAATGATAGTAAAGGGAGTATGTGGATATAGATATTTGCATTATCGAGACAATTAATACTTAGCTGGGGAGTATGTGGACAAGTTCATCTATATACATATTATCTATTTGATATTATTCCAACTTTATACTAAGTTAATATCTATTTTACCCTGTACTATAATGATCTAACTATATTGAACATATTTTGTATAATATGGTTCAATGAACTATAATACTCTATGTGGGCATTTTGATATTTACTCATCACTGGCTATTGGATAAACTACATTACTTAATGGTTGTTTTATCTGGTTCTGTCTAGTCTAACAGTTCACCTTTTGACGATATATATTGTACTTTTTAACTATATTGTCAATGCAGAATAAGTAACACCAGAAACAACACCAAGAGCCGTAGCTAGCATTATAAGGTATTTACATTTAAGGGTTTTTCAAATTAGTTGATGGTAAAATGTTTTTGACTTAAATATTTTATTTAGTTTCATTTACTTTGCTAATTGTATTTCCAACTTTATATTTTCTTATTTACCTGTAATTAACTTTCAATGTTTTATAGTATTTTTTTATAGTAGTGTGGTCAACTTACTTTAGTGAACAGATTTCATGAGCATTGATTTACAAATTGTTTACATTCAGAGTTGTCATTTAACTGTATTTTGCATTATTATTTATTTGCAATTGTGTAATTAAACATAATATACATTATTTGCTACACAATGATATATTTATATGCATTTATATATAAAGTTGTATTTATTTGTCATTATCTGTATATTTCAGATCTTTCGTTGCCTTCTATGTTAGATTTAATAAAGTATATGAACATCCTGCATTATTTCATCTGAGCCTTGTTCCACCTGGTCACAAATGGTATCATAGATATCATCATCACCATCTACTGACTCTACTCCAGGCAAATTATCTGGACAGTACTGAGTTTACTGCCGTAAATCTGAAATACTGACCATTATAATAACATAAATAAGTTGTTCCGAATTTTCAGATGATGTTAAGATCAAATAATCGTTAAGACCAAATGGTTAATTCAGTTTATAGGACTGTTATCTAAAATTAAAATTTTGACAACATGTTATTCTATAAACTGTAAAAATATGTCATAGAGACAGAGCGTACACATCAAATATTTTTGAAAGACTTGGAAGCATCAAAAGTTTTAAACGAAATAACGAATTGATATTTTGTCTTTGATGTACATTAACCATGTTTAATGATTCAATTTAGTTTGCAATGCAGAATATGGGTATAACGTCTATCGCTCAAGGAACACTTTATTTTTGTGTTCAGACCGTCTTTTTGTTGCCAGTGAAAAAAGAGGCGAAATATATCAAAATTAATGATATTAAAACTTACTAATCGAAAACTGATAATGTCCTGGCAAAAAATTAAAACGATCAATAGCACAACAGTATACAAAAAAAAAACGATTACAACACAAACCATATTAACAGTCGTGGCAATCTCATGCGCTCCGGAAGGGAAATTAGATTTTGTTCCATATATGACATTCGTCATGTTGCAAAAGTAAGAACTAAGTCGGTAATTATATAAGTCGCATTAATTGAAAAAAAGGACGGGATCATGGTCAGGACAACTGTAACGTATCCGTCGTCATGTGAGAAACTGATATTCCAGAACGGTCAAATAACTTTAAATAACTTCTATACGATATTCAAAATGATGATTTCAACTTTACCACTAAGATCATGTAGAACTTTTTTTTCGAGCTTCCTTGAAAGCAGCAAATCTACTGCTATTAGATCAAGTTCAAACAGGAAATCTATTAGTAAAAGAACAGATTAACAAAATTATCAATAAATTCAATATAAATTTTTTTAAGATGAGTCTAGCAAAATTAGAACCGAGACATCATAACTGTCATTTTGTAGAAGAGAAAGGACAAGAGGATCTAAAAGGGGTCATATTTGTTTTGTGATATCAATCGAGGAGATTCTAGACAATATGTGAACCAATATCAAACATGACTTTATGTTTTGTACCTAATTGTTATAAATCTGCATAATGCGACAGCTTTTGATGAATATCAGTTTCACCTCCAGTTTTTGGTGGGGTTCGTGTTGCTTAGTTTTTAGTTTTTTATGTTGTGTCTGGTGTACTATATTTTTTCTGTTTATCTTTTTTATTTTTAAGCCATGGTATTGTCGTTTTATTATCTATCTACGAGTTTGAATGTCCCTCTGGTATCTTTCGCTGCTCCCTTGATGAGCTGAAGGACTTGCACGTGGTATCTTAATGAAATAAAAAGTCTCAGAGGAAATACGTTTTCAACGTTCTATGTAATTGAATATAAGAATTAAAATGTTAATATGAACCTAAAAAGCATATTTTCAATTTATTATATTTCGTTTGTTGGTAATTTTTTTTCGGAATCGACATATATGTTTCTCTCATAGACTTATCCAAAAAGAATGAACCTCTAAACTATTTTTCGCTGTCTATATCAAAATGCATCGTATGAAATGTAATCTAGACACTACGTGATTAGCTCGGAGCCTTAAGCATTTTAAAAGTATTCAAGTATATTCCAGTTTGAAAAAAAACAAACTAAATGAACTCTTAGCCTCGGCAATAATATTTAGTTTGACCTATTTTCTCATTTTTGAAAATTCATGAGTTTCCGGTAATATCATATGTGATTGAACGACTAATTATTTCCTTGATAATTTTCATATTCATATTTATGAGGATCATACTATCAGCATGGAGAGAGAACATATTTGTGATGTATTATTGTTTACTCTGATTTCATTGGCATGTGGTGCAGACAAGTGCATTTTTGAAACTAAAAGGTAAGTCTTATTTAAAATATAAGAGATATAAAACTGTAAAATTTCTTGATACATTTTTAGTAAAATAAATCTTTTTTTTTATCTGTATTCATTAAATATTTACAACTAATTCAAATGTGTAAACATGCAATATTGTCCGTGGTAGCATGCACTGAGGAGATGTGGTTTGATTGTCAATGAGAATACATCCACCAAAGTTCACTTGACTAAGATAAAAGCAAATTAGTTTGTTTATGTCATCTAGTTCCATGTGTTTGCTATAATCAGGAAGTTTTGAATTGGTTTTCCATGTTTCCATCATAACAGTTAAATGCTTAATCAAAAACAAGTTAAAACTTATTCTAAGCTTGCTGTTTAACACTCATTAGGTTCTTTCGTCTCTCATGGAAAGGAGGAACATGTTCTTTTTAAAACTTTTTCCAATATATGTTACTTTTAAGATCAGTGATTTATTCATGTTCACTATGACGAGTTTTTGCTGATTAGAAAAAGAGCCTTGATAAAATCAAACAATTTCGAAAATATCATGAATATTCCAACGACGTATCAATTGACTAAAAAAAACCCATTCAAGTCAAGTTTTACACTGCTGAATCGATATTTGCGTCTATGTTACACTATGCAATACCATACATTAAAATGTAGGCACGTAATTAATATCTGAATCATGAGACAATGACATTTGAAATTCGATCTAACTATTTAGATGTAATGTAAAAAGGTCAATAAGACGATTTGGTATGAGTGCAAATGATACAACTGTCCGTTGAAGTTACAATGTGTAACAAAAAAACCAATTATAGGCCAAAGCACATCCTTCAACACGTAGCATGGATTGCGAATCATCTTAAATGTCTTTGTAGTGGGAAGAAAAATGCATGTTGTGCCGATTATGAAGAAAAAGAAAATGGTTGTGTCGGTAAGTTGTAATTTTTATATGTTCTCAAATGGAAAATGCATTATCTAAACTATTTAATACCTCAATTCCAAGGATAACATGTATTAAGATACTGAAAACGGAAAGTAATGCTTTTTTAGATGATAACATACACAATTAAACATGATTCAAATATCCAAACCAATGTTGTGACAAAATTGAAACAATAAAAGCAAAAAAAAAACATTCTTATCCGTTCATATACATGGTGGCTAATCAGCACTCATCTGAATAATACTATGAATTACATGCCTTTCTATTGACAAATGAAAGGTGCAGAACCTATCGGACTACAATGACACTTTTAGCAGGTTTATTGATACAACTGTATATTATTTTCTTTAGTCCTTATTTCATTCACGTACATGGTTTCCTTGATATCATGTTTTCCTTTTTAATTCCTTATCAAAATGTTGTACAATGCCCTTTAAATCTTCACAATCAAATGTCAAAGTACAGTAACCATTAAATGCATAATCTTTGCAAGAAGCGGTAATACATATTTGTGAGATTGGTTTATGGTACTTTCAACTTGATTGTGCAGTAGTTTACACGACCGATAACAAAAAAGAACATTTTTAAAAATACGTCATTAATGATGAAATGTTTTATCTTACAGCTTGTTCCAAAGGATACACATCAGATCAAGGGCAAATATGCAGACCTTGTGAAAAGTACACATATGGTGAAAAATGTGCATATGATTGTCATTGTTCAGCTTTAGAAATGTGAATGAGTTATAGAATTACTAATCGAATAATTTAAATCTGAAATATGTTCAACAACTGACCGAACAACAAAATAACTCACGAATGCAATTATACGGATATAATTTATCGTTTTTTGCAAAGATTATGTTTTTAATAGTTACTATGTTATTTAATTGTTCAGATTCAGGGGGGGATTTCATAACATTCTGATCGGTATTATTCGGTCACGAGTTGAATATTTTTTTTATATTTTAGTTCTTTCATAAGTTTTTATTGCATTTACAGTGTGTTATTTGATAAAATTAAAGTAGAATGTGTAAGGAATTTTATCTTTATTACACATTCATCATTTGTTTTTGTGCGACGTTATTAATTACGTCTTGTTGTTTGACGTCAGAGGAGTAATAAAACAGAATCTGTTTCTCATATGAAATTATCGGTTTTTATTTCAGTTGAAAGAACAGTAATTCAGTGCAACCAATTAAATGATTCCAGTTATTTACAAAACATTTGTTTGTTTAAAAACAGACACGATATAAGATGGCATTTCCAATTATATAGTTCCTTATCAAAGGGCAGGCTAAAAAGCGCAAACACAAACAACGAAAGGAAAACAACTGAAAATTCCTGATTTGGTACAGGTTATTTTCTTATTAAAGCATGGTGGATTTAACCTGGTTTTGTAGTCAGCTAAACCTTTCACTTGTATGACAGTCGCATACAATTCCATTACCTAACAACAACGTGCAAACAAGGCAAACATACATGTACATTATTGGTTAAAAAAAAATGGGAGGACGTACAGCAGCTTATAAATCAAGAAAACAATCAATAACCAAAAGAACTACTCTCTTTAATGATTATTCAATTATTTACGTATCTCAAAGATCAAATTAAAAAAAAACTATCTATTAATGCATTTGACATTGTAAATCGGATAAATCCGGAAAAACGGCATCAGTTTTGTTTACTAAATTTCAATTTTATTGCAGTTGTAACATTGTTGAAGGTTGTATTATTTCAACTGAAATGTCAGAGCATGACACGCCAAGTAAGCAGATTATAGTTTTAATTACACAGCCTTATCAGTTTTAGATAGGATGATTTATATTTAAAAATAAATATATATTTTTAAATTTAAAGTAAAGAGAAAACAACAGTTCGGATCAACCTAACAATCATATATCTTTCTTTTAATTATCTTCCAAATAATTTTGTTTATATATTTTTTCTATATATACAGACACTATTATTGTTAATGTGTGCCCTTTGGTTGATATGCATATACACCACTGTAAGCGACACAGGCTATTTCATGCCTATTATTTTCTTAATTTGTGAAATAGTTAATGCATCTCAATAAGGGTTTCTGAATCAAATTACGTGACGTATCTAAGATTTTGCAAATTTGGACATAAACAAAATTGGAACTTGTGTTTGAAATATAATATTTCTTTTAGATACTACGAATTTACCTTGGATACTAGATGAAACAACAACCAAAAAAAGCACAGAAATTAGTAAAGGTATGTAACTAGATTACACCATGTCTTAGATTGAGCAATGTTGAGGATATTCACCATTTCGCTTGTCTTGCTTGTATGAATTTTAACGATACCATATTCAATAAATGCAAAGGATTATGTTGTTCGACTTGTAGTTTTTATGGGTTTTTAAATATTTTTTATCTATGAAAATGTTGTTTACATGGAAGTACTAACATATATAAAATTGAGAATGGAAATAGGGAATGTGTCAAAGAGACAACAAAACGGACCATAGAACAGACAACAACAGAAAATCACCAACAGATCTTCAATAACACATTTTTGTAAAATCAAAATGATGTATAAAAACTGAAACAGTCGAAGAACTTTATAATTTTCATTTACCTAGAATAATTGAAAAGCTTGCTAGTTCCTGAGAATGGACATACCGAGTGCCACAAATATACTGAATTAGGATTTATCAAACCGATATGATCTGCCACAGTTCGACAGTGTTCGACAGTGCTACAATGGCAGGCAGAGAGCATTATGTGTGTGATGTAAACACTTGGATTATATGTGTTTGCTTATTAAAATTTAAAACAAACTATTATAAACAATAAACAACAAATAATTCACAAAAACAGATAAAGACCAATCTTAAGTTGGTTAGACAAGTTTAGAACTGTGTAAATAAATATCTTATTATTCACTGATTCCAAAAACAAACAGATTTAAGTAATTCTTACCTATTTTACGTATATAAACTCATCATAGATATCATGATTAAAATTTTGTATTAGCGCCTTGCTCGCGTTTCGTCTACAAAAGAATTTGTGAATGACGCTCGAATTAAAAAAAAAGGTTTTAAAGGCAAAAAAGGAACGAAGTTAAAGAGCATTGAGGATCATATATTCCTAAATGTTTTAGAAAATACAGCTAAGGTAATCCATTCCTGAGGTAGAAAAGCATAGGTATTTCAAGACTGTAAATTTTGATGTACCGCAGTCCTACAAGGCCACGACCGCACTACGATCTGTGAAAAAAATGAAATTTTCACGATCGTAATGTGGTCGTGTAGATAGAGGTAAGGTCGTATCACGGTCGTGGTGGGGTCTTCAAGATCGTGATGAGCTTGGCCAACTTGGAACATGTTTTTTCATGCTAAAAAAAATCCTGGTGTGGTCGTGGCGAAATCAGGTCGTAGTAGAAGCGTAGTTAGAGCGCATTAAGGTTGTGGTAAGATCGCAAAGGTCGCAATATCATCGTAGCGAGAACGTAGCAAAAGGCTGATTATATTCGGAGAGACTGTGCTAAGATCTCACAGCGACGTTATTACGACCTCACTATGACCATCACGTTCTCAGCACGACCGAACTACACTTCGACTACGACTATACCTCGTTTACATCACGCTGTTTAAGACCATAGTACGATTCTAGCATGCCCATGCCGTCCTTATCACAACCTAACTACGTTCATAATACGACCATCATGCTCATTCTCATTTTCACATAAAATATATAAAAGCTCTCGAGGTTTAATTTGTTTGTTTGTAATTTTGACCTCTTGTCTTTTTTTCTCTAACGGCGCCACAATCATGCTTGACACATCTGTGTTACTCATTCCTGCTATCGTTCACTATAAAGCATCGTAATTCGAGCGTCATGGACCAGCCAAAGATTGTGATTCAGTTTTGATTGGTCGGTCCGACATCTCTGCAGGATCACGATTCGTTACTGTCAGAGCTCCCTCTGCCTCCACATCTACCCCCACCACCACGCCTAAGTGTCTCGTAGAATTGTTGTGGCGTTACTGTGTTGTTTTCGAGGAATCTACGTATTAATCAGAAATAGAGGGAATGGAACAGTATTGATACGGAACACGATGTTGATGTTATTGCTAAGAACGTAGTGAGATCGTGGCATGAACGTAATATAATTGTGGTAAAAACCTGCTAAAGTCGCAGTAGAAGCGTGGTAAGGTCGTGTTGCAATCGGAAAACTAGTGGTATGGTCGTAATGAGAACGTGATGAGCGTAGTAGGATCATGATAATCGTAGAAAGAGTGTGGTGAGAATGAGGGTTAATCGTAGCGTGATCGTTGCAGAAGGGTAATGAGTACGTAGTATCATCGTGAAAACAACGAAAATTAACATGTTCATGCCACTCACACCGCGACCTCACCACGATCTGAATAAATTTAACAACTTGGTGAATGTAGTGCGATCATGGTCTAGTGGGACTGGGGCTTTTACAGTTATTTTATAATTATGACCATATCAATTATAATGCATGTCAACACAGAAGTTTGTCGTTAGCCGTTAAGATAAAAAAAAAATTAATATTGTTTTCACGGATTTTATCGGATTACTCATATCATGTATATTGAACTTATAATTGAACTGTTTAACCTCTTATGGTCCACCTTAATATGCGTTAAGATCATAAGTAAATGAAAAAACAAACCACATATACACATTGTATCAATCATTTATTCGAATAGTTGTGAAAAACTTTCGGCCGGTATTTTAGCAGCTCATTTTATAAACGATTTGAAGTGTTACTTTATGTTTGGTGCTGCCATATTTTCTACGTATTTTTATTGGGTTTTATTAGATACAACCGGAATATTGAAAAATCAATCCAAATATTAAATGACGACATTATGATATGAGTGGTTGACTCTTATCAGAAGAACTCTTTATAATTTATTTTTATCAGATGTTATTATCTGTATAGCATACCAAATTGAATTTGTATTTATCAGCAACAAGAAGAAAATTTGCATTTATTCATAAAATATATTATTTCACTTTTTATGATTTTTTATTTTTATTTTTTCTTTAATCTATATTATTAACTGTTTTTGTATTTGCAATTTCAGGACTATTGTCCAGAGATATAATTTCATACTATACATTATCACTAACTGTGGCTGTTTACGGAATATGTGTATGTTTCATTATCTACAATCGTAAAAGAAGATCTGAAAAGAAGAAATCAACAATCACAAAAACCACAAACCGTGCATTACCTCAAAATTGTCATATTATCGAAATAGAGGAACCCATGTATGACATAATCGATGATACAGATATACAGCAAATACAAATGCAGAAACCACATGAATTTAACGATGTTATTAGCAGGTCAAATAGCACAGGGAGTACTGAAAGCCAAAAAAACGTTAACCTTGAATTGTCGTGTCAATTTCTGCCCAATGGTGGCGGGAAACGTCATGACAGTAACGAAAACAGTAGTCCCGTCATTATGGATGATAATATCTCATCTTCTTTTGAAGATATTCAGAATCACACCCAAACATTCTTAACAGATATAGAAATTGCGACACCGAAAGTAACTGACACTAAGAGTACATGTGATACAAAGTAGAACATGCGCAATATGTAATTTGTATATCAAATTTGGTCCCACAAGCAATGACAAGGAACGCTTTGAGTCGCCCATAAACAAATCAAAAGTGTTCTAAACATTTTGAATATACAGATCCCAAGCTAAATATTTGTCAATATGACTTGCAATGTCATAATACACTATTATCATTATACATCATGTAAATGAAAAGAAGGTATACATATAATATCAAGACATTAATAATATAATCATTAATCATTATATCATTAATAAACAAAATTCTTGTTGTTCACCTCAGAGTTTTCAAAACCAATGAAATATTGATATTGGAATTCCGAAATATATCTTACATGTCTTATCCAAACAAAAACCAAAAAATCTTAAAGCGCTGAACTTTTTCACAAAGCGTTTTGTGTTTTGTTTTAAATTTTGTCCATCCAAACCAAACCATGTGAATTATCGTAGTTTATTTGATGTGTAATAACCCCCAAAAAAGTAGAAGATAGATATATACAAACAAACAAAGGCAACAATAGTATACCGCTGTTCAAACTCATAAATCCATGGACAAAAAACAAAATCGGGGTAACAAACTAAAACTGAGGGAAACGCATTAAATATAAGAGGAGAATAACGACCCAACACTACAATGTAACACACACAGAAACGGACCAATCATCAAAGTGTGTTCATATATTAGTGCACTCAATTGAAAAATATTTGTATATGATACCGAAAAATGTAGCTGTATCAGTTGAGGGCATATTATTGACTAATATATAAAAGGAGAAGGAAGGGAAGGGATTGAACTCCGTGTTGAAATTGAAGTTTTTTACTCTACTCTTTTTCCGTTGACTTCTTTAGGCTTTTTCATATTTAGGTTCCGCACTTTTTATCAGTAACTAGTTTTATGAAGTATTTTGTGCTTTAAATATTATGTTTGTTAATACTACTATGAAGAAGAAACTAAAGTTTGTGTCTGAATTTGCAATTAAAATTATCTCAATTTTAAAGTCAAAACTTTGCACATTTTATAGATTAGAAGAAAATACAATACTGAATTGAATATTTTGAAAGATGATAATAGATAAGGAAAAAAACATATCAATTAAATGAAGACAATTTGAACATAATTCATGATTTTTTTCATGTTTCGTCTTAAAAACATGAGCACGTCCAAGAAATTCGAGATATAAAATCGATTTAGCTAGATTTAATTAAATTGCTACTAAACATAAGCATATGGACAATGGGTCATACTGATGTATCCTGCACTCCCCTCTAGCTATTTTTTCATTTTTTATATAGTTATAAAAGTAGAAAAATATCTGCATAGTAAAACAGCACAAATACGTAAAAATATCAGTATAGATGAGCAGTAATAGATAGGTAAACGTTATTCATGTATATGGCTTGAAATCAGAACTTTGGAAAAATATTGCCTCGTAAAAAATGGTACCCCTTGTACCTGTGTTAATAAGAACATGTGGTATAAGTGCCCATGAAACCACTCTCTATCAAAAATGTTTGTATTGATTATTGCTATCGGATTAAAGTATTTATCAATCTGTATTGTATACATAGTTATAATAACAACACTGGACACACGTCTTCCCTCTTTTAGTGTTTTAATGAATATATTTGAAAGAACTTTTACAACAAGCATTACACTAAATTAACAATTCAATGATCAATGGATATTATTTCAAGGTGAGATAAATCTTTTCAGACAGACATGGAGGTCGTCTTAATTTACCCCATGTAATATCAACTTAATATACAAAAGATGAGTTATGCTTGCCAATGAGAAAACTCTCAACAAGAGATAAAATGACACAGATATCAACAACTATAGGCCAACGTATGACCTTCAACAATGAGCAATATCCATAATGTATAGTCAACTTTAAATGGCCCCTAAATGACAAATGTAAAAATTGTATCGCTTTAAGTATCTCGGAGGCAAACATCATCAAGAAATAAGAACTTTGACTAATGAACCATTTAATTAGGTCGTGAAAATATGACACAGACCAGACAGACAGTCATATACATCTTATAACTATTCAATACACAAGATGTATACATGACTTTTATATCACTTATACTATCTGAGAAACTGTCAAAACTAAAAATTCACGCTATTGCTTTAAGTGACTATCTTGACATAACAAGTGATAACTTTTGTGTGAAATTAATAATATAATCCAATAACTTTTAGTATCTTCCGAGCAAATATTTCTGATGAAGAACTTCTTTTGATCCTGTAATTCGGACAGTTCCCTCAAAACTGACCAATTAAATACATTCCAATCCATATGTTTTCGATTTATCTATAATTTTGGAACTTTACTATGGGATTAAAATAACTATGATAGCCGTTACTGACAATTATTCATTTCAACCGATCATGACATTTTCTGATTTAACTTGCCTATTTTGTTCAATGTTTAATTTTGTGTTTATTATGTTTATTTTTTACACTCTCCTTCCGGACCTTATAGAAACTTTTTCAAAATATGCATACGGTCGGACTGTACGCGTACGGTCTGCCTGATTATAAGAAGTTGGTTAAGTTTATGAGATACTATTAGTTACATAGTGTGCTAGTGACCTACTAAGGTATATATGGGGTCAGTAAATTCCATATAGGGTGAGAACGAAGGACCTAATAAGGTATATATGGGGTCAGTAAATTCCATATGGGGTGAGAGCGTAATAGGTCACTAGCACACTATGTAACGAGTTTATCTTACCGACTATCTTAAGAGCATCCGATACAGTTACAGGGAAGGTAATGACGTTGCTAGCGTAAATTGTTACTTTCGCGACGTCAAACTACGACTTATCGGGAAAAGACTCAGTTTCGACTGATTTTTATCATTCAAACTTATCTATTCAGTTCCGACTGATTTTTATCATTCAAACTTATCTATTCAGTTCCGACTGATTTTTATCATTCAAACTTATCTAATTTGAAAACGAGTTCATGGACCCCTCTTTTTTAAATGCCATTTGGTTTGATTACGTTAGAAGGTTATGTGTGCCAATATTCACGAAAACGTTAATAGTGCATTTTTTTTTTAATTTAATAAATATACAGCAAATTTTTTTTTCTACATTCGTGAACATTTGATAAATATGAGTTATGTGAAAAACAAATTGCACAAATTTATAGGACATTTATATAAAACAGAATTTACAATTAATTTAACAAAAGACAGTTTTTGTTTATCTTTTTAAAAAAAAAGGTTATGTATTTCTGTCAAAGGAAAATTACGTCCAAAAATCCTTATTTTGAGCAAATATATAAAATTTGGACCTCATTTTACTAAAAAAAATAGCACATGCAGGCATATTTTATTATAACAAATAGCCTATATGCAAATTGTCAGCAAAATTTAAATATGGGATCAAAACTGTATCGTATGCCCGTAACGTGTGAAATTGAGATTAGTGACCTATCAAAATGCTGTTAGCATTATGAAACTTTATACTTCTATTGATACTACAAAAACAGATACCAACAATAACAAAAGAGGGACGAAAGATACCAAAGGGGCAGTCAAGCTCATAAATCTACAACAAACTGACAACGCCATGGCTAAAAATGAAAAAGACAAACAGAAAAACAATAGTATACATGACACAACATAGAAAAATAAAGAATAAATAACAACTTGTTGGGTCTAAATGTTTTTTTTTTGTTTTTGTTTTTATTTTAATCATCAATTTCTTCGTCTTTTGAAACTTTTAAGGATTTTTCTGAGTATCGTTTTGTTTTTATAAAGGAACGAAGCACCACTACTAACCGTGTATGAAATAAGCCCCGCCTCCTTACTACCTTATATGGTATATAAAGGGATGTAACACCACTACTAACCGTGTATGAGATAAGCCTCGCCTCCCTACTTACCTAATATGAAATATACACTTTTAACCAATCACAATTAAATATACAGGAGGTAAGATAAAAATGTATATTACAGATCATCATAACTTTATTCTCGACTTAATATATAAAAAATCAATATGATTAGAATAAAAACATGTTTTAACTATCTAAAAGTTAATCTCCTGTATATAACGACACAACATACTGGATAGAAATTATAAAAAAAATATTTTCAAAATACAATGAGAAAATATAATAATAAAGACTAGTGTCGAAAACTAATGCAAAGATTGAAAAGGATAGCTTTGTTAAAGCGAAAAAAACAGCGAGGTGTAGGTTTGATGATATTATTGGTAAAGATGCAATTTTGTACAAACTATCATGTGGTTTTGGCGTAATGAACTATTGCTATGTAATGGGTGTTAAAGAACGTTTGACACGCAAAATTGAAACTGCACATTGAAAAACAGAAGGATTTTCATCGCATGCTGCCACATGACAAGCAAGCTAGAGATGACAATGCAACCAAACATGTAAATGTAATTAATCTGATGTTCCTTGTGGCAGCATGTATTACCCGGAGAGAGAGTGCCAAAATAGAATATAGATCGACAATACAGAATTATTTAATTTCAATTGATTAAATATTAACTTATTCTCTTTATTCAACTAATTGTAATAATTCTAAATTGTAATACTCAATGACAGTTTTTTTGATAAATGTTTGTCTAGAATAAACCCATACGACCTAAAAACATGTATGGTCCAGCTTGTAATAGACCGCATGGGTATACCCTTAATATCCGACCGTACGCTTATGATCAGACGCGGACGGTCCACATACTCATATTATGGTCTGGAACAGATACAAATGTTCAATTCTTCGACCTATAATGGTTTACTTTTATAAATTGTGACTTGGATGGAGAGTTATCTCATTTGCACTCATACCACATCTTCTTATATCGAATTATAAATCAACATCAATAAAATTTTAGATCGATACAAACTGTTCACTCAATTGCAATTGAAATAAAAGTGTTAAGTACTAAAAAAAAGTCACGTTCATTCAATATGTTTAACAATCTCCTGCAGTATTGAGCAAGCCCGTAATACACGAAACTGAATAATGCTCGCTGAAATTGAATATATTTGAAGAAAACATTATGTAGGAATAACAGTTTTGAGATTATTAAGGAACTGTACTACAAAATGCAAATGAAAGGGAATATGCATGAACGAAACATGTATATGTAAACAATCTAATGTTCCTTGTGTGCGAAAGTGCTAAAAAGAAAATAAATAATTCTTTTCAATTGATTGCATGTTTGCTAATGATCCATACTTATGATATACGGTCCAGTCTTGACCGTAGGCGTACGATCCAAATAATAATATGGTCTGAAACATGGAAACATAAGTATACGGCCGTCGTTTTTTAATTCACATTGTCGACATATCTTTACAAAGTCAAACTTTTCTTAATTCGTCTCAACTTGTTTAATTAGATTTACATACTGTAAGTCTACCAGATAATCTTTTTTTTTTCTCCGGCTATCTTAGTTATCTATTTAAAAATAAAGATATGTGGTTTGTAAACAAAATGCATAAGGAATTATGATCATAGTGTTAGCTTCAGATGAATAGAAGAATTAAGAAAACGTATATTCTATATTTTCTACAATGACAATCCCCTTGCTCATGCAAGTTCGACTTTCAGCTTTCGCTTCATCCTTACAACGTTGTACACGATGTGTGTGGTAGGCAAACACATTGTTTTGAAAGCTTTGTTTATAGTTGGATCGTTTGATGTCATGGCTATTCTTAAACATCTAAATATAGAAAATCTATTTTCTAAAAATATAACGAGGAAGTATTTTAATTTGATTGACTAAAAATAACCACCTTGTAATGTTTTATTATAATCTGGGATTCAAACGGATAGAAACGAAAGTGATTTTCCGATAAAGATTAGTTTTGTTTTCGGTTTGGCAGTACCACCAATTGTTAAACACATAAGTTGTATTTATACTGGACGCACACTACTATGCACACACATTTATGGAATACCAAGAACAGAGACAGTATTTGCAATCCGTTATCGAGACATACCATTATTTATTATTCAGAAAGGGTTTGAACTTTGTGTTCTACTTACAATACCTCGCAGAGGATGAAAAGCTTAATATGTGAATAAAAAGAAAACTGCGATACCTGCATGATCTGCACTTTACAAAGTCATGTATGGTCTACAGCAATTACTGCATGTTTAAATAATATCGCATAAATATTTGCATCTGATTGACAAATTTTCAAAAAACTCAAAGCTCAATCAAAGTTCGTCTTCATTTTAGCATGATGCCATTCAAGTAAGCTGCTTCCATCATCTGATTTCACTGGATCTGGAATACAAAACAACGTACAATTGTTTGATTGTATGTCCTTATTTACAGATGAGAAAATCAACCTTGCTGTAGTTCTTATTAATGTTGTAACTCGAGGCAATTCTGAGAGGCCTTGTGGTATACGATTGAGTGAGTCATTAGTTTTAACGTAGCATGACAGAACCTCAACCGTTGGTGCGGTCTTTTGATAATATCGTTGTGTTATAAATAAGTTTTTTTTAAATATTGAAAGAGTGTCTCCCTGGTACACTACATGAAATACATGCAACCTGATGGAATTCTATTACAATTTAAGTCCTCACAATACTGTAAACAAGCAATTGTTATTTCCTCCTTTAAGGTAAAAAATTCCAATCCAAGTATATGAATTTATCGGGAATTATAAAACCCCGGAATGAGAAGTTAAAACCATTTTTGCTGGCATATATGATCAGTGGTCTGCAAAACTCAATGACATGGTGAATATAAAAAAATACTATATGGCATATACCTATGTTTTATAAGTTGGTTGATCGGTTTTCATGGCTTCAAAAAAGAAAAAGAATACCAGGCAGGTACATTCAAAAAGATATTCAAAGATGGAAGCGTTCCGGATAGTGTAAGAACTAATCTAGCATTGAAGTTTAATAAACGAGTGCCACATGTGGAGCAGGATCTACTATTCCTTCCGGAGCACCTGAGATAACCCCTAGGTTTTGATGGGGTTCGTGTTGTTTATTCTTTAGTTTTCTATGGTGTGTCATGTGTAATATTGTTTGTCTGTTTGTCTTTTCCATTTTAGCCATTGCGTTGTCGGTTTATTTCCGATTTATGAATTTGACTGTCCCTCTGGTATCTTTCGTTCCTCTTTTGATGAAAAACAGTTATAGCAAAGTTTAAACACGGAATGCATCACATTATATCGTTACGAGTTTAAGCATCGGAGTTTTAAAATATAAGCTTACATATATCGTTTTATCTCATCTGACTTACATCTTGTAGAAAAATAGAATTTCAGCGAGTATTTGCAGGAAAATGTATGATATTTTACCGATCACATTGAAGTTAAATATAGCTTTGCTATGCGTTTCGTATATCAAAACCAAAACGGTTCAATTATAAAGCGAACAAAAAATACCTAGTCTAATCTAGATAAAACTTTAGTTTTCATTGTCACATTTAATAAAACGTTTACAGTATGCAACTAGGTTTTTATATATGGAGACAGTACCTTATAACCCTAATTGATATCGATAATTATATTTTTCAAAACACCTTTATGTCAACAGATGGGGCGTGTTGATATCAATTACAAAGTAAATACAAGGATAAATTACCACGCTTTCTGGCAATGGATCGGAGACATTCTTTTTTATCAATTCAAATCAAATGTGTATGTTTTGTTATGAAAATAGAAATAACACACAATTTATTCATATCAGATCTAAAAAGAGATAATTTGAGTATTTTGCTTACACGTTTTAGTATTAGTTAGAACATTAATTGTAAAGGACATTAAATCCCATGTTTAAGAAGATTCATGGAACAAGCCATGAATAAATCAAAAACCATTTGTTCAGAGAACAATTGAAGGTCTTTCCACCTTAATTTTTCTAAATAACTAATGAGAGGCTACTTCCGGTTTTCTCAGGGTAACAATTGGGGTCAAAGCATAGGTTTCGTCACTTTGAATCAATGAATATATGGTTTGTATATGGTTTTGCCAAAAATAAGAAAGATAATTATAAACTTCCAGTTTAAAAGATGTCACTTCTGATTTAACTAGATAGCTTTATTCAAACTGATTCCAGTTGTATGGTTTCTATATACTTTTGCCCATAATAACATGAATAAGGGAGATATAATGTATTTCCGGTTTATTTATGCGATAGGTTTCTGTATGCGTATTTGAAAACATAATAGTTTATAGGTATATGTTCATGACAGAAGTGCAAAACAAAACTTCCAGTTAATTCAAGGTGACTTCCGGTTGTATGATTCAAGGTTATATGTCAACCAAGAGATTATGAAAGACCCTATAGCTTTATTATGTACCGTTTAAGAGTAATAATCAATAAACCTTAAAATCAACCATTTCAGGGACTATAACCTCTATCAGATATCATTGGATTGTTTCAGACCAAATGTATCATATCTTTAGCACAATCATGCAAACATTTTGCACAAGTTATTAAATGACCGCAAAAATGTTGCGGTCGTATATTGGTATCACGTTGTCGTCGTCGACTGCGTCGTCCGAATACATTTGGTTTTCGTACAACAACAAAGAAATATATGAAATTGAAACACAAGGTTTATGACCACAGAAGGAAGGAAGGTATGATTTTGGGGTTATGTTCCAAACAGTTAAGGAATAAGTGGCCAAACAGGTGCCCAAATAAGCAACTCTCTAGTTTCCAGACAATAACTTGTGGAATGATGTACGGATCAAACTGAAATTATACCACAAGTTCCCATACCACAAAGGGATGGTAATAATTGCAGTCGGTTTGTGTGTGTGTGTGTGTGTGGGGGGGGGATTATGGCTCAAACTGTTTAGGAATTAGGGGCAAAACGGGGAAAAAAAGAGTGTCCTGATAAATGGATAGTTACTTAAATACAAAACATAATTTATTAACAGTGTTAGGGAGGTTAATTCAAACACAACATTGATAATTAATACCTTCCTTACTTGCTTTTGTTTATGTATTGTCTTGAGGTGATTAGCTGTCAATCTTTCTTTTTTTTAAAGTTAATAGGTTAAAAATGCTGATGAAGGTAATTGTGGCCAAGATGATGTATCTCATTTTCTATTCTTAGACTTTTATGATGTATTTATATGGATAAATATGGTTGCAAACTTCATTAGAAAATTGAAATGAAATTATGACCTCATCTTGAGGGATTATTTTAGGAGAGGGGGATAGGGTGAGTTAAATTTGCAATATCATAGTGTATTGCACAAAAGCAAAAAAAAAATAATATAAAATGAATATCAATTCGAATCACATAACCAATTAGAGTTCTTTGACTACTGATATTCAGTGTCAGAAACCTATTATGTGGCAAATATTCAATTACAATCCAATTCAGACCTGTGACAAGTGCAGATGTTATCTTCACCCCCAACTGTACAGGGTTTGACCTATACTGAAGTCTTCGATACTGTTAGCATTAAGAAACTAGCTACTTCCATTGATCCTACAAAAAACAGATGCCAACAATAACAACTTGTTAGGTTTAAATGTGTTTTATGAATTTATTTCCATCTTAATCATATCATCAATTTCTTCGTCTATTGAAACCTTTACGATTTTTTCTCAGTACTGTTTCGTATTAATGAAGGGAAATAACACCACTACTAACCGTGTATGAAATAATCCCCGCCTCCCTTTTACCTCATATTGAATATAAAGGGAAGTAACACCACTACAAACCGTGTATGAAATAAACCCCCGCCTCCCTTTTACCTAACATTGAATATAAAGGGAAGTCACACCACTACTAACCGTGTATGAAATAATCCCCGCCTCCCTTTTACCTAATATTGAATATAAAGGGACGTAACACCACTACTAACCGTGTATGAAATAAGCCCCGCCTCCCTACTAACCTAATATCAAATATACACGGTCTCCACGAGGATGCTTTTAACCAATCATATTCCTAAAAATATATAGGAGGTAAGATAAAGAATAATGTTTTCCTTTTTCACTACTGCACTTTTCTTCTATTTTAAAGAAAATAGGAGGAATGATGTTATAAAATATACGAATTGTCATTATTTATTTTTCATTGATTGATTTGCTCCTAAAACGTTCAGAAATTTTACATTGATTATGTTTTACATCTCCATGTGATAACAACAACGTCAAAAAAAGATATACATTACTGATTGTTTACAATCTATCTTTTTCTGTTATATGATATTCGTATGTGCGGTTTTTGTAATATGTATTTGCTGTACATAATCAAGTTTAATAATTTTTGAAGTATACTGTTCGTTACATTGGTCTTTTATATGAATAAAAATAAATCTGCTGATAAACACGTCTTCCTTCGATATCATACATCAACCAGTTTTAAATGTTGATTTACGACTTGACCATGCATAGCTTTTGTCGTGAATTACCTGCTTTAAATATTTGTAGTTGATGTCGTGCCAATGCCTTTGTTCAAGTCCTTTACCTTAACGATAGTAATCATTGTTTAATATTCTAATATTCCGTCATTTTCACAATATCAATACTTGTTAAAAATCTTTTCCTGATTGCCAATTTGTTTTTTAACATAGTTGATTTACTTACTGATATATCAATTCATTATATGATTCTTGTAGAACATGCTTTATTCAATTCATTTTCCAAATATCCAAATTGGCAAATGCTCTACCAGTAATGATTACTAGCTCTTGTATCCTTTTCTATCTTTAAGAAACCCAATGAAAGATGTAAACTATAGTATAGAACATGTGTATCACTGCTTTTTTTCATATGAATTTCGAAAAGTTACTGCGTACTTCGAAAACAAGAAATTAAAATAATTTTATAGATCCATTTTACCACTTATCTTGCTGGTTTTTTTTAGTTTGTTTTAGATATTTACCGTCATTAATTAGTCTGTAATATCTATTGATATATGATTTTTTGTTTGAACAAATATACATGTTTACAAATCTTTTTTTAGATTTAAATAAATTTTATGTAGACTCTTGGCTGTTGGTTATTGAAATACAGACATGTCTAAAGTCATTTCATACAAAAAATGTATTATGATCGCCTTGACAATCACAACGTTGCACGTAAGTATAAACATTATTACATAATCAAATATGTCAGATAGTTTGTCCGTCCATTCCAAGTTTTTTTCCAAAGTATAAACGGAAAACTTTTCATTAACATTTGAAAAAAAATTACATGCATACATAAAAAATCTATTAATCAAATATATTTGGAGGTTAGATAATAATGGCTTGTTGTTAACACCATATCTTTACGATAGTTATCACAACTAGAGAATAACGAAATGGATATGTACTGAGGAACGTCAAATGAATATTTCTAAATACACCAATTTTTTTTAATTTTTTTTTTTAAAGTATTCATTGCACAAAATATGTCCGATGCATATATATTATTTAAAAGGAAATCAGTACAAAATAATTTTCTATGTTTTTTTCCTGCATATATTTTGATTGATTATTGGTTGCTTAATGTCCATTAGCAAATATTCCTCCCCCTACATATTGAATTTTATCGATGACAGTAACTGTAATCCATTTGCTTTTTTTCACTTTCACTAAATTAAAATGTTCTTGAGTTGTATTTTCACTGTATGATATAACTTATGATTAACTTATTCAAGCATGTACTTTAAACAAAATATTATGTCTTTACTAAAGCATTCCAAGTTGTCCTCCTTATCTGCGGAAAACAAGTTTTAAAGAAAATCTGTCTTTGTATAGTATTGGTTTTTTTTGTACAAATGGTTATTGTTCCTTTTGAATATATATTAAAGATGATGTAAATTCAGAAATTATTGCGTGGATTTATTATTGCGGTTTTGTCATTTTAGACCTAAATGCGATTTTGATTTTTGCGATTTTATGGAAGTTTCTGTTTAATTCATATTAAAAGATTCGAAATGCGTATTTAAATTTTTGCGATCATAACCCTTTTGCATTTTTCACAATAATAAAAAACAATTCTAAAAGTATAATCAAGAATTCACTTAATTTACATTGAAATAAGTAAAGTAATATTAAGTGTTTAATCATAAAATGGTCATAATTTCTGATACGATCATTATCTCTCGATAAATAGTGGTCAAGCTACTCAGCACCAGTACAACTTTATAAAGGTTACTCTATTTCTGTATTTTTTTATACTTAAATTAAATTCTTTAAAACACCTCTGATTGGACCAACTACTAAACTAACTGAACTACTTACAAACTGTTGGTTTGTGCACTCTTATCAAATCCATGTTTTGAGTGACATTTAAAAAGACTGATGTTTATCATATTACGTACCACGACAATACGTATCGTATCTTAACATGTTTAAGCCATGAACATTTTCATATTTTACAGATATGTACATGTAAATCATACAGTTTAAAATGTCCTTCCCAAGCTAGCTGGAAAATGCGGGCCAACGCTAAATGTAATAATACGTTGACATACTTTTGCTTGTACAACAATGTGGAAAGAAAATATGTTGAGGGATGTAATGGACCAGACTGGGATAGAAAAGGTATCATAGCATATTTTCATGTTCAGATATTATTTTTCTAAGTCGATATTCTCAATAACCTTGTAAAATAAAACAAAAACGATTCTATGTTATGATAGTATAGTACTTTACACCTAACGGGGGAGATTGTACCTGATTTTCATATAATAAAGGCATAATATTTCAATCAGTGTGATTGGGCTCTGGAGCTGGCATGTCAGTAGCCGCCAGTAGTCCTTTGTAAACTTATTTCTCATTGTCAGTGGGCTTAGTTTCTTTTGTTACCTTTTCTGACATCGGACACGGACTCCTTTTAAATTTAGTCGAAGAATTCATATTGAGAACAATATCCAACAAGTTACCAAACCACACATACACAAACAAGTGCGCGTAGCGCATGCGTTTATTATCCGTGTTGTTCGGTCACAATGTGAATACTTCTCGACATTTGTATTCTTTGATTAGTTATTCATTTTATTCCATTGGCAAATAGTTTTTTTATGAAATTAAAATAGAAAATGTTCGTACAATTACATACTAACATACATTAAACTTTAGCAGTATTGAAGACGTTTTTTTATGTAAGGAAATATATGTTATTTTTAAAATAACATTGTATTATATAGTATAAAATTGAGAATGGAAATGGGGAATGTTTCGAAAAGAAAACAATCCGATCATAGAAAAAACAACAGCAGAAGGTCACCAGCAGGTCTTCAATGTAGCGAGAAATTCCCGCACCCGGAGGCGTCATTAAGCTGGCCCCTAAACAAATATATATTGTTAATATCAGTTTTCTGATTGTATGTAATATTATCTATTATAATTTTAGGAACAAGACAAAGTTGGTTCATTGAACAACATCTTGATCAAATCCACCGTTTTATTCAAATATACATTTAATAAGCATGATCTTTGACATCCAACATGCAATTGTTTCTAATTATATTGTTAAAAAGAATTTCCCTAAATTGTTAATAAATATATATTATTGTGATATTGTAGGAAGTAAGCGTATATTTTCTGGATCCTTTACAAGAGGACAATGTATCCAAAATCGTTTTCAGCCGTTCAAATTCCGAACCAATGAAAGCATGAGTGACTGTTTCTATGCTAAATCAATCTGCAGTGATGAAGGACAAATTGTGTACAATGACAAGTCAACAAAATATGATAGAACATGCAGCTGTAATCACAATAAAAACTTTTCATTTGTTACAAACACGAGAAATTTGTGTTATTGCATTCCGACAGAAGAAGACTGTTCTTGTAAAATCAACCCAGTGAACTATACACTCTCAGGTAAATATTTTCACGCCCATTCTTATTTTAACAAAAAATGCTTTATAATTTTCAGTATCCCTATGAGGAGAAGTAGAGTAAGGCACATACGAATCATTTCGATTATAATAAGAACATACTATTATAATATATATCATGCATTTAACGGACATTAAATCAAATATTTAAAACTTATATTCATTAGACATTATGAAAGGTGAAACTGTTTGAAAATATTAAATTCAATTTTAAAAGGCCATTTTTTTCTGTTGGTTTTGATTGACAGACTAATACTCACATTTGTTACGCAAATTTGAGTTATTGCATATCATATCGGAATCAAATAAGTTCCATACAAATCAAATAAAAAAGCAATGCATTGATTTGTTTTCAATTAGAACATGATCATTTCTTGTTTTTATGGTGTATATATCATTTGATTTATTATTTATTTAACCTACGGAGATTACTCTAAAACCGTAGTATCTATAAAATATGTTAATTCAGAGGAAGGCCCGTAATTCATTAAAATATTTTACGTCTTTTATAATAAAAAAACGAAATAATTTTAATTATAACTGAACACTGATAAGAACATGATAAGTCAATCTACGACTACAGTGATTTGAGATTTTGCATAGTAATTCCAATGAAGAAGTAAAATGATTCGGTGTAAGAGACAATAAGAAAACTATTCACCAAATGTATACGCTTGGTAAAACAGAACCAAACGGACTTCTTCTACTGACATATTATTCAATATACCGTACACGTTAATGTTTATTACACATTATACTTTAATGTGTTTTCAAACCATGATTTTATTGTTCTCCTTCGTATCAGAAATCAACTATTTTCGTTTTTCGTTTTAAAAGAAATTGTTATGAAATGCAACTCTTGAAATGCTATTCTAAATAATTTTTTTTATTTTACCTTTCATTTCATAATGGCATTTTCATCAATACATTCAATGAAGAATTTGAGATCTCAGTAAATTCGGTCATATGGATATTACTGTTTATTATTGATTTATCAAAGATATCCGTCAAAGATGTGGTAGTATTTATGCATAGGAGTGATATTTCGTTGAAGTATATTGTTTATTGTTGACATTTTATCATACAATATAACAAATAGACATGCTTTACAAATAGTTCGAAGAAATATGAAATGAAATCGTTTGATTGAGTTATTTAACACAAACCCACCTGAGTGAAACAACTGATATGAGATTATTCAATCTAAAAATCAAAGGTTAACATTCAGTAAGATTGTTAACAGTTATTGTACCTTTCCTCCGCATTATTTTGTTTTACTTTAGATGCTGATTGTCTTCAAAAATACTATCTGGAAAACAAGAAGTCTATAGATGAGTACAAGTAAGTCTTAATATTCTAATTTATTGATAATTTCCCTCGTCTTTTAGGTATACAGTCTGAAGGATTTGGATCATTATTTAGAATAGTTAACCATGAAAAAAAAACCTGCACAAATGGTATCCGAATGGTTTATTTTATTTAATACTAAGCGAACACGGAGTACAATTAAAACATTAGACACCTTTAAATGTTTGAATAATTTGAATCAGTCTTCCTGAAGTTCAGCAATGCATATTATTTTGAACGTGAGTTGTTTAGAATATAGGTTTCGAAAGATGAAATAAAAATAAAATCAGATCACTATTTAATCGTACCGTTCAATGTTATATTTTGAATAATAATCTTTATTTGTCATATAAGTAACATTATACTTGGGACATAAACAAAAGTAACAACAACAATAAAATAACTGAGTTGAACACACACATATCTATATATATACAAGTAAAACTAACTAAGAGTCCCCTGTCCTCAGCTCTAAAGACTGTTTCATAAAGGAACCTGTTTTTTACTTGGTTTATATTAGAAGGATTTAGTAGGACTACTAGTTTTTGTATATCAGATAGATTTGGAAACATAGGATTATCTATTGCCATTTCATTAAAAAGTTTTATACGTAAAACGTTATTAATTTGACAATGGAGGAGAAAGTGATTTTCATCTTCTAAGGTTTTACAAGTTGGACATGTTCTATTGTCTCGAGGTATTTTTAGATATATGCCTTTCTCAATGAGCATATCATGGTCACTAATTCAAATTTTTGTAAATAAACGTCTAGTTTCAAAATTTTAAGATAATATTCTTGGTCTTGTTTGACTTTAATATTTTTATAAGGAAAAAGTTTTGTTATTTTTGTTCAAACTTTTTATTTTTTATTCAAGTAGTTCTGAATAAAATTTACTTGTAATATTCTTAATCCAAGGCTTTAGTTTGTTAACTTGTTCCATATTTTGACAGGACATTACTTTTTGTGAATCAAGGTGTTTACTTAATGTATAACTTTCTTTTAGTAACAGGTTTATGTTTTTAGTATTTAATCTAGCCCAATAAAGAATTGCTTGGTTTTTTTTATATATTTTTCTATTGGTTGTCTACCAAGTTCAGCTTTAACACCTAAATTAGCAGATGTTTTTTTAGTACCTAGAATATATTTACAGAAATTAGCATGAACATTTTCGAAAGGAGTCTTATCCAAATATTGGAAATTATCTATATCTTTGTTTTGAGATTTTAATCTGCCTTTTGCTCTATAATAAGATTGACATGTATCCATGCATGATTTTTCAGCATTATATGTTGAAATTGGTTTTATAAGAGAATCAAAAAGATTAAATTAAAAGGGAAATTTCCCAAAAAAGGCTGCATGTGTTTTTTTTATGAAAACAGAGCTTTCCTAGCTTTTTTGGCTAAATCTGTTAAACTTGCATTTAGATTTCCATTTTTTTTTATCAGAGTGCCAAGAAATTTATACTCAGTAACGTTATCATTTTTTCAATATTGAACCTTACAATGTATGTTTCCAGTTTTGTAGTTCTTTGTTCAATGATCATTGTTTTTGTTTTTCTAGTATTTAGACATAACTGCCATTTTTCACAGTAATTTGCTATTAAGTTATTTAAGCTATTTTGAAGACCTTCTTTACTTTTGGATAAAATTATAAGATCATCGATAAACAAAAGACTTCCTCTATCAGAATTTAATATTCTCAAGGGTTTTGAACCTATATGGTCAAAATTTTCAACTATATCATTAATAAATAAATTGAAGAGTGCGGGACTTATACTGTCCCCTTGTTTTACTCCTCGGTCAATTGGAAAAAATCTAGAATGTTTATCATTATATTTTAAAGATGATTCAGTATGAATAAACTGTTGTTTTATTATTTCAAACATACGTTTCTCTACACCGATTTTAGCTAATTTTTTTAATTTAAAGCATTCCAATTTTCCAAATGGAATCAAAAGCCTTTATAAGATCTATAAAACAGACAAAAAGTTTTCTTTTATTTTTATGAATATATTTATTAATCAAAGTTTTAAGCATAAATACACTGTCTGCAGTTCTATGATAACTCTGAATTTAAACTGGGCATTAATTAATTTTTTTCCATAGTTTTAATCATTCTTTGATTTAAGATACTACTAAATAATTTGGATATACAGTTGATTAAAGGAATTCCTCTGTAGTTGCTTAGATTACATTTGTCACCAGATTTATGTATTGAAGTTGGATAGTGTCCTGTTTTTAACATAAGATTAAATAATTTAGCATATGCTTTGGTAGTTACTGGACTTCTTAATTTAATTACCTCGATTAACACACTAGCTGGACCGCTTGCTTTTCCATTTTTTAAGTTTTTTAAAATACATTTAATTTCAGAGCAAGTAATAGGCCTGTCTGTCATAGGGTTACAAGAAATAGTATCTTCAATATTTTTCAGCTTTTGCTCAATTTTGGTTTGAAAATCATGATTTTTTTTGAAAATTTTCCTTGATTTTGGAAATGTTTAATTGTGCTTTAACTGTCCTTTAACATTTCTTTTAAATCATCATCTCCATCTATATTTTTGTTTTCTAGTGATTTTAGTATTTTCTAGTATTCCTGAGGATTTTTATCATCGAATCTGAAAGTTTATCAAATATTTACTTTTAATATTTTATTTTTAGCTCACCTGGCCTAAAAGGCCAAGTGAGCTTTTCTCATCACTGGCGTCCGGCGTCCGGCGTCCGTCGTCCGTCGTCCGTCGTCCGTCGTCGTCTGTCGTCCGTCGTCGTTAACTTTTACAAAAATCTTCTTCTCTGAAACTACTGGGCCAAATTAAACCAAACTTGGCCACAATCATCATTGATGAATCTAGTTTAAAATTTGTGTTTTTTGACCCGGCCAACCAACCAAGATGGCCGCCATGGCTAAAAATAGAACATAGGGGTAAAATGCAGTTTTTGGCACATAACTCAAAAACCAAAGCATTTAGAGCAAATCTGACATGAAGTAAAATTGTTAATCAGGTCAAGACCTATCTGCCCTGAAATTTTTAGATGAATCAGCCAACCCATTGTTGGGTTGCTGCCCCTAAATTGGTAATTTTAAGGAAATTTTACTGTTTTTGGTTATTATCTTGAATATTATTATAGATGGAGATAAACTGTAAACAGCAATAGTGTTCAGCAAAATAAGATTTACAAATAAATCATCATGACCAAAATGGTCAGTTGACCCCTTTAGGAGTTATTGCCCATTATAGTAAATGTTTAACCTTTTTTCGTAAATCTCCATGATCTTTTACAAACATCTTCTCCTCTGAAACTACCTTGTCAAATTAATCTAAACTTGGCCACAATCATCATTGATGTATCTAGTTGAAAAATTGTGTTTTTTGACCCGGCCAACCAACCAAGATGGCCGCCACGGCTAAAAATATAACATGGAGGTTAAATGCTGTTTTTTGTTATTACTCAAAAACCAAGGCATTTAGAGCAAATCTGACAATGGGTAAAATTGTTTATTTGGTCAAGATCTATCTGCCCTGTAATTTTAAGATGAATGGGACAACCCGTTGTTTGGTTGCTGCCCCTGAATGGGTAATTTTAAGGAAATTTTGCTGTTTTTGGATATTATCTGGAATATTATAATGGATAGAGATAAACTGTAAACAGCAAAAATCTTCAGCAAAGTAAGATTTACAAATAAGTCACAGGATCAAAATGGTCAGTTGACCCCTTTAGGAGTGATTGCCCTTTATAGTAAATTTTTAACCATTTTTCGTAAATTTTAGTTAAC
This sequence comes from Mytilus edulis, assembly GCF_963676685.1. NCBI lineage: Eukaryota > Metazoa > Mollusca > Bivalvia > Mytilida > Mytilidae > Mytilus > Mytilus edulis. Next base: position 18,184,069 of record NC_092354.1, read on the forward strand.
TTTTACAAAAATCTCAGATAAACTACTGGGCCAAATTTTACCAAACATAGCCAGAATCATTATTAGGCTATCTAGTTTAAAAAATGTGTTTTGTGACCGGGCAAACCAACCAAGATGGCCACTACGGCTAAAAATTGAACATAGGGGTAAAATGCAGTTTTTGGCTTATAACTCAAAAACCAAAGCATTGAGAGCAAATCTGACTGCGTAAAATTGTTTATCTGGTCAAGATCGTTAGGTTGTTGTCCCTAAATTGGTAATTTTTAGGAAATTTTGCTGTTTTGGGTTATTATCTTGAATATTATTATTGATAGAGATAAACTGTAAACAGCAATAATGTACAGCAATTCAAGACTAAAAAATAAGTCAAAATGACCAAAATAGTCAATTGACCACCTAAGAAGTTATTGTCCTTTATAATCAATTTTTAACAATTTTCATAAAATTTGTAAATTTTTACTAACATTTTCCACTGAAACTACACCATGTACACGGACAAGTTCATTATAGATAGAGATAATTGTTAGCAGCAAGATCATCAGTAAAGTAAGATGTACAAACACATCATTATCACCTAAACACAATTTTGTCATGTACTGTCTGCTTCCTTTGTTTAATTCGCATATACCAAGTACCAAGTCAGGAATATGACAGTTGTTATCCATTCGTTTGATGTGTTTGGACTTTTGATTTTGCCTTTTGATTTTTGATTTTCCTTTTTGAATTTTCCTCGGAGTTCAGTATTTTTGTGTTTTTACTTTATACCATGGTGAGCGACACAGGCTCTTTAGAGCCTCTAGTTTTCTGTTTTGGTAACTTTCTAAATGATTTGAGTAAACAAAAATATTTATGTTTCATTGAACATTTAAAAGGATTTTGTCTTAATTCTTTTCCGACTGCATTTATTGACTTTTTGTATTCATATACTTCATTATCTGACCATTTTTGTTTCTTTTAAAGTTTGGTATACCTCTTACATGTCTTAATGTACAAAATTTGTTAAGTTGCATAAAATTAAATCAAGCTCACTAGCTGCCTGACCTATCCCATTTTGATTTTCACTATATTTCTTTGTTTTAAAGTTTATAATTTCATTTATAAAATTTTCAGAAGATAGAGTTTGAATTAATATATTTTTGGAGTTATCGTTCCACTTATAACATTTCATTGTTTTCCATGTGTCTTCTGGAAACAGATACTGTTCTTCACTTATATTACATTTAAGAAATATTTCAATTTGTGCATGATCTGAAAGGTAGTTGATTTCATAAGTTTTTGAAGTATATAACTGAGGTCAGGAGACTCTTACTCACAATAGCATAATCTACTGTATTCAAGCCATTGGGCGTGAAACATGTAAAATATCCCATAGAATCACCAATGTATCTGCCGTTAAGTATACGTAGTCTTGATTACAAGCATAATTCTAAAAGATTGTTACCCTGTGCATTTAGTGTTTTATCTTGGTTATTTCTTTTTAAAAATTGATCCACATCATAATTGTGAGGTAATATAATTTGAGAATGTATATTCAATAGATCTGGTTCATCATTTTCTATAAAATCTGGATGACTGCTAGTGCGGGAGTTAAAATCTCCTATTAAGGCAATTTGTCCTTTGTTTGAATATGTACTTATTTCTTTTTCTAGCTGAATATAGTCATTTTCATAATGAGTGGAATTTACCGGGGGGATATAGACAGCACACAACAATAAATCATATGCAAGGCCAAAGAAATTTTTGTCTAATTTAAGACATAGCCTGTTTTGTGAATTTGTACCTTCTTGACTATGGGACATCCCTTTAAAGTATATATTTTTTTAAAGTATACTGGTATCCCACCACTATGTCTTTTTGCTTTCCTCTTCTTTATTTTTATTTTAGAAACGGTATTAAAGCCAGGGATATTATCTTCTTTACATTCTCCTGTCCAGTTTTCTAATAAGATATTTATGTCTATTTTTATACTGTTAAGAAAAAAATCATCATTTGATTTAACACCAAGACCATATATATTCCATGCAGATATAGTTAGTTGCTTAATTAATGAGTTCTGATTCATTATAAATCAAAAAATTAAATATATGGCTGAAAACTAGCTTTAAATGATGAGTTAAGTCTTTTTCAACTGATTTTTATAGTTCGTTCTTATGTTGTAGTGTTATACCACTGTCCCAGGTTAGGGGGAGGGTTGGGATCCCGCTAACATGTTTAACCCCGCCACATTATTTATGTTTGTGCCTGTCCCAAGTCAAGAGCCTGCAATTCAGTGGTTGTCGTTTGTTTATGTGTTACATATTTGTTTTTCGTTCATTTTTTACATAAATAATGCCGTTAGTTTTCTCGCTTAAATTGTTTTACATTGTCGTGTCGGGGCCTTTTATAGCTGACTATATGCGGTATGGGCTTTGTTTATTGTTGAAGGCCGTACGGTGACCTATAATTGTTAATGTTTGTGTCATTTTGGTCTTTTGTGGATAGTTGTCTCATTGGCAATCATACCACATCTTCTTTTTTATATTTAAAGCATAATGATATATCTATAACATTATTATAAACATTTGTAATTCTTAATTTATAAACACATAGAAGTAGCATACGATCAAGTACTGTGGAAATTGTTGGACTGCATATTTGAATGCACGAAATAAACATTATATTAATTTCTCTTCAGAGGTGTTGCAGGTCAAAACTTTTGAAGACCACTGGCAAATATGATTTTTGAAACATGACATAATATAAAATATATTGCAAATCACAGATAATAATTAGAGCTAACCAATAATGAGAAGCCAAACATAAAACAATTGTACTAATGAACAAAACATTAAAATAATTAAAACGTGATCAATTGGACAAAGAGTTTATCAGTCAAGTGAGTTCATTGTTTAATGAACATTGCATATTCAATATTTTCAAGTATGTTAAAAATTATAGAAAATCTTTTGCAGCTACTATGTAAATGTCAAGGCAAAAAATCGAGACCATACGGAAAACAATAATTTCTGTGTTTGATGTAACAAGTAAGTTGGTCACCAAACTTGAGATAAAATATACACAAAATACAGTTAAGTATGAGTTTATCTAGACTTAATCTTGACTTGCACTTAAAAATCGGCAAGGAATGTCGGTTGGGAAAACAATAGATGATTTCATCTAACGATTAGTGGACTTTCCATGTCTAAGTATCAAAATTCCACATTGTTGCAGCAGTTATATCTCTAAGTTGATACGATACACATGAGCTTGTATTTCTTTTGATGATTTTTTTGCTATAGATTTGCTGATTACAAGGAAATTATTAAATCTAGGGTTTCTAGTAGTGAGGTTGAAATCATCACTTCTTAGATTTTACGGACGCCACTAAGAGTTGGTTGACCGCTTCATGATATCCGATTCACAGATGACAATGAGTATGTTCTAATTATCGTTACCACAATCCCGTCCTCATTCCCTGAATTTGACTTCCCAAATAAAAGACTTATGACTAAGGTTTATACTAACATGACCAACATAACGAGTGCCATGTGTGAACCAGGATTCGAACATCACTTCAGGAAAGAAAATACCATTAAAAATCGAACAAGGGACATACTTGTAGGTCTGGACAAAGATGGTATTACAATAAATGAAAATATAAAAAGACACTCATTTGCGAGCTATACACAACATAATACAAGTGTTTTCAAAAGGTAAAGCTGTATCCTATTTATGAGCACAACAGTGTAACCCGAAATAACAGATTACCGCTTGTTTGCAGTATAATGTTAATATATTCTTACAATTTTTACACAATATAGGATAAACATTGAGTATAAAACAACAAATGTTTCAAATTTTGATTAGAAATTGTGTATTTGATTTGATAATAATTTCATAATGAGATGCGGTGAGAGCTCGAATAAAAAAAATCAGACAAATGATTTAGATGATTAAGAATAAAGCTCATTGTAAGATCTTCTATAATGATCGAAACTTACACAGTAGTTCTTGAATTAGAACATTGACTCTTGAATTTAAATGCTTTTGTTTTAAATTTCAACAATATTTTAGACTATCAAAGATAGACACAAACAATATTAAGTGATAATGACAGATGCGAACAACTTTCAGGTTATACGAAAAAAATTTCATTGCTTTTTTATGTCGTTTCTTCTTTGCTTTGGCTGCTTTTTTAAAATTATGTAAGAAAACGAGCAACACCTATAAGGTCAACAAGACACTAAATACCACAGAATGAACACAATTTAAAAATATTCTGTACATGCTGTTTGGTTAAATTAAAGCAAAAGTGATCACAGTCATATCTGTTTCGTTTATGATTGTTGATTTAAATCCGTGCATTTCTTTTATTCTAGACTATACGGTTAAGTGGAGGTCATCAACTGAAGCTACTGCACTATTTTGCCTTTGCATAATACATATAATTGGTAAGTTCTTTAAAGAAGAGTATTATAATAGCAGGGGCATATGTTTTGCCTCAACATTAAATTCAGTACTGTTGAGATAATAATTTTGCATCCAGTCAATACAAATCTGTTCTGTGTATGCTTAAATTGTTATTGATCTGTTCTCAAAGCATCAAGTCAAATAACAGAAATGCGCGAATTGTTTTAACAGTACTGAATTATCGCAGTTGGTACATTTGAACGACTGAATATTACTGAATAGTTGACTGTCTGACTGTCGGAAAGAGGTTTAAACCAACGTGACTGTTTAAGACAATTAACAAATGTTTACCGATGAGTTGTTGTAAACACCAAACTTTAAGACTGCTGTCTTTGATGAGTTCATTTGAGGAGTCGGATGTGTGCGAACACGAATAGAGAACTATCTAAATATATCTAGTTAGTGTAGGCCAACTTGAATAAATGATTTCAATTTCAAATGCAAATGCAAAATTGGATACGTTGATTTATTTTCTAAACATTATTCTTGATCTAACTTATTTATTAACAGATCTCTGACGCAAGTGTATACCCTTACTCAAAGACATGAAGCATAACGGTTCAGAATGTTTCTGTTATTATTTATCATTCTCTTCATATGTTGATTCTTCCGATTGAAAAAAAAATGTTAGATTAATTATTCGAATTTTGACTTTTTTATTAACAGGAGAAATATTCTTGGTTTTTTTATTCCTCAAATGGTTCAGCGACACTCCAAATCTATTGAACAGATGGGCCAAAACAAAACATACAGGTAGTTACATTTCAATATGAGAATGCAAAACAATAGTGGACTGTACGTGGATAAATTTCATTGACGATTATATTAATTTCGTTTCTGCTTATTATATGTAGATAACAGTTTCATTATTCATTTTATTAATTTGATAACATATTGATATTCGTCTTGTTCGTTGTTTCAGGGAATGTCTTGCACTTTTGCCAGGTGAGCTTCTCTCATCACTTGGCGTCCGTCGTCCGTCGTCGTCCGTCGTCCGTCGACGTTAACTTTTACAAAAATCTTCTCCTCTGAAACTACTGGGCAAAATTTAACCATACTTGGCCACAATCATCATTGGGGTATCTAGTTTAACAAAAATGTGTCCGGTGACCAGGACAACCAACCAAGATGGTCGCCATGACAAAAAATAGAACATAGGGGTAAAATGCAGTTTTTGGCTTGTAACTCAAAAACCAAAGCATTTAGAGGAAATCTGACATGGAGTTACTTTGTTTATCAGGTTAAGATCTATCTGCCTTTTATTTCTTAGATGAAGTGGACAACCCCTTGTTAGATTGCTGCCCCTGAATTGGTAATTTTAAGGAAATTTTGCTGTTTTTTGTTATTATCTTTAAAATTATTATAGATAGAGATTAACTGTAACATCAATAATGTTCAGCAAAGTAAGATTTACAAATAAGTCAACATGACCAAAACGGTCAAATGACTCCTTTAGGAGTTATTGCCCTTTATAGTTTTTGGTAAATTTTAATAATCTTTTAGAAAAATCTTCTCTTTTCTAAAACTTCGTGGCCAAATTAAACCAAACTTGGCCACAATCATCATTGGTGTATCTTGTTAAAATAATGTGTCCGGTGACTCGGCCAACCAACCAAGACGCTGCCATGGCTAAAAATAGAACATAGGGGTAAAATGCAGTTTTTGGCTTATAACTCAAAAACCAAAGCATTTAGAGGAAATCAGACTTGAGGTGGAATTGTTTGTCAAGTATCTATCTACCCTGGAATTTTCAGATGAATCGGATAACCTGAATTGGTAATTTTAAGGAATGTTTGCAGTTATTTGCTATTATCTTGAATATTATTATAGATAGAGATAAACTGTCAACAGCAATAATGTTCAACAAAGTAAGACATACAAATAAGTCAACGTGACAAAAATTGTCAATTAACCCCCTAAGGAGTTATTGCCCTTTATAAATTGTTTTTAACAATTTTCATTAAATTAAACATTTTCCACTGAAACTACTAGACAAAGTTCATTATAGATAGAGGTAATGCAGCAACAATGATTAGTAAAGTATGATCTACTAACACATCACTATCACCAAAACACAATTTTGTCATGAATCAATCTGTTTACTTTGTTTAATATTCACATAGACCAAGGCGAGCGACACAGGCTCTTTAGAGTCTCTAGTTGACATTTGACAGAAAATGAATAGTTCTGGTTTCTTGTGTTATAATTAATTAATGTTTCTTATTACCTTGTCTCAAATTGATTATTAATATGTGAAAATAAAACAAAAAGCTTCAGATAGAAATTTTGACATTTTATTTTGGATAATGGTTTATATTCTCTCAGTTTCAAATAAAGACTGGCATCAATTAATATAAGTCACAACATTAACGTGATATAAGGGAAGCTGCTGAATGCAAACTTACTTTTTTCTTAATGTTAAAAATGTATCGAAGAAAGTGGAATTTTTATCACATGCCTTCTTAAATCATTTGTCTATTTACCATGTTTACTGACATCAATGTTGGTTTAACAGTTGCAAATATTAAAATTGGTAAATTTGTCAAGTGTCAAACTAATTCTAACGTTTAGATTTTGATACTGAATTCCCCTTCAAACACAGTGATTATTTAGGTATAATGACCACATTTAAGACATTTTTCATTACAACAAACCAGATGGTAAACCAATTAATACTAACAGATATTTATTAATACATATTGTATATTTGTTTCAGAGTTTTGCGTATGTGATCTAAACTTGAAGTGTTTGCGTGATAAACTTCAGGAACTTTACACATATGATAAAAGAACAAAAAAAGGTAAGCTATTAAACTGCATTCATCTATTTCGTTAGCAGATGCAAAATAAAGGCAACAGTAGTTCAAAATTCATAAATCCATGGACAAGAAACAAAATCGGGGTAACAAAGTAAAACCGAGGGAAACGCATTACATAAAGAGGAGAACAACGACAGAAGACTAAACTGTAACACACACAGAAACGGACCGAGAATAACAGATATAACATCAAAACCAAATACATGAATTTGGGATAGACAAGTACCGTTACACGTCTTATCGCAATGTGAATTTACACTAAAAAATAAGAGAAAACAAACGACGCAACGTTAAAATGTAACACACACAGGAACGAACTACAATATAACAATGGCCATATTCCTGACTTGGTAGAGGACACTTTTAAAGGGAAAATGGTGGGTTGAACATGGTTTTGTAGAATGCCAAACCTCGCACTTTTATGGCCATGTGAAATATAACATCAACATAATAACACAACACCACAGAACTACAATATAAATAAATTGGAGAACACAATTGACAAAGAATCACACGAACAGCAGCCAACAAAAGGCAACAAGTTCAAAATTTTAATACGCCACAAGTGCATTTTGTCCACACAAAACCTACTAGTGACGCCCAGATACAAAAGTTTGAAAGCCGAAACAAGTACAAAGTTCAACAGCATCGAGGACCAAAAAATCCAAAAAATTGTGCCAAAACGGCAAGGGTTTTCTGTTAGTTACCAGACCATCCCTATTGTTTAGAATAATTTATACTTTTGCAAACAGTAAAAAAAAATTTAAAAAAAATCATTTGTGAGATAACTTTCAATCTGACAAAATATTGAACAAAGGAAAAGACAAGTCAACAGTATTTCTAATTTCCCGAGGTCGAACGCAAAGAAATGAATATAAAATATAGCAGTCAAAAAATGAAATGACAACGCCGTTGCCCAAAAAAACCCTTAAAAAAACCAACAAAAACAACAACATAAGCATGATAAAAATACAAAACAGTAGACATATTAAACTAAAGCCTAAGCATCACAAATTCTAAAAATTATGGATTGCGGTCAAAATTCAAGACAAATGTAAACTGAAGAAAGTGCAGGTTAAAGTTCAAGACGCAAATAACTACAGTAACTTAACATCTACAAGAGAATATGCGTTCATAACAATTGGCAAATATCTATACATTTTATATTAGAATTGTGATCGATGGATTTATAAATGTTAGGAACAATGTACGTGCATGAAATAATTGAACCATTATTGCCGAAATTGTTGGTTTTTGAATTTTTATTCTATTACAACTATGGCTCAAAACCATTATGCAAAGTTTACCTGAAACCTTTCAGCCGTTCAATATATTACAGGTGTGAGCCATATCTCTTCAAACAGTAAAATATTAGCATGAAAATCATAGGTTCTGATGCAAGTTTATTTTATTTAGTACAATGTGCATTTTTTTTATATTCTTGTAATACACATACATGGAAAATGAAGTTAGTCTTGCTATCTGAACGTTTAATTTTGATTCAATATTTGTATAATCTTTTTTATAATTAGATAAACATGAAGATATAGAGGATACCGTGACAAGAGAAATAATATCTGTTGAAACTGTTGACGAGAACGCTCTAGACACTTGTACAAGGTTATCAGTTGGCAGAGAACCAAGTATATACAATTAATATAAAATATAATAAAATCATATATTTTTTGTTTTACATTCTGTATTCCTGTATGCGTTTCATCATAAACTCATGTGTTTTTTATGAAGTAAACTGCAGATTTATAACATCGTATCGGATTTGATAGGCTGTGAGTTCAAATCACGGCCTGGTAAAGCAAGTAATTGAACATTTGGTATTTGCTGATGTATTGCTCAGTACGCAAGATTGAAACAGTAATATCATGCGTTTCTGTGTGTGAATGCATCAGAATAAGCGTGGTCGTATCTGTTCCACGTTAAAAGAATGTAGTTTTGATATGCTTGTAATATTTGTCAAAACATTAGTTTAGATAAGAATGAAAGTATGAAGGTGACAGAAGTGCCTTTTTCTAGTTGTTTTAATATTCCAATGACATCAGGACTGGTGTCAATTATTGTGAAGTACAAAAAATGGGATTGCAAGCACTAATTAACTATTTTTTTCTGCAGATACTGTAAATCTCAGATCGGAAGGACAGTGCATGTGTGTAGATATACACCAGCGATTTGAACCTAGTAAGTTTCGTTTTAGTAATAGAAACGGTATATATTGAAAAGTAAACATGAAAAAAGAAATGTTTAACAATATGGACGGACACACCTTTACTAAACTGTAACAATACGTTAATGTACTATGCTATTATTCATTGAAGACAATATTAAATATTAAAATATATGAATGAGGAATATTACATTGTAGTTTATCACCGACCATATGACCTTAACTGTCGGAAAGAGAAGTCAATTTTTGTTTTATAGAAACTATGTTGTTATATGCTCTATCTCTTCCAAAGATCAATAGTTGTGCCTTTAGTTTGATCGTTTTTTAATTTCTGTTGAATAACAGACTTCAGGCCGTCAGTTTAAACTTTTAAACAGTTTAAGATTTGTCGTTCTGGGGTCAATATTAGCTGACTATGTGGTATGTGTTAAAGTCATTATTAAAGTTTGGTATATAGTCATAGGTCATACATTTTGAAACCAAAAAGTAAAACAAACATTAAGGAATGTGTTTACCATATTGAAGCTTTATACGACCTTAATTATTCTCGGTTTAGAAAAAAACAGATAAAATGTAGAACACATCTTGATAACTAGACTAAGGTCAGCATGTCATACAAAATTCCATAGATATTGTTTTTAGTTGGCAACAGGACTCAACAGATATTAAACACGATAATACCAAAGGCACAATAGAGATAACTAATATCGTATATTAAAAAAGCAAAATGAATGTTTATTTTGATGAATGCCTTTTTTTACTTCTTTCTTACATTGGTTTGTTTTAATAGTGATTTAGATGTTAAAAATTTGTTTAATCTATTTTTCATTCCAGAATACAGTCAGAATACCGCAATACAACATATCCAAATGACAGATTGAACAAACATCTTTTAATACTCAGAAAATAATTAAAAATTGATTAACTTGTATAATACCCACATAGAACACTTTTGTGTTTTTACTTTTTATGTAAAGCCTTTTCATATCTGCAGAGCATCAGTTTTTCATAAATACGATCCAGCTTTCAAATAACTACATTAATGTTTGTAAGGCATTTTAAATGATTTAAACGTAGTATAGCAATGTTTAAATGCTATTCAATGATGATAAACTGCAAATTACGAGTTTATTAGGGGTACATTATCAAATACAAACTAATGATCTATAAATTTTTTTCATTCAACCATATACTCAACATATGGTCTGTCCAACTTCGTGACTGTAACCATACTTATGTCATTCTGTTTATACATAAGGCTAAATTTCTCAATTTTATTAATGTATTCCTTATTACAGATGATGAAAAACAGATCTAAACAACGAATAAACAGTTAAAGTTAACACTGGTGTTATTCATCATATTACTCAAGAACAACAATCAGAATGTTATTATTGGTGCTGAAATTATGTAATCATTTGTTTACTCGAATGACATATAAATGACTTTTGATAAATCTATCCTGAAGTATCAAAAGTTCTGTGTAACAAACATACTAAATGTTTCGAGAAGAAACATAAGAAAGAACGAACTTTAATTTGTATCATTTATGTCGATTTTTTAAAATTTGTTATCATTGATGCTTGAGTTTATATCAATTAAGATTAAAACACAATGTTGTGTGATGTATTTATTTTGTTTTGTTTACATTTTCACATATAGTATATATGTTTTATTTTATTTTATAAAAAACATAATTGTATGAGTCTTCTATATCAGTAAGAGGTTTTAAATGTTTCTTGGAGTTTTGAGTTCTTGCAAACAAAACTTTCAATAACCATAGTATTATATAATTCATAATTTGTGTATATAATTCAATCCGGAGGAACAGGTGCCAAGATCGGTTCAAATTGTTGCTGACAATATATTTCATTCTTTTACCTTTTTTTTTTATCAATAGACCATGTTTAGTTCTTGTGTTTTTGTTCTTCATAAGGCAATAATGGAATACCGCTGTTTAAAAGTTATATAAGATTTGACTGAAAAAAAATCCGGGTTACAAAATAGAACCGAGATTTAGATATGATATTTAATAGTGTATCACCTTTTCTTATATTCATTCCGGTTTGTTATATTGACTTTATAAACTATATGTAGACAATAAAAACAACAGAACGGAATAACTATAAAGTTAAATATGGTACCTGCAAAACAATTTTTTCATTATGTTGTATACGCTAACATGTAAATGTATTCATGTAGTTGTTTGAGTTATATTTCGTGTCACAAAAAGTCATGTTGTCTTTCATCAAGATCATTTAGAGACATTTGGAGTGACCATTCGTCACTTATTTGTTTATTTCAGTTAATTTGTGCAATTGTATTTTGTAAAATTGAGAATGGGAATGAGAAAGGGGAATTTGTCAAAGAGACAACAACCCGACCATACAAAATACAACAGCAGAAGGTCACCAACAGGTCTTCAATGTAGCGAGAAATTCCCGTAACAGGAGGCGTCCTTCAGCTGGCCCCTAAACAAATATATACTAGTTCAGTGATAATGAACGCCATACCAAACTCCGAATTGGACACAAGAAACCAAAATTAAAAATAATACAAGACTAACAAAGGCCAGAGGCTCCTGCCTTGAAACAGTCACAAAAATGCGGCGGGGTTGAACATGTTTATGAGATCTCAACCCTCCCCCTATACCTCTAGCCAATGTAGAAAAGTAAATGTATTCATTATAAGGAGCTTATAAGTCTTGTTCTGAGGTTGATATTGTTGACATATATCACGTTTAACTTTATATCAATATAGACAATCTAGACAGAAGCTCAACTTACTACAACAAAGGTTTTCCAAGTTTTCACAAAATTGAAGATTTCTCAACAGATATACATGCATGTTTTCACTTCATAACTTGACGCGCATTTGTGGAGGAGGAGCCAATAAATTCATCTACTTTTCAATTACAAACATATGGTTGTATGCTTTACCCGGATATATTCAGTACATAAATAACAAATTACTGACAGAGTGATCGAGCAGATAAGTACCCCGAAAATTGTCAACCATGACGAAGTTGACAATGGCGGGTTGTTGGCGGTTGACTGTCGACAGTTTTAGTTCAGTATTTTTGTGATTTTACTTTTTAATATGCGAAAACTAATGACAAAATTGGTGTCAAGTTCGATATTAACGATTTCACTAATATCGTTAAGGATTTATGGCCATTTGTCTTATTGGAAAATGACGCACAATATCGTGTTTGTTCAATAATTATTCTAACTATGGCTTGCAAATCATAATATGTTGTAACTGTTATCAAAATGAAGACCAAGTGCAGTATTAGCCAGTTTACTGTTCAAGAGTTATGATCCTTGATTAACTGACACATTGAACATGCTGCACTTTATGTTGTTTGTGTAATATATTATGAACCATTCAGACAGTGATCTTGATATTTGAACATGTTGAACATTGTAAAACTGATGACACAATTAGGGTCAAGTTTCATTAAAAAAATGCATATTACAAAACTTTTTTTTAAAATACATACATTTTTTGTACCAACCAGTTTTATGTATATTTGACATATCTGAACATTATAAAAAACACGAACCCCACCAAAAATAGGGGTGATCTCAGGTGTTCCGGAAGGGTAGGCAGATCCTGATCTACATGTAGCAACCTTTGTGTTGCTTATGTGATATCAAATCCGGTAAATAGTCTTATTCGATAGGTCATATTCGTGAAAGGGAAGGGGATTGTAGTTACGACGTAAGGAACATATCCGATATCATTTGTGAAACGGTTATTCCATAACGGTCAACCAACTCGTGATTGCGTCCGTAAAATTTACAAAGGGATGATTTCAGCATTTGAAACTCTTGGTTTAATAGCTTCCTTGTGAGCTGAAACCCTCTATCAAGAAAATCATGATAGGAAATTCAAGCACGGGAATATCGTATCAATTGGGAGATATATACCCCGTATGCAGATGCTGCTGGAATATTGCTACTTAGAAATGGAAAGTTCACAATTGGAAAGCTGAAATCATCTCTTTTGTCGTAAAGTTTTGTTTTCAACCGACCCTCATTGTCAATTTCTAGATGTAAGTCAAGATATGAAGCCGACTTAACTGTATCTGTAGTATCCTTTATCTCTAGTTTAATGGGATGGATGCGTTCCACATAGTCACCAAATTTTTAATTATGTAGTGAAAGTACATCATCTATATAGCGGAAAGTAGAATTAAAGAATATTGCTTACTTTTCATCTTTCTTCCTAAGAAGTTTCTGCATGAAGCCAGCCTCATAATGATAAAGAAATAAGTCAGCAAGTAGAGGGGCACAGTTTGTTCCCATTGGAAAGCCGACAGTCTGTTGAAAAACACGTCCTCATAACGTAACAAATATGTTGTCAATCAAAAATTCAAGCATCTTAATAATATCAGTTTCAAAGAAGTTTTTGTTAGAATCAGAGTGATCCTTTACAAAGTAGGATTTATTCCTTCCTAAGACAATATACTTATATCTACGGTGGCCATTCTTTTATTAACCATTGTCTGTAATTATTACAAAATAGAAGAAAAAACCAACTACAAGTTGGGAATGTTTCGGACTGCCCAATGAAAACAACTGACTTTCGACAGGAAAACTTAAAATCCAAGTAAAGCAAGATTAGAGTCGAGTACAGCCGCATGAGTGGGGTTTGAACTCACAACATCAGTGTTAACTGGCTATTGATTACAGCAGTAACTACCCATACCAATTGACCACCGAAGCCGCAAAAGTAATCTGAAAATAATCAATACTTTCAAAGCACTTTATAATATTTTGTTTTCTTATCATCCCTATAAATATTTCCTATAGAGGTAAAACAAATAAAAAAATAATATATTTCAACTCATGAGTTCTCACATGTGTGTCAACATTCGACTCAAAGTTTTGTCTTTATTTGTGTAATATCTTATGAACCGTTCAACCAGTGCTCGTGATATTTGAACATAATTATCTTTATTTTTATTTATCAAATCTAGTTTATTTCTAATAGCTTTTGGATATCAAAAACATCTTTTGCCTTTAAGCATCTCTAGAGATATATTTAACGTCAAAATATGCCTCTGCTGCAGTGAAATTTGTACCTTGAAGATCATTTTTGCTAACTCTTCATTCTTCATTGATCTGGAAATTTAAAAACTCTCACAAACATTATAAGACTGTATGAAACATAATTTTTTTTCGCACATTTTAAAAAAGGTTTTCCCCAAATAAATCAATGTCTTTAACAATATTTACAAGTCGGTGATCATCTGTGTATGTGGCTTTTCAGTGTTAATGATATTGTTATATGGCTTTGTCGGATCATTTGAGGTTGGTTTCGTTAATCCTAGTCTAAATCTCTTACTGCCATTTTTTCTCCTTTTGTTATCGTCAAAAGGATATGTGCGTATGAATCATATTTTGCATGTACAAAAGATATACCAAAAAAAAAAATTCATAGAGAAAGTCCATAATAATGATAAACATGACAAAATCAGGCGCTTGACAATATAAAACACATAATGAATTTAGAAAAAAACCTGCCATTTTACATGCTTATTCTCTCCAAGGAAATGCGTGGTAACTCGAATACACTTCTTGTTGTGGATTGCGGCAATGAGAAACACATTAACAGTAATAGAACATGCACACAACCTTTGAATCAAGTTTTTTTTCAAAACAACAACCAAAAACAAAAAAAAATATGACATACAATAACATCATCAAATTACTTCATTATCTGATGGGTGTTAACAGTTATACTCAATGATCTGACTTTGAACAAATACTATTCTCTTTTTGATTGGTTTGAAATCCAACTTGAATTCCGGCTAGTGCGGATCAATCATTTGCACAGGAATACGTAACATTGATTCATTTTAAACTATTACCTCCACTATTTGCCTTATATACACTAAATAGTATATTTAGTTAAAAAAAAAGAAAGTAATCCATAAGATAAGTTTAAAGCGAAAAACAGCTCGTGTCCGAACATAATAGATATTACCTTATAGCAACGAATCAAGGCATCTTCAATGAGGGCATCTTGTTCTTTCTCTACTCCATTGAGAAATCTGTTGTTGTCGAGTAAATTGAACTAAGCATAACCATGCCTTTAAAATGCATTCATTACAAAAAATAAAATTTGTTCATCAAATTAATCAGATTTTTTTTATCTTGAAGAACCATTCCAAGAACGTTTTTCCTTAAATCATCTTCACACGTGTGTTGTACTAAGTTGAATTCTAAATTTGATGATAAAAATAAACTGAAAAAAGAAATAAAAAAATGTGGTATAAGTGATAATGAAATATTTTCTCTCCATTCAAATTACTAATACAATGTTAAAAAATATGATAATTATTGGACGAAGAACAGTCTTTTGGACAGAGCATTGGCTCCATTCGAACAGCAAGCTTAAGCTATTTAAGGCCCTGAAATGATTAATGTAAAGGAATCAAAACTGGAAAAAAAACAACGGTCTTGTCGATATTACAAACGAAACAAGACATACACTTATGACACCAACCTACAAACAACATCCACTGTACATCATTCTTCTGTCTAAAGACAGGTTATCATTAATGCAGATGGTTGAAACTAATTTGATTGGCGGCAACCTCTCCTCTTACCCTATGACAGTGATGTAGAGGCTACCATTCAATTAGGGCTCCTGGTGTGGGACAAGAACATATTGAATATTAAAGCCAAATTTGAAAAAATCAGATTGAACAAAGGGACAAACGTTTAAAAAGATAAGTATCCCCGACAAAGTTGGTTCAACAATAAATGTAGTAGATGTGTCATACGTCATATCCTTGTGACCCATCTACCAATGCTGTTTCCAGATATATTTTTCTAGACCACCATAATTGCCTTGCACTGTAATATGTGGTTAAATGGGTTCTTCAACTTCTTTGTAAAAGTTAAGGGGCTACAGTGTTCATTTTTTATACAAATTTCGATTACCAGAACACTCAAACAGATAATACTTCAAAATGGTCTTGCCTTAGCGGAAGGAATTACAAAGCGTATTACTAATACATGTACAGGTAGATTCATAAAACATTGTTGAAAATGTGGTTTTAAACATCCAAGCTATTCAACATTGACAGTTTCAACTTTACAGCACAAGAATCGTGTCAAAATGTATCATCCCACCATATCTAATGACAGAACCAAATATTTGAAATATGTTTCTGTTGAAATATTTCCAAAATAGTTTGTTATCGGTGTACAATAAGCATTAAGAACAGAGTTTAACTAAAATTCCAACAACTCAAGAGCAATTTTTCAGCACAACGAAAACATTAAATCAAATACTACACATGTATAATTTGATTAAGATATTGCTTGCAACTTGCATAATATTTAAAGAAACCTTATGTATATACATTACCGTTTTAATGTACGGTTTATATTTACAAATGCTAGTCTATATAGCACATTATTAATTTTTTATCTAAAACATATATTTGAACTCTCTGTTGTAATCAGTCATATAACCTATGTCGTGTTCTTAGAATTGTACAAGCGTTTTACCTGATGTTCGGTTTGAATTTGTTTATCGTAAACATTTCAAGATTGTTATAGTTTGTTCTTAGAAGATAGATATATGATTCATTCAACATCACAATCATATATACTGATGAAGGATATCTGCTATCCTAAATATTTATAAATCATTACATTAATAGTTATTTTTTTGTTATTGGTGTTGTTGTGAACACCTTTCATGCTTTTATAATTAATTTATTGTGTACATGTATCATTACTCTAAACAATCCAGCGCCCTCGTGGGAAAAAATCGTTAACTATTATTCAGACGTTTTATATATATTATTTATATATATATTGACATATATGTTCCGCATTATATTTTACGGAAACAATTTCTATATATGACTAATACTGGTGTTGAACGTCCGTTTTAATCGATTTGAAAAGCCTGTTTCCTGGTACTTTCAGCGACATCTCTATGTACAGTGTTTGTAAAATGCTAGTTACTTGTGTGTATTTAAAAATCAATTATCATTCGAATCAACACTCAAAATGTTTCAATAGAGAGAAAAGGATTCGAATGGAACATGTGTCAAACTATGTCACATTTTCCCTTTGATCTTACCGCCAAATATTATTATGATCGTGGACAATACGAGATACTCGAACAACTAGGCATTGTTTCTATGTGTAAGTGCACCAAACTGACGTGCCTAATTCCATTAGCATCATTTTAGCAATGAAATGCACATGCCTATACTCATACAATCGAACGACTATTACAACGTTTTGTACACATCAAAGAAGTTTTTACTAGCTATTTAATTGTATTTCATAAATCTGAACCAAAACAATACGTTAAGATAGATTTGCGGCTAAAATAGTAATGGTATTTTTTTGCTTAATATTGAATACATTTGCTCAAATATCAGCTCACTGTAGTGGGCTCGTTTGATTTCATGCTAATATAATCACAATAAAAAAAGTCTTAATTCTATATTCATATGTACTCATGTAAATTTGTTAGCATAAAACAGATGATGTGGTATGATTGCCCATGAGACAACTCTCGATACGAAACCATCTGACACATACATGAACAGGTAAAGGTCAAAGTATAGCCTTCAACAACGATACAAGTTTACGCTGAATTATTATCTTTACACATTTTAAAATGTTAAACTATTCCAACGAGAAAACTTACGGTTTATTTCTGGTACAGAATGGATGATGCACGTCGTTACAAAACCGAAAGCTAATTGGAATTGCTAACCCACACACACATGTATACGTCGATTATTGATTAACGTCCGGTGGGATATATTTTACTCGTATTCAAAAGGAGACCAGTTAACAATAAATTTTATTTCGAAGCTTTAAATGCAAACTTACCGAGAATAATTACTGCTGATTTGAGTATCAGTGATAACAGGCGTTAGATATCTGTTAAAAGAAGGGCTAAACAGCAATTTCAACATGTTTAAAGATTTAAAACACACTTAAGGATGTACATAGATTTTGGTATTTGTGTCAAATGTTCGGATTCCTTGGTGTTTTTCCATACAATACAATGTAAAATATTTTGCCCAATAACACCCATTTATTTTTGCATATATAACTTAAAAGCTTATGAAAGGTCATTTACCAAAATTTTAGAAGATTCTTAAATTTTTTTCTTTTGTTTTGAGACCTAATAATACTAATGCAAACATATATAAAAGTCCGAGTCAACCTTTTCCCGCCATATTTAAAATCTCAAATATCTCGAAAAGGAGGTCCTTGACCTATCAATATGTTTAGCTTATTTTTATTCTTAATCGATGCTCTACCAGCTGAAGGTATCAATTTTAATTTCTTAATTTCTTAATTTGCACCTTACCTCACCTAAGTACATCCTTAAGGCATGACACTTTGTGCTAGAGCGACTGACAAAGTTTACAGTTAATTCTGCATTTATCATATACAATATGTCAGCGGATACATAAGAATGAACGAATAGAATAGATTCATTTTAAATTACATACAGAATAAAATTAAATTACTCAATAATTACAGAATGACACTGGCATACGGAGGGACAAGCTTGGTAGGGAATTTCATGTTCTCAAATGGATAACAACAAAATGAACAAACAATCTGTATAATCACAACTATTTTTGCTGTAAATAAAACTATTAGAATTAACAGATGCGTCTTTTGCTAAATCATCGTATAATGCTTAAAGCATTTGCAGTATGCTTTTTTGTCATAACATATGCAGGTATAGCTATTCGTCACCATGCAGTCATCGAACAGACTTCAATACCGCATGGAGATAATAGGTATTTCCTGTTATCAAATAAGTATATAATTTCCTGTTAAAATGTGATGGAGTTTACAAAATATTTCCTTAATAAGTTTTATATATTTTAGGTTCAAATAATCATTATGATTAGGAATTGCTTTGGTTTTGTATTATTGGTTGCATTTTGTTCTGGTGGTGGTGGTGGTGGTGATAAATGCATTATCAAAACTGAGAGGTAAGGTTTGATATGCTAGATTTTTTGTTGTTTTCATTTTAATGTAATTGAATGTATAACAGTATGAAAAGACTTCAAAGGTATTTCTTCATCATTCATATGTTAAAACTACTAAACCAATATTCCGAACTAAGTGTTTAACTTATTCTGACAGTTGACGTATGTACTTGTGAATATAAGTGAGGCACAGTTAATACAAACTCTAGCGGTTTTAGAAATTTGATTAACTTTG
Organism: Mytilus edulis; assembly: GCF_963676685.1. Lineage (NCBI taxonomy): Eukaryota > Metazoa > Mollusca > Bivalvia > Mytilida > Mytilidae > Mytilus > Mytilus edulis. Next base: position 18,203,753 of record NC_092354.1, read on the forward strand.
ATATATTACCCAAGAGTGCCATTCTTGTTTTTTTCCTTTTTTTTTCATATTTTCATATTATTTTGATTTGATCACTAAAGTGCCATTTTAAATTTGGTTCAGTAACCTCTTATTTCTTAAATTCGAAATTTGATTATTGAAAATCGGAAATCTTATTAAGTGCTTATTTTATGTGTTTCATATTGTTTCAAGTATAAATGTTACTAGAGCAGTCAACTTTTGTTCTAATCTTACAATCTTAATCAGTATAAAAAGAAACAACTTTGTGAACAATGGAAACCAAATTGCACGTAGACAATCTTTAGACAGAACATATAAGCAAAATTGAAAGACAGGAAAGTGGAGGCACCATCAGTTTTTCACAATACTATATACATAACAAGGATATAACTAAAGAAACAAAACGCATAAAGGATTGGATGCATTCCGAATAGGTGTTTTTAAAGAGCAAACATCGTCGTTTATAAACGCATTCTAACATTGCGAGTTTAAACTCATTCAAAAGAAAACAATTGGCAATTGTCATCGATCACATGATCCTTCTGGTATCCACATGTATATAACCTGAAATAAATGTTGCCATGGCTTTAAAACACAGACACATACATTAGGCCAACCTAACACTAACCCTAGAGATAATTATAGGAAGACTTATTGTCGACTAGGGTGGTCATGTTTTATATATATTTGGAAGTTAGCAACTGCGAGTAAAGTCTGTAAAGTGTAAACATGCAAGAGTGTTTTGTATCAACTGAGAAATATCAACACCATACAATTGGTCAAAAGGTTGAATTACTGCTGACCAATGAGAAATAATCAGTGGAGGTGTTCATTTATAACGTTTATCATCGCCTTTATTGTTGTTTTGATATACATGTTTTCATTACTTTTCAGCGGTGTCAAAACACAGGTGTGTTGTGCGGATTCTGAAGAAAAAGGAAATGATTGCATTGGTAAGAATATTTTTTACAACGTTTGTAAGTACAATACTGCATTAAATATTATATACAAATACAAAAGATAAACAGCTTAACAAGTACATTGTAAGTTTCATTTTATGGATCAAAATAGAAATTGGTTTTTTTTTGGCGGAGGAGGGTAGAAAATGTGATAGGTTTAAAAATACCCAAGTTGAAGGAGCTCAAAAAAGAAAATTTGATAATGTTCATTGTTAAATATCATCCTTTTTTTGGATTTAGAGCAGGTTTCGTTGCAAGCTTTAATGTTTTTTCAATTGAAAATAAAGGTAAAAAAATAATAAGTTATTATAATAATATTGCTATAATAGATATCATGTTTTTTTCTTCAAAAGCTTGTACAAAAGGATACACATCAAAAACTGGACATATATGCAGACCCTGTCCGAACAACTCATACGGTGATAGATGTAAACATGAATGTTCATGTTCAGCTTTTGAAATGTATGCATTGTTACTATGTCTATCTGCGAAACTTTAAATCAAGATGTTATGCCACCAGCTTTGAAATTAAGCTTATCATATAAACAACAATATCATTTGAATCTCATTTAAAATATTCATATGACTAGAAAACAAAAAATGGAAGCAGAAAAAAGGACGACAAGAGTAATATCAATAAAATCCGTAATGGAATCATCTGATTATCAATCTAAAGACACAGGACTCAGTATTCATTTTAACTTATCTCAATATCAAGTTTATCTGAAACTCTATAAAATATTCATGCGACACAAATAATGAAATATGTAAAAGGCAGCAAAATTGGCATATTTGCTCATTCAACATGTTCAAGTGATCTTGTCAATATAGGTTTCGCAAATAATCAGCATTTTAATTTGATCAATACAGTGTGAAACATCATTTGTTCTTTAAAACTAGATTTGTTTTGAATATGCACCTTTTTAAAGTTTACCACTTCTTTATAATGTCCTTTTTATGTTTTTTTATTTAAATGTATCCGAAAAATTATTATACATGTAATAAACAACTAAAGAATCGTTTATAGTTTTCACTTATAGTATACCGACAACGAGATTAAGGACAATTTTCGGACCAGGAGGAGTATATCCTAATACTTAAAGAATTTGGTTAATCATGCCCACTGTATAAATGATAATAATAAAAAAACCAACATAAATGCCTTCGTACTCATAATTTAAATATAGAAGTATGGTCATATGTGATGCTTCGCTGGGTGTCTATCGAGTAATTTTACATTTGGTGTTTTGATAATGTATAAGTCATTTATGAATATGTCTGCATACAGATATTAGTGAGTCTACCAGCTAGTACGCGTTTTAAATTAAAAATTGTAGACAATAAATTTTAATTGCAGTTGTAACATTGTTGAAGGCTGTGTTGAAATTTCAACTATCTCAACAACAGCCTACATTACATTTTCTGGTAAGTAATTCATAATTCAAATTACAGTTATGTTTATAATTCAAAAGTGAAAAAGAAGCAAAAGAAAAAAAAAAGAGAAACATAAATATTCTAAAGTTATTTTCATTATGTTCAGAAGTAGATAACTTTCTAAATGTTTTGTTACATAAAGCGTAGACGATACCTAATACGTTTTTATTGTTTAACAGGCCGGAAACTGTGAAAAGACATTATTGATTATTGATCCCGTTTAATCAGACAGCGATACGACATGAACAGTAAAAAAGTCGGATTACTATTTTCAATTACCTGAAATGTGCTATCATTATGTGAACGTAATCGTTTAAGTTCGTAACATTTCTCTACGTGTCGGGAAGGGTCCGAATAGTTCAACGAAGCACCCCGACAGTTAGGTGCGTCCCATAAAATTCGGGGATATCAGCCGATTTGGTCTAGTCAAAATACAAATATGTCGTCACAGATTCTGCTGTATCAGATCATAATCCTCACAATGTTCTGTGTCTTCGGCATATTCGGGAAAGTGTCCTGCAGAACGGCAATTATCTTGAGACATTTTTAATTGCTGCTTTTCTGCCGATTGAGTTCAGATTGCATCCAGATCTTGTCAATTGCGAACCGTTTTTGCCGAAACAGTCCCATTATTAATGAGAAACTCGTCAATGATACCCTCATCAATGTCGATAGTTAAATAATAAAGTATGACTACAGCCGATTGCAATGCGATGGACTTGACCGTGATAGGTTTACGTTCCGTCAGTAACTGCTCATCCCGAGTTAGTCGACAGTTTTCGAACGGATAAATTCCGTCAGAGTTGGTTCACTGTCTGGTGACTGTCTGATTTATCATGAATATTTAAATAGATATTGCCGAAATTATAATCTTATGTTTATAACTTATTTCTTTTCAGCAATTGATAAAAAAAAATATTTCACTTGCTCATATGTTTGGTCTGCAAACAATAAATCATTATGCTTTATGCTTATTGTTGATAATTAAGTTCATTTTCAATCAAATTTGTTCACCATCCATGTACTGTACATTTCTCCACCTGCATGATATGAGGCCTTTTTTAAACGGGGAAGTTTCCCAATAATTAAATCAAATGATAAAATTAACACATAAAACAACAATTGAAAATAATGTTTGTAGATTGCAGTATAAAGACAATAATAGTGCCTATGATTCTAACACCAAATGATATCTGAAAAATTAATATGACAGCTCCTTTTTTAACATTTTATTTTGTAATACAATAATAATATGTTAAATGTTTCCCGAAGATATTACAACTTTACCTGATATACCTGATGAAAGTACAAATGGACATTACTCAGATATTGATGATAATAGTGTAGATGGTATGTATATTACATGATTAGGTAAAATGCATACAGAAATAAAACAAATAAAATACAAAGCAGTATCACAAAAAAAAACTCCGAGGAATTTCATAACAGAAAGTCCTAATGCAAATGGCCAACTAAAAAGCTTAAACAAATAAAAAAAAAAGGACAGCATTTGTCATAATCCTGACTTGGTACAGTCATTTTCTAATGTAGATATAATAAGAGAACTTTCTGGAAAGGGTGCGGCTGAATTGATGATCAACGAAAATAAGAGCATAAATTATAACTTCATAATTTTGTGTACTGTTAAGGTTTTGTCCCTTTTCAGAGGTTTATCGTTATGGCTGTTATAAACGGCAGTTCTTTTTCTTTGAATTTTGCAAGTATACGAAATAGAATATTGAAGATTAAGTTTTCAAAACAATTGTTTGCAAACTTTTGTATTATCTCATGTATCCATTGAATAACATATCCAATACAAAATAAAGTCGTACACTCAAAAGCAGTGAAACGTTTTGTTTGCATACGAATATTGAGAATTCCAAAATCAAAACCGGATGCTGCGACAATGAATGCATCTCCTGCTATATATACATTACCCATCAGTTGAATACAGACCAATATAAGAAGTCTAATCATGTAGTTTGTAATAACGTATGCAACACGACGGGTGTCACATGGGAAGAAGGGACTGCCTACCCTTTTGGAGCACCTGAGATCAGCCCAATACTTTTGCTTACTCTTTAGTGTTCTATGTTGTATTTTATGTACATTTGTTTGTCTATCTATTTCTAAATTAGCCATGGCGTTGTCAGGTTATTTCCGATAAAAGAGTCTGAGTGTCCCTTTGGTATCTTTGCTGTTCTTTTTTAAACAGTTTATTTTACTGTTATGTATAATTATGTTTTGTTTTAATATTTTCTAAAAATCAATAGTCTGTTAAAGATTTAAAATGCTTTTGACCTTGCTTTTTCAGGGCGGTTGTCAACATAAATATTAGTTATATTTGCATTATCTGCCATAGTGATTGTTTTTGGTGTATGCCTATGCGTCATTTACTATAAATACAAGTCAGCAGCTAATAAGAAGAAGTCAACAATTATTCAATCACAAAATCCTCCGCTACCGGAACGTAATCATTCTTTTGAAACGGATTATCGGTTATATGACATTATTAATGACGCAGATTTGCTAGATGCCCATGATTTACAGCAAATGCAAATGTCGTCTGGTTATCTAGACGTTATAAGCACAGGAAGTGTTAAAAGCTCAAATATAGTTAGCCAAGATTCATCTTGCGGAATTATAATATCTGCTCAAACAGAAACACATGCACTCGAAGCCGATTATTTTTCCGTAATAAGTGGCAATACTACCTCATCGTCTAATGGCGAAAACCAGGAAGCAACCGAAGATTACTTAAATCCATATCAGCCAGTACTTAAAATGTCGCCACTGACAGAAACAGAATATCTTACACTAGCAAAAGTGCATACATGTACAACAGATGATAGTTTATCAGATTATAAAACAAGCGAAATTATTCAAAATGAATATGAACCCCCGGATCGTCTACAGCTGTATCCTATCAATATTGGAGGTAACGATTCTAAACATAATATAAAAGGACATGTATCAATGTCATGTGCAAATTTGAATGTCGAACGGTTAAATATCAACAAAATGCAAGAAATAGAAGACACCAATAAAACTTCAACTGAAGACAACGGGTTTGACTGTTACACAACTTTCAAAACTAAATCCGAAAGTGATGTATCTTGTACATAAAACATGTTATGAAGGAATGGTAGTTCGTTTTTTCTCTAAAAAAAATGTGAGAATCTTTAGTAGATATTTACATCTTTTCAATAACATTTGATATCCCCAAATCCTGTGTTAGCATGCAAGTGCTTCAATAAGGTTTTTCAAAAAACAATAATTCAAAACTTATCAATATCGATCAAGGAAGTTTAGTATAAATATTTAAATTCGATAAGAACTAAACCAGTAACCGTTTTCCCTCTCATGAATTGTAACAAACAAATTAAAGTAATATTCGTACACAATTGCTTCTGAATGTTTATATCGTTTTAGCTGTCCAATATACACACGAATAAATATGTACGCATACAGTTAAAGAGTATACTATTTGATCAGATATATTGGAAAATAGAACAACACTCATCTATTCAACACAATCACAACATGCACAAAGAAGATCTAATTCGAAATGTATTTAACTTAACAATCTGTCAAAGAATATATTTGTATAAGAATTTGACGTTTTCAACGGAACCTTCACAGTCCTGACTTGGTAAAGACAATTTTTGGATGAATATTGTGGATTGATATGAAAATAAAATTATGCAGTATGATTGGCAAGGTGACAACTTTTCACCAGAGAATAGATAACACTGAAATTAACATATATAGGTCCCGATACGGACTTCAACCATAAACCAAGCCTAAATTACATAATCTGCTATAAAAAAAACACTATCATGTAAAACATTTCAAACGAAAAAACAAAGGACATAACTAGTATACAAAAACATGAACGAAAAACAAACATTTGACACAGCAATAACGGCAACCATTACCTGGGACAGGAATACCGATACAAAAATTGCGGAATAATTATAGGCTTTTTATTAACAAAAAAAGTCGTCGATTGAACGAGTTCAACTTATATTAAAAAATCTAGACCTTGTTTTCTGGTATTTCAAAATTCAAAATTGAGGAAGACATCCTATCTACCTGAATACAAAAAATGTATGATACGAGATATATTTATTTCATTTTCTATCGTAAATTTTCCATTTTTAATGGTGACGTTCCCTTATCACTATCTTCTGGTGTTTAGATATCTCAACTTGTACGATTCGCTTTTGCATGTACGAACGCATGAGGTTTTAGACAGAGAAATGTCTGTGTTTTAAAAAAAAATAATTGTAAACCCAGCTGTTGGCATGACACGGATTATGTTCTTGTCATATATGTTCTAAACCACTTACAGGGAGGAGTGTGACTGACATTCATAGGATGAAAACATAATCTTTCAGTCAGTTTAATTGAGGTGTGGAGCTGGCATGTCAGTAATTGCTAGTAGTCTGATGTTATTTATGTGTTATTGTCATTTTCTTTATTTTTGTTTGTTTCATATTTTGACATCGGACTCGGACTTCTCTTAACTGAGTTTTACTGTGCGTATTGATGTGCGTTTGTTTTTCTACATTGGCCAGAGGTATTTAAAAACAAGGGTTGATTTCAGGTGCTTCGGAGAGTAGAGAGATCCTGCTCCACATTTGGCACCCATCGTGTTAGTTTTGTGATAACATCCAGTAAATAGTCTTATTCGGTAGGTCACATTCATGAAAGGGGAGGGGATTGTAGCTACGACGTGAGGAACATATCCGATATCATTAGTAAAACAGTTGCTCCATAACGGTCAACCAACTCGTGATGGCGTGCGTAAAAGGCGAAGGGATGATTTCAACTTCACCATTTGGAACTATTGGTTTAATAGATTCCTTGTGAGCAGCAACCCTCTATATAAAATCATAAAATGAAATGCAATCACGGGAATATTGTATCAATTAGGAGATAAATATCCCCGTATACAAGTGCTTCTGAAATGCTGCTACTTAGAAATGGAAAGTTTTCAATTGGAAAGCGGAAATCATCTCTTTTGTCGTAAAGATTTGCTTTCAAACGACCCTCATTGTCAACTTCTAGATGAAAGTCAAGATAGAGGCTGACTTGACATTTCAGTAGTTTAGGGGTGCCATGTTGCCAACTTACGTTTTTCAAAACGTATTTTGTTAGTATCAATATCACAATGTTTGAGTACCAAACGAGACACCCCTCAATAAAATAAGTATGCTTTTGAGTTTTAATTAACTGAACTATCTTTTGTGGGAAACTATCTACACAATGAATAAAAGAATTCCAAAGAAAAAAATATCTTATTTGACCTATATGACAACTTTATATCTTTCGATAAAACTGTTTTGGAATAAACAGATTTAAAACATACATAAATATGTATTACCCCTATCACAAGGTAACGAGATAGATGCCTCATGTTAGCTAGCAGATATTCGGAATTGTTTGAATCAACACTATGAAAATAAAGACATGCATTATAATTTTCAATAAGACATCTTTTCGCTAAAAACGTAAATAGACAAAAGATGTTCAAGGACAGTTTTTCCAATCGAGTGAAATCTACCTGTGAATATAAAAATAGTTTAACTGAACACTTATACACAGGTAAACTCCAAAAAATTAGACACATAACAAATATTTCGTGTCGGATGGACCGGATTATGAAGGGTATGTTTCATATTCAGATAATTCTTTTTTCATTTAACAGTCAACCAGAACAAAAAGTGAATTTTACGCTAGATTTTTCTTTATGAATATTTCAAATAACTGTACATAATTAAACTTGCTACCTTATTGATCGTTTTTGAATGTCCTAATGCTATTTAGTGTGTAATCGTTTAAGTGTGTCAGCGTTTTGGTTCACCTTGTAGGTGAGTGTTTTTGATATACTTTTTTTTTGCAGTACACAAAAACAAACAAATATTTATTGATACCGTCATTATTCAGGAATAGATCGTCTCATATGTAACATAAACAAATATAAGTTTATATGTTGATAAATACTCATTTTCGTCCGGTTCTAAAAATAGCAAAGTACTTGTATACGTACATTAAATCTCAAGAAAGACGGTGTCATGTCTATTGGAATCCAAAACTAGTATTAAATTTGTAAATAATCGGCGTAACGTATATACATGAATAATACAGAAGATACATTCTGCAATATTTCAAAACTTTAAAGTGTGGTATAAGATAGTTTTTTATTCAGTCATCGCCCTCTATACGATTCAGAGTGAAGAAAAGAAAAGACGATAAACACATTTTTCCCATTCTGTGTTAACTTTCAGTCTATAAAAAAATGCATACCAAACCATCAAAGATAATAGTTATTCAAGATACGATATCGGTAACCTGTAATTGATAAAAACACATAATATTAAAACGCAAAATGACTAAAACAGGAAATTTAACTGACTACACACCTCATTGAATTTTCCGATATGAATATAAAAGCACGTATATGATTTATGGGACATATATTCTGCATCAACAAAATTTATGGTTAATTGTTTATCAAAAGTAAATGTTGGATAACGGTATATCGCTCACTGGAATATATTAATAAGCTTTTACTTAAAAATACGATGACATTTATTTTGAATAAACTACATCTAATAACACGACGGGTGCAACATTTGGAGCAGGATTTTCCTACCCTCCTGGAGCACATGAGATCGCCGCCGTCTTTGGTTGGGTTTATGTTTCTAAGTCTTTCGTTTTTTATATTGTGCCTAAGATGTAATTTGCAAAATAATGTGCCAATACCTATAACAATCATCCAAATGTTTATTCTAAAAAAAACGCAAAAAAACTCCAAAAAACAAATGCTATGGTATCCATACAAAATAACATGTTTTTAAATACTCATTAACTTATTGGTAAATTTAAAGGAAATTTTTATGCCACAACTGAAAATGAAGTTTAATGAGATAAAAATATACAAACATAGTCATAGAAATTGTTCAACAGTGATTTCTCCTGATCTTGAAAAGATTGCCATTTTAAACTTGGACTTGTGCGCTTAAACTTGTCCAACCACATATCCTTGTTGCTGACTTAAAGTCATATGAAACAAGTGAGTGGTGAAAAATAATGTTTATCCGATTCTTGAACCAATGCATGTATATATCATAAACTTAGTCATCTGTGCACGATTTTATCATTATTTTCGCAAATATATCATATAATCGTCAATTTATTTTCTCTCGGTTTGTTATGATTTAACAAATATGGCTGCTCATTAAATGCCGTGTTTTGAAGCCGAGTTTTACCGATTGTCACCTTATAGTAAACAAATCACAAAAAGCATGGGTATTGAGCACGTGTTTAACATGTATAATCAGATATTTGTTTATTTCAATGATAGATCCATGCGTATTGCGATCACCGGATTTTTACGAGGAGGGTTAAGCTCGGGTCACTATGCATACGGAAAATATGTCGGCGAATTGCTTCCTGGAAGCAAGCAATTAAAAATAAGTAAACTTCTTCGAAATGTGGACAAATTAAAGAATTTTCCTCAGAAAAAAGTATATGTACATAAGTTGTATAGTGAAAACTTTCCATTTAGTTATAAAAAAACATATGCATATTTTTTTTTTAATTTGAGGTTTCTTATGACTTTAAATATCATTTTAATCCGGATATACTATCTACAGAAAACGATAAAGTCAATGTTTTTATTAGGTTATCCAATCGAGTTTGATCTTCATATTAGATATTTCTATTTTATTTGAACGATGTTTTTAATTTTGTTTAATTGGTTTGAATGTTTTAAGAACAGCTTGTGTTATTCGGTTCAAAGGTAATTAAGAAAAGCTATGATTTAAATATGAAGGCTAAACATATTGTGATCAAGTTAAATCTACTTCAAAATAATCATTTTCATGACGTCACAAAAACAAACTCAAAGTTAAAAATCTACAGTTTGCAACTTTAACTGATTAGTTGATTATCAAATACTTGTACGTTTTATAACCAGATGATTATTGATATTTATTGATTGGGACTATTTCGAGGAACATTTTTGGTGTTTGACAATAATATGATATTGAAAAGCCTGACATGATCGAGAACGGCTTACTATTTAATATTTTATGGGCACGTTTTTTTTTGGGCAAATAATCATATTCTTCGTGAAATATTTATGATTTCCCTACCACCAGGGGAAATCTTTCTTGCTGGTACTGTCAAATAGTATACCAGACATCAGTCAAAAAGTGGAAAACAGTACAGATTGTGAAGTAGATAAATTGAATAAATGATCACTCATGCAACACATTTTTTAAGATCCTGAACAAAAACTGTTAAACCAATTTTACAAAACAAACTGAACATAATTGATACTCACGTTTGTATCCGAATGAAGCGTGTTTGTTGTTTTAAAATCAAGAATTCATTTCGTATATCATATGCATCCGAGTACCCATAATTATATTTCTGTTGTTAGTTAAGTTGAAGTCAGTATCATATTTTTTTTTTATGGATACAGATATTTAATCTACATTTGATGATTATGATAATGATGATGATGATAAATCAATTATAGACATGAAAGAATTCAACCCAGTTAACGCTATCGCCTTTACAATCCTTGTTTTCCAAGTAAGTATATGCATATTTGTTATGCCATTCCGCGAATAAGGAAGCACTCAACAGTTAGAACATATAAAACTAAAAATGAGCCACAAAATGTTTTATCATCCTAGATTTCTGCTACACTAACCTTACTGTTTGTGTTGTACATGTACATATGAATGTAATCAGTATCTTCCATAGATTTGATTTTCAAAAGTTAAAAGGGTGAAAAATAATTCCTTTTCTGTGTATCCAAGGCAACATTCTGCATTTATTTACCATAACATATTGCAAATGGGGGGGGGGGGGGGGTTAAACATGTCACATATCCACCCCAAAATTGGATCAAACAAAAATGTCGATGCCTTGGAGTGATACCTTTACAGAAACTGTTTTCATAAATCTTCCTAATGATAAAAAGATTGGTGTCTTTTCGCTTCATTTTTTTTATTTTTTTTATCACAAAGTTCTTGCGACAAAGAGTGGGAAAACATAACAATAATTGCAGGACCAATGTATGGTATGGACATTCAAAATGGACTGTCATACAGAAAACACCCTATATTACACACATTAAATGATATTTATGTTAGCATAAACCCAATACGAAGGCTATTTTAATACTCAGCTATCCAACAATAAATTGCACACTAGCCCTTATATTTGAAATATCCACAAGGGCAAAAATGCCAAACTACACCCCGAACTGTGCACTGCTACCTAAGACAGGTGGTACACAGATTTTAAAAACGGAGAATTTTAGGCACTATTTTTAGCTGTAACAAATGAAAACACGTTAACATATGGAAGATTGTACTTTTTTTCAATTCTATGGTACTTTCACTATGTACTATTTGCAGGTAAATATGCTATCCAAACGATTTAAACTTTCACTGAATTAAAGCACAATCTTCTATTATTTTTGGATTACAACTGTGATGCAAAACACCTATACATATCAATATGACGTCATTGTATACAGATATATAAATTACACTATCAAAATTTAATTCTAAATGAAAAGTGTTTAATATGATTTTGAGTAATTGTCATCGTGACGTTGATGGATGGACAAAAGGGTAATACTTTTTCAACTACTAATTTACATCCAATACTGTAATAATGTCCTTTTACAGAAATTTGAAAATTTGAAAAAAACTGCAAATACAGTTTACCTAGACTCTAACAAACAAGAAGGTAACGATTAACTCTTAAATTTAAGGATAGTGTACAGGCCAATAATATCAAAGCTAGTTTAATACTATAAAGAAGAAAAGCTAAGCACGAAATAAGAACGACGTAAAAAGACAGCTGTTTAAAATATCACTGCATATACACAAAGAACTAAAAACATGACACACACAGAACAAGCACAAAACGTTAATCACAGGTGCTTTAAACATATAAGAATACCATCTTCAACTATTACTTCCTTCATACTGTTTTTTGCTCATGACACGTATACGTAATTTCGGCCGAAAACTTTTAACAAATAAACTAGACAAGAAATATTCATGTTCGCTTTGACTGATTCTCATTTGCTGATTACAGATTATAGTATTTGTTGAATCATATGACTTCAAATGTCCTTCACAAGGAAACTGGAAAATTAGAGCACAAGTTAAGTGTAACAGCACAGTTAAATACTTTTGCCTGTATAACAATGTGGATGAAATTTATGTTGAGGGTTGTAACGGACCAGATTGGGATAGAAAAGGTACTTAAAAATAAATAAATATAATGTTAGAAAAGAAACAGTATTTGGGAAGGAACAAACAACTACATGGTATTACACCTTATAGGTCAATGACAGATAATTTCTCTTTGTAAAGATGTCATCATGTTTTGAATTATACACTAGTGTATGTACATAATTAAATCTTTTGGAGCAGTGGTTGATTAACACTAAAACGCAAGTATAAGAACACTGTTTTTTTGTAAGAAAAAAATACCGCAATTATCAATAAATTACTGCAAAAATGATACAAATAAGTGTCAACAGAAACATTGTTATTTATGATAGTTTATCAGCATTCCCGTCTTGAGTCAATTACAAATTGAACTTTTTTTAGAAAAACGGACAAAATGTTTTTTGAGATATCCCTGGTTCATCAACTTTCTACTCAGAAACTGGTGACTATTTAACAAGTCTAAGTAGGAGCTGCGAGATCTTGAATATCGAATAAATTGTAAATATATATCCCATATGCAGGAGCAGTTGGTACATTGATAGTAAGGTTTGTGAAATGGATAATTCAAAATAATAAACGTATAGTTTGTCATAGATCATAGTACTGAGATAACTGTGTATGTAAAATTCTAGGTATAAGTCTAAATATAAGCCGGAGAAAGCCATTTCTATTGTTTCTAGATTTTGGGGATATATTAATGGAACATCATCAATATATCTGAATGTGGTTTAAATTACCTGGCTTCTTTGATCTTCTTGTTTTTGACAAGAGTCTAAAGGAATTCGTATTGATATGAAAATGAGGAGAGATGAACAAAGAGAGGTGCACAGTTCGTTCCCATAGGAATGCCGACAATTTGTTGAAAATGTCTACTTCTAATTAGAAGTACCAGAATACTGATCATTTGTTTTTCTGTGTAGCATAGTTTACCTTTTTGTTATCTTTTAAATGCCCCAAATTAATAAACCAATAGCGTATGCTACCATTTTAATGTTGTGAAACATTGTGGCTTATTTCTTCTACTAGGTGATTGTTTAATGTCACATATGAAATAGTGGTTAACAGGGTAAAAAAATGTTGATAGAAAGAATTATTTAAAAATCCAGATTTGAAATTATTAAAAAGTTCTTAAGCATATTGTAGAATCCAAATATGGTTCATACCGCCACCGAGTAAACAGTTTCATAATGTTCCTTCATCATCTTTCACTGCCGACAAAAAGAGTTGTGTGTTCCAGCGATAGTAGAGATAATTGCTATTTTTTTTTAATTTTTAGAGTTTGTTTTGATTAAAATAAGCAACTAAAGAGATATATTCATATAAATCACCTGTGTAACAAACATATTTGTTTTGATTCTTGCTTTCATCTACTTGGTTTTGCCTGTTATGAACCAAACACGTATACATCTATATGGTACACCAATAGTGTTGATATGTTGAAAAACCTATGAGCGTTGGATAACTTTTTTCAATATTTCCGCTAACACATATGTTTTATTGGCATTTCACTAATTTCCCTATTCCACAACTTCAAACAAACTGAATATCTCCGTTGTCAAGAAAAGAAGGAGAAAATGCAGTCCCATAACATAGCTGAAGGAACACCAATAACACCATGACAAAAAACAAAAAAATAGGAAAAATAACTATAAATCTACCACTTACTAAACTGAAATGAACGGTAATGATAACTGTTTCCAAAAATAGATATTCAAAATGCAATAATATTAATTTCAGAAATAATTCATATAAACCAACTCATATAATATTGGGATACGCTTATATAACTACCCATACTGTTAACTTATTTCATTTTGTGACTTTCACGAGCATATATCATCGCTAATATCACACAAACTTCTCTAACACCAACTCGTTAAATTATCATAAATTACCCGTCGTAAAGCTGAAACAAAATCAATTTCCTTCACCTTCTCTTTTGCCATGATACAGAGGTTTTTGGTTTTAAGATAAAATCTGATTTAACCAAACACCTTCAATTGATCATAAATTAAGTTAGATCTTAAACGACCCATAGTTATTTATTCGTATTATTTGAACAGATATCATTTTAATGTTTCATATGCAGAAAAGGTAGATTGTATTATTCATTATTGTGGTGTTACAGGAAGTAAGCGAATATTTTCCGGATCTTTTAATAGAGGACACTGTACACAGACGCGCTATCAGCCATTTTATTTCCAAACAAATGAGAGCATGAGTGATTGCATATATGCAAAGTCATTCTGCAAAACAGAAGGACAAACTGTGTATGCAGACTACTCAGCAAAGTATGATACAACATGTCGATGTGATAACAAGAATAACTATGTGTTTATCAAATCTCCTAAGAACTTGTGTTATTGTACTCCAACAGAGGAAGACTGTTCATGTTATCTTAAATCATGCCATGTGAACTTAATACTGTCAGAAGGTAAGTTATCTTGGTTTTCGTGTTTAACTTGGTAAATATACAACAAAGTATGATTGCATGCACCAGCTTTGATCCAACGACACTTTGAATTTATAAATCTTGAAAATACAATCCACTTATATTCAATTAATGCGCTAATATTTGATGTTCGACTTGACATCTTACTTAAATAATAAAATTGAGAATGGAATGACTGCTTTTCTTTCTACATTAAAAGATGGCCTTCGAATTATTGTGATAAAATATTTTCGACCAGTGGTGTCGATCAGATGTTGATTTTCAAAATATTATTAAACATATGTTAGATCTACTGCTTAATCTCTGATCACAGTCTCTGCAATTTTGAAGCGACATTAAGAACTTGGATTGTTCTACGCTTTACACTACTATTCCCGTACTCAACAAAATGACTTCACCATCTCATTAGACAAGAGAACTTTCTTTACAAATTGGAATCGTAGGTTGAGGTTATAATAATTCTTATTCTGTAACGAGTCGCATTAATTCTATCAGCAAATACAATGAAGATGATATTACCAAAATTCTACACTTTTATATCGACAATATATTTGTTGATTTTGTAGGATTTTTAGTCGGTATGCTAATTGGTACTTATTCTACACCAATTATTGTCGGTTTTGTTCTCGTATCAAGCAGAGTTTATTCACAACCTTCTGAAAGGAAAACAGAAAACACCTTCAAAATTGTTTAGTTTTTCTCTCAGATGTATTGATTGTGTCCTTTGACGGATTTACCCATATTTCAGTCAGTACTAGCTTGCATTTGATCATATATCCAAGCAAAATTTGAAAATAAGGATACTACTAATATAGATGGACTTCTTCATACCTTGTTCTTTTCCTCAATATTGTCTACCATTGAAGAATTAATACAGAAATATATAACAAGTGCGATGATTTTAACTTCCCCATTGTTGATTTCCCACTCTCAGCAGTAACAATTTATTTCACGCTGAGTATTCGATAATATAAAAGAAGATGTGGTATGAATGCCAATGAGACAATTATCCACAAAAGATAAAAAATCTAGTTTAGAGATGAACAACAAAATTATCCATTGTATGCTCTAAACCCTCGTCCAAGTATAGTTATATTTATCATTTTCTGAATCTTTGAACGCAATGTTTTTGTTTTTTTCAGATTATAAATGTATTAAAAATGACGACCAGACAAACCCAAAATGTATAGATACCAATAGGTAAGATAATAGACGGTTAATTTCTTTCTGGTTCAGCTGTCATCTTGTAATTACACATGCTAATAAACATACAAAGTATTAATTAACGCGGACGTATTTAATAATGAAGTACAAATGTATCTATGCTGTGTTGACCAATTTTTATCAAAGCATTATAAAATCGGAATAATTTTGAGATTGTTTGTACTAAACATGCTAAATATATATGAACTCAAACAGATAGTTTGCCTGAAATAATATCTTGTTTTATCATAGTCCTGTTTTGACACTGGCATTCCCTGGTTTAAATGCATCTATTAGATAACAGGTTAATGGATCACACAAGTTGTGCTGCATAAAGTCGTTTTCACGAATACACATAACTGCTAGTACTCTTAAACTGTACTTTTTTGTTTATTTGACTTGTTGTTACTATTTCTAACTAGTTATCAAAAGTACCAGGATTATAATTGTATACGCCAGACGCGCGTTTCGTCTACATAAGACTCATCAGTGACGCTCATATCAAAATAGTTATAAACCAAACAAATACAAAGTTGAAGAGCATTGAGTACCTAAAATTCCAAAAATTTGTGCCAAATACGGCTAAGGTAATCTACTCCTGGGGTATGAAATTCCTTAGTTTTTCGAAAAATATTTTATCAATTCTATATTTACATTGTATCATAGATAAGATTTATTCGTTCAGTGTATGTTAACTTGTGCTACAATGTAATATGCTTTTTGATGGAGTGAAGTCATTTCAATGGTATTCTATAGTGTGTCTCTCTGTGTTGTAATGTTACAACTATTGGGTGACGATTGATACCTATATAATCATTTAAACCAGCTGCATTTGTTTGAACCTGTCAGGTCTGATGTTCAGTAGATGTTGTTTTTTGGTGTGGTTTATAAGAGTTTCTCGCTTCTCGTTTATTATATAGATTAGATCGTTGGTTTTCGAGTTTGAATGGTTTCAACTCTAGTCATGTTTGCGGCCCTTTGTAGCTTCAACACAGATCATTGCCCCAAACCGAACAGCTTCAAGATCTCTTGTGGAATATTGTTGGATTGGCAATTACACCACATCTTTTTTTTATATTAAACTCAAAATCAATCATCAGTTTTTATTTATTATTAGATCGTTTTTGTATTACTAAAATCGGGGTCCCTTAAACCATTATCAAAAGTGACCTGTTTTGTCTTGATCTAAGACAGGCATCGAATCAATGATCAGGATGGAATTAGGAAAAGACGTGCTATTGTGATACAATGAGCAGTAGTGTTTGTGTAGTCAATTTATGCAATAAGTTAATATTTGATGTTTGACTGGTTGCATTCCATAATTGATAAACAAAAACTGTAAGAACAAATCTGAGAATGCCGAACAAACCTTAATGTTTACAAGACAGTTTCAACATTTGTTCAATCGTATTCTGAGTCTTAATAAATAAATAAATAAATAAATAAATAAATAAATAAATAAATAAATAAATAAATAAATAAATAAATAAATAAATAAATAAAAATAAATAAATAAATAAATAAATATTCAATTCCTTATTCGTATGTTCTGTAAAACATGAAATTAATTGAGAATAACCTGTTAAGCAAACATAGAATATTTAAATTCAGATAATTAATTTGAAAATCATTTACAGATATAATGCAACTGTGAATAAAGATAGATGGCTTCACAAAGGAAAGACACATTGGTGGATGATCGGATCAGGTTAGTTCTTAAGCTATTGTTATATACTGGTTTATTAACGTTAATAAATTGTAGGCTATTCTTGGTCAAAACGGGGAAATTATTTTTAAATGATTTTATTCATACAATCCTTTAAACTATTCAAAAATGAATAGTCTCGCACTACACAAGTATAAGACTAAAACAAAAATCAATTTTTTTTTTAAAGTTGAGATCATATCTTTCATCTTGACACTTTATTAGGGATTTTCCCTTTTTATGTTCCAGAAATCATAAAGAAGTATGATGCATAATGTCTGCAATGGTAACATAACGCGATTTAAAAGTCAATCACTCGGTTAATATATTCTTTAGTTTCTTGTGTACAATTTGGAAATTAGTATGGCGTTTATTATCACTGAACTATATATTTGATTAGGGGCCAGCTGGATAACACCTCCGGGTGCGGGAATTTCTCGCTACATTGAAGACCTGTTGGTGACCTTCTGCTGTTGTTTTTTATATGGTCGGGTTGTTGTCTCTTTGACACATTCCCCATTTCCATTCCCAATTTTATTAAATAAAATGATACACTTGTGTACTTTTATAAAAGGTGGCTTCACAACTTAATTTCCGAAAAGTCTTACACCGAAAAAAAAAACGAAACCTACAAGATACAGAAACCATATAAAAATTTCAAAGAAAAAAACACATATATTTAAATCATATTGAACAACGCGCAACATACTCGATGTTGAAACGTGAAGTGGAAATTATTGAGATACGGCTTAGTTGACGACGTAGGTTTGATAAGAGTTGAAGATAATAACGCTCCCTGTGCATGTTATGGGAATCCTTATAAAGAATATCAATAAATGCTGTAAAAAAAGAATGAATACTGAATTTGTAATAGAATTGGACAATTTTCCCCCGTCATGTAACACAGTTGTAATAGAGGTTTCCAGATTTGCTACGTATCAGGTACGGTTGGTACGTAACACAACCGTTGGTGCTGTTTGGGAGGTTTCATTTAATGCATGAGATTATTGTATGTATCATGATAAAAATAGAGAAACAAAATTGCATATCAGTGATAAAAACCGTTATCTTTTATTTTATTACGATTTCACTGCTTCTAGAAAACCTTGCATGTGATTTTATACGATAAAATTTATTCTGTGCCCAAGAGAATGAATCAAACAGTCCTTACTGGAACTGAGTTGCCTCGACCTTTATATTCTAAATATAGATTTGCGTTTCTGTATAGCTATTCTGTTTTTGTATATTAAGAAAAGGATTAGAATAAAATCTAATACTGAAATATAAATTGGAATTATTAGAAATTACTTAATAATATCTTACTTGAACCTTACTGGTGTCGTTAATGGCTACATAGACGGATCCAGGGGAAGGGGGGCTTGGGGACCTCCCCCCAATTTCGGGGATAAAAATGGTTGATTATATAGGGAATCACTGAAGCATGGATGGAGCGCCCCCCCCCTTATGAAAAGTTCTGGATGCGTCACTGAACTAGTACACGTGCTAATGGCAAAAATGAGTTCAAAATTGTGTTGATTTCTCATTAAAATAAATTTTTATTAATTAAGCTATCTTTTCGATCATTTGAGCAACATTTTTTCATAAAACGCAACACACATTGTAAAACTATCGATCTATCTTTTTACTTATATTTTGTCACTGAACTTTTAATAAAATTGTTGATTATATTAATTGTAAGAATATAATTTTTATGACACTAACGAAAACCATTTTTTGAGTAGAAATATTTATCATCACGATGTTACTTCATCGTGTCAGCTTATTATTATTATTATGTCACTAGATATTGTTATTACATTAATATTTGTAAATATTGTCGCGAGTAAAATTGCACATGCCTGCGAGTAGTATAATATAATCTACGAGGGGTAATATTAAACCAATATCCATTCATTAATCCTTTGGTCGTACAGCATTGCCAGAAAAACTTCATACAACACAGCGTATTTTGTTCACTGATAACAGCCATAATTTGACGCTATATTTACACTTAGTCTAATGCAATATGAATATGTCTTTCTAACTCTTCGTAATGTTCTACGGAAAATACTGTGTTGCTATATAATGTCTTTTGCACCATTTACAACTGATTTATGGACTCAAAATTAAGGATCATTTTCATCGGTTGGTAAATGTTTCTTGTAATTTGGTTCAGGTTTATATGTACTAGTATCATGAATACGATATTACTTTTAAAAAATAGTTTAACTTCAGTTTTTCTGAGTTTTCTCTCTCGGCTTACTGCGAAAAAGATATTAAAAAGGGCATGTTTCTTAAATTTATAGAGCATATTGATTTTATGAGGGTTTTTTTTTTTATAAAGAAAAACTTTAAGCCCGACGGTAAAGATAATTGTCCAAAAAGGAAGGATGCCAAGTAAATACGATATCAGCCATATCTCTATGCATAATTGTTCAAATTGAAGATGTAAACGACCTTGTATTTTTTATAACTTCATTCCGGATGTCTGATTTTTTTATTATTATCTTTATTCAATTCTTCAACATATATATTACATATTACACAAAATTATCACAAGGCAATGTTATTAAGTATAATGACATACATAATCAGTACAGAAATAAGAAATCATGCGTTTTGACACCTTCGGTTTCTTGTAACAGAGTATAATTTTTTTTAAAGTATGTCTGATTATGTCTCTCTGGACTTTTTTATCTTGATTCTTATATCTCTTGACAACTGTAATAGACCTGTCGCGCACAGACAGTTCAGTGATTTGGTTTTATATTAATTTTGTCATTTTTCTTTTGTTATTAAGGTCAATTTATTTCGTTCAAATACATTTTATTTGATCATGTTTTCTAAAAACTTACCAAAATAAATACAAAACTTTAACATTTTATAATGATACATAAAGTTATTACAAACAAAATTTATAAAGTTTTAAATTTGTTTTGTAATTTAGCTCCTTTGTATCTATGTAGTTTCACGGGGAAATAACTCTTAACTATAAAACTTTCGTACCGACGGTTACTTGCAACGGTTGCTTGAAAGCATAATCGAGTGCACACACTACTGTTTTCTACGAATACAAGAAGAAACCACATGAAATTAGTCCCAAATTACAGCTAAAAATTCTCTAAACAGTTCTGCATATGATTCCTAAAACATTTGTTGATATAAAGTGTATACATCAATAATTTTCAAAAGTTAAATGACGGCTCCCACTTCGTACTACGGTTGGTACGGTAGCAAATCTGGAAACCTCTACTGAGAGGATCACGCCTGACGTTCAAACCTAATATATTAGATAAGTCCAACCACGGGATTGATGCAAGATATCCGAAGCTGATTATTCAGCACTTGATCATTGATATAATTAATTAATTTCTGTATATAATTATGTACTCGAAATATTAGACATACACTATTGGACAAGACAATAAAGTGGTTCTGAAACCAGACAGCCTTTACCATACAGGACTTCAGTTGTTTTAATTGTCGGCTTATTATGGTTTTGAAACTTCGTCTTTGCTTCGAGCGCCATTGTCTAGTCTTTCAATCAGCACATCTAGAATACCAGCTTATAACACTGGTATCTCTGATGAGTATTAAAAGAAGAAATATAACGACAAGTTTAAATTTTGATGCTATTCTTTTTATAAAACAATATAATTTATATGAATGTAAACAGAAATTCCAATGTAAACCCCTATGATACTTTGCAAATCACGATAATTGCGTCTGTAAACAAAATTCCGTGTATGGTATTGAATTATGTTTTCAAAGTTATCTTTTGTGCACGGCATCAAAACTGTAGTTGGTTTCGAATTTACTACTCCAAAATCAAAACAAGACATTTTCATTCCTAATAACAAATCAAAAACATATTAAACATCGTGTGAATTATACACTTGCGGATCTGTTATAAAAAAAAAGGAATAATGGTCGACTTTAACTATAGCTGACACTGGGTCATATACAAATAAGTAAACTATATATATATTTTTTTTTCTTCTGGAGTGTGATAAAATTTAATTTCTGAGCCCGTTGTATGATCACAGGATTGTAACTAGTATCGACACACCTGAAAGTCGTATACGGCTTTTTCTCTTATTAAATTATACAAATAGAGGTATCTATTTTATAAACTTATCTACTTTTTCATATTCATGTAAAATAAAGGAGTTTTTTTTAAATTAAAAGTCAGTTGTATCTAAAATATTGTCCTCCATCTTCTGTAGATTTGAAACAGTTATCACGTCACTAAAACGATCTGTCTGTCTTCTATAAAAAATGGTATAAACGGGAAAGTCTGATACAAAATAGTTGTTTGAATACCGTTATCAATATTATTGATATTCGTATATCTCATTAAAAACAAGAACTATCTTTAAACTAGAGGCTCTAAAGAGCCTGTGTCGCTCACCTTGGTCTATGTGCATATTAAACAAAGGACACAAATGGATTCATGACAAAATTGTATTTTGGTGATGGTGATGTGTTTGAAGTTCTTACTTTACTGAACATTCTTGCTTCTTACAATTATATATATAATGAACTTTGCCCATTAGTAACAGAGAAAAATATTTGGTAAAAATTTACATAAATATACCAAATTAATGAAAATTGTTAAAAATTGACTATAAAGGGCAATAACTCCTTAAGGGGTCAATTGACCAT
The DNA here is from genome assembly GCF_963676685.1 of Mytilus edulis. Lineage (NCBI taxonomy): Eukaryota > Metazoa > Mollusca > Bivalvia > Mytilida > Mytilidae > Mytilus > Mytilus edulis. Next base: position 18,226,445 of record NC_092354.1, read on the forward strand.
TTAGGTCATGTGGACTTATTTGTAGATCTTACTTTGATGAACATTATCGCTGTTTACAGTTTATCGCTATCTATAATAGTATTCAAGATAATAACCAAAAACAGCAAAATTTCTTTAAAAATTACCAATTGGAGGGCAGCAACCCAACAACCCGTTGTCCAATTCATTTGAATATTTCAGGGCAGATATATATTGACTTGATTAACAATTTAACTCCTTGTCAGATTTCCTCTAAATGATTTGGTTTCAGAGTTATAAGCAAAAAACTACATTTTACCCCTGTTCTATTTTCAACCATGGTGGCCATCTTGGTTGGATGGCCAGGTCATCGGACACATTTTTCAAAAAAGGTACCACAAAGATGATTGTGGCCAAGTTTGAATTAATTTGGCCCAGTGGTTTCAGAGGAGAAGATTTTTGTAAAAGATAACTAAGATTTACAAAAAATGGTTAAAAATTGACTATAAAGGGCAATAACTCCTAAAGGGGTCAACTGACCATTTCGGTCATGTTGACTTATTTGTAAATCTTACTTTGATGAACATTATTGCTGTTACAGTTTATCTCTATCTATAATAATATTCAAGATAATAACCAAAAACAGCAAAATTTCCTCAAAATTACCAATTCAGGGGCAGCAACCCAACAACAGGTTGACCGATTCATCTGAAAATTTCAGGGCAGATAGATCTTGACCTGATAAAACATTTTTACTCCATGTCAGATTTCCTCTAAATGTTTTGGTTTTTGAGTTATATGCTAAAAACTGCATTTGACCCCTATGTTCTATTTTTAGCCGTGGCGGCCATCTTGGTTGGTTGACCGGGTCACGCCACACATTTTTTAAACTAGGTACCCCAAAGATGATTGTGGCCAACTTTGGATTAATTTGGCCCATTAGTATCAGAGAAGAAGATTTTTGTAAAAGATTACTTAAGATTTATGAAAAATGGTTAAAAATTGACTATAAAGGGCAATAACTCCTAAAGGGGTCAACTGACCATTACGGTCAGGTTGACTTATTTGTAAATCGAACTTTGCTGAACATTATTGCTGTTTACAGTTTATCTTTATCTATAATAATATTCAAGATAATAACCAAAAACGGCAAAATTTCCTCAAAATTACCAATTCAGGGGCAGCAACCCAACAACAGGTTGACCGATTCATCTGACAATTTCAGGGCAGATAGATCTTGACCTGATAAACATTTTTACCCCATCAGATTTCCTCTAAATGCTTTGGTTTTTGAGTTATAAGCCAAAAACTGCATTTTTTCCCTATGTTCTATTTTTAGCCGTGGCGGCCATCTTGGTTGGTTGACCGGGTCACGCCACACATTTTTTAAACTAGATACCCCAAAGATGATTGTGGCCAAGTTTGGATTAATTTGGCCCAGTAGTTTCAGAGGAGAAGATTTTTGTAAAAGATTACTAAGATTTATGAAAAATGGTTAAAAATTGACTATAAAGGGCAATAACTCCTAAAGGGGTCAACTGACCATTTCGGTCATGTTAACTTATTTGTAAATCTAACTTTGCCGACCATTATTGCTGTTTACAGTTTATCTCTATCTATAATAATATTCAAGATAATAACCAAAAACAGCAAAATTTCCTCAAAATTAACAATTCAGGGGCAGCAACCCAACAACGGGTTGACCGATTCATCTGAAAATTTCAGGGCAGATAGATCTTGACCTGATAAACATATGTACCCCATGTCAGATTTCCTCTAAATGCTTTGGTTTTTGAGTTATAAGCCAAAAACTGCATTTTACCCCTATGTTCTATTTTTAGCCGTGGCGGCCATCTTAGTTGGTTGAGCGTGTCACGCCACACATTTTTTAAACTAGATACCCCAATGATGATTGTGGCCAAGTTTGGTTCAATTTGGCCCAGTAGTTTCAGAGGAGAAGATTTTTGTAAAAGTTAACGACGACGGACGACGACGGACGCCGGACGCAAAGTGATGGGAAAAGCTCACTTGGCCCTTCGGGCCAGGTGAGCTAAAAAGATATCCGAATTATTTAAATTTGAGTATATTTTAAAACTATCATTTCGATAATCGTCAGAAGCACAATGACTTAATGATGCAGGACCTCTTTAATAAAATCTCCATCCGAATGTTACTACAAGAAATACTTTACTAAGTCTACTAGTTATATTAAGGCAATAATATATAAGTATATTGTGATGACACCTACAAATTTTATTTGTCAAAAAACCTAGTGCAAATAAAAAAAAACAAATATACATTTACTACTGTTTACATTAAACTTAATTCATGGTTAACAAAGCTAGAAACTATTGGAAGTATAAGTAGTTTCTTTCTGTATACATTCACCAAAACCCCGCGGAAATCTCCCATGCGTAGGTGAGTTCTGAAAGTCATGTACGTTCGTACAAAAAAGTTTACATTAAAAATTATATAATTATATAATTGTTCCGAATAAACAGCTGTCATAGATGCAAAGGCCTATTGGAAAAACAATTATTTTAATAAAAATATAAATCTTTGTAAGATGTAGTTCAAATATCTATAAATTATCACTTGCTTTCCATCACGATATAATTTTCGAGACGTTTTTTCAAACACAACCAAATCACCCTGCATGACATCATTTTGTCCAATCACAGAAAGGATTTTCGAGCATGCGTAATTTGTTGCCATAGTGAAGCCTCCTTAGGTTCAAAGTGCACAAACCGAAACTATACCGACTACGTCGGAAAAAAAAATCTGAACGTAATAATAGTTTCCATGATATCACCATTTCTAGATTAAAACTTAACTACAAGTACTCGCAAAGTGGGTTGTGTTTGTATTGGCAGTATATGAGGCCAATACTGTGATTGGGCCGTGACGCTTATACTACTGGGAAAATCTCAAAAGTTAAACTGTCAATTAATTTACATTCAGGTCCGTATGCTCCACAAAGAGTAAAGCATGTTACTGACACTACCTAGCTGAAAGCTTCTTTCGAACATTTTAACATCCCGACTATGTTCTGGTTATCTGAAGTACAAACACAATCATTCAAATTTCGTTTCATCTTTGCATTTTTTATTCTACTAATATGTCAGTGCTTTCAACTTCTCCACATAATACTCTCAATGAAATTGTTTTTAACTTTAGTAAAATGGTATGAATTATTGTATTAAAATTCTTTAATGGTTTTGAATGGCATGCGTGCTTTTGATGGTCCTTTCAATTCTGTTGACAGTTATTAGTTTTCTACTCACTACACTACACCTCTGCAGAATTAGATAAAAAAATCCAACATTTGATTAAATGGGCATTTGAAATCTCATAACAAATTTATATGCTACAAGCAAATTGAAAATATGTTCGAAGCCTTAAATTATCTCTTCAATCACTTATAAGTATATGTACTGTTTCAGTGATAAAGTGTTATGACAGGTAGTATGTAATAGTTTTTAATAGCAGATGCATTTTTGTATTGATATGAATGACCAAACTCAATAAAGACACATCATTGTTACATTTGGTTGATGCATTCGACACTACCTACCGTTATCAGATGATATGTTTTCGTTAAACAGAGATCTCTTAACATACTTATGACCAAAAGCAAACTACTTTGAATAAATCTAAAACACAGAACCCCCTTTCAAGGTTTATACACTTCAGTATTTAAAAAAGAAACTTCATACTACAATTTACAAAAGAGACGGTGTTTTATTTTCTATTGTAAATTTTTCTTTTTAAGACGGAGATCTTACTTTGGCTCCATTGAACGATGTCTATATATCCCAACTTGGTCGTGATGCCCGTGTGTGCAGTTATGTCATAGATTTATTCCAAAACAACCAAATGCATCAATAGTGCGGAATTATTAAGTTATTAACTTAACCCTTTTACTAATTGAAATTATTTCATTTGTAAAAATTCAAAAATTCAAAAAGTGAATTGTGGTAGAAAAATGATTAAAAACGGTATTTCAAATCGTAAATGTTACGGTAATATTGTACTTAAAGCTCGGTTAACATTATGTGATATGTAAACACACGTATTTGTAAAAGTAATCTTAGGCCGTGTTCACACCAAACGCCGTGTAGAGTAAACATGTTACAATTAGTTTATTGTAGTGTACACTGGTTTCACATTATGTTCACATCTATACACCTTGTTTAGCTACCTGTACATAAGATTTGTTCCCACTTGTAAACTATATGTCATTTAAATGTTCATTACGTAGAACTGAATTCAAAACTTTTGGAAAATTTTTCTAGCGGTAAGGGAACAACCATTTGACTTCAAAAGGGGGTGGGGTGAGAATGGAAATATTCCAATCCCCAATTTGATAAAAAAAAATAAAAAAAAAATGGTCATACAGATGATAAAAAAATATTCTGAATCAAGAGTTTCCCCATACATTATAGTGTTAAATATTGAAAAAAAAATGTATTTGATCACCAGCATCGAAAAAAAAGAATAAAAACGTACGCGCGAAAAAAAAATTAACTCAGATAAAAAAAAATAACCTTCCCCTTTTTTAAGTTAAGGTAGCACTCCACAGTTAGAAAATAAAATAAAAAATGAGCCACAAAATGTTTTATCATCTCCTATTCCTGGATTTCTACTACATTAACCTTACTGTTTGTGTTGCACATGTGCATATGTATGTAATCAGTATCTTCCATAATTTGATTTTCAATAGTTAAAAGGGTGAAAAATAATTCCTTTAATGTGTATCCATGGCAAAGTTCTGCTTTATTTACAATAAAATATTGCAAAAAGGGGGGTAAACATGTCATATATCCCCCTTAAATTTGGATTAAACTATAATTTCAATGCCTTTGAGTGATACCTTTTTAGAAACTGTTTGTATAGATCTTCCTAATGATCAAATAAAAAATGGGTGTCTTTCGCCTCATTTTTTCGTAAACTCTCATCACAAAGTTCGTGCAAGAAAAAGTTGGAAAAAAACATTGCAATAATTGCCGGACCAATGTATGGTATGGGCATGCAAATACGGACTGTCATACAGAAAACAGCCTATATTACATGCATTACATAATCTTGATGTTCATATAAACCCAATAAGAAGGCTATTTTAGTACTCAGCTATTCAAAAATGAATCTTATTTCACACTAGCTCTCATATTTTAAAAATCCACAGGGGCCAAAATGCGAAACTACACACCTAACTGTGGAGTGCTACCTAAGTGGTTGCTACTTTATGAAAGCCATTTTTATAATTTGTAATAGTTTGAGATGTCTCGACTACGCATTAGAAAACGTTAGCTGCAGCAGCGTGCTTACAGCCGAAAATAAGGAATGAAATATTAGGGGTCACTACATTTTTATCTTTTCTATTTGTTTCAAATGGTATTTCTTCTCCAAGGAGTATTTGATAAAAGAATAGGATATTTTTTTTTATTTATTCTAAGTGTTATTTAACGGATCTGAGATACTAGACAAACATATCATTTACCCCACAACTTTTTTTAGTCATGCATTTATGCGTGAATCGTTGTTTGAGTAAAGATCAGTGGCGAATATTTCTGTGTACGCCAAGTCGATTCGGGAAGACCTTTTCAAATGAATTAGGCATCAACTATTTACTTCATTTTTTGGGGAGAGGGAGGGGGAGCCGGGGTGGGGTGGGTGGATTAGAGGGGCGTGGGCTATTGATTTTTTTCAGGACAAATTTTGGTGACGAGTCGATATCAATTTTAACATTATATATACAAATTTTTTTTTCAGGGTCAAAAACTGAAAACATTTTTTGTTTCCAAAACAAAATCCAGAGCTCACCACCCCATCCCCTTGCCTTTATGTTTTATACTCAACTATAATAGCCCCCCCCCCCCCCGAAAATAATTGGTTGCTGCCTTATGGGGTCGGCAATGAAGCTGCTTTGAGTCTTGATTAAGGGTTAATAAAGTACGTGGTTTTTTTTAATAAAAAAAATCTGTAAAATTTAGACAACAATATCTGTAAAGAACTTTACTAATAATTATCAAAAATATTAATTTTACTCAAAAAATAGTTTCCTCCTTAAATATATACACGGTTAAACTAATGTCTTAATGCCTAGTTTTGTGTACACTTAACCTACACAAGGCCTACATTGACTATCGACTGTGTGTAGATAAAACATGATTTAAACTACATGTAAACATTGCGTTTTATCAATGGGAACGCAATTGTATTTAGTTTACGTGTGAGTTACACTAACATAACACCGAATTTAGGTCAATGTGAACACGGCCTTACAATGTAGTAATTATATCTGTGAAAATTCTTTTTATTGAAATAGAACTTGATTTTGTCATCAACAAATTAAAACATTTCTTTCAAATGGTATTTGGATATTTACTTACACATCAAAGTTCTTGTTCTATATATGTACTAACGATTTCTTCATCTATATATTACATTATACATTGCTAAATTCTTACTATCTTGATGCCTGTCAATACTTTTGTTTTGCATTGTGTTATGTTTTCTTTGGTTGTCAATAACGTTTAAACACTAAATCCTTGGAATGTTTGTTATTTCATTTTAGTCTCTGATGCATGTTTTTGAAATAGTTTGTACAATTTGCTATATTTTTTAGTATAAAGTTGCTTGGTTGTTTATTTTTTGGTGATCTATGTCATATTATGTTACATTCCTTTCAATATTTAATTGTTTTAAAAAAGTCGACACAGGAGTCAGGTTACACGTAAACAAATGATATGTGCTCTTATTTATATGCTTTTTTGATGTTCTAAGTATCTGTTTCTCATCTTACAGTTACAGTTTCAACGTTCAAGTTCGGTGATCCGATTGCAGCTACTATATTAATCATACTTTGCTTAGTATATATATTTGGTAAGTTCATGTGTACAGACTATATGTAAGCAATCCTTAGACTATTAATTTTGATGGTTAAACATTTTGGTGATTGCTTTTTTACAGAAAAAATATAGCGATAAAACCAAACGTCCAGTATAATTTAATCTAATATAACATTTTCTTTTAACGAGAAATTGAGCAAGCTCTCATTGATTCTTAATTTAAATAGACATTTTGAACCGTGCATATTTTGATATTACAATACTGCAATATCAAATACAGATATAAATATTATCGTTTCAAATTCTAATCATAAATATCGAGAAATAACAGAAAATTATTTTTCGTTTCAAACATAAATTATTTCTTTTATAAGAAAATATTATTTACATGCCTAACATGCCTAAAGTTCTAAATCGATATAAAAAAAATTAATGTTTTACTTTGTAACATATTTTTGTATGCAACGATAAACTGTAGTTTTCATAATTTTTTACCTTTATACTTCAATAAATCTCAATGAACAAATTGCCGATCATTCTAAATGGCTTTAGTTTTATACTGTCTTCATCGATCAGATTGGGCCAAAATAAGTAACATGATTTCTTATGGTTAAATGACTAGGACATACAATGATAAAAGGTATAGTTATTTTAGATTTATATTTCCTTCACCAAAAAGATGGTAAACTGGCCAGCTAAATTTTGAGAAAATGTTTATCTTTTTTTGCGGACACATTGTATGTTTAAATTTTTAAGTAGACAGTTCAAGTACCACGTAAAAAAGATACCAAATCATCTCTAAAATATAAAAGATATAAACACAAACATTATGCAATTATTATACATATTTGTATAGTGTACTTGATTTACTATAAACGACCGGCCAGAACATGACAATTTCTCTAACCCTGTCACAACAAGTTAAATAATGTCTACGTCCATGTCCAACTCGAGAAACTGGTGTGACGTATTGAATTCAAATAAGTTAGAGGCTCATTTAAAGTCTTTGTTTGAAATAGTCACCATGTTTGTAGATGAGGACAATTTAGAGCTTTAAATCATTTTATGACACTTCTTATTGTTGAAGATAAACTCTGAAAATTCACAATAATCCTATAGACAATCGGCAAGCAGGACAAGGAAAACTTCTAATTTAGAGGGCTTCTGCATAGAATGTGCCAAAAAGACTAACACACTATATATTCTGTTCATACTTTGAACGACAAAAATATTTTATATCTACCTGCGAGATGTTTACATGAAGATCATCTGATTTATGTCCAACACGTGACTTAACGTCAGATTTGAGGTATATGTGCCTGTCAGTCCAAGTAATTAAAACTCATTTTGGATTGATTTAACGTTGTATTCCTTACATATTAAATTCGAACCCTAAAAACCTACTGTTCTGTCTTACTTGACATTACTCAACTATATGAACGCGCGCTGTTACTATCTATCGAAACGAAGTCTTAAAGTCTGAAAAAAGTTTTGACGTCTTTTTCGTCCATTTAGATCAAACAATTTAAATTGCATTACACCATATTCATGATATTACCCGTTACAGAATTAGTTCTTATTACTAGCATGACAAGTGCGTATTTTGATCCTCCCCCTTTTCGTCTCCCCCTTCCCCCCAAAAAAAAATTAAAATAATATATAAATGGGCGTATGAGACCTGTATTAATCTCTTCTTCCTCAATCAGTATTTGATAGAGCATTATGTCAAAATGAATCAACAAATATATCAGGGATTCATTTCAATTGGTTATGTTGACACTACATGTATCTGCGCATCTAGTATATGCTTACTTCTCTATCTCTGTTTGTTGCTGAAAGTGTTGAGGCATACTGTACCTAGTTTATCCTTTTGAGGAAAAATCTCGTGATGCCTACTTATAATGTATGTGAAGCATTACATAATTTTGATTAAATCAAGGCTAGGTCTCTTATCGATCATGAAATAATTTCAATTTTTGAGCAGATATCATCAGCCCTTTATTTAGTCTATAGTTTTCTTTGAAGTGCTTTGTGTTGAAATTCGTCGTTGCTGCATAGTTTTTCTCTAATGTCTTGTAAATTTCACCTTGGTATCTTACACTTTATATACATACATGCCAATCATATGTAAAACCGTATGTGGCATTGATAATTCGACATGAAGCATATGATTAGGCGGCAAGGTTTCAAACACCAATCATGTATTATGCCACATATTAAATACTATACTGTTAAGGTTTTGTCGTCTTTTCGAATAAAACGTTACAAACGTACAAGTTAGAAGGAAAAACATATAAAATATTATTAGTCGGAAATCGTACAACGGATAAAAACAAGCATAACTCTAGAAGTACTCATACAAACGGAATAAAATTGATCCCGGGATTGTTTTAACGAGACAACATAACTATAATTTAAAAAAACCAGTCCAAGGTTACAAGTAGGTCTTCAACTCAGCGATACTATACAGGTATCGGAGACAGATTTTGCCATTTGAGAAGTCCCGTCTTAAATTTTCGTCGGCGTTCAGTATTATTGCAATTTTACTTCTCAGTTTGGCATACAATACATATTAATCAACTCATGTTCAGCGAAAATTGACGTTTTAATTAACTCATACAAATAAATAAACAAATATTTAAAGCAAAAAATAACCCAAACATACAAGACAAAGAAGATAAGAGATGTATGCAGACAAACGGCGGTGTTTAACCTGTCTTGTGAACTTTCAACCTTCCAATAATACCTCTAGTCAATGTAAAATTAACAAACACACATCAATACGCCCAATATACCTTAGTTAAAAGAAGTCCGAGTTTTTAATTAGCATTATAAATATTCCGTTTTACAGTATGTCGAAAGAGTATCGTTAATAGGTATTTGAGCACATACAATGTATGATGTAAAAAAATACGAATTGTTTCTGTTTTTTTTCTGTTTTCATTAACGCATATGATTCATCCTTCCTTTTTGAAATGAAATCTATATTTAAGCATTTTACAGTTGCAGGAAGATTTGTCCTCGCTGATTCTTTGGATCAAGCAGGTAACTACGTTTTTTCAGTTATTTTGAAAACAGACAATTAAATACCTTTGGACGCAATATAACAGACGCATTGATTTTCAATGGTTTTTTTTTAACCTCTTTTGATTTTGCATTCTATCGCAGATACGTTTTCATTCGTGACATTATATTGAATTGCATTACCTAATAACCATGTCTTAGGCATATAACATGAAGAAATAAAGCATATTGTCTTACTATTGTCTTACTTTGAACATAAATTATTTGTAAATAAAGGCAACTGTAGTATACTGCTGTTCAAAAAGCATAAATTGATTTAGAGAAAAAAAATACAAATTTATACCAAAGAAAAACTTATCAGCTAAAATCATGAAAATAGACAAACACTCGATCAACACAAACACTAAACTGCAACAAACTATTTAGTAACATGTGATGTGGTTGATGATATAGTCAAAACATTTGCAGACTACTATCACGAAATTGGTTCATGTAAAACAGGATCTGTGTACCCGTTTGGAGCACCGCAAATCACATGAAGGGTGTTGTCCAGTAATAAGTGATCTACCTTGTGTTTCTTTTTGTACTAAGGTTTGTCTGTTTTGGTTTGGCTTTGTAATTTTTTAAAGTCATGTCCCTGTAGCATATGTCACATTTCGTTAACATAAAACATGCCAGCAAATGCGAATTTCTATTTAAATAGCAATTCATTGTAACCACACAAGCAAATGCGTCCCACGCATAGTCTTATCATTTCCTAAAACTTGTATGATGAAAGCTATAATAGAAAAAACATGTAGGAAAAATGGTGACTTAAAAACAGATTTTTTCCTTGTTGCCCTCCTTACGAATCACCTTGACTTTTAATAAAAAGATTGGAATATGAGACGATGAAACAATAACTAGTTTCAAGCAGTTACAATGAAAACCTTACTGATTTTTGTATTATTTTACATCAATATCCTTGGTTGTTAGTGTATCATGCTATTAATATGTAGAACTGGTATCGCAAAAACGAAAACTGTAGCCCACATTTCTTATATATTTTCTGGTATATTTTTATCGTTTGTCACTTATTGAATACATACAAATGAGGTGGGGTTGTTAATTACATAACATTTTCCTTAAAATTGATTAAAGCAAATTTTCCTACTTATTACTGCATTATTTCTGATTGCTATACATTGATCATCTTCATTCAGAGCAAATTGCATACCATGTCATACAAGTTCATATCGAGAATTTATGGAGTTTTCTTTTTTACGATTGTTGATCTATAGATTGCAGTCATTTAGCAAATAATTAAATGTACGAATAAACTCAAAATATATTAGATATAAAAATGCATAGCTATAACTATTGCAGTGTTCTGAAAAATTATTTTAATTTGTTGTCGCGTATTATTAGTGAAACATTCAATATTTTAAAAGGGCAAAATTTTCTGTATAAAGTCAATATGTATGCTGACTTTTGAAGCCTAAAATTTCTACAGCCTTAAATACGCATATAAAAGATCCACAACTATACCAATACAGAACTAAATGTTTATGAAATTACGACAAATCTATTGGTTAACAAACATTTATTCGTAATTGCAAAATAATGAACTTAAAATATGTGACATTTTCTGCCTGTCCAGTTTACCCCTATGATTTTTTAGGATGTGGACTGGTCATTGTTATTAATTTGTAGGCAATTCGATTGGATTAAGTTGTTTTTAGCTTACCTTCAAGATTCTTTATGCTTTTCATACATGACCATTGATAATAAATGCATGAATTTTTACGGTAACTAAAACTTCAAACTGGACACTGGACGAGTCAATACTTTTTTTTTCAATGAGAGTTAAGGAATGAACGGTTACAATTGCCACTTCTTTTTTTCCACAAAATTTCCGAAAGCACATTTGATAGGTCATATTTTCAAAGCCCATTATGGAAATTTAAAAAGAGAAAGTTTATAAATGAGACATTTGTTCCATAAAACAAGTTATTATCTTATTAAAGAAATGCAAAAATACATTTGACGCACGGCTTTTTTCAGTCTAAATGGAATATGTTAATTACAAATAATCCCAAACTTAAGTAGTAAGTAAATGAAGTCAAAATATGTCCGATCTGCTAATTTTTGAACATCGAAAGTTAATACGATCGTGTTAAAGTCAATTCCGTCTACCTCACAAAATGTTGTTAGGCACTATAGGTGAATGTTATTAATTTCTATATGACGTAGCATAAAATATATTAGCAAAAGTACCGAACTCTAAGGTATTTTGAAAGTGAAGACCATAATCATGATAATTGCCTGAAACAAAACAAATTAATAAACCGAATGAAAAACAACTGTCATATCCTTTTTTACATGTAGCACTTGCATTTTCTTAACCTATTTAATCTATTGCAGCTAAACTAACAACAACTGACATTAACTTTTTACGAATTGTTCATTTGCTGTTCAGAGTGGCATTTCCAGTTGTTCAAATGCTTTCTAACAACAGACAATGGAAAGGATTAGTCGATGAGGTTCAGTTGGATTTATTACTTAAAGGTAATCCAATAAAACCCCGTCAGTCCTATTTTCACGAAATACAAATAAAAAAGGGAAAAGGTAAATTTAGTTGATATGCTTTTTTCACATAGTTCATTTAGACATATACTTCATGTTTAGAAATGGCTATATCGAAGAGAATCTTTGAAATTTAGGGACGACATGTTCTTGATTGCGAGTTATCTTACCTGTTTCTGCTTCAAACACAAGTTTCCTTAAGACAATGCAGTAACATGCTAAAGAAATATGGTTAAATAATTATTTCATGTACAAGTTGTTATACAATGCATATATGCCTTTTCTATAAAATAACCTAGTTCGTTCGGTGGATATCCCTATACTACCAGAGAATTCGTACTTTGATAGGTACATTTATAGCTGCCTTGCATTGATTTTCTTTGAGTGCATCCCTATGAGTTCCTGTTTTAGTTATAAGGTAGGAGTCACAATTGTTACTGATCAATATCACGTCCAATTTACGTCATTAAATATCGTCGGCGGGTGAAACATATCAGTCCTAGTTGGCGAACTGTACTTTACTGTGACATTGACCTGTTATTTGTTTTTAAATCGTAGTTTTGTTGTCTATTTCAACCTTGGCCGATCATTGTTTTTAATTCAATACTAGCCAAATCATTTTTGTCAAATATGTAAATGTTAATAAATACTATTCTATATTGACTCTTATTGTCGTAAATGAAAAAGGCATGTATATATTGCATGTATTATAATAACAAGATATCTGCCATATCAAGAGTAAAAACAAATAATCAACAGTTTCTCGTAAATACCCTTAAACTAAACTAAACACATTAAAAAAGTAGTCAATTAAATTATTAATTACTAGTACTTAACACAATCTTATTATTTGCTACGGCAAATCAAAATAAATAAGAAAACTATAGCAATTTGTTAGAACAATGCTAATCAAGCAAATTCAGAATTCTGTTTAACAAGAAAAGGGACCCTGCATATGCAAAGGTTCATGATTCGCATCATTCTATTTAAGTTGGCCAAATTCAGAATCTAAAAAATTATTCATTTTTGATAGCTGTGACTTATTTCTTTTCAAAGGAAAACGTATTACGAGGAGTCCATGGAAAAACCAGGCAGTGGATTGCACATGACATATGTTGTTTTCATTTTGTTTTAATCTATTTTATATCACACATTTATTCTTTCTTAAAGTTAAGTTTTGTTTTTTTATTAACTGCAACTAATAGTCCAGCGGATATCAGAATAATTGATCACTTTATGGTAAAAGCATGACACTTGTCATGGTGAAAGATTAAGGGGTATAGACAAAATTCAAATATAGAGCCACGAAAAAAAAATCCAATATGGCCGCCAAATTCAAGATGGTCGACGTACCGACATAAGTATAACATAAATCACTTGAAGAAGTCGTTCAAGTTTAATGAGTTCAGAAGACGTCACAAACTTATAAAAATAAAATAATGTTATGTCAATTATATTTGTTTTTAAACTTAAAATACAGAAATCATCAAAATGGCGTCCAAATTCAAAATGACGTCCAAATTCAAAATGGCGCGTCAAAATGTTTAAGTTTGACAGTATTCGTGTGTATACACCATCATTGTGTGATAGAAAGTTATCAAATACCACTACCTTTGTAAGTTGCACGTTTCGTATTTTCAATGAAGAAGTGCATCTGGTGTTGGAGGAATATTGTCAATTGTTTTTGTCTTCTGCATAAATAACTTTTTTCTGAACTCTTTCATCATATTAGCTGTACTAGACCAATCATACAAAAGCACAACATATCGTTCTATCACTTATAGCACTTTTAAAATTCATTTGGATTCTCAATAACCTGCAGAAATGTTTCCGACAACTCCTCATATACGGACCATGTGTCCCACGCTGATTGCTTACCTTTCACACAAAAAGCTGAGACTGTATCAGAACCGGTAAATGAATGGAACAGTGGAAAGACTTTCAATTTCAATAGTCCTAGAGCAAGGCACAATCCATGAATTGAAATAAATCGGAAGTTCTTTCAGTGCCAAAACCTATCCACAGCTGTTCAGCCATTTGAATTCCTCTTTTCATGCAGCTGGAAATGAGGACATATCAATTGAAAGTTCTCTTTCAACTAATTAGACATCTGGTTCACTGAATCTTAGTACAGCTGGTGGAAGATTGGAATAATTCTCTGGTAAAAGAAACACTCTCTTTGAGTAGCATTTCAACGTAGGTTCAGATTGGTCAAATGTTTGAACAACGCCTTGATGAACAACGCCTTGAACATCATCTGAAAGCTGTTGGAATAAAGATATACCTGTACCTTGGAATTTATCTATTAATGATATACTGCTTTGATTATGATGGAGTAGATACATTTGGTAGTAGCTTGGTAGAGCAAACAATACCTTCTTGGACATAACGATGACACACATTATTGCCATAGGAGTAGACATTTCTAACACTCGGTCGTAGGAGACAGACAGTCCAAGTTTGAAAAAAGTATCTACGACATCACGTTTTCTTGTCTTACATGGATCATAGTTCCCAAATAAGCACACACTGGAGGTTCATGATCTTTCGTATGACGGTTAAATGTTTTTTTTGTACAACTATACTTCAGAAGATGTGCTAATGTTAATGTCGACTGAGAATCCTAAATATTAGGTTTAAACTGAATCATACTGACCAAAGAAAGCAATGACTGGAGTACAGCAGCTTCCTGATACTCCTTTTCGAAGGTTCCTTTAAATTCTGAATTTGATGCGAAAATATCTTTACGAACAAACGTAGCTGCTTTTAATATGTTGACAACGTCATTATCAAAGTTCTTTAAGCAGACTCTCTTCAATGCAGGACTTAAGTCATCTTTGAAAGCAAGAACGTTTTCAAGTCCTTGTTTGTAAGCATCTAAGTTAGGAAAATTACAATTCGGTGTTTTAGTTGTGTACTATTAACTCGGGATGAAACATCTGCACCTAGACATGCTATTATTTCCGTATAAAGTTTTCATAGATCTGACAACTTGTAAACACTTATGGTCTCATCGCATGACCTTGCTTCATTAATATGAGAAATTAGTTCTAAAAATGCAATCCCATTGATTTTACTTTTCTTAGATTCGACATTATCTATTTTCATTTCAATTCGAGATGCACGATCATATAAGTAAACAAAACATTTAGAGTGGTACTTTGCTTCCTATGCAATGATATCACCAGCACTTAATTTTGCAAGTAACAACGTATCATTTTATTTTTGTCTGCACACTCTCTCACACGTGTATCTTGTCCAAACGTTGAGGACTCATGAAGTGCTTCTTTGCTATTTTCATTACAGAGATAGCACGCAGACGGGTAATTGATGGACTGCACGGAAAAGCTATGTCTAGTTTTCTTTTTAGATGTGGTTGCTTTATTATATGTGAGAGTCGTTTTTCTGCTCTATCCAACTTTGTCCTGTTCAGCTTTAAGTTGCAAGATTTGTGCCAACATGCATTTTGGTCAATGAAAAAACTGTGCTATTCAAGATCCCTCATCTCAGTAATCAATGCACACATTCATGCCTTTAGGCATCAATCTTAATTCATGAAACTACTTACTATTGTCAACTAAAGATTGATAACTAGCACCAACATTGAGACGTTCAGAACCAAATGGGCATATGAGATTTTCATCTATTATTTCTTGGCATCGGATGCAATTTGACCAATCAATATTATTTGATTTAGTCGGTTTGTCATATTCTATATTGGATACAATGAACGTCTTTTCAGTAGCCATGTGGTAAGGACTATGATCGTAAAGTAGTTAATATATTCCTTGTGGATAACTTCTGTATGCCAGACTCGTGTTTTGTCTACAAATGACGTATCAGTGACGCTTGAATCGAAAAACAAAACAATCAAAAATGTCATTAAAGATTTGATGACCTGAAATCCTGAAAGTTTTGCAAAGCACAAATATTTGTTGACTGTAAATAGCTTTCAAGATTTACACGAACTAGTTTCTGATAATAAGACTTTTGACGGCCATTTCAAATTTGTCGGCCATTAAGGAATTATTTTTGTTCCATATTCTGAAAAGATTAATTAGCATCATAATTAGTAATATGTAAAGTTTTGTATTTGTATTTTTATTTTCAAATGATCAATTATACCAATTTTTTTAGACTCTGCCTCATGACTTTTGGCGGCCATTTTGAATTTGTAATCCTTTAATGAATTATTTATTATTGTTTCATATTCAATAAAGATTAATAAGCACCATATAAACTAGCAATATGCACATTGTTGTCTTTTTATTTTCAAATGATAAATTATACCATAGTTTTGGACTCTGTCTAATGACTTTTAGCGGCCATATTGAAATTTGCGGCCATTATGGATTTTTTGTTTATCATTCCATATTCAGAAAAGATTAATAATTACCATAAGTATCCAAATTTTGTTCTTTTATTTTTAAATGATAATTTTTCCTAAATTTTTGGACTGTGCTTCATGACTGTTGGCGGTCATTTTGAAATTGGCGGCCATTGTGATTTTTTTTAATGGCTACATATCCAAAAATGTTTATAAGCATCATAACAAACAGTTATCAAAAGTACCAGGATTATAATTTTATACGCCAGACGCGCGTTTCGTCTACATAAGACTCATCAGTGACGCTCAAATCAAAATAGTTTAAAAACACTGTGCAAAATTTCATGCTTTTACTATTACGTGATCAATTGTCTCAAAATATTGGACTAAGCTGCTTGACTATAATATAAGAAAACAAATTGATAGAAAGCACTGAAAATCCAGCGAAAAGGGGAGATAACTTTTTATTTTGTACATTTTTTTGTTGCATTGTTAGTGAACTTTAAAATCAATTTCTGAGCCATGCACTGTTGTTTCAAAAATATCTTTGAAATATATATCCTTTGTATGATATAAACATTGCATTGAAACCAAAAAATGCAGTGGGATAAATAGGTTGTGCCACCCATATTATAAAAAAACATTTTTTACCGTAACAAATAATAAAATATATACATATCTCATGTATATATATAATAAACATACATGTATTAATTGTCATACATAATTAATACTAGTTCTTCGTAGGACAATGTAGTGTGCAATGACGTGGTATCGGCTTATCTACAGAAACCATGTACAAATAGTGTGATCTTCCCCTTTCTTTCACGCATTTAGCAGTGTTGTCAACGTTTTACTTCAGTTCATCATATTCTGATATGTTTTGAAGACTTTGACAAGTGAGAGGTTTAGCTTGTATTAACTCATTTTTATCCATTATTGTCTACAAAAGACCATCATGAACATTTGTTTTTACCGAAATAGGAATATGACATATGTTATCCACTCGTTTGATGTATTGAAACTTATTTTTCTTTATTGTTTGATCTGGGACTTTTATTTTGATATTTTCTTGGAGTTTGACACTTCGTTTGCGTGACTGTTTGGTCCAAATTTGTGCTTAAGGTGGTACCTAACACAACAGGGAGATAACTCTGTAAAGTCAGCTAAACGTTTTAACTACGATGTGTTGAAAAGGGAATATCAAGCTTCTCAATGATCAAAATTGGTGTTTGTGAAACTGCTATATTACCAGTGTAATTTTATGAGAAAACGCTCGGTTAAAAATTTTTGAATTTTTTATATTTTTGTTAAAGGGTCAAAGTAAATACTTTGACAACATTTCATGAAAATTAAACGAGCCAAATTAATTTTAGTGAAAGTG
Organism: Mytilus edulis; assembly: GCF_963676685.1. Classification (NCBI taxonomy): domain Eukaryota; kingdom Metazoa; phylum Mollusca; class Bivalvia; order Mytilida; family Mytilidae; genus Mytilus; species Mytilus edulis. The sequence goes on from NC_092354.1 coordinate 18,244,554, forward strand.
TTGGGTACTAACTTAAGGAAGAATCTTCAGCATATAAGGTCATTGATTTAAGTGTAATAACAGCAGCATTATGATAATTTCCAATGGCAGTACCGCGTAACTCAAGAAAAAATGTTACTGAAAAGGAATTACAGAATCCCCGTGAAGAAATTCAGTCCCAAGAACAGAAAGTCTAAAAAGAAGTCATTTTATAACACTACAAACAAGGACATCACAGTAACATGCCTTTTATCCAAATTATGGATATATGATAAAACTTATAAAATGCAATGCCCCTAATAATAATACCGGTCTCTTGTGTGGAAAGCTTTTGTTTAATTGTCTCAGAAAGTCATCTTCCTCCATTTTCTTACAATCACAACACAAGTAGATATATCCTGCCTAGAAGCAAATATTGTTTGTGTTCGGAAAAACACCATTGCTAATTTATATAAAAAAGAATAAAAGACAAACAGAAAAACAATAGTACACAACACACAATAAAGAAAAAAAAACTCTAACACTAGGGGTGATCTCAGTCGCCAAGAACAACACGTGATACCCGTCGTGTTGCTCATGTTAGTATCAACCCGTCAATAAGTACATTTTTTTGTAGGTCAAATTTTTAGGACAAGGGTCCTGGAATGTGGTAACGACATAAGGAACATGTCAGCTATCAACTTTTTCTTTTTTATTGAGTTCATGTTTTGCATGACTGATGTCTTGGTTTTTTTTATTTTTCCTCAATGTTGTAAAGCTTTTAACCAGTGTATTTTTCTATCTTATTCAAAATTATTTTATTACGGTCCAATATGAATCATTCGTTATCAAACGATCTGCAATTCATGCAAATTAAATGTCCCTGACAATGATAGCATATGCCTCTTTGCCGATAGTAATACATGTACGTATATAACAATTGTTATGATGTATCCATGTAACATGCAAATAACGATGCGAACCAGTATAAATATATTTATTTTCTTATTTTTCTATTTTTCTATTTTTCTATGTTTTCTGTTTTCGATTATTTAATATTTGTTTCTATGCAACATTTCTTTTCCGAATAAAGGAGATTGCAAAATTGATTAGTGCCTAGTGACTTTCTCCACTTATAAATATAAATATTCAATTATTAAGAATTATATCAAGTTCAATGATTTGTTACAATTGTGGATTTGTATCAAATGAAGTTCATCTTTTAGGAATCAAAGACAACATGAAGGATCTAGATATAAGACATATGATACTGCTTTTGCGTACACTTGACAACATCGGAGTTGACGATGTATATCCAGCAACAGGCGAAGATAACATAGGTTTACAACTGCCTAAGATAGAAAACATAACTCAGAGCTTTGATGGAACACTATCTGACCATACGTTCAATCAATACTGGAATGAGATTAGACAGGTAAAGTATCATTACATTTCACGCACTATGATCTTTTTATCGCAGGTTATATCCATACTTGTTTATTATTACGTACGAATAAGGTATGAAAAGCAGTGCCTGTTTTATTTATTTTATTCAATTTTTATACAAGACAGCAAGAACCAATGATATAACATGTTATATGTCACGCATTTTGTGGTTATGCCAATATTTAAAGACGGTTGTATTGCAGTTAATATCTATTTAGTGATTTGGCCAAAGTCACCATATGCAATTTTTTTACGATTGATGTTTTTTGACAAGGTAATTGTCTTATGAAAGTTGATTTTGATTATGAAGCTTCAAATAAAAAGCAAAAAACATGAATCGTTAAAAAACATATTAAGGATGTATTCTTCTGACTTTTCTATCGCGTTCAGTCTCGTTGAAATTTCGTTCTTGAATTATACCCAAACCATGTGATACAAGTAAAGAATATCAATGAATTTTAAAAATATCGTAATCAAACATAACTTTGTGAAAAAATTGTGTATTTACAATGAAGTTTTTTTGTGTAATCCAGTTTTCAAATTTTTTGACCAATCAAGTCAGTATTTTTAGCCAAAATTGTGAGAAAATGGGTTAGGGAAACAAATTCAAATCGACATATGCTGAATTGTTTAGCTTATACATAAGTCTTGGCGCGGAATCAAGGTCATAAATATTAAAATTCAGCTTATGCTTAAATGATTTTAGCTTATGCTAAATTGAATTCAGCTTATGCTTAATTAATTGTTTTATCCAATCAATATCTCGCTTTCTTAACTACTTTTATACTTTTCTCTGGTAAAAATGACTAACCATTTTTCTCAAGTAAATAAATGTTTTTCTTAATGTAAATACATATATAAATAGGGAGACTTTGGCCCTCTGCCATCCCGCTAAATCCGTCTCTTCTACCAATTATGCCACGTGTTTGTTGTTAAAATAAGATTCTATGTGTAATTGTGTATACATTGTATTCGATCTTTTAACCCTTAACGGTGCTATAGATATACAATGTGTACATTTGGTACCGATTGCATACATGAAAATTTCACTACTGTGTGGGATTAAAAGGTCGAATCAAAATAGATGACAAGTTGAGATTGGAACAAATGATGTTTTTTAATCTTGTACAATGATTTAGCACTATCAGAAATACAGGTCAATTTTTATATGCAGCACAACTCAAAGTGACTAAAAAAAATCTCTAAAAAACGAACATTTTAAAAAAATATGCAAAATTGAATCAGACAGCAACCATTAGATTTTCTGAGGGGGTGGTTAGGAGGGGGATGTGTGTGAAAACAAATGCTTTCGACTTGCGCCAAAAAAAAGATCGGTCTTGCAGGAAAAAAAACCTTAGCCCGGGGAAAAATATCCATAGCCCTAACCCGAAAATCAAATGGTTGCTGGCTTAGTTGCACAATCACTCGGGAAGAATAAATGCATCCAAGCAGAGGTGCATGAGCGTATAGCAAACTCGACCTTTTCGGCCATTCACGAAAAACTGTTGATCCCGTTGTTTAACTGGGTGAATGACCAACATATTAAGAACAAACTGTAAAATCAATTGAAAATTGACAAACTTAAAAGATCGGTACGAAACCACTAAAAAAACACACTAACATTATTTCAAGACATAAGCTGTAGACACAAAGCACCGAAATAAGAACATTTACAATTACTGAAAGTTTGTCCAAAGCATTGCACTAAGACTGAAATAAACCTTGTTCTTCTAAGACTCAAGTATCAATCACTACAAATCAACATATTTAGTCATAAACAGTCTGAAGGACGCCTCCGGGTGCGGTAATTACAGTAGAGATCACCTCTGACCTCTCTTTAAATTTGTCAGTAACTCTCAAAAGAACTGTTCTGGAACATTAAGTTGTTCCTATCACACCTGTGTGGCACCGCTAAAATTCACAATAATAAGTTCTGCTTAAGTCAACAAAAACAGCCGCTCAAATTCACACATTTTTTTACTATAATTAAAAAATTAATTTGATGGTGTTTGTTTTATCCCGGTAGTACAATACAAAGTATGCGTTTTTATTTTTGGTAGTTATTTTATATCAGTTAGATCAATAAAAAAAACAGTATTATGTAGAAACGTTACGCACGCTGTTCCTACGATTAAAAAACAGAATCTTAGAAATTTCCTGTGCAAATCATTTAAGCATAAGCTGAATTTTAATATTTATGACCTTGAATCCGCGCCAAGACTTATGTATAAGCTAAACAATTCAGCATATGCTAAATTGATTTTAGCTTATGCAAACATGAATTCAGCTTATGCTAAAATGAATTTAGCTTAAGCTTAAATGAATTTAGCTTATGCTAAAATCATTTTAGCATTTGCTAAATTATAATATAGCTTATGCTAAAATCATTTATGCATATGCTAAATTCGATGTTTATGACCCTAATTCCGCGTCATAGAAAAAGGCTAAAATGATATTTCTGCCGTTAAAACATAATGCTAAATTGATTCAAGATGTTCTTTGATCCAATTATTTGAGTAAGTTTTAGCAAAAATAATGTGATAGAATAATCGCTTTACTATCATTAGAAGTAAGGTACGAAAATTACCGATTTTCGCATATCATATTCCGCAAAACAAAGTACTGTAAATTCAGAGATTATCGCGTGCATTTGTTTTAGTCAGATAATTATTATTCCCAAAAGCTATTTGTTAAAATGTTTCAATATGATTTTATTGTAATTATTGATGATTTTTTTTTAAAGACAGACTAATAAGATTAAACCCTATCAAGATCGATCACACAACATTATGCAAATTTATTGATATGTCTGAAAAATATCCTGCAACAATACTTAAACAATGTATTCATGAATATTGCACGACAAAGGATACATCGATAAAAAAGATACTTACAAAGGCAAGACGTAGTCTTCATAACAAACGAACTAATTCAGAATCATACAGTATTTTCCCAACACAAATTTCCATAAAGCAGTGGGAAGCATTGTATGAAATAAAAGAGGATTATACATCGCATTCCAGTTCATCAGAGGCAGAATGTGGTAAAACACGCAGTGTTCCAAAAGAGATTGATATGAATGATTTATCAGTGACTCTTACATTAGTTCTTCACATCCCAGCTATTTTAAGATATGTTATACAAAGCTCATGCACCAGTGGATTTGATTCGTTTCTTATGAAAAACAAACATAAACTATACCATGTAATGAAGACAGAGAGATGCTATGAATGTTTTACCGATGCTACAGAAAAAATACTATTAAATAAAAGGGAATGGGACAAACTGTATATGAAGAAAGAAAGTATACCTTGCAAGAAAGGAATTAAAGATTGTTGCTGCCAGTACTCAGTCAGAGGTGAAACTAAATATTTGAAAATGGACGAAAAAGTGTTATCCAAAATTTTTTATGTCACGGGTCCTTTAAGCATTTTCAACAAAATTTTAGAAGATCCGTTTTTACACTTTTTGAACTGGACTATTGATGAAAAACCATTACAAAACGCGGTAACAGAGCTCTTAAGTATACTATGCACTAAAGCATTTCGCATAGGTATAATGCATCTCTTAGATCGATCGAATCCAATTACAGTATATCATAAATATACGCGTGAGTGGGTTTCAAGTTATTTGCAACACGAAAAGGTATGTTATTTATCTTAATAAATTTTTAATAGATTTCATTTAAACATTTTGAACTTCGTTTTATCATTTTTCGTATTTATGTTTAAAACCAAATCATGTGAAAAAAAACGACCAAAAGTTCTAATACCATTATAATCCAATTTAAAAAATAAACAAACAAAAAAACGCGTTTGACAAGGGAGTCACGTTTAGAGAAAAACATTTACGGGAAATATTTGCCTATTGAGTTGTGTTAAGTAAGATGACATTAGTTTAACGACTCTTCAATCTTGTCAAATCGATTATGAAATTTAAGACCAATCAAAATGAGAAACAAATACTTAAATGGGCGTCGGACAGATATATGAGATATGCGTCATTTGTAATGCAAAAACCAATATTTTCAATGTGAATTCATACTCAGTCAAAAGGTCATACTTTGAACAGACGACAGTTATTGCATTTAAATATTTAACATCGCTTGACGTGTATCCACTTTGTATAGAGAATAACTTGAAACGGTATGTTTTTTATAAGATGTTTATCAAATGTGCTTTATTCTTAGGCAACAACAGGCCAACGCATTCAAATTATTGTACACGATGAAGGTACGTTATGCATATTAAGTATTTTTTTGAATACAATTTATAAAGCTAGACTCAATTTGCAATGACGTTTTTTTCAGCCAAATTGAAGGTATCAACATGATCAAAGATACATATGAATTGTGGCTGTTATCTAATGAAAACTGTTACCTTACAAACCAGGCTAAAGCGATGATGTATAAAACTGGTCTTAACCACCATTTATTTGTATGACATTCGTATCAAATTTCATTATATTAACAACAAACAGATCTAGACATAATAGGTAAACATTTCAAAACTAGGAATACAGCAGTCATCATTGTGTTATATTTTTAATCACTAGAAAAGAAAACAAAAAAACATGTTACAAAGACTCACAAAAAAAGGCATTTAGCCAAAGCACATTACCAACAAAGAACGACAAAAATACAAATATGCAAATATAGCACATTAGGACAATGACGGAATGCATAAGTACAGAGCTACGTCATGTGTAGCAAGACAAGATTACAGAATCATGATCATAGAACAATAACACAATGACCGGATGTATAAGCAAAAAGGCACGTCAAATGGATATCACTCAAATCAGACTTAGCAGTTAAAGTAATATACATAAAGACAAATGACGGAATACTATGATACTGTCAATAGTTTTCATAATTGGTGATTTTCCTCGTGTAAAATAAAAATAGGTAAACGATTTGTGTTTGATAACAACCAGTCAATGATCAACTACAAATTCACTTTTTGATTAATATCATGTTTTAATTATCTAAAATTTCGTCTAATGTCGATTCATCCCAAATTAATACCCGTAATTACCCATTAGTAATCGTAGATGAAAAAAGTGTTTAAACTGAGCATTTCCAATTTTATAAAAGAGCAGAACTTACTTTCGATAGCAAAAAGTCCCACCACTATTCGTCGCTTCCCCAAAAAGTTGACGATAATGTTCTGGAATACGATTTTATAACTTCGATCCTAACTATTGTATGCTTAAAATCCTAGTGCAGCGTATTTAGTAACAGATATTTTTCAGTTTTCGCTATTACATTGGGTAAGGTTTGGGAGAAGTGCCCATTAATTTAAAATAATAATAATTGGTAAGTTAAACACAGTCCCCTGTTATCTTTGCGAAAGCAATATGACGTATACTCTTTCAAAAGAGGGGAGAAAGATACCGGAGGGACAGCCAACAAAAAAAACCTCAACAACAACAACTGAGGCAATGCAGAACCGGACTAAATTCCATACGTTTAACTACAATAAAATTGATAATGTACAAGCATATGAGAATACTATACTGTTTTGTTCTCTTTCCTGAAATTCAAAAAATGCAAAAATGTACATGTGTATATGAACTATAAACATGTCAAGATAGCATTATTGTTTCCTCGGTGATTTTTTGGGGAAATCAAAAATTAACCGAACACAATGACCTCTCTTACAATGAACAGAACAAACTCTAAAAAGAAACCTGGCAACTTACGAATCTTTTGCCAACGTAGATACAAGTATCTTGTCTTAGGGAGGGATAAATCCTACTTTGTAAAGAATCATTCTGATTCAAACAAAAAATTCTCTGAAACCGATGTTATCAAGATGCTTGATTTCTTGATTGACAACATATTTGTTACGTTCGGAGGGCGTGTTTTTCAACAGACTGTTGGCATCCCAATGGGAACAAACTGTACCCCTCTACTTGCTGACTTGTTTCTTATTATTATGAGGCTGACTTCATGCAGGAACTTCTTAGGAAGAAAGATAAGAAGTTAGAAATATCCTTTAACTCTACTTTCCGCTATATAGATGACGTTCTTTCATTAAACAATTCAAAATTTGGTGACTATGTGGATCGCATCTATCCCCTCGAATTGGAGATAAAGGATACTACAGATACAGTTGAGTCGGCTTCATATCTTGACTTAAATCTAGAAATTGACAATGAGGGTCGGTTGAAGACAAAACTTTACGACAAAAGAGATGATTTCAGCTTTCCAATTGTGAACTTTCCATTTCCATTTCCAAAGTAGCAACATTCCAGCACCACCTGCATACGGGGTATATATCTCCCAATTGATACGATATTCCCGTGCTTGCATTTCCTATCATGATTTTCTTGATAGAGGGTTACTGCTCACAAAGAAGCTATTAAACCTAGAGTTCCAAATGGTGAAGTTGAAATCATCCCTTCGTAAATTTTACAGACGCCATCACGAGTTGGTTGACCGTTATGGAATAACCGTTTCACAAATGATATCGGATATGTTCCTTACGTCGTAACTACAATCCCCTTCCCTTTCATGAATTTGACCTACCGAATTAGACTATTTACCGGATTTGTAATCACATAAGCAACACGACGGGTGCTGCATGTAGAGCAGGATCTGCTTACCCTTCCGGAGCACCTGAGATCACCCCTGGTTTTTGGTGGGGTTCGTGTTGTTTATTCTTTAGTTTTCTATGTTGTGTCATGTGTACTATTGTTTTTCTGTTTGTCTTTTTCATTTTTAGCCATGGCGTTGTCTGTTTGTTTTAGATTTACGAGTTTGACTGTCCCTTTGGTATCTTTCGTCCCTCTTTTATGTAGACAAAAAGTGCGTCTTGCAAACTTAAAACTGTTATTGTCACCAAATTAAAACATTTAAGAGTAATTGCAGCCATTATTTCAATTTAGAAACTTGAATTTAATGTTAACAAGTATCGTTCCAACTTTTGAAAACAGGATATCAAATACTTTATTTCACACACAAACAAGTGTATATAAGTTCCATTGTTTTATCATAAAACTAACTTAGAAAAGAAAAAAGAAACGTGATGATGCAAAATCGAACACAGTCGGACAGTTCCTGACATTAAGAAAAGTATTCAATTCATAGATTTGAAGACGTGATAAAAGGTCTATAATTGTTAACTTTTGTTCAATTCAAATGACATTTTAATCACAGCCACTTGTCTCAGAAAAAAATATTGACAAACTTGGGTAGGCCTGATACAAATGATTCCGACAACAAAGATAGACTTGTTATACACCATTATGTTGAAACATCATTTTAAATTTACGACATTACAAGTTTGATTGGGTTAACAACCGATATATCGGAATATTTTCAAAAATGCGAGTGTTGTATATTAAGGTATATAGAGAGAACAATTTGCAGACAAGTGCCTGGGATTTTTATCTCATTGGCGTTGTCGTATACCGACTTATTCAAAGGTGTTGTTTTTTTCCCATAAAAAAGATTGTAATCATGCTTGTTGATTTTCAAATTATGTTTTTATAGATGGCTTAAATGTAAAAAGTGTAAAAATCCCTCAAGATTTTCCTTTACGTAATGGAACGTAAGTAGTACTCTTTTTTCTATTTTTTCCAAATCATATTCCCGTTCAATCGTTACAAAATGTTAACATATGTGCCTTAGGGTACGCGAAGGAACATTGAAAACATAATCGTTACCCGGTTGGCATACAAAGCTTATCAGAATGCAGTTTTGGGTTGGTGAGCATTTGAAACTTTGTAGATGTTTTGAATATTGAACAGGTCTTTCGTATATCCCTTTTCAAAAATCACGAAAGACATTATATAAATAACAAATAGCTTAGAGGGTGATTTAGTAGATTGTGTATACACATTTGTAGATGGCGAGACATTGCCGATATATAATAATATATCACTATATGGTTAGGTATTAAATCATGTCTACCATTAATAGATGAATTTAATAGAGATGAATTTGGTAATACTTGGTTAGCCTTTATTGTACATGTGAGTAACGTTGTTGTTGCGTCTCATCGTTTCAGTTCAACTTTAACAGATTTATCTGCAGAAGAAAACAACTTCTTAGTGGTAGTTTATGGATTAACCAACATAGCTTATCCTATGATAGAAAAGGAATTTAGCGAAAAATGTTCTAATAAAGAGTTAGAACAATATCATATGGATGCTCACACACAATCAGAATTAGAGAATAGTAATGATGACATTAAATACAGAGAGGACATGATGTGTTTGACACAGAAACATCAACAAGATTTGTTGACACCTGAGAGTGAGTTAATGTCCATTTAATAAAATAAACACTGTAAAAAATTGTATGCAACAAAAGTGCTTTTCTATATTTAACTTAATCAATAACGTTAAAAACTAAGCATCCAAAAGCAAAGAATAAGTAGATACACATTAACAAAACAATTCAATTTGGTTAACAAAAGAAAAGGAAGTTTAAACTTTATGCTTGACCTTACCATCATATAAAACGTAATATTTCAAATCTTGTTAAAACTGTTAAAATTATTTTGTTAGATATTATGTAGCTATATTTTCCATGCAGTAGACCCGAGAACACAGTTACATCGTAGTGCATTTCTTTTAGACAATAAATTCATCAAATTAATAAAATCGCACCTGCTCTATCGCAAAAAGATTTTTACAGTGTAATTTACTACTAGTCGGACACAACATATCAAATTTATAGAAACTCTTCCATCTCTAACTAAAAATATTGACAATGCTTTATTAAGGGGGTCTAACATTCAGTTTGACAGACGTAATAAAATTTGACAGTATTTAACTGGATTGAATCACTACTTAACATAAAGATTCAGCACCCAAATGTTTTGAACATGTAAATACATTCTCCTGCTTAATATGTCTTGCTTTAAATATAAAAGAAATAAATTGGGAAAATGTATCAAATAAAAAATGTATTGTATACACTTTTCACGCTAGGAACTATATTCGTAGACAACGAAAACCAAATGACGGTAACTGTGTCATTGGACCTAATAGGACAGAAAGACTTTACAAATCTTAAAAAAAACTTTGCATAACCTATAATTAGGGAATAATGAGATAGTTGTCCAAGAGTGCATACTATATAGACTAAGTTCATTTTAGTATTGCAATTTATTTTTGACGTTTAGGAAGTACACCACTAATTCATGGTCCCATTGCTTTCTATGTTAAATTCCCCCGTTTCAAGCAGGCACACCTCTTTTATTTTAAGTTCAAATAAAGTGGCAATCATTGCATTTTAAAGCAACACTTTATGGTGTCTTGTACTGAAAAAATCAACATACCTTACATGGCATATAAGACAGAACTGGTTCCCGGAACTTCAGATGTACCAAAACAGGTACTTCAGATCTGACAAACAGACAAAATGTACCCTCTTTTTTAAATTTGTTGCAGTTTTTTTAATATTCAAAATTAAAAGTCCAAAAGTGGTCTACAATGATCACCAGTGATTCAGCTTTCATTTGATACCAAACAAAAATTACACTCATGCGTAGGAACTATTTTGTGTTAAATATGTACTACTTTCTGGTATGTGCTTTCTGGCCTGAATTAGTGGTGTTACACCTTTAAATCAAATATCTTTAATTGTCAAGATTTTGGCCTCAATGTTTGCTAATCAAATGCTCTTGAATATTATGAGAATGAATGAAACCACTTGTCTTTGAAGTCTGCTACAAGTTTACTTTTAACATAGTCTAGTGTGAATCGTGTTGAGATAGCAGGTTTGTTGTCAGTAATGTTTGAAAGATTGCATCTGTCTAGGCGCTGTTTAACCACGTGTTTCGGTAACGTCTTGACATTTCAAGATAAGAAACAAACACTTTTCGGCAAATTCTGAGACCAGACATGTTCATCAGACGACACCATAAGCGGACAACGTTACACTGGTTGTGAAAAAAACAGGATGCCATCCCATGTCTACTACTTTCGCTTGAATTTGTGTTGTTTTGCAGACGCCAAGAAAAGTTCTGATAGCTATACAATGTAAGCGTTTGATTTTGTAATATTGCTTGACTCCCCATACCCCGATGATTAATCAAGCACAGGAATAAAAGTGTTTTCGTAAATTTTTGTGAATATGTTGTAGTCCATATTACTCATATTAAAGAATTTAGATATCAATGATCCCAATGATCTACTACTTGCACTTACGAGTTCACTTACAGAGCCATTAAAATCAATATGCTCGGATAGTGTGAGTCCCTAGTAACGGTATTTAGTAACGAATTCAACTATGTTGTCTCCTAGTCGAAATTTAAATTGAGTTCTGTCCTTTGTAGTCTTTCGAATATACATGTACATGTCTGTTCTGTATTGACGTGCATTAATTGTGTTTTTGTCCAATCGTTCAGCATGTTCAGAGCATTAAGCTGATTGTGTAGTCCATCAACAGTTCCCGAAATAAGAACTAGATCGTCAGCGTACAGCAAGCAACTGATAATATCGTCACCGACTAATGCGCCAGAACAGAGTCCGTTAATGAGTGGAACCAATTCATCAATAAACGATTCAAAAAGAGTGGGTGCGAGGTTATCACCTTAACGGACACCGGAATCAACGGAAAACCAGTCAGTAAACATCGCAGGCAATGATCATACTGCACTTTGAAGCTTTGAGTAGAGACACCCTATTACTATGTACATATTTCCATACACACCCACGGCTGAAAGTTTATTCCATTGTTTTGTATGATTCACGGAATCAAATGATTTCCTGAAGTCAACAAAACAACAAAAAGTGTCTATGTTTTGCAGTTTCCTGATTCTCAATATTGTACACAGTGCAAAGATACGGTCCAAAGATGATCTAAGACGCCTGAATCCGTTTCGTTTCTCACTAAGAAAGCAAATGTTTTCGAGATGACTGATATTTACTTTTGACGTTTAAATCAAATATCTTCAACTGTCAAGATTTTGGCCAAAACTTTTTTGCTTCTTAATTGCTTTGGAATATTATATATTAAGTGATATTATACAAATACAGCTTTTGTATGAGGTCGATACAAGGATATATTGACCTGAAAGAAGTATATTGACTGAGGACACTTAATTTTATTGATTAGAGTTCTTATAATTATTCCTAAGTCAAATTCATATGAGACTAGGCCTGAAAAAAGAGATTTTCCAATTCAGAGAAACTTTAAATAAACATGCATTTTTTTCAACCGAATTGAATTTTTTGAAGTTTTTCAACCATATATAATTCTCTCATATATGTTAAATGAACAAAAGGCCTACCACATGAGTATAAAATGGCCTTCGGTCATATTATACTGAGAATTATTTAAGAGTCGATTTAGGCCATAGCCCATATTGACATATACAAATGCACACATAAGCTATACGAAATGAGTTTTTTGGTACGTTAGGAGCTATATTTGTAGACAACGAAAACCAAAGGACAATACTATTTAGTAATCCCAGTAAATCCCAGTAAATTGGTAATGTCGCTGTTGTGTTCCATAAAAACAATCTCTGAACAAAGATATTTAAGATTGAATGCAAGATATTCGTCTGATGAGTACTAAATTACCACAGGAAATAAGTATTAAAATTGAATAAAAGACTTCGTAATTTAATGTGCAGTCATTTCATAAATAGTTAGATAAAAAAAAAAAACTTTTAAGTTCACATTTGGTTTACAAGTGTAATGCATGCACTTGTTATTGTATTTATTTTTACCAGGCTAAGTTGCTTACAAAATATGGCAATAAGTTCTATAGAACATCGCATTAAAAATTGGAAGTCCTGACAATAGACATAGAGCAAGGCCTTTTTTGTGCATTTTGACCGTCGTTGTTTCCATCATAGTAACGGTATGAGATAAATATATATCACGGATGAACTTCGGAATAAAAAGTATTATTCAACAGGGGATATTATGAAAAAAGAAAAGCAAAACAACGTCTACACAGTATTTTGGACAATTCCATTACATGCACCTACAGCATGAAACAACCACTATCATTACTAGTAAACTCATTACAGATATTAGGATCAAAAGTATTTTCCTCAATGCGATTCAACTTCGTTCTTTATTTGGCCATTTTAACTTTTTTCGATTCGAGCGTCACTGAGGAGTCTTTTGTAGACGAAACGCGCGTCTGGTCTATATACAAAATTTAGTCCTGGTATCTTTGATGAGTTTAATTTATATTGACACCAGACGCGCGTTTCGTCTAAAAAAAATCTCACCAGTGACGCTTGAATAAAATTATTTAAAAAAAAAAGAAGGCCAAAACTAGAACACATATATCAGACTATACATTTTTCATTTTAATGGTATCTAAAATCTGAAATTTACATAGAAATACTTTTAATCAACTTTTAAATTTGTTTACTGTATAACTTTAATTAAATAGAAAACTTATTGTTTGTCATTAGAGGAAGACAGGAAGAAGTTATCATTAGAATCGATGATTAAAATTTTAAAACAAAGGACCAAAAAAAAGGAAAAGAAAACGCAATTAGACAGCATTGATATTATAAGAAGAGAAGTTTTTCAAATTCACAAAACTGGTAGCGGGGTTCTTGACAATTCAACGTTCCAAGATAATATGAACCGCATTCAAAAGGTATGTCGACAACAGTGTCTCAGAAATACTGTATATCAATAAAAGCGTATCACAATATGTTTTATTCATGTATAAGAATTATAAAACTTGATTGCACTTATTTAACCTTCGAAATGTTTTCAAAACAAGAAAGACAGTTCGATTTCAATACCTGATATATCTAATAAATAAGTTAGGATGATACATAGCTATTTATTGACAACTCATGTTACGTTATAACAGATTCACATGAAATTTACTGGTCGATTTTAACTTTTGTAAGTTCTTTTATCTCATCAAATAAATACAGTTTTGTACTTTGCGTAGTTTTTTCAAGATACTTATACATTTCTTCCAAGAGAAATCTATCACCCACTGATTTACCTGCATAAAAAATGAACTGTCAATGATTACAACAAATGTAGTAATAATGAACAAGCATTAACAAAGATACATGTGATGTTGCATATATGCAATATCAATAATGCATTATTATTTGTTCAATACAAACGCTGATTCAAAATGGAACGTTGCTTTCTGATATCATTTTAATATATCATCTATCAACAATTGCTTCTTCTATAGTGTTCTACAAATAAAAACTTGAAAATGATGATGTTCAAATTACACTCTTCGTTTATGCATTATAACACATACACCACATATCGTACTACTATTAATATATTAAATACCATTGTCAATTCAGGCTGTTGTGCATTTAGGAGGCAAACAGTATGAGAAAAAACTGTTACATATTCAACATATCAAAGATATTCTAGGTCAGTATAATTGAACAAACATGTCTTTTATACGTGCATACAAAAGGTTCAAGAGTATACACCATCAGTTTGATAAAAAAAAACCAGCAAACTAAAGAAGCAACATTCTTTTCTATACATATTAAATACAGCTGCAATCTAGACTACAATGCATTTTACGTAAACTTACACGAAATTATCATTGAGCTAATTTGAATTGACAAGGTTTGTCACCATTGTTATATGAAGCTTCCTTTCATTATTGGTATTGAATATTCAACATGATGACTAATTATATTATGATGTATCAAATGATCACGAACCATCGAATGTTTGAATTAAGATAAATTACGCAAAAATGTGTAAATATATAGCGGTTATTTAAAGGAAGACCACAAATTACGTATGGGAGCGATCATATGCGATTACACTGACCACACTCAATAAACTTTGGGGATAAAATTGTTTGGCCCACAGTAATAATTAAAGCATTTTAAAACATTTAGAATATAATTATTTATTTTTTTGGGAAAATATTGAAAACCATAAATTTGTAATTGTGTGTCAATATAACGGTGTAATATGATATGCATGTTTCAGTTTTGCTGCTTTACCCGGAACTGAAATTATTTTTAGTTTGTATCAAATTTTCTGTATTGATGAACATAGAACATATTCACGATATTGAAATTTTGTTTTCAAAATATCATATCTGTTTTTATTCCAGAAATAAATGAGAAAGAACAGGAACAAGTTTAATGATCAAGTGACTCATGTGACAGTTAAATATACACTATCTTATTCTTTAACATGTTTAAGTATACTTTGATACAATGAATGTAACAGGGATGGGGTAATTGAAAATGTAATGGTAATTAAGTGTAATGCATTACAATTTTCCATGTAATTGAATGTAATGTGTAATTGAGCATTTTTTTAATTACATGTAATGGTAATTTAATTAATTACATTGAAAAAATCATGTAATGCTCAATTACTTTTGAATTACATTTCAATTACATATACTTTTATGGTGTTAAAGATAAGGATTTGTGTTTAATAATATAAATTGTAAAATAATACTTGTTTTTCAAACATTGATATCACATACTTTTTTTAATATATGAAGTCTATAATTTATACTAAAGTTACAATGTATATATTAATATTTATTAGACCTACAGATGTTTTTTATAAATATTTTTTTTTAATTTTAAATTTAAAAAAATGTGAG
Organism: Mytilus edulis; assembly: GCF_963676685.1. Lineage (NCBI taxonomy): Eukaryota > Metazoa > Mollusca > Bivalvia > Mytilida > Mytilidae > Mytilus > Mytilus edulis. The sequence continues at coordinate 18,260,515 of NC_092354.1, forward strand.
ATCATATATTAGTGTTTAGTTTCTATGAAAGATCTTTTAACTAAATAGATTGATAAGCTATTAATGACCTTGTTAAACAAAAACCAAAAATAAGTGTCACTGTGAATAATCTTTCTTAGACAGTTCATTTAAAATTTAAAATCACTGCACACGATCATTTTGTCAAATTAGTATACACAAAAGGATTAAAGAAATAAAAATTAACAGCTGTAAAAACAAACTGCAATTAATCAGATAAAAATGTCCAGGGGCTATGCCACTGTTACATGTATTTTTATCTAATTAGCAAAATATTGCTTTTATTTAGACATTATACATACATTATTTGTACTAAAAATTATTTTCAATATTGTGACAAGTACAATTTTTGATATTTTCAATTTAAAAAAATATATTTATGATTTATGTATAATATCTTTATTTATATTATGTTTAATTTAAATGACTTCATTTCTGAGATGTCAAAATACCCCTTGATGTATTTGAAAGTTAATAGGAGCCAATTCCCCTTCCTTTCAATATGATGTTCTTCTGATCATAGAACTTCCATGTTCTGATCAAGCAATATCTGCCGCATTAGCTCCTGTCGAAAAGCTATTTAAAATTTGTGTCAAAGTGTTCAGACCAGAGAGATTCAGACAAAATGACAAAACATTAAAATAGCTAATGAATATCAAATAACGCTTAAACTATGCTTACATGAATATTTTACACATGCATTATTTATACATGTATAATATTGTTAAAAAATACCATTACATAATGTAATGTGTAATTTAATTAATTACTTTAGTAAAGTAATTGTAATTTAATTAATTACATTTCAAAAACAGTGTAATGTGTAATTGATGTAATTGATCATTTTTGCAATGTAATGTGTAATTTAATTAATTACATTCCAATGTAATTGACCCCAAGTCTGGAATGTAAATCAGAATTCGTAGTTTACACTTTATGCAAGAAGTAAACCAATCGTCATAAGTTCGATAATGAGATTAATTTGTTTTTGTTATTGCATTTCATAATACTTTATTGTAAGTTAAAACATGTTTTAGTGCCCTACGTCTTTATTACAGACGCGTACAATGTATTAGGGAAATCCTTGTTTTTTTTGTTTTTATTTAAATAGTTGACTTTAATCTTGGAATTATCAACGTTACTTGAGAACTATATATAGATCTGATTATAAATTTTCTCATGCCTTATACTATTTTAAAACAGCTCTGATTATTTTATCTTATTTATACATTGTATTTTGTTCATCGAATAGTCTTTAAATTTATTTATTTATAAAATGAGCAGATTTTGCAGTCATTTTTTAACTGACATCTCAATCATTGTTTTAATATTCAAGATCTGCTTTTTTCAATATCTGTTGTTGATATCGTTTAACAGATATTTTTTTTTTGTATTTTATCGGATATAATTATTTCTTAGGTTTCTCATTGCTTAGGTGAATTATATGCACATGATGTATGTTGAAATTTTTTTTTTTTTTTTTTTTATTAAAATGATTTATAGATGTATATGATGTACACTGTATTGTTCCTAAACAATAACGTTATAATCTGAAACATAAATAACTAATAATAGGAGTATATCCACATAAATTCTTATCAATTTTCCTTTAGCATCTTTTGTTTTATGTATCTTACCGTGTTGTTCAATAATCTTAAACGATTTAGTGAATTAAATATTGGTCACAAAACAAAACCGTTAGAAACAAATCAATTTTAATAGAATTCAAATACATAATACATAAACAAACAATATACTTGTACAATTCAACATGCCAACCACAGAATAAAAACGAACACCTAAAATTAATAAAACTCAATATAATTACGCAATGTGCGTCACATGAATGCAGGAAGACATAAAAAAAGTGACGTTACAGGTTAATTTCTAAAATATGATTGAAAATAACAACAAAGAAAAACAAAAATGACATGCAGACAAAATTAAGACAAACACAAAAAACTGTTCTATAACTAAAGATCTTAATTTGCTGGAAATGTAAAGATACGATTAAACTATTAATGTTCATCTTGACATGTACGTTTGGTGATAAAGTGTAGCTACAGGGAGTAGGTATTACTATATGCACTAATTAAGGCACAATTACTTGCAGATTTACGCATGTATTGCTATGGATTTAAGTTTATGACCAACCTCTGTAAAGACACATCAGTGTTACAGTTGGTTGACACATGTAATGATTGGTATTATGACCAAATATTTTTGGTAAATAACCCAGAACCCTCTCAATATATTAACGATGATTACCCATAGAGGTTTACTTTTAATCAATCTCACATATACAGCAGTAGTTATACCTTTCATGATTTAGACTTTTCAATATATTAAGGATAACACTCCTAGTAATATTTCCTGAGGAAGAAAATACTAATACCGTATAATTCCAATATCTATTTTTTATTTATATAATGCATGTCGTTTGATTTACATGACAGAGCTCCAAATAAAAAATAAAAAAAATGATTTTATTATCAACATTTTTTACGTGAATGAGTTAAATATTGTAGTATCAAATGCAGTATTAATTCCAATTCACCACTCAAGCAAATATTAAATGAGGTTTCGAACACCGAGCTTCTTAATGTATTGTTTTTGTTTAATCATTAAGACATTTGATTAATAATGAAATTATAAGAAACCGAGCTATTATGTTGTTATCCTTATATATGCATATATATATATAAATGTAACACTCCCAAGTGTGTCCTTCCCCCAAACGTGTCAGTAACATTCAATATTCTCAAAACGTGTCCGATAATTTTTATTTGTATTGATAGATTTTTGGAACAGAGGTAAAGTTCATTGGACTATTTGAACGGATGTTATTCGAGTTTGAACGTTTTCTAACTGAAGTATGCCTTTCTTGTTTTACTTTTGACATATTACGCCCTCATTGTAAAGAATCTTTAATACATATCAGACTATATGTCAGGGTTTTCTAACAACTAGTGACTAACAATTAGGTGCGTTATTTAATGAGACTTTTCCTGGATGCAATTGCTCGTAGACTGTATTTACCCTATACAGTAGACCAAATAATCCATAAACTCCACAAATTAACATTTCAATGAAAGGCCATGTCCAAGAAGACTAAAGTAGGTCCTATGTATTTGTTTTAAACATCTTCGATATTGTTTCCGCGTGGCTTTCTTATTGATACGTGTATCCATTAGTGTTCATAGTTAAACATTTGGAGCTATATCAGTTTGTGTGGAAATTTAAAAACAAAGCACAGCGATCTTTCCTTGGTGATGTTTTAATGGCCGTCCGGCGTAAAAAATATATCTGATAATCAACAACCATCACATGTGTATCTAAAGCCGTCAGCGATTGGAAACATACTATTTGCTTCGTTTGTGGACCAAAGTCAGGCTTTTCGCGGGATCTTATTAAACATCTTGTGTTATCACTACCATGTGTTGTAGAGATTTCGTTGTAAAAGATGACAGAAACATTCTCTGTTAGGACTCTATGTTGATAATTCTATATTGTATGTTTTATATACCTATTTTAGCTGAAAAATGAAAATGAAACATTCTTATTTGATATCGATCTATTGTATGAATGGTAAATTTTCTCTCACCATTTTTTGTTTTAAACAATTTCATTTCAACAAAACTGCGATGTGAACAATTTATGATCGCGTGATTATTGTAAACAACGACGAATTTGTTAGCGAACTTTTCAATGACAAAAATAACCCAAACGGCAATAAACTACGAAACTATAGACTATACAAAAAGAAGGTAGAAACCAAAAAAATGCTTAAAACTTCAGTTGTCGAGATCAGTCCGACCGGTTGTTGCCCTGTTCCGAAGTGGAACTCTAATTATAGAAAAATCTTATACTCTTAATATTTACAGTCAATTTATCAGTCTTATGAAAGGTAAAGAAATGCAATCCTCATTATCATTCACACTTTTCAATTGTTATCAGAGAAGAAAGAAATTTATTTGAATGTTAACATATATTTTTCATAGTTATATCTTCAACATGTTTAAAGTCTTTTTATTATCATTGTTGCTATTGTTACTTTTTAGTACAGATATTTTTGTTTTAACTACATGCACTTAATCTAATATTATCACATTTATTTTTTTTTGGTTTCCCTAGAAATATATTGTTTTTATTGATTTTAAGTAGTTTATTCGTTTTTTTGGCAAAACCTTTTTATCTTTTTACCATTGCTCACGTTTTTAATCTGTAATAATTTTATCAATTCACTAGTCTATATAATATTAATTGAAACATTTAATATAGCAAATATTTTAAAATCAGTTTGCCTTACATTTTTTATGTGATAAACCAGTATCTACTTTTTATAATTTTATAAGTTATATATATTTATTTTTTTATATGCATGAACAGTTGTCTGATGTGTTTCATAAGTCTATTCTAAGGCTGGATATTTGATCTCTGTTTGTATGAGAAATGTTGTATATATATTGTCTGATCAAATTTGTGACACTATAATAAAATAATTATTTATTTTATTATTTCATTTTTATTTTGAACATAGACATAATTTTGATAAAGCAAGTGTTGGACTGATTCTTTAATTTGCACTCAGTTCATGTAAGCTGTCATTTTTTTTAAATGTGCCTGTCCGAGTCCTGGACTGCATCCCAGTGGCTTTCGTTCATTTATTTTTGTAGTACATTTTATACAAACCAGTATTTTTTTAATTGTGTTTACTAATATTTTAGATGCAAGTTACAACACTCAGAACAGCGTTACAAAACTTGTATTCAGAAATGAATAGCTTTTAGCCCTTAACGAATATCCGATGACTTTTCAACAGTTGTTTTAGTTAAAGGATGCTTCTTTTTTTTTGCAAGATTTGCTCGTCATGACAAACTTAAAGATAAAAAGAACATTACGTAAAGTATTAAGTATCACCTATAGTATTGTAAAACCTTTATTATAATTTTATTTGTTCTTTGGTTTTTTATATTTGTAATTATTGTCCTGAATAGGCATCTATATTTCTAAATTATAAACATCTAGTTTATCAGCAATCAAAGACGGGCTTCAAAGTTGTTGTGTAACTACCTATTCTAGAGGTGGCGTGAATCAGATGTGGATACTGAAAATTTCCAAAGATCTTGTGGAGTGTATACTATCTAACTCTCTTTCATCTTGTAACAGTATTAACACATTTGACTTTTCTAAACTTTATACAAATATTCCACATTCCAAACTAAAAGACAAATTGAAAGAATTGATATTGCTTTGTTTCATAAAAAAAGAATGGCTAACGAAGATATAAGCATCTTGTCTTAGGAAGGGATAAATCCTTTTTTGTAAAGGATCACTCTGATTCAAACAAAAAATTATCTGAGACTGACAGTATCAAGATGCTTGATTTCCTGCTTGACAACATATTTGTTACGTTCGGAGGACGTCTTTTTGACAGACTATCGGCATTCCAATGGGAACGAATTGTGCCCCTCTGCTTGACCACTTGTTTCGTTATTATTATGAGGATGAGAGATAAAGGATACACTAAATACAGTTAGGTCTGCCCCGTATCATGACTTACATCTAGAAATTGACAATAAGGGTCGATTGAAAACAACACTTAACGACAAAAGAGATGATTTCAGCTTTTCAATTGTGAACTTTCCAGTAGCACTTGTATACGGTGTATATATCTTCCAATTAAAACGATATTCCTGGGCTTGAATTTCTTATTATAACTATCTTGATAGAGAGTTGTTGCTCACAAGGAAGTTATTAAAGCAAGAGTTCCAAATGGTAAAGTTGAAATCATCTCTTCGTAAATTTCATGGACGCCATCACGAGTTGGATGACCGTTATGAAATAATCGTTTCCCAAATGATATCGAACATGTTTCTTACGTCGTAACTACAATCCCCTTCCCTTTCATGAATGTGACCTACATAGTTAGACTATTTACAAGAGTTATGATCTCATTAACAACACGACGGGTGCCACATGTGGAGCAGGATCTGCGTACCCTTCCGGAGCAACTGAGATCACCCCTTATTTTAAGATGGGTTCGTGTTGTTTATTATTTAGCTTTTTTTTACCTTGTATCATGTGTACTATTGTTTGTCTGTTTGTCCTTTTCATTTTTAGCCATTTCGATGTCAGTTTATTTTCGATTTATGAGTTTGAATGTCCCTCTGGTATCTTTCGTACCTCTTTATTCGTTTGTGCGTTTTTGCATTTAAGTTTGTATTGTGAAATTTCTTCTATCAGCCAGTATAAACTTTAAATTCGACCTTTATAAATGTGTTTGGTTTGCAAGTAATCCATTTAATTTTAACTTATAGCTACCAACTTAATCATCTTCAGTGGTCTTAGATGAGATTTCCGAGACGCTGGGTTTGAAATGGAGTACCCTGTTTTATTTATACAATATTTGAAATCGTTAAAAGATGCAGATGGGAATTTTCGGTTCTTATGAATGTGTCTGCTTGGAATTGATTTATAACTCCTTGTAAGAGAATATAAAAAAACTATTTAGGACTCATTGGACTAAAGAGCTCTAAGATCATCGGGTTTGAAAATCACTTAAACATATATCTTTAACATAAGATAAATAGACATGGCACAGTGAAGTCTTGTCCAAAATATGATTATAATACGACACAAACGGAGCAGAATTTGCTTATCATTCCAGAAAGCCATAACTCATCACGTTTTTACAGGGTTCTTGTTGCTCAGATTTTATTTCTAAATGTTGTGTTTTGTGGACTACTGTGTGTCTTGTTGATTTCATTTTAGATGTGGCTTCGTTGGGTATTTTCAGTGTGATTCTCCTTTGGTATCTTTTGCATCTTTCTTTTATATGATATCACAACTATTATATATATGTAGGCCTTCAGATACATTTATATGGATACAATGTTGAATGAAAATAAACCTAACAATTAGATGAGTAAAAAAGGACGAAGAAATAAGAAAAAAGGGAAAATAAACAGCAAAAGTAGAAGGCAAGATATAAAGATATTTGTACGTGTGTTGAGTTGGCATTCTTAGTGTTGTACACAACAAGAAATATTTTTGATCGTGTTATACAGACACTCTCTTATTCATTCTGGTCATAAGATAGTCTGGCATTCTTCAACTTGTTATCAATGTTGTACCTTCTCCAATTTGTAGAATGCATGGGATATCTTAAGATTTAGACGAATATGTTCGATACTTTATAATATTTAAGAAATGGATCAAATAAAAAAATCCATGTGTTATGGTTGTGTTATTGAAATTCTTAATATGTATTACAGCGCTAAATATTATAAATGAAAATCATTAAAAAAAGTCAGGAACTGGGGTTCAACCTATAATTTAGTACCGTAGTTGTTGTGTATTTCTTTATCTCATATTTGTTTGTCGTATACAGTTTTGTAAATCCATCAGGCCGTTGTTTTTTCTTTCGTTTGAAAAGTTAAAATACCATTATCATGATTATGGTAAATGGTGCCAGAGTTTGTTTCATATGGATGTGCGTACAATCACGTCATTATATAGCTTATATTCTCAGTTTGTTTTCTTTCCGCTAGTGATATTTATAAAAAAAGAAGATGTGGTATGATTGCCAATGAGACAACTATCCACAAAATACCAAAATTAAACAAACATTAACAACTATAGTACAACGTACGGCCTTCAACAATGAGCAAAGTCCATACCGCATAGTCAGCTATAAAAGGCACCGATAAGACAATGTTAAACAATTCAAACGAGAAAACTAACGGCCTTATGTAAAAAAAAAAATGAACGAAAAACAAATATGTAACACATAAACAAACGACAACCACTGAATTACAGGCTCCTGACTTGGGACAGGCACATGCATAAATAATGTGTCTGGGTTAAACATGTTTGCGGGATCCCAACCCTCTCCCTTACCTGGGACAGTGGTATAACAGTACAACATAAGAACGAACTATACAAATCAGTTGAAGAAGGCTTAACTCATCAGAAAGACAAAAAATACAAGTGGACGTGGCCGGGTACACCCCGAAACAAAATGACACAATGAACAGGTCTGAGAGTACTCTCAGTTATCTGACAGCTAGTTCAAAGCCACTTACAACTAATAAAAAAATCATGATATTTAGTCAATACGATCGGCCGTCTGTCCGTCGCTCCAAAATGTTTTGCAACAAGTCTAGTAATAATTTCGTCATTTTTCCAACACCATTTTTTTCTAAACATTACAAACACTACAAAAATAATATAATTCTGTATTTGCAAAACATACAAAAAACAATTTTGGTTATGGCAAATACATTGACAAAACAAACATAATCAAACATAATTAAAACTCGACAATACTTAATATAAGTTGAATGCTTTAACTTTTGGAATACTTTCGCAAAGTTAAAGTAATACACGTGTAGCTATTTAAAGAGATGAACTGAATCAATCTTTAAATGTTTGAAATGTATGTTCAAGGAATAAGGAAACTTTGATTAATACAACATCATTGTCAGCCAAGTATTTAGTTGTTGTTTGACAAACTCGAAAATAGAGGGGAAAGTTAAAAAAAAGGCTACGTTGCATTTACATGATTTTTATAACAAAGTAGATGTGACCAATATCTTATCTACACATAGTGCATTTCTAAATATAAAACACTTTTTAATAGAAATATTTGAAATAAATACACCAACAGTGTTAATTTTAAAATTGGTCAAGTCTGTAGGGCGGAAAGAGTAGACGTTATTGTTTTTGTTTTTCTCTTTACTTAAATGCGATACGCTTTAAGATCCGTATATGTTATTAAGTTTTCGGTAAATTTCTTATTCAAAAGAAAGCTAAATAAAATCAAATCTGGAACAGGTCTTGGTTACCCGGACGGTGGAATTCTAGATATTAAAATGTGATACGAGTGGAAAATATCAATAAATTAAAAACATTATTATAGGTATAACAAGCCCAGCAGTCAGCACTTTTTGTGCTGACATGAATTGTCATTGATATGGTTTTATTTATAACTTTACTGTTTACAAATAGTTGATTTTTTAACAATTCTAAGGCTCTTCTACCTCAGGACATATTACCTTAGCTGTATTTGGCAAAATCTTTAGGAATTTTGTTGGTCCTCAACATGCTCAATGCTCTTCAAATTCGTACTTCATTTGGCCTTTTAACTTTTTTGGATTCGAGCGTCACTGATGAGTCTTTTGTAGGCGAAACGATCGTCTGGCGTTTATTCTAAATTTAGCTTGTATCTATGATGAGTTTATTTACAACAACTGGGTCGATGCCACTGCTGGTAGAGATGTATTTCCCCGAGCGTATCACAAGCCCAGTTGTCAGCACTTTTTGTGCCGACATGAATCGTCATTGATTTGTTTATCTTTATAAATTTACTCTTTACACATTTTTCAATTTTTTGAAATATTAAGGCTTTTCTACCTCAGGTATAGATTACCTTAGCTGTATCTGGCAAAACTTTTAGGAATTTTGGTCCCAATACTCCTACACTTCATACTTTATTTGGCCTTTTGAATTTTTTTGGTTTCGAGCGTCACTTATGAGTCTTTTGTAGACGAAACGCGCGTCTGACGTATATACTAATTTTAGTCCTGGTATTTATGATGAGTTTATTCCACTGGGTCGATGCCACTGCTGGTGGAGATTTATTTCCCCGAAGGTATCACAAGCCCAGTTGTCAGCACTTTTTATGCTGACATAAATTGTCATTGATATGGTTATATTTATAAATTTACTGTTTACACATTTTTCAATTTTTTGAAATACTAAGGCTTTTCTACCTCATGTATAGATTACCTTAGCTGTATTTGGCAAAACTTTTGGAATTTTGGTCCCAGTGCTCTTCCACTTCATACTTTATTTGGCCTTTTTAATTTTTTTTTGTTTCGAGCGTCACTGATGAGTCTTTTGTAGACGAAACGCGCGTCTGACGTATATACTATATTTAGTCCTGGTATTTATGATGAGTTTATTCCACTGGGTCTATGCCACTGCTGGTGGAGATTTATTTCCCCGAGGGTATCACAAGCCCAGTTGTCAGCACTTTTGTGCTGACATGAATTGTCATTGATATGGATATATTTAAAAATTTACTTTTTACAAATTTTTGAATTTTTTGAAATGCTAGAACGTTTCTACCTCAGGCATAGATAACATAAGCTGTATTTGGCAAAACGTTTAAAAATTTTGGTCCTCAATGCTCTTCAAATTCGTACTTTATTTGGCCTTTTAACTTTTTTGGATTCGAGCGTCACTGATGAGTCTTTTGTAGACGAAACGCGCGTCTTGCGCATATACAAAATTTAGTCCTGGTATTCGTGATGAGTTTATTTACAACCACTGGATCGATACACTGCGGGTGGATATTTATTTCCCCGAAGGAATCACAAGCTCAGTAGTCAGCACTTTTTGTGCTGACATGAATTGTCATTGATATGGTTATATTTATAAATTTACCGCTTACAAATTTTTGAATTATTTGAAATACTAAGGCTTTTCTACCTTTTTTTGATTCGAGCGTTAGTGATGAGTCGTTTGTAGACGAAACGCGCGTCTGGCGTATATACTAAATCTAGTCCTGGTATCTATGATGATTTTATTTATAATCAAACATAAGTGATTTTTTTTTATTTTCAATAAGAAGTTTTTAAGTAAACATGTTAGTTAAGTCGTTAAAACAAGTCAGGTAATTTGAAATCTAAGTTGTTATAACAAGTAAGCTAAATACCAAATAAGCTAAGTAGTTACAACGACTTAACAATAAACCTCCAATCAAATAAAAACCCAAATTTGCTAATTTTCTTAAAAATGACCAATTCAACGGGCGGGAGCCGAATTTTTTTTTATCAGATGTGTCGAAAACCAAATACAGCAGATAGATCTTGACCTGATGAACATTTTTACTCCTAATCAGATTGTCTTTAATGCTTTGGTTTCAAAGATATAAGTCGAAATATACATTTCCCCCCCCCATAGTTCTATTTTTAGACATGGCAGCCATCTTGATTATTGGGCTGGGTCATCGAATACTTTTTTGAAACTTGATACCATTAGGATGATTTTGGCCAGGATTGCCTTTATTGTGCCAGTAGTTTCAGAGAAGAATATTTTTATGGAATTCAACGTCGACGACGGATGTCACGTGATGAAAAAATCTCAATTAGCCCTTTGGCTCATATGAATTAAGCTAACTCGATAAACGCAGAGAAGATCGAATCTGTTTACATCAGGAAATTATTATTCTTAGCAAAGGAAAAATTTCAACAGGGACCCAGATCAACTATTTAATGTATTGTTCTATTTTTAGAACGTAAGGCGCTTTTTGATTAAAAATAATATAAAAAAGATTAATGCGACACTGATGTAAAGATAAGGCTAAAACAACGACTGGAAGGGTCCAGGACAGATGGTTTTTGTTCTGCTTAAAAGAGATTTTTGAATGCTGAGTTTTATTTTTTTATGGCGTCATCACGCAAATACGCAGTTTATCTGCCATAATAATCATTTGGTAAATACATTTGATATTTGTGAATATGACATATTTATCAACCGAGAGGCGTGGTTTGGAAGAACCTGTAAGATATACGAATTGTTGTTTATAGAAAGTTTCGGACAAATGGTAGAAGAAAACGTCTTTTTCATTTTTATGATTGAATGTTCTTCTCTTTAGCCACACCACATTGTGAAATGGTTATTGTAACCCAAATCTTTTGATTTGAAGATTATGTATAGTATTTCAACTTTAAATAACTTGACCTTGTTACAAATATTGACATTTTATGTATTGTTACACATTGTTATGTGTGTCAATATGATTTTGTGCGTTCCACATTGAATAACTTGACAAGTGTGTACTGATATGGTTTTTATTCTTTTCAATAAGCACAAAAATGATATGTAAGTAAAATACTTTATTCACATTAGATTAACTTTCGATTTGAAAATGACAAATAACTACTTCTATTTTGACTGCCATTTTATTGATCTTTATATAGATTAAAAAAACAAATTTTGCGCACATTCTGCGAATAATATAGTTTTCCAATCAACAAGTTCTTGATAAATACACAAAGCTTTCACAAAGAAAAATTGAACATACGAAAGTCGTTATTCTGATTTTGAATTGAAACACGGGTTTTAATCCAGAATTGGATCATATTATATCCATGGTAAATAATTGAAAGCACACCTTTTGTGTCAGAGCAAAAACAATCTGATGTATGAAGACAGATATATAAAGTATGTGGAATCAAACTAAAATGAGCATTATGTGCATTCATATTGTACACGAATTTGTCAATCCTGAGTTATAAATGGAGAGTTGGACTTTTTTTTCAGAATAAGACTGCATATCGAAAAATATGGTTTTAAATTAGTATTTAAGTCTTCCTTTTTATGATGAAAGCGATGGTGGAAAACTTCATGGATAGTCCATTTGAGTTCTATGAATCCACTTAAATGAATTATTTTGCTTAAGGAGTAAACTAGTTCTTAAGGTCTTATGATGAACATTTCTTAAATAGGTACAAACACCCTTACATGTATGAATAAAAAGATACTGAACTCCGAGGAAAATTCAAAAAGAATTAACCGTATTTACATCGCATCATGACGAGTATGTGAAAATAGCTCTTCATTTAATATAATTCTGTATTTTGTCTTTGAAACACTTAACGTTATTGTCAAATTGTTTGTTATGGTTACATTACAAAGGTTTAATTGATCACTCCCCTTTTTTTTCCATTAATTCTAAAAGTGTATAAATAAATATCTCGTGAAATGACAAAAAACTTTTCAAAAGTTGAACATGTTGAAGGCTTATAGTTACTGAAACATTTATAACAAAGTGCCAAGGCTTAATAAGTGAAGAATGCATAAAAATCACAAGGAAGATAATAATCACGCCTATATTTAAATAACTTCTCAAACACAATAACATGCATTCGAATAAGACGTTTAAAAATGTATCAACAGATTTTTTTTTATATTGAAACACCTGTCAACCATGTAAAACTAATTTATTACGAAAATATTTCACTCCACCCATCTGTTTTGTTTTCATGTTATGTAACATTTTAATTTTAATATATCACTCTGAACATGCTGAATTTAAAGTATAAAAAATATTGAACTTGAAGCAAGATAATATACTCTTATTTCTGTTATATATATGTAAAGGACACAAATTTCTGTATATAAGTGATGTACTTATCTTTCTATACATTATAAGATTAATACCAAGTTTTATGATCTGTTTTATCAGAACAATCTCTAACATGTGTGTGTATATCATTTAATTAAATGTTATGTATGCATCTTCATGGTCCAAGAGTATATAAACTTACTAAAATCAGTTATTTTGATACTAGTTGTTTTACATTGTTATTTCGGGGCATTTTATAGCTAGATATGCGGTATGGGCTTTGCTCATAGTTGAAGGCCGTACTTTGACCTATAGTTGATAATTTCTGTGTCATTTGTTCTCTTGTTGAGAGTTGTCCCATTGACAATGACATCACATATTCTTATTTATATTCAAGCTTGTATGGCGACATGAATTTCAAATAGCCAAAAAGTATTTGTTAACATTTCGCCAAGATATTTATAGTGTACATGTTTAAATTGTTTGTTTCGTTTAAAAGCATTGTAGCTCATGACAAAATGCCATTTCTTAATTCAATCAATTCATTTGTTTATTTATTGAGTCATCAGTCAACCATGTCGCACTAATATGAGTACATGAGTATACGAAACGTATTTACACATTTCTGTACTGCAAAACTAGTTCCAGTGAATTTTGATTAAATATTGTTATCCAGTAGTATGCAAAACAAGTATGGAGAGAAGAGTGAACTTCATTATGCGTCTGTATGTCTTTGAAATACAAAAAAATATACATGTACATATATATAAAAATCAAAAACTTAAGGAGAATATATAAAGAATTTTTTTTTAAAGATCTCATTATGCTCATAGAAACGAGGAATACAGTATCTCGATATATGTATTATAAATGGATGATTAAATTATCAAAAACGGATCATTTGTGAAATTTCTATTCAAAGTATAACAATTAGAATGATAAAGTTGTCAGTATGGTAATTTCGAACGCTTTGTAGTTTATCACAAATGTGTGATATGAAGTACGTAAATCACCAATGCGTCTACTCGTATCAGTATTGTCAATCATACATAATTATTATAAATACATTACAACTATTCTAAACATTTAAAATTGTAATCAGGGTTTAAACTTAGCGATCGCACCTCTACTTCATGAATAGTTTACACATATATTCAATATAGTACCCAATGTTACGCATTATCAGTTAATATGAATTAGAAAAATATCCGGTTTCCTTTAAAATAAAAAAAACAATAATTGTGTAAACGTATATAAATGTTTAAATAGTTCTTTGATATATCTCTTTTACCTTTCATTTTTGTGATATCCCTTTTTGAATTCACTTCCTTTCGTTGACCCTATTTTGCCAGTGTCTTTCTTAGTATTGTAATCAGTATTCATTATTCTAACTAAATGAAAATTGTCCCTCAGTAAGAAAACGTTTGTACCGTTCTTGTACTGAACAATTAGATGTCTGTACTTTTTTTTATTTTGCTAATACAGATATGTTTGCTGATGCTGATGCTGATTGAAAAAGAAACTTCGATTATTATTTTTATCTCAGTGCTACAAGTAAGTGTGAACATATGTTTTTACTTCTTTCTGAATTAGAGGGGATCTATGCCCAATTGTTAGGCATATCGGTAGACGGGCATACTCTAAATACGACATATAGAGAACAACTTAATACAAATGATGACCATTTCATCGAGTGTTTTGATAGGCATTTTCAAAGTGTATAACTTTTTAATCTATATAAGTTTTTACGTCAGTTTCACGATAATGTTTACCGATACGACCTTGCTCTGTCAACATGATCAACTTATAAGCGACATATTTTCGCAGTCTTCAATAAAAAATTACAAGAAAAGGTTTCTGATCTATAGTTGTTATTTTACTTGATTATGGCATTTTTGACATATGTACATAGTCATAGTGGGAGATTTTGCATGCATAGCTGCGTGTTTCTATCATGTTTGGTCCTTATCGACGCCCCGGTTATCCTTCGTTTGGAATTGATGTAATTCAAACAATTTTTTGTGTATATAAATGTCTATCTTCTTAATCGAGATATGATATGAAATTTGAACGTCGGTAAATAAGTGTTGCCGATATTTTACGCATGCGTAGAACAGTTCGAGTCATGTCTTTTACACTTTCACTCTTCCAGAGTAATAGTCTTTGATCGTTCATGTCCTTGTTAAAAATATCCGACCAGGTAACAGAAACCATTAAACCAAATGTATTTGAATATAAAAAAACCTTTGAGATCGCTTTACACGTATCAATTTTAATTCTTGTGATTCTGATAAATACACTTATAAATCTAAGCAAATGATGTGGGATTGTCAATGAGTTAACTATCCACCAACAATCAATTTATGGACATGGAAAGAAGTATAG